>NC_082664.1:1877500-2502500 GCF_025265405.1 Mesoplodon densirostris | reverse complement strand
CACCTCCCTGCAGCCGAGGGGGCCACGTGGCTGTGTCAGGCCCCCCTTGGGTGCACCCCGACCCTGTCCCTTCCCTGTGGCCTACCTGGCCCTGGCCGGCCTCCTCTCAGTGGGTGACGATCCCTTGCATCGCCCCAGGGCAGTGACCTGAGCCTGGAGGACTTTGGTGGTCAAACTCCGCTGCACTCGGCCGCCCGAGGGGGCCAGGTTGGGGTGGTCACCATGCTGCTGCAGAGAGGGCTGGACGTGAATGCACGGGACAAGGATGGCCTCAGCCCGCTGCTGCTGGCCGTGAGGGGCAGGTACTGGGCTGGTGGGGGGCAGGCACTGTGGCGGATGTGTGGGCAGGGGTGCCGTGTGGGGCAGGGCCTGGACAGGGGTGCCTCCGAGGGGGCCTTCAGGGTACCTGTGGTCACACAGCATCCCCAGCCAAAGCCAGGTGGGACCAAGGACGCCTGCTTCCTGGAGCCTCGCCCACCCCCAGCTGGGCCCTAGGCACTAGCGGTGACCTTGCCAGGTGTGAACAGGGCCCAGACTGGGAGGACTGACTCTGGACAGGGTGGTCAGGGAGGGCTTCCTGGAGGTGACCACCAAGCTGAGCCAGGCAGGCCCGGCAAGACCCTGGCATGGAATTTCTAGAAAAGAAAAACGCTTACAGAGCACAAGGGGTCTCATGTGTGTTCCCTACATCCTCCACCTGAGGGGCTGGGGGTGGGGCAAGGGGAGAGACCCCCCACCCAGCACTGGGATGGAGCAGGTACAGAGCAGGTGACATAGTGCCAGACGTTGGGCTGGGTGAGCACAGGTCCCCAAGGGGGCAGGCTCAGCATGCATGCTAGTGGGGGTGTCCCCCAAGATGGCCCCATCCAACAAACCCTGGCTTTTTAAGGCAGGGCCCCAGCCTGGGTTTTTGGGGGGCCCCCACCCAAGTGGAGACTTGCAGAGCTGAGCTCTTGCTGAGGCCCCAGGGCCCTGGGCAGGCATTGTGGGCATCTGATGTCTGGTTCCTTCCTTCTAAGGAGATGCAGAGGCCCCCTGCCCTGCAGCCAAAGCCAGAGGCTGGGGCCCCCCGGAGGGGCCTCCCTGTGTGCTCACCTGTGACGTGCACTGTAGGCTGGGGCGGCGGCACCTTGCAGGGCGGGTTGTGTGAGGATCCATGTGAAGGAAAACGCACGAGCTGGTGGTCACCACCCGGGAGCCGGGTCACAGGCTCTGACCCCTTCCCTTGGGGTTGGGCCTGGCGGGCGGGCAGCCAGCCAGCCAGCGCGAGGCCGGATGAGCAGGCATCGGGGCTGGTGAGCACCTGTACCCGTGTCCTCTGCTGGGGCGGCTGTCTCCTTGCCCTCCCAGGCCCGCCTGGCATCTCTCCGAGGGGCAGGCCTCTCCTACTCTGACAGACAATTGGAACTCACGGCGGATGGGCACGGGTGGGGCCTGGTAGCCACTTGGCCCTGCATTCTAGGGGCTTACGTTGCTCCGAGGCCTGGAACTTTCTGGGCAGACCTAGCGGCAGGGCCGGGACTGCTCTCCCACCTGTTTCCCCGTCCCCTGCCCGGCAGCCGGGAGGGGCATCACATACATACCTGTGTGTGAGAGTGTGTGTGCGAGCATGAGCGTGAGTGCACTGGTGCACACGGGTGTGAGTGTGTGTCTGGGACATGGGTATCACAGCCCTTGCTTTCCACCTCTTATAGTCTTGCTGTTTCCGAACGCAGAGCTGGTCTCGGTTTAGCGTCTGCCACAGGCCCCGGGCCCTCCCCAGGGGGCTCTCGGCCTGCAGGACCCTGGGTTATTTCTGGGGGTTTCATGAGTCTCATGGAGAGCCCAGGCCACCAGACCACTCGGCTCAGTCCTGGGCCGGGGCGCCTCACCCTTGGGGCAGTGGGCAGTGGGGTAGCCCCTCCCTCCCAGCCTCCTGGGAGCATCAAAGTGTTCTCAGAACAGGCGGGGGACCGAGGGAGAGGGCTGCGCCTGGGGTGTGCCCGTGGCGCCCAGGCCGGGTGAGCTGGCTGGAGACTCTGCGGCTCACACTTGGGTGTGGGTGGCAGCATGGTGAGCTCACCCCGTCCTGGTCCCACCCGCTCGTCCCCAGCCTCCCGAACCGGTCTCCTGGCTCGCCCCCCAGCGGGCCCTGCTGTGCCCTGGAAGGGCTGGCCTCACCCTGGAGGGCTCTGGGGGGGTGGGGGAGACCCCACTCTCCTCCCCAGCTCCCTAAAAGCGGGGTGACCATGCAGTTGATGGTACACCCCCAAACTGGGGAAGGGGGCAGCCTCGGAGCTCTGTGCTCTCTGTTCCCTGGGCTCGGAGCAGGTGCCTCGACACCCACAGGCCTCTGGGCCCTGCTCCGGGCCAGCCTGACGCCCACGGTCTTCGGTCAGTGTCTCATGCCCACCCCATCCCCAAGAGCAGACTACCAGCCCAAGGGATTCCGTTTGCCCAGACTCGGCCCTGGCGGGTGTGAGCTCGGCAGGGAGGCTCCTTCCAGGGTGGGCTGTCCGAAGGTGCCCAGAGCAGTGCCTCGGGGCCTCGGGAGGGGGGGCTGCGGACAGATGTGCTGCTCAGCCAGGGCTGACTGACCGTCCCCCCGCCCGGCGTGGGTCTGGGTGCTGGGGACAGAGGTGGGTGGCCCTAGTCTGGGGAGGGTGCGTTCCTGGTCTTGGGCACAGGACAGGCCCTGCTGGCGTCTAGCGGAGGCTGCGGCGGGCAGGCGGTCACCATGCTCTTTCTCACGGCAGGCATCAGGGTGTCATTGGGCTGCTGCGGGCAGCTGGGGCCTGCCTGTCCCCCCAGGAGCTGGAGGACTCGGGGACAGAGCTATGCAGGTGAGGGTCGCAGGCGTACCTGTGCTTCCCGGGACGCGGGCTTCAGATGGGGGAGAGCCCATCGTGCACCAGCTGGGCCCTTGGAGCACTTGAGGGTGGGGTTCGTTCCTAGCAGAGGGAGCGGTCCAGCAAGGGGGGGTGTGTGAGAGTGTGCATGCGTGCGTGTGGGTCGAGGAGGGCCGTGGAGGGGTCGGCTGGGCTGCGTTTGGGGAGTTTGGGGCACGGGGTGGGGGCAGGGCAGTCGGCAGCTCTCACGCGCGGCTGCGCTCCCCCGTGGGGGGAGCCCCGCGTGGCCCCGTGCGGCGGGTCCTCGTCCCCGTCGTAGGGAGGACATCAAGGCCCAGCGGCTGCCCTGCCCTGGTGGGCACTCCGCTGCCAGCTGCCAGCAGGACTCTGACCTCAGCCGCTCTGAGCGGCCACCGAGCAGGCCTGGGGAGGCTGAGGCCCGGGAGGGGTGGTGGTAGGCCGGGCAGGGGGCAGGCCCAGGGCTGCGCTCGTCCTCCGTCCCCTGGGCCCCTCCGTGTGGCGCTGCTGATGTTCTGTCGCTGTCTTCCCGCCCGCCAGCCCCTCCTGTGTCCAGCCTGGGCTGCCGTGGGCGGGTCTGAGGCCTCGAGGAGGGGAGGGGCCGAGG
Organism: Mesoplodon densirostris; assembly: GCF_025265405.1. NCBI lineage: Eukaryota > Metazoa > Chordata > Mammalia > Artiodactyla > Ziphiidae > Mesoplodon > Mesoplodon densirostris. The sequence goes on along the minus strand of NC_082664.1, from coordinate 2,499,047 downwards.
GGGGGCAGGCCGGAGGGCCGGAAGCCCTTGGAAGTCAGAGCCCCCAGGTGTGGGCTGGGTGACAAGGGCGGTGTCTTAGACCGTGGCTGCTGTGTGTGAGGAGGGGTGGCTGCCTGTTCTCCAGGAAGAGGACCTGAAGCTCTGGCCCCCTTGTCCCCACCGGCCAGCATCCCCCCACCCCCGAGCCTTGGAGGCCCCCGTCCTAGACACAGTGGGGTGGAGAGAGCCCACTGGGCCCAGCCTCAGCCCCTCCCTCCCTGGAGTGCAGTGTCCCTGGGGGGACGAATCCCGCTGGCTCACCTGCCTCTTCTCAGCACCGACAGGGCTCAGGCTGGGGTGGGGGTGGGGGTGGGTCTCAGATGTGCGGGATGGCGGCAGGGCCCAGGCGGGGTGGGTCTTGGCTCTGCAGGGACTTCTGGGGTGACTTGGTTCAGAGCTGCACCCCAGGTGGGCCTCGATGGCTCCGTTGACAGATGGGGAGACAGGCAGAGGGGGGCAGTGACAGCCAGCTCCCACGGGAGTGGGTCATCTGACCTGAGCTGCTTGGCTGGATTTGCGGGGGGCCCTTGGCCGGCTCTTCCAGGAGGCGAGTGTGTGTGGGAACCAGCGCGAGAGGCCTGGGGGCAGATCTGGGGGCGGGGCGGGTGGTGGCGCCATCAGCATGATTCACTTCAGGAATGACCCAGCGCCGCTTTGGGGGCTGCTGCTGCCGTGTCCTGACCCAGAGGGAGTCCCGAGGGCCCACCTGCAGGATGGCCCTTCCTGCCCGGCGGCCCTGGCCAGCACACACCTGGCTTGGACTCCTTCCCTGCCTGGTCCCAGGGTGGGGAGTGGCCTCCTCTCAGTGCAAAGGGAGGATGGGGACGACCCCACGAGGGCCTGGGAGGTGCTCTATGAGTCCCCCGCCACCTCCCTAGGGCAGGCCGGCCCAGGGCCCCTCCTAGCCAGGACCCCCCCATGCGGCCTGCTGGGTCCAGGGCCATCCCCCCACTCCCCCGCCTCCTCAGACTTTCCTCCTGCCTCTGTGGGCCCCGCCGGGTGTTGTAAGATATGAAACTGGCGGACGGCACTCAGCGGGTGGGGTGTGTGTGCACGTGCGCGCGTGTGCGTGCATCCTCACGCGTATGCGTTCGTGTGTGCACCCTTGACCTGAGCCCCAGTCACCCCTGCTGGGTGAAACCAGACTCCAGGCCGTCTGCTGGCCCGCAGCGACGCCTGCACTCCCGCCCCAGGGCTCGGGCACCGCTGGGTCAGCTGTTTGGGGCTGGCTTCGCAAAAGTGCCGGTGGGCAGATGGACAGGTGCCCAGCGGCCTCTGACGGCTCCCCCTCCCAGGCTGGCATCCAGGGCAGACTGTGAAGGCCTGCAGGCGTGGTGGCAGGCAGGGGCCGACCTGAGGCAGCCGGGCTATGACGGGCGCAGCGCCCTGCTTGTCGTGAGTGCCACCACTGCCCTCCGAGGCCACCTCCTCCAGGAAGGCCTCCCTGACAGCTCCATGGCTCTCCCTTCCCCACTGCCAAACTCCTGCTCTCTGGGTGGATGCACTTCATATGCGGGAACCACAGGGGCGGGAGGGCTGTCCCTTTTTCCTGCCCCAGGTTCCCTCCCAGGGCCCAGACCTGTGGGGACAAGGGCAACGGAGGAGCCATGGGGTCCTTGGTGCATGGGTGGGAGGGCAGCCTGGTGGGCCGCTGGGGGTGGGAGGTGGGGTTCAGGGCCAGGTTGCTGGTCCGAGTCCCTGAGGCAGCCCCTACCCTGTTCCCCCTCATCCACCCTGCAGGCAGAGGCCGCTGGGAACCTGGAAGTGGTGGCCCTTCTGCAGAGCCTTCAGGATGGGGTTGGTGACCAGGCCCTGGGCCCAGTAAGTCCCCCACCCCTCTGTGGGGTTGGACCTGATGGGAACTGTGTCCTGGGGACAGAGCCGGTCTAAGTCAGTGGGGCCTCCAGAGCCCCTCCTGGGGGTGGGGCGCACCCTCTGTGGGAAGCTGCAAACTGCCTGGAGGGAGGGCCAACCCCAGACCCCCTGCTTCCGTCCTGTCCGGCCGCCCCATAGTGCACCCTGCCCCATGGCGCACCCTGCCGCGGCACTGGAGGCCCCAGCCATGGCCAAGAAGCTCCCCGAACCTGGAGGGGGCCTGCCCACCCTGCCCCGCCCCACCAGGACCAGCACCCACTGGGTTGGGTGGGCCAGGTTCCAGCTGACTCCCCACCCCCACGCCATCAGCTGGCCTTGCGGAAGACTCTCCAGGCTGGTTGGGTTTGCTCAGGTCCTTGGGTCCCTCCCCTGTGAAAGGCTGCTTCCCACTGACAGGTGCCCGGGCTTGTCTGTCTGTTCCGCCCCCATACAGTACCTGGGCCTCCACTCCTCCTCCAGAGACCTCCCACTGTCAGGAAGTGCTGCCTGGTGTCTAACCTGAAGCTGTCCTGCTGCAGCGTAAGCCATTCTTTCCTGTTGAGACCTGCTGGAAGGATGGCAGCAGACCCACCCCTGCGGCTCTGACTGTGCTGTGCGCCCCCTTCCCCTGCCCCCCTCCTCGCTGCTGGAGCTGCTTCCCATTCTGTTTCCAGAACGCAGCCTAAAGGTCTTTGTTGGGTAGAGTGGCAATAAAATCTCTCTGAGGGCCATTCCCTCCCTAGATCCCCAAAGCCCGGCTCCAGTGGGTCTGTCTGGGTCCCAGGACCGTGGGTATGTGTGTGGGGTGTCAGGCCCCAGGCTCTGGGTCAAAGGGCGGTGTCTTCAGCACCCTGGGGGTGAGGGACGCTCCACCAATCCTTCCCAAGGCACCAGGAGTGAGTGTGAGTGTGGGCCCCTGGGCGGGGTGGGCAGGCTGTTCCCTCCCCCAGACAACCTCTGCCCCATCTCTCCTCCCAGACCTCCTCTTGAAGCTTGGAGTCACCTCCTCCAGGCAGCCCCCACCCACATCTGCTTCTGCTGAGCTCTCCTCGCGGAGACCATCTCTCTGGTCCTCCCGGTCCCCCTCACCCCGTCTTCACGGGGACCTCTGCAGTGTGCTGGCCCCTCGGCCCCATTCATTGCAGCCCCTGATCTGCTGGGAGCGCCGGACCTGCCACCTCTTATGAGCCAGGCCCATCCTGGGGAGCCTGGGTGGGTGGAAGCGCCCTGCTGTGCGCAGGTGTGGGATGGGCAGGGCGGGCCCAGGCCTGGTGGGTGTGGCTCTCTGAGGCCAGTGTCGGTGCCTTACCAGAGGCCCTGCTGGGGCTGAAATCAGGTGTTTGGACCCATGGCCTGAACCGGAAGCACCGGAAGCAGTCTGGTGCGGCGACAAGGGCATGCCTTGGGCCTGGGCTGGCCTGAGGCCTCCCGCCCCCTGCCCTGCTGGGCGTGAGGAGCCTCCCCGCTCCAGGTCCCCCACCACCTTGGCCCCTCTCTAGCTGCCCCCATAAGGACTGCCTTCAATCTGTCCGTCTGGCCCCTGAGCTGGGGGCTCAGGAAGCCGCTGGGCCCAGCCTGAGGGCAAGGGTGACCCCAAAGAGCTCTCCCTTGCACCCACCATGCAGCCTCTCCCAGAGGCGCTGGGCCGGGGGCGGCTCTGACCGCACCCCCAGGCTTCTCAGCCCGGTTCCCAGGCCCGGGCTGGCAGCTTTCCAGATCTTGCCCAGACACGGGTGTGCCTGGGCCTTGCACAAACAGGTGACACCACACGAGCATGGTGGGGCCCCATACCCTGATGACAGCCTAGTGAGCTGGGGCCTGGGGGGAAGAGGGGCCCTAGGGCTCCAGAGCTGGGAGCCCCTGCAGTTGCCGGTGGGCTGGGACCCTCAGAAGGCCAGGGGGCGGCAGGACTGTTGGACAAATACCTGGACAATTGGAGAGCACCTTCCGCGTCCCACGGCCGGTACCCATCCCCACGTCCTCTGTGGCGCCCGGCACACAGCAGCTCACCAGACACAGCCACCCCACGGGGGACCGGATGCGGCAGAGCCTGTGCTCACGGCCACGCCACACTCAGCGCGCCTCCTAGGCCCCGCGGAGCCCAGACTGTGAGAGCTGCGGTGCCTCAAGTTACCCCCGCCATGGGCCCTCCCTCCCAGAAAGCCTGCCAGTGGAGAAGTGCCCACTGGAGCCCGGTGTCCCAGGGGGAGAGCGCTCGCTGCACTGGCTTTTCCCCAAGTGGGTCATCGAGGGCAGGGGAGAGGCTTCTGCCAGCGGGGCAGATGCGGGGAGCTCCCCTCCAGGCCCCCCGTTCTCAGGCCCCTCCACACACTTGGGGGATGCAGAGCCCTACAATGAGCGGCTCCTGGACTGGGCAGGTGTCCCAGAAAGCTCTGGAAAGTCCCAGGCATCTGTCTGGAAAGTTCCCCAGGGCCATTCCTCAGAGAATGGCCAAGTCGAAGCAGGGGAGTCAAGGGCCGCCCTCCTCGCCCCCAGCGCCGCGCGAGGGTGGGTAGCCCCGCGGATAACAAAGTTGAAGGATCACCTGCCAGGCGTTTGCTTCCATCCCGCGACGCCCCTGAATGGGCACCAGCCCATCTTCCTTCCCACTTTACAGCTGAAGAAACTAAGGCCCGGGCCTGTGCTCAGAGTCCCAGGAGGGCACGTGGCAGAGCTGGGCTACCAGCCCGTCTGGCACTGCACCAGCCCGCTCGCCTCTTGAAGGTAATGCCACCGGAGAGGTCGCCAGGTTGGTGGGAGACACGGGAGTGAGGCGAGCTCGGCGAGGGCGGGGTACACGTGCAAGGCGCCCGGAGCCCCTCGGGGGCTCGGAGGGGCCGGAGCTGTGTGGCTCACGCCCGGTGATCTCACTTGGGGTGGCGCTCCGGCTCCCAACGGCCCATCTCCTGGCGCTGGGATCCCAGGGTTATGGCTGGGAAACATCTCTCATTTAGGCCGTTATCCACGTTTACCCAGTGTCTTCCGTCCTAAGATGAGATTTCTCAGTCAGGGCCGCCCTCACCCCAGCTACAGGTGACACCTCAATACCTCCTGCTGCGAGTGGGGGCCCCGGGCGCTGGTACTGGTCACCTCTTCCTCTCCATTCTTACCAGTCCCCTCTGGCGCCGGCGACAGTGGCAGTGTGGAGGGAGGGGTCTGCCCCGGACTGGGCTGCACCAGGGCCCAGAACAGGGGACAGGAGAGGAGGGGTCTTTCCGCCCGTGCGGTGACGGGGTGGGGGGGGAGGAGCTCCCAAGCTCATTGTCTTGGTCACACACCTCTGTGCCCCCTCCCCCCAGTTCCTGCCCCCACACACTGCCACTCAGGCCTGGGGACTCAGCAGAGACGTGGGGTGTGGAGTCCCAACTCCACCATGGAGCGCCGTGTGACCTCTTGAGAAGTCACTGCCTCTCTCTGAGCCTCAGTTTCCCCAACTGCAAATGGAAACGATGAAACCTTTGCTACTCACTTTACTGGGTGGTGGTGCAGGTAAACCACACACAGCATGTGTGACAAGGTCTGGAGGGTCCGTCACAACTCGGTGGCTGCATCCCGGCCTGGGACCAGCCTGGGCTCCCGAGCCCAGAGGACACGGGGGTGCAGCTGGTGGCACGGCCTTGTGTGGCCACCCCGGACTTAGCCAAACGATGGTGACCACCGTCCTCGCCCACCCACCCCCGGGCCGCACCAGTGGCTCAGGGTTTGGGCTGAGGACTTTAGGGGTCACCTCCCTCCAAATTTTCTTTCCTAAAGCTTGGACTCCGCCATTAGCCTCCAGTGGGCAGCTCTGCTGCCCCAACATGTCCAGGTGACTAAAGCGGGCAGGCCGGGGTGCATGGGGCTGCGGGGTGCTGGCCCAGGGCTCCTGCCAGGCGTGGAGGGGACAGGGACAGGAATGTTGTGCCCTGGCTCCCCTGCCGCCCAGGGTGGGGAGTGTGGGCGCAGGATGGGGCTTCCAGCGTGGGCTCTGAGGAGGGGTCCGGGCTGCCCTCCTTACCCCCTGGGAGGAGACAGGGTCTGAGAACCAGAAACCTGCCGGCGCGTCCTCACCCTCCCTCTAGTTTCACTTTCCATTTGTTCCCCTCCTCCCCTCTCCCACGAAGTTCCCTTTGAAGTGAGAAGGGACACGGGTGGGCGTGTCCAGCCGGCCCTCCCGCCACCCATGGGCGGTACCCGGGTCCCGGGCTTCTGCCGGCTCCGGTCCTCACCTGGGCACCAACTAGGCCGCCGTCCCCACCTCCCCGCAGTGAGCCGGGCGCCCCGGGTCCCTGGCGGGACGGTGCGGGTATGGTCCCCGGGCCCGGAGCGTGGACCCTAGGGGCGCCGGGGGCAGCGGGCCGGGCGGGGCCGGGAGGCCGGTGAGTCAGGGCCACCCCCGCGTGGGCGCGCCGAGCAGGTACCCGGGCCGCGGACTACCGGCCGCGCGACCTGCCGGCCCGGGAGCCGCCCCGCCCGGAAAAACCGGTCGGGCCGGCGCGGCGCGGGCGCATTCCGGCGGCGGGGGAGGGCGGCCACCCGCTTAAAAGGCGCCGCGGCGCTCGCCGCCGCCGCACGGACGCACCGCCGGGCATCGCGGGGCCGTGGGCGGAGGGGACGCGCCGCCGGGACGGCTGGGCTCGCGGGGGCTCGTCGGGCGCGGTTGGGCGGGTGGGGCTGGGTCCGGCTGCCTCGCTCCTCCTGCGTGTCCGGGCGTCGGGGCTCTTCTCTCCACGGCGCGGAGGACGCGGATCGCGCGCTGGGTTCAGTGGTTCTTAACAGTTCAACAGTTCTGTAGCGCAATTGTGAAATGTTTAGGACCACTAGACCCGGCGGGCCTGCGCGCAGCGACAGCGATGGAGCCGCCCACGCGCGGCCCGGGAGCAGGGCCGGGAGCGGGGGCTCCTGGGAGGAGCCCTCGGACCCTGCGCCGCGCACCCCAGGCCAGCCCGGGCCCTCCGCACCTCGCCCGGCAGACCCAGAGGCCGGGCCTGGGGCCGAGCGCGGCGGGAGGCGGCGGGGCGTGATGGCGCCGAGCGCTGGGAAGGGCTGGGAAGCCCTGGGAAGCCCTGGGAAGCCTTGGGAAGCCCTGGCAAGCCCTAGCAAGCCCTGGGAAGCCCTGGGAAGCGCTGGCAAGCGCTGGGAAGGGCTGGGAAGCGCTGGGAAGGGCTGGGAAGCCCTGGGAAGCCTTGGGAAGCCCTGGCAAGCCCTAGGAAGCCCTGGGAAGCGCTGGCAAGCGCTGGGAAGGGCTGGGAAGCCCTGGGAAGGGCTGCGGTTTGGGCGCGCCGGGCCCACGCTCCTGGCGCGCTGCCTGCGCGGAGAAGCCACTGCTGTCCTCCTGTAGCCCGAGCACCCCTCCACCCCTCCGCCACTTGAAACTCCGTCGGCTTCCCAGCCGGGCCCTGGCGGTGGCCGCGCGGGGTGGAGGAGCTCTCCTAGACCTCGGCCTCCCGATCCTGGTGACGCGGAGGCCGCGCCCTCCGGGGCGGGAGTGGGTCGTGGGCTCGCTGGGGGAGAGCTGGAGCCTTCGCTTCGCAGAGGGCCCGTGCGGGGCGATTGCAGGGGCCCAGTGAGAGCGTGTGGAGTGAATGAAGGACCCCCAGGGACAGAAACGTGGCGGGGGGGGGAGGAAGTTGGTAGACCACGCCCCAGGTAGGGGAACAGGCCCGCGGACTCGGTGGGCCGGACCGCCTTGGCCAGGGCGTCCCCACTGCAGTGCGTCCTGGGAGCACGCGCCCTATAGGTCCCGTGGGAGCCGCGGGAGCCCGCGTATCTCTGGGAGGGGCTGGCCCCGGGAGGGGCTCAGCAAAGTGTCACCCCATTCCCACCTCCCGCCAGGGCGAGGCGTCCCTCCCGGAGGATGAGACTGACCTGCCCGGGAGCCTGCCTGGCCCGCGGGTCTGGCGCCACCCTCTGGGGAGGGAAGGTCCCTGCCTCCTTGGCCCCGGGTGTCGGGGAGCCGAAGGGCAGCCTGATGGCGGGTCGGACAGGCTGGGCTTTGAGGCCCACCGGAGGCGCGCGGACCAGCTGGATGGCTTTGGGCCAGTCACCAGCTCGTGAGTGTGGTGGTGGTGGTTCGGGGCGTGGGAGGGCGGATGCCAGGCCCCTACAGGGTGGATGTGAGGACAGGAGACGTGGTGTGGAGGGAGAGAGCTGGCCGCAGAAGGATGTGGCCCCAGTCCAGGCTGTGGGCCCTCTGGCTGCCTGGGGGAGGGGGTCGTGTACCCGGCATGAGGGTCCACCTTCCAGCCAGCACTTTCCCCTTTTGCTCAGTAAACTCCACTGCAGCCGCCTCTCGGGAGCACAGCAGGGCCAGGCCGGGTCCGCGGTACTCTGAGGGGCCCAGAGCGTCTCAGCAAGGATGCTGACGCTGTGTCCTGACCGCCAGTGGCAGCTTCATTCGACGGTGTTCTTCCTGCGCCGCCTGCTGTGCCCCCAGCAGCCCACAGGCAGGGGCTCCCCTGCTGGGGTCCAGGTGAGGGGTCATGGGGTGTTACCTAGTCTGTGGTCCGGAATCATTTTGTACGATGTGAATATATACATTACAGACTGATGAAAATAAACGTATGTTCTAAAGCATCATCGTGTCCTGGGCTGGCTGTCCTTTCTCCCCCGGGCCTCATCGTGGTCTCTTCTTCCTTCCAGCCCCAGAGGAAGAGAAATGAGGACAGTTGTGTAGGAGGGTGGCCAGGTCCCCACCTGGCCTGGCTGCCAGCCTCTGGCCCCGTGGTCTCCCAGCAAGCCCCTAGCCCCTGCCACCAGCTTTCTCTTAGTTGGGGAAGGGACACCTCCTGAAACCTTCTCCCACCTCCCTGACCCAGGCCCCTGGGCCCCTCCCCCCCTTCTCTTTTGAGCTGCTGCCTTGAAGAGCCGGGCTGGGGAGAGGGCTTGGTCCCGGGGCCCCAACTTCAGGTGGCTCCACCTGCTTCCAGCCTCACCCTATACTGACACCCGGCTGGCTGCTACCGTGCCCAGCCTGGCTGGGCTCTGGTCACAGGGAGGGGCAAGTTTGGAGGGCTTAGGGGCTGAAGTGATGGAGGACCCTCCTCGGCCGTACCCACCCCCCTCCCCCATCCTGGCACAGACAGAGAGTCAGTCGTGGTTACAAGCCTTGCTGCCCATAAGCAAGTGACCATGGCAGTTCCCTCCTCTCAGCCCATTGCTTCCTCTGGCAGCGGGGCTGGTAGTGCCCATCTCGCGGGGCTCGCTGCAGGGCCACTCCCAGAGCGCTGATGTGGGGCAGAGCTAGAGCTGATCGCAGGGACGGTAATACCTCGGGGGGGAGGGCTGGTGGGGGGAGACCCCAGGTAGCAATGGGGAGGGGTCTCACCCCATGCCCCCTCGGTCCCTGGGGCTTTCTGTGACAAGCCCTGTCTCTCCTGACATACATTGCCCCCTGCCCCTGCCCCCCGACACCTCTCCTCTCTCTGGCAGATGATGCTCAGGGTCCCGAGTACCCATTCTCTTTAGCAATGGAAGCCCCTAGTGTCCACTGGGCACTTGGCCCCCTGGGCTGCTAGTGTGGGGCACGGGCCTGCCTCTACTTCCTCTTTCCCCTTTCCGGGTGGAACCAGGCCACTGTGGTGCTAAGCCCGCCCTGGCCTTGCAGACACAGGACCACCCTGGGCCATGGCAGAGCCTCTCTGGATGAGGCTGACCAACTCGTCAAGGTTTGCCTGGGACTTTCAGGTTTTACCACTGGAAATCTCATGTTCTGGGCACCCTCTTTGTCCAGGGCAAACTGGGACAGCTGATCACCCCACCCAGGACTAGTTCGGGGGATCCGCCACCCTGGTTCCTTGGACCACTTACCAGCTTGTCTTTTCCACAAGAGAAATTAACCTTCTTTTTAAAGCCACTGTTATTTTGGTCTCTATTAAAGTAGCTAAACCAGTCTTCTGAGCAAGTGGTCTCCAGCTTTGCCACGTGGCTGTCACCGGGAGGGCTGGTGAAGATCACCAGGCCCAGGCTCAGAGCAGGATGGACAGGGAGCCCGCGCCTTGGCCAGGTTCCCAGTTGATTCTGATCGAGGCTCGAGGCCGGAAACCACTGTCTTAAGTAGTAGATCTCAGCAAGAGAAAAGAATTGGAGGAATGAGGGTAGACAGACCCCGGAACCTGTGGCTTTTGGAGACATCCCGAGCCTCTAATCCCCAGGGGAGCAAGAGCCCGGAGCAGATACTGCCTGTCAGTCCCTCTGTCCCCAGCATCCCTGCCTGAGTCCCTACTGCATGGGCAACCTGCTGGGGGTCCCCCCAGGCTACAGTGAGTCTAACTCCAAGTGCCCCTGAGGTTGAGAATCTTCATAGAGGAGGAGGGACAGATGACGGTTCCCTACTTTCTCCACACCCTCGGTGACTTGGTGAGTGTCCACTGTGACGGGCTCTCTGAGCATCTGCTATTGTTCTTAAAGACTGCAGGGCCCACAGGTGGGAGGGGCCACGTCCAAGAGAGCTGTCCTCAGGCCCTCCAGTCGCCGGGGATCACTCTTGGTTTTTTTTTTTTGGAAGTCTTATTTTATTTTTTAATCATACCTCATCTAAAAAAATAGCTCTGAAATTGCAGTGGGTACTATTGAATACACATAGTTGATGACTTTAATCAGGTATTCTTTGTTTTTTTTTAACATCTTTATTGGAGTATAATTGCTTTACAATGGTGTGTTAGTTTCTGCTTTATAACAAAGTGAATCAGTTATACATATACATATATCCCCATATCTCCTCCCTCTTGCATTTCCCTCCCACCCTCCCTATCCCACCCCTCTAGGTGGTCACAAAGCACCGAGCTGATCTCCCTGTGCTATGCGGCTGCTTCCCACTAGCTATCTGTTTTACATTTGGTAGTGTATATATCCATGCCGCTCTCTCACTTTGTCCTAGCTTACCCTTCTCCCTCCCCATGTCCTCAAGTCCATCCTCTACATCTGCATCTTTATTCCTGTCCTGCCCCTATGTTCTTCAGAACCTTTTTTTTTTTTTTAGATTCCATATACGTGTGTTAGCATACGGTATTTGTTTTTCTCTTTCTGACTTAACTTCACTCTGTATGACAGACTCTAGGTCCATCCACCTCACTACAGATAACTCAATTTCTTTGCTTTTTATGGCTGAGTAATATTTCATTGTATATGGGGATCACCCTTGTCTTTATTTTTTCAGCGTCTAGAGATGTAATTAACATATAGTAAAATCTACAATGTGTGTTTAAAGCGTACAATCTGATGACTTTTGCCATATGCATACATCCATGAAACCATCTCCATCATCAAGGTAAGGAGCAGATCCATCACCCACGGGGTTAACGTGGCCCTTTGAGATTACTTCCTCCCTCCCCAACGCCCCCCCACCCCTGACACGAAGTTTTCTTTCTTGGAAGGTTTTCAAATGCAAATTCAATATCTTTAATGGATATAGGACTATTTGGTTTATCTATTTCTTCTCAGGGGAGTTTTATCAGTTTGTATTTTTCAAAGAATTTGTTTATTTAATCTAAGTTGTCAGATTTATTGGTATAAAGTTATTCATGATATTCCATTATTATTCGTTTGGCATCTATAGAATCTGTACAATGTCCCATCTCACATTCTTTTATTTTTTCAAAATTTTATTTATTTATTTATCTGCCTGGCATACGGAATCTTAGTTCCCCAACCAGGGATTGAACCCGTGTCCCCCTGCAGTGGAAACTCGGAGTCTTAACTGCTGGACCGCCAGGGAAGTCCCCTCCCCTTCTTTTTTTTTAAAAAAACCCAGAGTCCCTGATGGTTTTCAGGGAGGATTTTTTTTTTAAAGATTTTAAAATTTATTATTTATTTTATTTATTTTTGGCTGGGTCAGGTCTTAATTGCGGCACCAGGATCTTCACTGAGTCATGAGAGATCTCCTGTTGTGGCACGCAGGCTTCTCTCTAGTTGTGACGTGTGGTTTCCAGGGCGCGTGGGCTCTGTAGTTTGTGGCGCACTGGCTTAGTTGCCCCACGGCATGTGGAATCTCAGTTCTCTGACCAGGGATCGAACCCGCGTCCCCTGCATTGTAAGGTGGATCCTTTACCACTGGACCACTAGGGAAGTCCCCCCTCCCATCCTTAATATTGATGATTTTGTGTTTTCTCAGCCTGGCTAGAGGTTTATCATTTTTATTGATCACCTGAAAGAACCCACTTTGAATTTGATTAATGTTCTCTATTGTTTTTCTGTTTTCTATTTAATTGATTTCCACTCTTTTATCTCTGTTATTTCCCTTCTTCTATTTACTTTAGGTTTTGTTTGTTCTGCTTTTCTAGCTTCTTAAGATGGTGTCTGTTAGGCCATTTGAGGTTGACCCAAAGCTCCCTGAAGCTCTGTTCATTGTTTTTTTTTTTTAAATATTTTTTTATTTTTTTATTTTTTTGCTGTACGTGGGCCTCTCACTGTTGTGGCTTCTCCCGTTGCGGAGCACAGGCTCCGGACGCACAGGCTCAGCAGCCATAGCTCACGGGCCCAGCCGCTCCGCGGCATGTGGGATCTTCCCAGACTGGGGCACGAACCTGTGTCCCCTGCATCGGCAGGCGGACTCTCAACCACTGCGCCACCAGGGAAGCCCTAAAAATATTTATTGATTGATTGATTTGGCTGTGCCAGGTCTTAGCTGCGGCACGTGGGATCTTCATTACTGCGTTAGGGATCTTTAGTTGCAGCACGTGGGATCTAGTTCCCTGACCAGGGATGGAACCCGGGCCCCCTGCATTGGGAGTGTGGAGTCTTAACCACTGGACCACCAGGGGAGTCCCTCTGTTCATTGTTTACAGTTTTGTTCTCTCTGTGTTTCACTTTGGATAGTTTCTACTTCTAGCTAAATAATTGCTTCTTCTGCAGTGTCTAATTGGTATTAATTACATCAGTGTAATTGTCATCCTGGACATTATATTTTCCATCTATGGAAGTTCGATCGGGTCTGTTTAATAGTGTCATCTCTGCTTAATGTATTTAAGCATTCCTAGATCTTCTTGAACATACTGAAATAGTTACAAAAATAGTTTTAATGTTCTTGTGAACTGATTTTATCATCTGCATCATTTCTGGGTCTGTTTCTTTGTGTGTGTGTTTGTGTGTGTGTGTTATTAATTTATTTATTGAAGTATAGTTGATTTACAGTATTGTGCTCGTTTCAGGTGTACAGCAAAGGGATTCAGTTATGTGTGTGTGTGTATACATCTATCTATCTGTCTATCTATCTATCTATTCTTTTTCAGATTCTTTTGCTTTATAGGGATATTGATATTGAGGGACTTCCCTGGTGGTCCAGTGGTAAAGAATCTACCTTCTAATGCAGGGGACGTGGGTTTGATCCCTGGTCGAGGACCTGAGATCCCACATGCCACAGGGCAACTAAGCCTGCGCACCACAACTCCTGAGCTCGAGTGCCTCAACGAGAGAGCCTGTGTGCCACAAACTACAGAGCCCACGTGCTCTGGAACCCTCACACCACAACTAGAGAAGAGAAAACCCAGACGCCACAACGAGAGAGAAGCCTATGTGCTGGGATGAAAGATCACGTGTGCTTCAGCGAAGATCCCACAAGCCGCAACTAAGACCTGATGCAGCCAAAAAAAAAAACCAAACAAACAAAAAAAACAAACCAGAATTTAAAAAAACCCAGATATTGAATATAGTTACCTGTGCTATACAGTAAATCCTTGTTGTTTATCTATTCTATATATAGTAGTGTGCATCTGTTGATCCCAAACTCCTAATTTATCCCCCTTTTCCACTTTGATAACCGTAAGTTTGTTTTCTATGTCTGTGAGTCTGTTTCTGTTTTGTAAATAAGTTCACTTGTATTATTTTTTTAGTTTCCACATTTAAGTGATATCATATGCTATTTCCATCTGATTTACCTCACTTAGTATGATAATCTCTAGGTCCATCCATGTTACTGCAGACAACATTGTTTCATTCTTTTTTATGGCTGAGTAGTATTCTGATATATATATATATACACAGATATATCTCACATCTTAACCCAGTCATCTGTTGATAGACACTTAGGTTGCTCCCATGTCTTGCCTATTGTGAATAGTGCTGCTATGAACATTGGGGTGCATGTATTTTTTCAAATTAGAGTTTTCATCTTTTCTGGGTATATGCCCAGGAGTGGGATTTGCTCTATCATATGGTAATTCTATTTTTAGTTTTTAAAAGAACCTCCGTACTGTTCTCCATAGTGGCTGCACCAATTTACATTCCCACCAGCAGTGTAGGAGGGTTCTCTGGGCCTGTTTCTATCGACTGATTTTTCTCCTCATTTTGTGGTTTTCTGTTTCTTTGTGTGCCTGGTAATTTTTGATTGGCTGCCAAGCATTGTGGCTTTAAACACTGTTGGTTGCTGGGTAATTTTGTATCTTACAAACATTGTGAGCCTTGTCCTGGGATGTGGTTGAACTACCTGCAGAGAGCTTGATCCTTTTGAGGATTGCTTTTAGCTTTGTTAAGCAGGAGATGTTCAACATTTATTCTGTTTTATTCTGTTGCCCCAACAATGAGGCAGCCCTCAAGTCCTCCACCCCACACCTTGCAAACGATGAGGCTTATTCCTTCTGGTCAGTGGGAACACACACCATTCCCAGCATGTTTAAAAAATTTTTTTAATTATGGGAAAATATACAATACATAAAATTTATTCTTTTAACCATTTTTTTTTCGGTATGTGGGCCTCTCACCGCTGTGGCCTCTCCCGTTGTGGAGCACAGGCTCCGGATGCTCAGGCTCAGTGGCCATGGCTCACGGGCCCAGTCGCTCCGTGGCATGTGGGATCCTCCCGGACCGGGGCACGAACCCATGTCCCCTGCACCAGCAGGCGGACTCTCAACCACTGTGCCACCAGGGAAGCCCTCTTTTAACCATTTGTAAATGCACAGTTCTGTGGCGTTAAGTACACTCACATTGCTGTGCAACCATTACCACCATCCACCTCCAGAACTTTTTCTCATCTTGTGAAACTGAAACTCTGTCTCCATTAAATAATAGTTCCCAATTCCCCTCCTCCCAGCCCTTGGAACCACCGTTCTACTTTCTGTCTTTAAAAAAAAATTATTAATTTATTTGGCTGCACTGGGTCTTAGTTGTAGCATGCGGGATCTTTGTTGTGGCACAAGGGATCTTTAGTTGCGGCATGCATGCAGGATCTAGTTCCCTGACCAGGGATCGAACCTGGGCCCCCTGCATTGGGAGCGTGGAGGCTTAACCACTGGACCACCAGGGAAGTCCCTCTACTTTCTGTCTTTAAGAGTTAAGACAGTTACCTCAAATGAGCAGAGTCGTACTGTATTTCCATGTTCCGTGACTGGCTTATTTCACTGAGCAAATGTCCTCAAGGCTCATCCATCTTGTGGCAGGTGGCAGGATTTCCTGCCTTTTCAAGGCGGAGAGCAGTGTTCCACGGTGTGGAGGGACCACAGCTTGCTGACCTATTCCTCTGTCAACGGACACTTGAGCTGCCTCCACCTTTGGGCTGCTGTGAGCGATGCTGCTGTGGACATGGTGTGTGCGCCTCTGTTTTGGTTCCCACGTGGTTGAAACGGAGGCAGCTTTCCTTCCGTTCCCTCCCGGTGGCTCCTTCTCTGGCCTTCGGGAATGTCCTTTCCTTCACGTGCTGACGGGCACTGGGCTAGAGACTCAAGGGGCCCCTTTGCCGGTCTCCAGACCCGTGTTGGTTCTGGCAGCTCTTTTCTCTGAGACTCTGCCCTGCAGACTCGCGCAGCCTTGGCTTCCCCAGAGTCCCGATGGTGTGCCGTCTGCCCGGGGATGCCTGAGAGCTCCCGCTGGTGCCCCCGCCATGTGCTGAGGCCCGTCAGCTCTCCCCGGCCAGTGGGCTGGGCCAGCGCACGCCCTGCCTCACCTGCTGCCCTCTCTCAGGGGTCCCTGTCCCGTCCTGCCTGAGAGCCAATGTCTGTGAACGGTTGTTTCATCTATTTTGTCCCTTTTTAAATATTTCTGGTGGGAGTGTGAATCTGGTCCCTGCTGCTCTATCTTGGCTCAGAAAGCACCCCCGCCTCGATACCCCAAGAATAATAGCTCAAACCTCTCCCTGCGGTCTGCTGATTCTCTGCCATGGTCCTTTCCCAGAAACGTTTCTGGCTGTCCTCAAGGGATGACAGTATTGTGACAGACACACAGGGGCGTCTCCCTCCTGCTCTCCTCTGGAGCTAGACCTCTCCTGGACTCTTCGTGCTCACCACCCCCGATGCTGGATTCTCCTGGGGACGCAGATGTTCCACTGGCTCAGTGCTGGGCATGGAGGCTCCGTCAGAGCCCACCTACATCCACGTGTAGCTCGTCGCATGTACGCACAACTTCCTTGAGGGCCTGGCCTCAGCAGAAGTGGGGGGAGGTGGCCACCTCCAGGAGTGCTTCCTGGGGGGTGTCTAAGTGGCAGAGCCAGCTCAGTCCCAGCAGGGGGGACCCTCCAGGTACCTGTCCTCCTCCCTCCAAGACGCAGCCTCCCTTTATCTCCAGGCCACGTCCCCAACGTGCCTGAAGAGTGTCTTGGGAAGATGCCCCAGCACACAGGTCAAGGTGACACGCCATGGGCAAGGCGACACTTGGCCATACATTTTGTGAAGTCTGGCTTCTTTAGTCTTTGCTCCTCATTTTAAAAAACATTCAGATAAGAGTTTAATTTTCCTTTGGAGTCACTTTGGTCTCAGACCGTGGGTGGTGGTATAAAGCACTCAATTGCTTTCTTTGTAATTTCCACTGGGATTTTTCTCTAGAGTTATTCAGAAGTATGTTTTCACTTTCATCTACATTTCTAAATTAAACAAATACTTTCTTTTAAATGTGAACTTTAAGCATTTATATAATTTAAAAAGTCAAATAATAATTATAAAACTTGTTAAGAAAAACAGAAGCTTCCTGTCCTATATTTTCCTGCCCCAAGTTAGCATACTATGTCACAATCCCTTTCTGGTACAGCTTTTTAATTAAAAAAATAATTGCCTCATTTTTTAATTTGCATAGTTATGATGGAAGTTTATATCCCGTCTAAATGTGTTCAACACATTATGTAATCTATATCCTTCCTTCCCTCCCTCCCGCCCTCCCTGCTTTCCTCCCTCCCTTCCTCCCTCCCTCTCTTCCTTTCTTCCTTCCTTCCTTCCTTCTTTCTAAGGCCTCCTTGTACAGTGCTCTGAATGCCTGCTCCAATCTGGACCCTTAGGACTCAGCTGACACCTGTAAACCTCTGTTCACCACCCTGGAAATGCCCTTTATCTCTTTCCTGGGTTGGAGTCCCATTTCCTTGATCCCATGTCCTCTTTTTCCTTGGTTTAGTTCTTTATTTGGGAGGAGTCCATCTGCCAGGAACTTGGAGAAAGGGAAAGATCAAAGGCCAAGTTTTTGTCTTTATTCTACTTTTCTACTCAGTTGATAGTTTGGCTGGGTATAGAATTCTAGATAGGGAATAATTTTTCCTCCGGGTTTTGGAAACTGCTCTATTCTCTTCTAGTTTCCATTGCTACTGTTGAGAAGTTGGAGGCCAATCTGCTTCTTGCTTGACATGTGGATTCCTCCCCCCATCGCAAGCTTTTAGTATCTTCTGTTTGTTCCTGGTGTTGTTTTGAGATTTCACAAAGATGTTGGTCTTTCTTTCTTTCTTTTTTTTTCATTGTGGAAACCATTAAATCCTCAGTCCTTAGTTCTGGGATTTTTTTTTTCATTATTTCCTTACCCATATTTTTTCTGCTTTTTTCTCCTGCAACTACTATTATTCAGATATTGAACTTCTTACTCTAATCCTGTAATTTTTTTTCTTTCTCCTCCTCCCCTTATTTTTCTCTTTCTTTTTCTTCTACTTTCTGGGGTATTTCCTTGACTTTATCTTTCATCCTTTTGAATTTTATTTCTGTTATCACAGTTTTATTTTCCAAGTGCTTCTCTTATTGTTCTCTGAATTGCATCTGTACTTAAGTTCATGGAACTCAACATCTTCTCTTCTTTCTTTGAGGAACCCCCATGGTCATGCCCAGGATGAGTGAGGGATGGTGGCTCATGAGGCATGCAGCTGTCCTTGACATGGTCAGTGGTGTGCCTGGACCCTGGGGTCTGGAGGACATGGCTCCCTCAGCACCCCCATCTTTATTCATCCAGCATACCAGCTCATGCTGTTTGCATTCTCAGTGTGTGTGGTCCATCATGCTGTACACTCTTGTGTAAGCTGTATTACACACACACACACACACACACATACACACACACCCAACCTGTGTTCAAAAGGGCAGCTTCATGTCCAGCCCTGGTTCCTGCAGATCCAGAGCTGAGCTGGACTCTGCCCCTGCCCTGGAGAGGTGTAGGGAGCTGTTTGTATGCGACAGTCACCCAGACGGGCTCCTCAGGAAGCAGGAAGGCCATTTCTGGCACGTTGTCAGGGCAGTGATGCAGCTGCAGTAGGGGTTTCCCAGGGCTTTCCAGCTTGCACCCCCTGACCCCATGTGTCCCTCTACCCTGGTCATTGCTTGTCCTCGAGGTAGAGGTTGAGCCCAGGTCTTTGAGGGGTAGGGGGAGACGGAGCAAGAATGGGGGTGAGGGAGGAGGAGGGAGTCAGGGGTGGGCTGAGGCCTGTGGGGGTGGGGGGGACACAGGGAGGCACGTGGAGGGGAGGCTGAAGAGGTCTCAGGGCTGGCACCTCTCACTCTCAGGGGTCTAAGCAAGCCCCTACCCTTCTCAGGGCCTCAGTTTTCCTATCTGCATAAGAGGGAAACCAGACGGTTTCTCTCTTAAATATTGATGCATTCTTTTTCACCAGCGACTGTGGCCAAGGGGCGCCATCTGCTGGCCACAAGTGACAGTGTCCCCATTGCAGCTGTGACTGCGTGAACACAGGGGATTGGCTTCCCAGAGTCCTGGTTCCTGCCCTTTGACCCCATCAACCAGGGAGTCGGGGAGGAGGGGTCTGCTCCTGCTACTTGGTGACCTTCCTGACTAGTTTCCTGTCTTCCTTAAACATTCACTGACACCTGGGAATCAGTGACACCTGTGCCCTGGAGGGGCACAGGAACATGCCAGGTGTGGCAGGAGTACCAGGACTGGGGGACTAGTTCTGCCTAGGGCTGGAAGCCTTCCTGGAAGAGGTGGCATCTGAGTGCACCCTGAAGTTGGAGTCGGTCAGCTATGAGGGGGAAGTCCAGGCAAAGAGGACAAAAGAAGTTGAAGGAGCGGAGTCCAAAGAGGAGGAGGTCCAGGCTGGTGCCTTGCGGGCAGGCTGAGGGACCACCACTTTCTGTGGGGCACCTCCGAAGGGCTCAGAATTTCTACTGGGGCTGGGAGTCTTGCAGGCTGGGCTGGAGGGCCAGAGTGCTCCTGTCATGGTGCGGCTGCTGATTACAGGGTTTGGGGACCACTCAGTGCCACGTACATTTCCTCTCAGGAGCTGGGGAGGTGCAGACAGATCAGGAATGCTTCCATCTGAGCTAGGAAGTGTCCTCAGGCTGGTCAAACCTGCTGACCTAGGGCTGGGCTGGGCGGGTCTGGTCAAGTCATCCCAGGGTCAGGGTCTGACCCTGCAGCCTTGCTCTGGATCGGGTGGGAAGGAGGGCCAGAGTGAGGAGGCCAGAGCAGACATCCAGGTTGGGGGCCAGAAGGGCTGCACTCAGGGAGGGGATGGAGGGCAGGGGCCCCTCTGCAATGGGACTTCACACAGGAGTTAGCAACAAAGAGCATGCCGGGAATCACTCATGCCTTTATTTCTTCAACAACTATCAGTGGGTGTCTACGCTGTGTCAGGTACGAGAGAAACAGCTGACTTTCTAATAGGGATGATGGGCAGTAAACAAGACAAATAAGAAACATTCATAGTAACGCGTGGAAGGTGCTGAGGAGGAAAACTAAAGCACTGGGGTGCTGGGGAATATTGGGAGGGTTTGGGGTTTTAGGTAAGGTGGGTAAAGAGGGCTTTGCCGGGAAGGTGACCTTCCAGAAAAGAGAGAGAGAGCAGAGTGGATGTCTGGGGAACAGCGTCCCCTGCAGAGGGAACAGGAATGAGCCCCTGAGGGGGCCGTGCTCAGCAACAGCAAGGAGTCTGTGAGGCTGTGGGACGCTGGGGCTCCCAGGGCATGAGAAGGGAAGCAAGAGCTCTGAGCAGAGAGGTGGTGTGATGTCACCCACCTGCTCGAAGAAGGCACCCCTGGCTGCCGTGTTGAGAGCAGATCCAGGGAGGTGGTGGTGGTCACAGAGCCTCCAGTTAGGGGCCACTGCAGTAAACATGATGGTGGCCGAGACAGGGCATGGACATTCTGTCAAGGGAGCGGGAACAGGAAATCCTGACGGATAGGACCCAAGGGCGCCGAGAGCAAGCAGGAGTCAAGGATGACTCCAGGGTGATTGAACTGAGTGGACGAATGAACAAGCGAATGACGGAAAACCCAACACCCAGGAGCCCCTCCTCCACTGCCCTTATCGGAGCCCATCCCCACGTGACTCGAAGAAAGGGCCAAGGGGCGGGCCCTCGCGCCACATTAGTACCTCTGCCGGCGCTGGCCGAGGTGCTGAAACCACGGTGCTGGAGGTGGTCCCATCTCTCTGGGCCTGGGGCTCCTCCTGGCGTGGGGTGCTGGGCAGGGGTGCGGGGCAGAGGGCAGGAGGGGCTGGCCCAGTGACCAGTGAGGGTCCCTGTTCTACAGGGAGCCGGCCTGACTCTGCTGGTCTCTCTCTCTCTCTACTTGACGCACCCTTATGCTGCAGCCCACTGCGGCAGGGGTGGGGGTGGGGATGGAAGATGGAATGTGATCATCCTCGCCTCCTGCTTCTGAGCCCCGGCTGAGAGCCCCCAGGTCAAGGCCCTGTCCTGCCCTCCACAGCTGCACTACTGAGGCCAGGCCCTGGGGGTGAAGGGGCTACCTGCACAGACGCTGGATCCAGACGTCCTGGGATGCATTCTGGCAACTTAGTTCACCACTCTGCCTGTTTCCTCATCTGTGTGCTGGGGACCGCAATAACACCCCCTGCTAGAGTTGTTGTGAAAATTAAATGAGTGGCCCCCAGCCCTCAGCCACCCCTGAAGGAGAACTGGCAACGTGGCTGATCTTCTCCTGACCTGAAGCCTGCCCCCCCAACCCCGCCAGAGACCCTGCCCTGAGCCGAGGTGGGCTTCCCTTGTGGACACGGTGGGGCTGTCATCACGGGCTGCCCTCCTGAGGCACCCCTCCCCCCCAGACATGAGCCCAGACTCTTGGAGGGGTGCTGAGGGGGCGCCTGGCGAGCTGACGAGACTTGGGGAAGTTGGGAGGGTCCCAAGCCCCCCTTGAGATGAGGGGGGAAGGTTTCTTTCCCTCCCCCACCCTGCCCATGGAGGGGAGGGAGGGGCTGCTCCATGCTGAGTGGGGTCCTAGTTCGAGGACCTCAGATCATCTTATCTCTGGCAGCAATCCTTCTTGAACTCTTTATTAAACGCCCACACTCATGGTTTAAATGCCCTGCAAGAGTTAAAACCACACGGGGCGAGAGAAAGTGGAGAGAAACCTCCCCCTGGCCTACCCTCTCCTCTCCGCAGAAGCAAC
The DNA here is from genome assembly GCF_025265405.1 of Mesoplodon densirostris. Classification (NCBI taxonomy): domain Eukaryota; kingdom Metazoa; phylum Chordata; class Mammalia; order Artiodactyla; family Ziphiidae; genus Mesoplodon; species Mesoplodon densirostris. The sequence goes on along the minus strand of NC_082664.1, from coordinate 2,477,649 downwards.
AACTCCTACCTGTCCCTTGCATCTCTCCCAGGAAAGGTCCAGGCCTTTATGGGCATAAATGTGCTCTAGAAACGCAAACCTGACCCTGCTGCACACTGTGTCTGGGCATCTTTCCAGGATCCCCTGGTTTTTGACCTGTGTCTACTGTCAGTGAAGATCGAGTATTAGGATCTGTTGGTCGTTTCCCTACGGGTCCCCTTTCCCACCATCATAGAGACTGCTGCCAGGCATTCGTCTTCCAAAGTGCAACGTGGACGCATGTCAGGACGCCAGCTCAGCTCTCAAACTGCTGGCTGGAAGGGCTTGGCCCCTCTTAGAAAGGCTGGCTGGGGGTGGGCTGGAGACCACCCATGGGAACTTGGGTTGCATGTGGAGCTGGGGGGGGTTCCCAATGTCCCCAGCAGGTCGTGGTGAGGTGGTGGTGTGGCTCAGGCTCCCCATGCCCGGTGCAGGACTCTGACCACTGCAGCCTGGTGTCCTCCTGCTTTCCGGAAATACTGCCACGTGGGGTCTGATTGGAAGCCGAGTCCAGCAATTAATCCTGTCAGAGCTCCACTCAACTGCAGGGGTTTTTCTCCTTTGCTCCCTTGGCCTAGATTTCCCCGGGGACAGCTCTGACTGGCCGCGGCATGCTTGGTAGATTAAATGTTTAAAAAAATCCCCACGATGGCTTTAATCAATCCACTGAGGTGGTGGCAGCCCCCTCCCAGAAGAGCGGGGTCCACTGGAGGAAGCCTCCCAGGATCAGGGTCTTGGAGAGGTGGGGAGGGAGGAGGGTGGGAGGTCCCCAGGGTGGCCTCCAGTGGCCGACAGGAGGGGCTGAGGAGGGAGAGTGGGGGACTCCGGACCTCCTTATGGCTTGCCCTGATCTCTGCCCCAGGCCAGGAGTGGCCATGGGGCTGGGGATGCAGGCAGCTCCTCCTGGGGTGTCTCTCCTGACGCGAGGCCCGGGTTGGGCAGAGCAGTGGTAATGGTCCTGTGCCGGGCAGATAAGGTGTTTATGATGAGCCCGTCGGGTGCAGTCAGGTGGAGACAATGTCCTCCAGTTGCCACTGGAGTGTCGAGGGAGGAACCCCGTGAAGCAGGAGGGTCTCCCGGCGGCGGAAGAGGGGTGAGGAGGGAGAGTCCATGGTCCTTTCCAGGGGGCAGAGGGGGCTGCGGGGCTGGCCCAGCCCAGCTGTCATGTCAGGCCATCTGCGCACCTGCGCCTCTGAAAGGGCCCAGCGCTGTGACCGCCAGGCCCTCGCTTCTCTGGTCTTCTTTCCATGCCTGCTTACCTCCCGGATCCTGTTCAGGTCCATCTCCCGCGGCACTGCTGCCTCATACCCGCCCTGCTAACTCCCAAAGACCTCCCCGTGGGCCTCGGTTATTTAGGAGACCCTGTCCCGGGGCTCCACCCTCCCCAGGCAGGCGTCCCGCCGCCTGGCCTGCGCCCACAGAGGGCGCCCGTCAGCTTGCGAGGCTGGGGGGCTGCGCACTGAAGGAGCGCGGGATTCGGGCCTGAGTTTGTGTCCCGGTAGAACCCACCCCCTGCTCCCCGAGCGTCCCGCCACGGACTCCGAAATTTGGTGGCTCCTGGCGAATAGCAGGGATCCTCCAGCCCGCGGGAGTTCCAGGAACGGCCGGAGGGGTTCAGGTCAAGGGCAGAGAAGGCTGCAGGTGGCTGCGGAATCCGGGTCCTGGAGTGAGGCGCGCTGGGGTCCTGGCGGGACGGGCCTTAGGAGTCCGTTGACCGAGGCTGGGGTGTGGGATGCGGGGCTTCCGAGGAGGGGCCCCAGACAGGAGCGCTGTGGAGCATGGGCAGAGGGGGGAGCGCAAGGTCACTGGGCTCCCTACACGTGTCTAGGGACTGGGACCCCCAAGGCGCGGAGTCCCCAGGGCGGATTGGAGTGGGAGGGGCCACGACACACCCCCTGTCCGCCGAGGTTTCGCGGAATCCCGCTAGGCGCTGCTGCCCAGACCCTGTGCTTCCCGGCCAGAGCACCCGGTAGGAGGCGCGCGAAGCAAGGGGGTGCGGACCCGGGCCGGGCCCCGGCCCCCATCCTCCGCCCCAGGCCCCGCAGGGTACTCGCCCCCCGCCCCTCCTCCTCTGGTGTGCGTGTCCGGGAGTCTGGCTCGCCGCTCCGACTGAGGGGGCGCTGTCGGCGCGGGCGGGCGGGGCCGGAGCGCGGGGGCGCGCGGCGCGGAGCCAGCGCAGGGGCCGCCGACGCGGGCCGCGGAGGACTGGGGACCTGGCGGGCTGCCCTGCGCCGTGCGGGGCGCGGCGGAGGCGGGCGCGCGGCTAGTGAGCGCGCGGGCGGGGAGGCGGCGGCGGCGGCGCGGCGGCGCGGCGGCGGCGGCGCTGGCGGCGCTCCCCGCGCTCCGCTCTTCCATGGCGCTGCCGGGGCCGCCCGAGCCGCCCCGCGGCGCGCCCCGCAAGGCGCCCAGCCTGCTGGAGATGGGGGCGCTCTGCCTGGACTCGGAGATCATCCTGGGGTTCACCAGCCACCTCCTGCGGCGCCGAGCCAAGGTGAGGGCCGGGCGGCGGGACCCGGCTGGCGGCAGAGGCGCCGTCCCGCGACTTTGCGGCGCGGCTCCCGCGGCTCAGGGTGCGGCGCCGGGAAAGAGGCGGCAGGTCCCGAGCAGCGTCGCGCAGGCCGGGCCGCACTTTTCCCCCTTAGTGCTGCCCCATCTCTCTCTCTCCCCTCAGCGCGGCGTCCTGAGCGGGGGACTGTCGGCGAGGAAGGAGATCGCAGCGCGGGGACTCCGAGTCCCACCGCGCGCCTTGCTGGGGAGGGCGAGGCAGGGGGCCGCGGGTCTCGCGGCTGATCCCGAGTCCCGAGGTGGTCCAGGTTCCGCGGGGCTGTGTCTGGCTGTCCCCGGGAACCCGGGTGTAGGGTGTGAGCGTGTGCTTCTGGAAGCGCCGCAGCCGCGCGGACAAACGAAGTTGCGGGTGTGGCCGGCCCCGGGCATAGGACAAGGGCTCCTGGGGCCGATGTGTTTCCGGAGGTGCAGGTGAGGAGTGTGTGCGTCGGCGTGCTACAGAGTCGCGCTTCCCGGGCCTGCGTATGTGTGTGTCTGTGTCCCAGAGCAGTTGAGGGGCGGGGGCTGCCATGTCCCGCCGTAACCAGATCCGGACGGGGTGACGCCCCTTTCCTTCAGGAGGCTTCGAGGAGCTAGGAAAGGGGAAGAGCTTCGGCCTCCAGGCCGAGTGGAAAGGGGCTGCACGACGTGGGACCGTGGAGTGAGAGTGGGGACCCTCTGCCCACTTTATGCTCCCCTCGCCGCTTTGCAGGCCAAGAACAACTGGGAGAGCTGGGGTTGGGGGGCAGATCACCCCGCTCCACTCTTTTCTGGGGAGTGAGTGCGTAGGTGGAGAGGACCTTTCAAGTGAAAGGGAGGGTGGGCAAAACATAAAGAAGGAGTCGCTTTGAGGGGCTCAGGAGAGGCGGGGAGCGGCTCGAATCTGTGTGAGGGTCTCACTGCGTGCCGGGGAGCTTCGGTTGGGGTCTACGCCTGGGCCGCGGTTTTCCAGCCGCCCTCTGCTCTGGCTCCGCTCCTTCTAGCCCCCCTCCCCCGGCGCGCCTCTTCGCCCTGGACGTGTGGCGCGGGGCCTCTTCCGAGCCACGCGGCGGCGGGTGCGCGGCGGCCAGCAGGGGGCGCTCGCGTCGCGAGAAACCGGGTGGCCGCGCCCGCGGAGCCCGACCCTGGATTTCTGGCTGACCCAGAGCCGGACCCGGAGCCGCCTGCCGCCTCGGATAGCGAAGACACTTAGGGCTAAGCTGGAGCGGGAGCAACTGGTCGCCGGAGAAGGGGGGCGACCTCCCAGCCGGAGACTAACAGGCAATTAATTCCGGAGCTAAGTTCCCATCTGCCCGGCCGGCTGACAACAGGTCCCGCGCACACCCCCAGGGCCACCTCCTCCCTCTTCCCGGGCGCACGGCGCGCACACCGGCCTTCTTGCACACGCGCGGCTGCAAAGACTCTCGTGCCGTTTGCAGACACGCCTAGGCACAGATACACTGGCATGGGCGCTGCATGTTCCGAGACGCAGAGCCCGGCGATACTCACCCACGCGTGACAGTTAGACCCAAAGTGTGGCCACCGACACGCGGAGTGCGCTGGATTTTCAGGGAAAAGCGATCGGGAGCCTGGGGGCCGGGGTTCCCTTCCACTTTGTTGTGTGACCTTGGGCAAGACCTTCCCCTCCGTGGCCTCAGTTTTCTCGCCTGTAAAGTGACGAGTGGGTTGGGGCCTCCCAGGGGACCCCAGTGTTCCAGGAGAGGAGCGGGAAGGCGCATACGCGCGCGTGTACGGGGCATCTCACCGTGGCCCTCAGCGCCCCTCCCTCGGGCTGGGACTCGCCTAACAGGTTGGGGGCCTCGGAGTGGGTGCGGCCGCGCGGCGCTGCGGGACCCCCTCCCCCACACACTGCAGAGCAAGGGCTTGGGCTGGGCGGGACAGCTCTCCCGGAGCCCCGCCCCTCCCCGCCCCCGGAGCCCCCGGCCCCGCCCTCGTTTCCGAGCGCGCTCGCCGCCGCAGCCACCGCGCTCTCCGCCACTTGCCTGCGCCGCGAACTTCGGAGCGGCCGGCCGGGCCATGGGGGCGTCCCCAGGCCGGATCACGTAGCCGCGGCGACCCTGGAGAGCCCTCGTGGCCCCGAAGCGACGGCCCAGCCCTTCCTGCGTCCCGGCCATGGGCAGCCGCGGCGCCCCCCTGTGTGCGGCGCAGCCCGCGGTACGCGCAGCGGGGCCCGAGAGGGAGGCGGGCGACGGGGGGCGGCGGACGGCCCGGGACCGAGCCCGGGACGCAGAGCACACTGGCAGGGTGCGCGGCGCCCCCTGGGGGCCGGGCCTGGAGCGGAGCGCGGGTGGCGACGGGCCTCCTGCTGGGGGGGGGCGGGCAATGAAAACCTCCCGGGATGGAAGAACACGGCGCGCTGCAGGTTCGCGCCCAGCGCTCGTAACTTTGTCGAGTGTGTCACTCGGGCTGGGTCGCTCAGAGGTCTGGAGTCTCCGGTGCTGGGTACCGGGGTGGCGCCGCCCAGCGGCCCAAGCTCACTGTCCCCTTCTGCCCCCCCCCAGGTGGCAGAGGGCGGCCCGGCCCGCGAGCCGCTGCAGCTGCTGGAGGTGCCCCCCCGCAAGAGGCTGACCGCCGGGCCCGAACAGGATCCATGCGGCAGCCGCCCTGCGCCCGAGGGCGCCGGCGCGGGCGCGGAGCAGGGCCACTCGCCCGGTGGAGGCGGCTGGTGCCGGCACTGCCACACGAAGCTCGCCGAGCTCAAGCGACAAGCGTGGAAGCTGGTCGGCGGGCCCGGGACACCCCTCCGGGTAAGTGACCCTTCCTCAGGCCGGCCCCTGGGACGGGTCCCAGGCTGGAACTTGGGAGTCTTCGGGGCCCGGAGGGAGGCGAGGTTCCACCGTGGATTTGGTGCCAATCCCTTCCCTTCTCTGGGCCTCGGTTTCCCGTGTGTTAACACCTTGTGTGTGAGTTGGGGCGTTTCATCCTAAGAGGGTCCCACTGTCTGATCGGAGGGGCTGGGCGGGCGTTTCTGCTACAGATGTCCCACAGCTGGAAGCCTAGTGTGTGTTTGGGAGAGGGAGAAGAGGGGGAGATGGCAGGGCCTCCACCCCGGGCGGGACAGCTCCTGCCTTGCCAGCGGCAAGAGGTTATTTGGTGCGTTGTCGCCCTTGGGGCACCTGGGCCCCCAGCCAAGTGTCTGGAAACTGCACACCTGGGGCAGGAGGGCTTGGAGGGCCAGAGGGTGGGCCAGCTGCTGTGAGGGGGGGGCCCTCCCTGTCCCCTCCCAGGGCCATGGATAAGAGGCGCGTATGGCTCACAGCCTGGGGCTCTGCCAGTTTAGGCAGTGGCCACCCATCTGGTTCCCCAGGCTCCAGCCCCAGCTGCCAAGGTGTTGGCCAGGGGACGGGGCTCTGCCGAATTCTGCAGCCAATGGGCTTGCCCTGGTCTTGGAAGGAGCGGGGACCATTGTTCCAGGAACAATGCGCTCTGGAAGTTTGCACAGCCTGGGAAGCTGGGGGCTGGGGGGGGGGGTCTCCAGAGGAAGCCCTTCCCGCCTGACCTGCAGCCTTTCTGAAAGCTGTCCTGGGAAGTAAGCCTGCATAATCCCCATTGAATCTAAATACAGTTCTCTGAGGAGGCCCTGCGGTCTGGGCGAGACCCTGGCCTCCTGGGGTCCAGCGGTGTTCCCCGTGGCATTGGGAGTGGGGATGTGAGTCTGGTTTGTGTCCTGGGCACCCTTGCTCTGCGGTCAGGGGAGGGGACCTGTGGCCCGTCCTGGGGTGGGGCTGCACGCTCCCGCATCTGCTGCCCTGAGCAGGGTGCAGCCTTGCCACGCTCTGTGCCCCAGATGGCCTGAATCTGGTTGAAAAGACATGAGAAGACCTTCACGGCCCCGGGAGAGGGTGTTCTGGGCTAGACTCCTGGGGGCCTGACAGGGCCACAGGGCCATCTTACTACCCCGTTAGGGGCAATTGAGGCCAGAGAGAGGAGAGGCTTTAGTGACTGAGCTGGGCTTTGCCTGGTGGTGCTGGACATGTGACCGGTGGGTCGCAGGTGGGCAGGGGATCCTGGTGGAGAGAGCTGCAGGTCACCCCAGTGGCTGGTGGATTCGGGGTCCCTCACCTGGGAGGTCTCGGTGGTCCTCTCCTGCAGACACAGCGCATCAGGGAAGGCCCTGGACCTCCCAGATGCTCACCTCCCACCTCCCCTGGCCTCCTCGAGTTTGGCTTTTGACACTGGGTACCCCTCGGTGCCGGGTGAGGGCTCACCCCCTTCCCCAGCTGTCCCTGGCCCCCAGCGGCCTGTTCACGCAGCAGACCAGGGTCTCTGGCTTTGTTGATCTCTTTGGCCCCTTCCCCCGCTGCATTTCCTCCTTTGTCAGATGGGGGTAGCCTCTGGGGTGCTGTCCAACCTGTAGGGTGCTGTGCCTGAGGAAGGGAGGGCCCCGTCATCCACTGCTTCTCCAGAGAGGGTGGGAATGGGCCCAAGGGGGCTTCAGGCCCTTGGGCTGAGCCACCCGGGCCGTGGGACGTGGGACAAGGTGGCTGGGGCCTTGGCGGGTGTCGTTGTCCTGTGTGACCCCGGCTGATGCGCACACAGCCTGCAGGCTCACCCGGCCTGCCCCAGAGCTTCCCGCAGGGCAGGCTGGGGAGATGGTGCCTGGGATGGGCTTGTGCAGCTGCTTCTGCTTTTAGTTTGGGAGGGACCAGGGGGACCCGTGTGTGCCCGGCTCTGGGTGAGCCCCAGGGGGTCCTCCCAGGAGTCTGGCCCGATGGTCCAGGGGCACTGGGCTCTGCTCTGAGGCTGACAAGGCACTGGAATGTAGAGTTTGTGGTCTAGAATTTTCCCTAGGGGGCCCTTTCTTCTTTCTCATTGTGAGGAGATGAACTTTGTGAGAACGGCACTTCACAGTTTACAGAGAACTTTGCTGGCTGTCATCTCACTTAGTCCCATGCTTGGGGCATCTGGGGAGGCCCCGCACCGGAGGTGGCTTGCTGGGCTCCCATGGCCTGGGGTGAGGGTGGAGCTGGGACCCTAGGCTGGCCGAGAGGCTCTTGCCCCTGGGGTCCCTGCCTGGTCTCAGGTGGGAGGGAGGCTTGCAAGGGTCGAGGGACGTGATCTTTCACGGCCACCCCATCCTCTGCCTGAGGCATCCCTGCCAGGGCTCGACTCCCCGCTGGCTTCTAGCCCACCCTCCTGCCAGCTGACAGCTCCGGGCTGTGGGGCCTTGGGCAGTTTCGCTGAGAGCTCGTGGCCTCGGTTTCCCTCTCTGTACCTGGGACCACCTTCGCACCCCTTTCACAGGTGTGTTGGGCCGCGTCTGGCACAGGCTGGCCCGTATGCCTCAGCCCTTGTTGCTTTTGCTGGGATGTGGGCTCGGGGGTCATGCTGTGCCCAGGTCTTCGGTGCCCATGGGAGGTGGGCGGGCGGCCTGGGTGGAGGGCCCGCCTCTCCCTTGCTGCCTCTGCTCCCTTCTCCCTGCGCCTGCCTCAGTTTCCCCACCTGGGCAGTGAGGATGACCGTGGTTCCCGCCCAGGGACCTCATCCATGCGGAGCAGATAGGACTGTGCCCCCTGCTTTTGAGCCCCAATGTCCCTGGGGGAGGGAACATGCTCTGCCTGCCCAGCTTGGAGCCCAGAGACCGTCCTGCCTGAATTGAGAGGGGCGGTGGGCCGGGCTGTGGAGGGGATTCCAGGCTGGGGCCTCTGGGCCTCCCCGGAGCCACCTCTGCTCTCACCAGGGTCCAGGGCCTTGTCTCTGAGTGACCCCGTCGGACGCCTGCGTGGCCTGGAGCATGCCCTTCGGACTGTCCTGTGGCCTCCGTGGGCCGCTCCTCCCGTGGGCCCCGCTGCAGATGCCCTGCTGCTCCCCAGACCCCCTCCCCCTGCCCCGGCCTCCCCGGGTGGTCCTGCCAGTTCCCTGCTCTGCCCTCCCTGCCCGTGCCTCTGAGAGGCCTCTGCTGGGAGCTCCCAGAACCCCCCACCCAGGGACCAAGGCCAGGCTTTCCTCTCCTCCACGACTGAGCGCCCTCCAGCTTAGCACTGGCCACTCCATCCCCCGAGTCAGAACCTGAGGCCCCAGCCTTCCCTGGCAAACTGGTCACCAAGTTCCTACAGGCCCCTTTCATTGTCCCCCGGCCCAGCCCACCCACAGCTGCCCACCCTCAGGGCAGCCAGAGGGGACTCTCTGAACCGTGGGGCCCTCAGGAGGGTCCCTGGCCAGTCCTGGGTCCTGCTGTCCAGCTGGGCCCTGCCAGACTGAGGCCAGACCGAGGCCCCCCGACAGGCACAGCCCCTGGGCACGGGGCCGCTTCTGCATTGCATGGTGGTCTGCCACAGCGCCCCTTTGGCAGACTCCCCCCCCACCGCGTGCCCCTGTGGCAGACTCCCCCCACCGCGTGCCCCTGTGGCAGATTCCCCCCGCCGTGCCCCTTTGGCAGACTTCTCCCCCACCCCTGGCCCCATACTCATTTGGTGGAACCGCACAGCCTGAGTTGCCCTGAGCCCCGCTTGGGCAGCTGACAGTGGTGGGGGACTCAGACCTCACTGAGTGGCCTCACTTTGAGCGCCTGGCACAGAGCCTGGCGGCCCTCCATGTGCAGTGAACCTCTCCTCCCCTCCCCTCCCCTCCCCTGAGCTTTCCCTCCCCCACATCTCCACCGTCCTCCCCGAGGCTACCCCTGCTGCCACCCGGCCCCGCCTTTTCTCAGCCCTTCCCACACTGCACGACCACTGTGTGGTCTCTGTGGCCAGTGTGCTACCCCCAGGCCGGGAGCTCTGTCAGGGCCGGCACGGGGTCTGGATCACCCAGAAACGTTTGTCGAATGACTGAGTGACCAGATCTTGCCTCCCACGCCCTGCTGTGTTCACCCCGAGGGCTGCTGGACTGGATCTTGGCTCTCCCCCCCGCCCCATAGGAGGCCCTTGTGGAGGATGGTGGTCCCCAGCCCCTTGCAGCCGTGGGGGGCAGGGGTCCTGCTCGGGGATCTGCTCCAGCTGCCGCCCAGATGCGTCGCGTGGAGGTGGTGACTCTTCTGGAACCCGTGGCTTCCACGTGTCAACACGGCACTGAATTGATGAGTGCTCCGATGGCGAAAGTGATCACTTCTCCTTTCGATCTTGCGAATCTCTCGCTCACCCGGGCAGGGGGGTCTCGTCCTCCCCCACCCTGCGAATTCCAGAACCACTGCCCACCCATGCAGCCCCAGCACTGGTTTGTGTTTTTCGCCAAGCTGGACAGCGAGTCTGAAGGCTGCCGGGAGGCTGTGGGCTCACCCCGGGAACAGCTCGGGGTGATGTGACCAGGCTCCTAAGGCTAGAGGCTTGGAGACACTCCCATCTCTCTCTGGGGCCTGGCTCAGGAGTGGTGGGCCTCTGTCACCACCCCCAGGAAGCCTGCGTGGTCTGTCCCCACTGCCCCCGGCTCTGACCGTACTGGTGTGCCATGGTGGGGTCCCGGGGGGGCAGGGGCTTGGCCCAGCTGGTGCTGGACATTTGCCACCTGGGGTCACGGTCCCTGGGCCCCTGTCCCCCATGCTGTTTGGAGCCTGGCCTGAGCTCCACCAGCTTCTGGAGGGGGGGTTCCCCGGGGCGGGGCACCTGGTGTCAGCAGCATTCTCCAGCTGAGCCAGGTGTTGGTAGGCTCCAGAGGCAGCTGGGAGGTGTGAGAGGGGCCGGTGCTCCCTGGGGCTGGCTGCTGGGCAGTCTCCCAGCTGGTAGGGGACTGATGACTCAGCCAGGGGGCGGATCAGGCTGCGGGGACCAAGCCTGGGCAGGAGGAGGGAGGAGGCCGCTCAGGCCTTGCCTTGCCACCTGGCCTCTGCGAGACCTCGGTCGGCCCCTCCACACCCTGCCCTGGCCCCCTCCTCCCTAAGTGGGCAGTGGTCTAGCTGGTGTCCCCTGCTGTCCCTGAGAACTTCCTTTGGTCCCATCCGTGTGCCCGTCTTGGGTCCTTGCTGGTCGGGGGTTTCAGGGGGAGAAGGTGGGCAGTGGGGGCGGGACTGAGCTTCAGGTCCTGAACACCTGCCCTCTGAACGTCAGCCAGAAGCGGAGATGGGGCTTTGGGGGCCGGCCGGGGTCTGGGGTAGGGAGCTCTGTGTCTCGCAGGAGGGAGCTTCTTGAGGGGAGTCCAGCTGCAGTCAGCACTGGGGCTGAGCAGGGGAGTGAGTTGTGGTGACTTTCCTCACTGCCTCTCTGCTGAAAAGGGGAGTGTCAGGGTGTCACCCCTGTACCTCGGGCTGCTCAGTGTCTTGCCGGGGGCTTGTCTTGGTCTGGCATGGCTTAAAGGAGGGGGTCTGGGGCCTTCTCAAGGCTCCCTCGAGTGTCCTGAAGGGATCGTTTACTTGGCAGTTGGAAGAGCTGGTTGTTGTCCTGAATGACAAGGAAAGTCTAGTTTCCTTTTTCCTTTGCCTACCAGGAAGCTCACAGCAAATGCAGTCTTCAGCTTCCGCCAACCGCATGGGCCCTTTCTCACACGTCTGTGGGAACTGATCGTTCCTAGCTTCTCTAACATGACTGTCTCTAGCCACGTGGTTTTACTTCCAATTTATGTCGAGTAGTTCCTGGAAGCCACCGCAGTTTTTGTGCAAGAAGGTGCGGGGTATGAATAAATAAACAGGATAGAAGTGGATCGAGTGTCCCTCAGTGTGTCTGGCCTCTGTCCACTTGTCTGCTTCCTGGGGACGGGGAACCCCTGTGGTGGGGGGTGGCATTCAGGGCCAGGCTGTCCCCTGTCAGGTTTCTGGAAGCAGCCAGTCTGGGCTGGCTGGGAGCCTCTGGGAGCCGCTCTCTGGTCATCCACCCCTGAGCCCTGACCTCTGAGCCCCATGATCTCCCTTCCCACTGGGTGGACGCGTGGCGGACAAGCCTCTCTCCCCACCTCTTGTGGCCCCCAGCTCCTGTGGCCCCAGCTCCTGTGGCCCCAGCTCCTGTGGCATGGTCGCTTCTTGGCAGGGCCTCAGCTGCCCTGTCTGGGAACAGTGTCTTTGGGCTGAGTAGACACTCTGGACCCCTCCGGGTGAAGGGGCACTTTCGCTTCTGGTGCTACGTTTTGTGGCCAAGGGACCCACGTGGACTGCAGGGCTCCTCGGAGGACTCCCCGGACTCATCTGGTCTGGTCCCTGCCCACCCTGGGCAGCATCCCAGGCTTTGGCTGTGGGCGCTGGGCTGGGGCAGGGGTGGGTGGGCTCAGCTGGGTGCCTGGGGCTGGCGGATTTATGGTCCTACACGGCCCAGTGACAGGCTGCTGTGTCCACCTCGGGTGGATGTCCTTACACCGCCGTGTACATTCACCTCTGATCCCGTGTGATGGATGCTGGCCTGCGCAACTCCCTCTGTTTCCGGGTGGAGTGTGCCGTGCGCTTGCCCTGCCCCGTGCCCTGTGCGGGGGTGTGGGCTGCAGGGTCGACTCCTTCCTAACTGTCCCGTCCTAGGCTCCCCGTCCCCATCCTCCCCCACACAGCCTCGGTGCAAGGCCACAGCCCAGTTTTGCTTCCTGGAATCCCCGCCAGCCCCACATACTTGGCCTGTTCAAAACCAGTCACCAGGGAGCAGGCCTCTGGGAATTATGTGCTTAGCTCCACCACCCCATGAGCCAGGGGAGGAAATAGCGGACACACGGGTGTGAGTGACTTGCCCGAGGCCACGCACCCTGGCTTCTCCGCCTCTGAAGTCTGTGCTCTTAACCAAAGTGCTCTGGGAGGGAGGGCTCTGGAAAGGGGCACCCAGGAGGACCTCCTGGAGGAGATGGTATTTGATCTGGGCTGGAATTAGCTCAGAGATGGGGTGAGGGTCTCCAGGGGTGGAGCATCAAGAGCTCAAGGATGGGGATGCCCGGAGCACACGTGGAGACTGTGTCTTGGGTGCCCTGTAGGTTGACAAGGGGAAAGCAGGATGAGGTCGAAGGTCAGGAGGTGGGGTGGAGTGCAGTTGCGCTCCAGCCCTGGAGTAGAAGTGGGGCCTAGGGTGTCCTGGGAAGCCCTCTGATAGAGAGCCGTAGTTCTGGGCTCTTCTGGCAGCCTTGTCGGAGGGCCTGGCGGGCGTGGGTGGCCCTGTGTGCAGGAGAACACGGTATCTGGGGCCACCTGGGGGCAGGGGCCCCATTCGGCTTCTGCACCTCCCCATTTTGCCGGGGCTCAGAGCCCCCCAAGTGGCATTGGGGGCCCTGGCCATGGCTGGGCTTGCGGGGTGCGATCTGTCACGGCCCGTTGTCCAGATGAGGAAACTGAGGTCCACAGGCTGTGCTCGCATCCAGAGGTGGACAGTCAGACTGAAGGTCATGTCTGGCTGGGCTCCAGGCACCCCCTCCCACCCCGCGGCGGGTGTCCTGATGGAGCTGCTTCTCCACCATCCTCACCCACTGAGGCCGTCCTGCCTGTCTGGCCTTTAGCCCCGCGGGCCCCCGCCACCCTTGTGTGGCCTCGTGTGGAGGATAGGGAGGCCATTGAGGGGAGGAGGTCTCAATGAGCTAGTGTGTGCCCCGAGCTAGCCAGCTGGCTGGCGCCTGGCACAGAGCCTTGGGGATGGGTGCCGGGCAGCGCTGGGTGGGCCAGGCTGCGGCCCCCCTGCCCCTCCCCCCGTGTCAGCTTGGGGCCTCAGAGCTGCAGGCCTGCAGGCCGGGGTGGTCTCTGGCAGCCTGGCTGGCAGAGGGAGGGTCGGGTTTGGGTCTCCAGACATCCCACTGGACCCAGCAGGTGGTGGGGCCTGGGGCTGGGGGCCAGGCCCCTGGTGAGGCTCTGGCTGGGTGGGAGGGAGGGAGGGAGGGCCTGGGATGGCTGCGGTGTGGCTGGAAACCGAGCCCACTGCACGCGACCTGGGAATGTCCTCGACAGCAGAGCCTGGGAGGGCAGCGCCCGGCCCGGCAGCCAGGGGTCCCTTCCTGGACCTGTTGTCAACTCCGGAAAAGGGGGCCACGCGGGGTCACGGCCCAGCTGCTTTGTTTGTGGAGAGAAGGGAGGATGGGGCGGAGGGAGCTGTGGCGGGTGGGACCTTGCTCAGCGCCTGCTTGTCGAGCCTGACCGTGTGTCTGGCCTCTGGGCCCGTGTGCTCTCCTAGCCGCCCTGCTAGTGGGTGCCAGGGCCCCCTTTTAAAAGATGCGGTGATGGGGGCTCAGAGAGGGTTGCCTCATAGCCCTGCGGCCTGGGGTCTTTTCTGAATTGGGGAATAGAGCCCCTTCCCACCCCCTCCCAGGGGGGCATCCGTGGCGGTGGGGTGGGGGGCTCCTGGTCATCTCCCCTCCTGCCCTGCGGGGCGGCCTGGCTGGCCGGGCTGGGGAAGCCTCTCCTGGTGGTGATGGTGGGGCAGCGTGGCCCCCTCCAGGACTCCCTCACAGGAGCAAATGGAAAGATTACTTAAAGCAACTTGGAGACCCAGAAACAAAGCGAAGAATGAGAAGTCATCATTTTTAAGTGCGGGGAGGCTCCCTGAAAGCCAGGCAGCATGCAGGGTAGCTGGTACGCAATGCTCAATTGAATCAAATTAAGAAAAACATTTTCCAGTGCAAGTAAAATATCTGTTTAATTAGGCCACAAAGAGGAAACTAAAAGTAATATTTTGCAGCAGGAAAACTACTGTCTTTCTGAAGTTGCTGGGCTCCGGAGGGGAGGGGTGGGTGCCAGGCTGCACGGTGGCCGGGGCTTTCAGGGGTTAAGATTCTGGAACTTGGGCCTGTGGACCCTGGAGCTGCCAGGAGCTGCCCCAGGGCTGGGAGAGGAGACCAGGCCCAGGGGAGGGAGGGCTGCTCTGCCCAGGCCTCCCCCAGCTCCCCACCCCGTGCTGGGGTCTGAGGATTATTGGCTGCACTGGGGGAAGGGGTGGCTGAGGAGTGGGGAGGGGCCTTTGTCTCCCTGAGGGCTGCCCAGGGGTCGGCAGGTGGTGTGGAAGGTGCCGTCACCCCTCACCTTCTGGGGTCCAGGGTGCCCGTCCTGGGGGTGGCCCATGCCAGCTCCCAGGAGAAACCCCCTCCCTGGAGCCCTGAGCGCTGGGCCAGGGTGCGGGGGGCGGGGATCCTGGCTCTAGGCCTGTCCTGCCCAAAGCTTGCGGTCCCCAGGCCGGTCCCCCCAGTGTGGGCTGTGGTTCTGAGTGACCAGCGTGCAGTGACTGTCCCAGGCTGCTCAGTGGCCCAGCTGCCGCCCGAGCAGCCGCTTTGGCCTCTGCGCTGGCCCCGCCGCTGCTGCCTGGCCTGAGGGGCTCAGGGTCCACTGGGCTCTCCGTGTGGTCACCCCAGGCCGGTCCCTCCTCCTGTTGGCCTTCGCCATCTCACGTGTGTGACAGGAGACGGAGGTTGGAGAGACGGGCCTGCCCCACGCCGGGAGCCCCTCGAGGCCCGGGGGATCGGCCAGGCCTTCGGCGGTGATGATGTGAGGGTCCCCCAAGGGGTGGGCTCGGCTGCCAGCGCTGCAAGGGGGTGCCTGGCCCCTCAAGGGGGCTCTAGCCGTGGGGTGGGCCCGGGTGTGTTGGGCCTGGCCCTTCTGGGAACGTGTGAAGCAGGACTCGTGGGGACGCCACGAGCGCGGAAACCCCTGCAGTTGGCTCAGCGAACAGGTGACCGGGCGGCCCTGGGCTTGTCTCCCTGTGCGGGGGGTGCTGGAGCTTGGGGGGCTTGTGGTTCCCACGTGGGGCTTTGATGCTCAGAGCCTGAGGCCCGAGGCTGCTGGGGCCTCCCTGGCGCCCCACCTGAATTCCTCGGGACCGGCTGGGGGCGGGGCTCGGGCTGGGGGCTGCCGTGGCCGGGCGGTGGGGGTCTGGTGCGGGCCCAGGGCTGTTAGCAGCCCCCCGTGCCCTGCGCTTCCCACTTGCCTCCTGCCTCCTCCTGTGCAGGCCGCGGAGGGGATGCCAGGGTTCCCCAGAAGCGGAGGCCCTAGAACAATGGGCAGCTGGGCCTGGGCCGGGCGGGGTCTGGGCCGCCTTTCAAGTCGGTTAATGGCTCTAGCGGGCCGCCCTCCCTTGCCCTCTCACCAGCCCACCATTAGCTGCCTCCCGCTGAGTGGAAAAACCAGAGTCATCAGGGCCGGGCCAGGAAAACTGGCAGGGTTGGGGGTGGGGGATGGAGTGACAGCCGGCCCCTGTGAGCCAGGCATGGCTGGGCCGCCGTCTGGATTCCATCTGTGGCCCACGGGCAACACGAGTGGGGTCCCCGTGGCGTTTCTGGGCCTCCCCCGGGCCCCACGGGGGAGCAGCAGGCGGGGGTGGTGTCACTGATTGGGACCAGATATCCCCGGCGCTTCCGAGGCTCTGGGGCCCGCCAGCCCCAGCTGGAGAAAAGCCAGGCCTTCCGGAGCGGCCCGTAAATCAGGTAGCTGGCAAGGCCTGGACTGGCTGGGGTCACGCTGTCGTTCGACCAGGCCTGTCCGGGGGCACGTGAGGGGGCAGCTCGAGGGCCGAGCGTGCCGGGAGCGTGGGGCGGCGCAGGCACACCCAGTTGGACGTGCTTTGCTTCACTGCGCTTCACAGGTGCGGTGTTTTCTGCGAGCCGAGGCCTTGTGGCAACGCTGTGTCCAGCGAGTCTGTCAGCGCTGTTTTTCTGACAGCGTCGTTTTTAAATCCGTGCTGTTTTTTAACGTTAAATTTTTTTTTTAGACACAATGCTGTTGCGCGCCGAACAGATTACAGTGCGGTGTAAACAGAGCTCGTATAATTGGGAAACCAAAAAACTCATGTGACTCGCTTTATTTCAATACTCCCTTTATTGCGGTGATCTGGACCGAAACTGAAATATCTCCGAGGTCTGCATGTCCTGGGGACACAGAAGCAGAGCGATGGCCGGCTGATGCTGGACCAGCAGAGTGTACTTTCGTGGCAAGGCCACTCTGTCTCAGCTGTCACCCCCTGGAGCCCTCCCAGGCGTCTGTGGACACTGGTCAGGCTCGGGGAACCCTGCTGGGATGAATGAGGCACCCCCTTCTGCATGGTGCTTACGGCTTCTGCATCTGAGGGTTTGGGGAGGTCGTGGTCCCTTTTTGGCCACGAGGGTGGCTGGACTGGAGCCAGGCCTTGCCTAGAACCTTTTGGGAGAAGTGTGGCCAGGGAGGGGGGAAGGCCCCGGCTCTGCAGATTTGCAGCGGGTCCAGGCTGTGGTGACGGGGAGGGATGGGGCCGGCCGAGTCCACTGGCTGGCCGAATTGGAGACCCAGGCCCGCATTTGGGGTTGGCTCTGTCAGGTGGCACTGGGAAAGTCCTGGGTGGCCACAGCCACAGCTGGGCTGGGCTCCTGCCCTGCTGAGGGGCTGGTCCCAGCACAGACCCGGAGCCCGGCGGGGCTGCCCCGGGCAGGGGCAGAGGCAGAGCCTGGCTGGGGGTCGAGGTGCAGGGGCTGGGCCCCGAGAATGGGGCTCTTAATGGCCTCCCTCCAGTGAGCTTCCTTCGGAGGATTGGCTCCCTCCTCCTCTTCTTTCTTCCAGAGATGTCACCTCCTCCAGGAAGCCCTCCCTGACCTCCAGGCTAGGCGAGGGCCTCCTCTGGGCTCCCCTGGCTCCTGTTCTTAGCCCTCTCTGGTTACCAGGCTTGCAGTTAGACCCGTGTGTCCCCCTCAGTGCAGGGCAGGGGGTGGGCTGCAGGGACCAAGTCCATGCCCGGGATGGAGCATGGAGGCCATCGAACCTTGCCTCCTGTCTCTGCTGGCCGCGCTCGGCCTCTGTCTTCCCGTGGACTTGGAATTGCCAGCTCGGCCCTGTGGAGCAGGGCCGGAGATGCCGCAAAGGCAGGGGGAGGGTCTCCAGCCCCCCAGCCCCACCTCCACTGGCTCTGGAATAGACGTGGCTTCCAGCCGGGCCTGCTGCTGGCCGCCCCCAGCCCGCCGGGGATGCCTTGTTCTGCCGGCCCCCTGGCTGCTCCTCGGCCGGGCGGCCTTGGCCTTGGCTGCTATCTGCACGTCGGGGAGCGTGCGAATGCCTCGTTAGCCGTGAGCGAGCGTGGTGATGACGGCAGGAGGAGCTGGGCAGTTGTCAAGGGCACCGCGAGCCTCACTCTCAAGCCCCGATGGTTATTTCCTGCTGGGTGTGTGCCGACGGCACCGTTCAGGGCTTTTTAGTCAGCTGAGGATGGTGCAGCGGCCGCCATGCATGCTGGCTTGGCGCCGTGGACGTGAGGACCAGGCGGTGAGTCCTGGCACCCAGGCACTGATCCCTTTGTCCCTTTGTCCCCTGTTCCCCCAGGACCCGTGCCTCTCCGCTCTGCTTCTTGACGAGGTGCCTGCGTGTCGCCCGGAGGCTGAGCGCCGCTGTGACGTCTGTACCACGCACCTGACCCAGCTCACACGGGAGGCTCTGCGGCTGCTGCAGGCGCCCGCCAGCCGCGAGGACCCGGACGCCCCCCATGGAGGCCCCGGACTCATGCCTCCCAGCCCCGGTGCCGCCGCCAGCCCAAGGGATGGACCAGCGCCTGTGGGCCCGGTGGGGCGGCAGCTGGGCCGAGCGGGGCCAGACCGGAGGAAGGGGCTGGGCTGGCCGTCCGGGCCCAGCGTCCAGGTGTCAGTGGCACCCGCCGGCCTGGGCGGGGCACTGAGCACGGTCACCATCCAGGCCCAGCAGTGCCTAGAGGGCATGTGGAGTGTCTCGAGGGTCAACAGCTTCCTGCCACCGACGTGCCTGGTGAGTGCCCGGGGCGCAGTGGGCTGTGGGCACCCTGGGATACCAGGCAGGACGCTTACAGTCGGTCAGGGCTGGGCGCTCTCCGGGGCTGAGTGCCCAGCTCAGTGGGTGCCCTGTAGCACGGCTCCCCCTAGAGCAGGGGGGCTGTGCCTTTTGGAGGAGGCCCCAGACATTCTCAAGGCCCTCGTCAAGTCAGCCTACAAGGTCACTGGGGGGCAGGGTCCTCTTGTGTACCCTGGAGCATCGCTTCCACCTGGCACAGCCCTGTGGTTGGGGACGGTTTGGCCACTCTCAGAGCATGCATGGTGCCGTGGGCTGACGGAAGGGCCCTGTGGGCTGCTGGGACAAGATCAGACCGTCATCCAACATCTCCTCCTGGTGACTCCCCGTCCAGGCTCTCCTGCCTGGAGCGCAGCAGCCCTGGGTGACACAGCCCTGCCCCGTGGACAGGTGACAGAACCTGGAGGGTATCGGGGGGCCTGCAGGTGGTGGGGACCCCGTTCCCGCTTACACGGGGCCTGGTTTCTCAGGAGCCGCCTCTTTTTGGGTGACTGTGGGATACCCCCCTCCCCGCTCCGGGGCTCCCCTACTCAGGCCCACCAGATTGTCACCCACAGCAGTGGCGTAGCTTCCGTGGAACCAGCTCTGGGCACCAGGGGTGCTGGGGGTGCCCCGGACCTGGGCTAGGTGTGCTCAGGGAGGGCCCCGCGGCCTGAGATGACCCCAGCTCCGGAGGGCGGAGCTGGGGGCCCGGCCCCGCCTTGGTCACAGGGCTTTGCTGGTGGGAGTTTCTCCCAAGTGTCCTCTGTGTCCCCACAGTCTTCCTTCTAAGAGAAGGCGTACCAGGGTAGGGGGGTCGGGAGAGGGTGGGTTTTTGGATCGGGGGTTTCCTGGGACGCTGGAGGGTTGCTTTGAGTTTGGTGGTACATGGGACTAGGTGTGCTAGGCACCGGCAGGGCCTTTCCCCAGGAGGCCCAAGCCCTGCACGACAGGGTGGGGTTGGGTGCCTTCTCCTGGGGGCCCAGCCGTGCCCGGAATAGGGGCTCACCAAGCGACAAAGTAGAAGGGACCCTGTAAGCAGAGGGACTGGTCTGTGTGCGTGGAGGTGGGGAGGCCTTACTGGGAGACAGAGCTGGGGGTGGGTCGCGACCGGCAGGGAGCAGGTGCCCGTGTGGCACAAGTGTTGGTGGCTGTACCGTCCGCCCCGCGTGGAGCCCCAGGGGCAGGGAGACGGGTAGGTGGCTGTGAAAGCCTTTCCAGTCGCCACAGCGCCAGCCGCACCAACTCGCCCAGCAAGTGTCTCTGAAATAGAACACGAGGCCGACGTCTCCTGGGGTCTCCGTGCCCTGTGGGGCTGTGGGACATGGAGGCACGAGGAGGTGGGGCAAAGTCCGTACAGCCCCCGGGCGGGACTGACCCCCACCCTGCCCCCGCCTCTGGGCTTGTTGGCCCCTCTGAAGGCACTGAGATGTGCTGGCTGGACGTTGCCGCCCCCAGGGTGGCCCTTGGCGACGCCCTGCCCTTGCTGGGAGCTGGCCCGCTGTGACTCGCTGCTGGAGCTGGTCTGCCCGAGGCTGCCCTGTCCTTGGGGCCTCCCTGGCCCTCAGTAGCCTGGGGTGCACAGGGGGCTCCCAGGAAGAACTTCTGGTCTGAACTAGCCTCTAGTTGGTGTGACAACGCACCCTGGGTGTGGCCTCACTGCTTCTGACTCCTGCATTTGTTAAGTCCTGAGTGAGGCCAAGAAGAGGGAGGCCAGCCTCTGCCGTGCCAGTCCCATGGTGCCTCCTGGCCCGAGAGCTGGGCTGCCCGGGAGGAATGTGCCGAGGGGCTCGAGAGAGCTGGGCGGCTTCCTGGAGGAGGTGGCATTGAGCTGGGCCTGGAGGGAAGTGTCAGAGATGGTGGGCCCAGCGAGAAGTGTATGGGGGCAGAGGAGGCTGCTGGGAATAGCCAGGGGGCTCCTTACCTGGGAGGGAGCCGAGCGCAGTCTTGCAGGTGGAGAGCGGGCTTGGCCGCGGCTCTGAGGGCTCCAGGAGGTGGAGGAGTGGGGTGAGCGGAGGTGGGGGAGGGCGGGATGGCGCAGCGCCTTGGTGGCGTCACTGGCCTCTAGCTGGGCAGCCCCACCGGCGGCCTGCACACCGTAAAACGTGAGCGTTTAAGGCTCCCTGTTGGTTTTATGTGTGCATTGATTGCGATCAGGGCGGGTGGGAGTGGATTTATAATTAGACAACAGTCCTGGCGATCAATAGAGAGATTATTAGAACCATAAATAGAACTTTTGGACTCAGATGAGGTAATTTCCCCTGAGCCGGGTATTGACCATTAGAGGTGGCCCTGGAATGTTGAAATACTGCACGTTAGGCTCTAGAATTAAATACTTCTGGAGAGACGTGCTGTGAATCTCCAGCACAGCCCATCAGCGGGCCTGGGTGCCATGGTCTCTAGGCGGACTTGGATCTGGGCGGGCGAGGTGGGCGGAGAGGGCCTGGTGTGTTCTAGGCGCTGTGGCTGGGAGCCTGCCCCATGGGCTGCCGGGGGTCATTCTGTGCGCATGGCTATCTAGTGTCCGGACAGAGCAGCCCTCAGCCAGCCACGCTATTGTTGAGACTGTAGCCCACTTCCCCGTCCAGAGCACAGAGCTCAGCCCTTTCCGGGTCATTCACCTCCGGAGTGTCCGGAGTGTCCAGTGATGATTCCCGACAGTGGGAGCCGCCCAGCGGGACAGTCGGGCAGTTGCTTTCCAGACTGCGTCAGACAGAGGCACTTCTGCCGCCGTGGGGGATGGAGGTGCCCGTGGGCCACCCCAGGTGCTCGGCCCTGGCCTGCTCCACGGGGACACAGCTGTGAACTGTGATGTCTCCCCCATGTCGGCAGGGCCCCGTCAGATGTTCACAGGACATCTGCACTCGTTTTACTGCTAGATGCCAAGAGATTGAGGCTTTGGCCTCCTGACCCCACGGTAGGCTAGAGGTAGCACGGCCTGTGGCGGCCGAGGGCGGGACTGAGTAACTGGGTGAAGGGTGCAGCCACCTTGGGTCCAGGCTAGCAGAGCCTGTGCGAACCTTCCCTAGTCTTGTAGACACGGGCCGGGCCCTACCCAGGGCCCCACAGTTCGTGGAGGAGGACCTGGAGCAGAGGGTTCCCAGCCTGCCGCAGGGGCTGGGGCTGCGGAGGCTCGGCCTGGACAGGGAGGATGGAGGGCTTCCTGGAGGAGGTGCTGCACGCTGCTTTGAGTGGGAGGTGAGGTCATTTTTGGTGGAGCCAGGATTTCCCTCTGTCCATGGAGGCTGGGTGGCCCCGGCCTGGGGACCTGGCTCCTGCTGCCTCTGTGCCTGCCTGCTTGCCTCCCCCCACCTTCCCGTGAACCCTGGCAGGGGTCCCTGGTGGGTGCTCACCTGTCCTCGGGGACAAGGCCGAAACGGTGTGGGATGGAGGGAGCTTTGTCTCTCTGACCTGGCTAACCCGTTGCTGGTACCCCCTCTGGGCCTCAGTTTACACACCCGTGGAGTGGAAGTTGGACAGATGGCCCCCCACTTCCATGTGAGGTGCTTCTGTGACATGGGGGCGGGACAAGGCACCTGCAGAGGCTAGGACCGTCCCAGCCCGGGGCCCTCTGGGTGACCGGGCAGAGCTTTGAGGGGGCCCAGCACACGCCCAGAGGACAATGCCACCCGTGCCCCCTGCAGCTCTGGCCGCCCCTTGGCCACCCCATCCTCTGCCTCCCCACCTTTCCTCTGGGCGCGAAATGGCCCCCGGAGAGGTGTTTATCCTGAGGAGCTGGGGAACGCTGTCCTTCACGGGCCACAGTCTTGCAGGTGCGGAATGCAGGCCCAGAGGGCTCCTAAGGAATGGGTTAGCTTGGTGTTCCCCAAACCGTGCTCCTTGGCACCCTGGCGCCCCATGGTGGGCACCCTGTAGAGAGATCTGGAGCCTCCTGCAGGGGCCTCCCGGGACGGTGGGCCCTCCTTATGCTCTCCTCTCTTCATGCTTTTCTTTCCTTGCTGCTGTGGCGCCTCCGTCACGTTTTCTGTTTGGCCGCCCGCCCACCCCCGCCCTCGCCCCCCCACCATCTGCTGTCCCCGTGTTGTGTCGTGTCGTGGTCTTCCCTCCCGCCGCCCTCCCCCTCGACTTCTTTTCGCGCGTCTGGGCTCTGCTTCCGGCAGGAATCGGCAGCGGCCTCCCGGTGGCCGGAGCCGGGTCTCGGCAGCTCGTGGGCCGGCGGAGCCGAGGTGCGTGCGGGACCCCCAGCAGGTCAGTGTGGGGCTCGGCCGGCCGTAGGCAGGCTGGGTGGCCTGCACCATTGCTGGTGGGGCCGGACGTTCTGGCTGAAGGCAGAGATGCCAGCGTGGGAGGTGGGATGCTTGGGCCCCGCGGGAGTGGGTGGAGGGCCGTGTGGGGCCGTGACCTCACAGCCCTGTCCCCTGCCGTCCAGGCGGCCTTGCTGGCCAGCGTAAATGGGCCAGCCTGGGCCGCTGGATGTGGGCCCCGCCTTGGGCCAGTTGGAGCAGCGGGTACCAGGGGTGTTGCGGGGATGAGCCCTTCCCTGGCCCCTGGGAGCCCCCGGCTGTGCGCTGCTCACAGAGGGGTGCTCAGCCAGACCCAGGCCAGACCCTGTGGGTGACACAGCTTTTAACATCAGTCCTGTCCTCCACCGCTCTGCTCGGCAAAGGAGTTTAGATCTCTCATGGGGAGCACGTATGTTAAGTGACAGAAAGGGGACTGACGTTTGAGGTGAGGGAGCATCGCAGGTCACGTGCGTGTAAGGCCGCAGGGGAAGCAGTCAGCGTCCAGGCTGTGGGGGACCTTGGCTGCCCCGCGTCACTCACGTTTGCCTTGAGCTCCACAGCTGCCTGGAGGAGAAGCAGCGTCGGTTCCCGTTGCCCAGGTCTAGGCCTGGCTGACCCTCCACCCACCCAGCCTTGTGGAATGTTCCCTGTGAGCGGGTGCCCCTCTGTTCCTGCAGCACCCCCCACCCCCGCCCTGGGGCACAGGGCCCACCTCCTGGCCGTGAGCCCCGCGTGTCCCTGCCACGCCTTGTGCTCCTGGAGGACAGATTTATTGAACACCTACTATGTGCCAGGCAAGGTGCCGTGGACGTGGAGGAGGCCGGGCAGGCATAGAGGCTCCCTCCGGGGCCTCCTGAGTCCTGGCATGCACTAGGTGCTCGTGCAAGCTTGGGGGATGGGAGAATATGGTGCTGGGTAGTTGAGCCTGGCCTTGTCTCTCTGGGAGTGGGCAGCACTACATAGACTGGGGGAAGCCGGGGGAGGTCTGAGGGCTGGGGGAGGCCAGGGCAGGCACAAAGAGTGGCCTGGAGAAGGAGAGGGCTGGCCGGACTGGGTTCTGAGGGATGCATAGGAGTTCCTGCCCTATAGGCAGCTGCAAGGCAGGTGGCAGGGTGTGGTGCGCTAGCACAGTGCCTAGCGAGGGCCTGGACTGTTCCAGGTTGGCCCTTCTCTGCCACTGACCTGTCCTTGTAGCCTTGGGGGTGCTGCAGAGGGGCCAGGTGGGGGTGCTCGGCGTCCATCCAGCTTAAGGTTTGGGGCTCGCTTTGAACTTCCTTTGCAGACATGGTTATGCTGAGTCCCTAGGGGGGTTTTGGGAGCTGGTGCTGACCACAGGCTGAGTGGGGTGAGACCCTCTGCTGTGGTGAGGAGGGATGCTGCCGTGAGGTGGCGGGACCTCCTGCCAGAACATTCCTCCTGGGGCCCATGATGGCTTATTCTGCTGAAGTGCCACCCTGGCTTGTGGCCGTGTCACTTGGGAGACCCCGAGGACGCTAGGCCCTCTAGAGTGTGGGTGCTCCCTGGGTTCCTCACAGGCAGGGTCACCAGACAGGCCCCTGTCCTTTCATCCAGGTACAGAGGATGCCCTGGACAGGGCTCAGGGCCAAGTGAAGCCAGAAGCCCCAGGGACTGGGCTGTGGTGCCTGGGGAGCCTCGGAGGCTGGGGCCCTTGGGGGAGGGGATGGGGCTTGGGTGGCCGACGTCCATCCCCCTCCAGGGCCAGGTCTGGCCTGGGGGTCCAGGGCCCGGCACGTGTGTATAAATGTAATATACAGTGGCCAGATCTCAAGTTGGCCAGCGCCGTCCTGGGAGCGTTTAATTACCTTTGTGCTTCGTTACGAGGGTGTCTCCCTTTCCGGAATTTATTTTAGCTAATTAGCTGGAAATGCCAGAGTAGTGTTTCAGGTGATGGGAAGACAATGTATTATCTATCATACATGGGGCAGTTAGTGCTCGTGACAGATATTTATTGTGGTTCCTTCTCAGTTGTGCCTCTGGGTGCTCCCAGACAGATGGCCCAGGGGTGAGGGGTGGTCCCTGTCCATCGGCCCTGCCCACTGTGGTCACTGTGTTTCTGGAACTGGAAGGGGAGGGGCTGGAAAGTCCAGTCCCCGGGCGGGCGTCTGTGCACACCTATGCTCCAGCCACTCCCCGAGCCGGCTGGTCCCGTGCGTGCAGGGCCCAGGGGGCTTGCTGGGCTCCAGGGTGCACGGGCCTGCTTCCCCAGCTCCCCGGTGAGGGACGGGTGCCTGTTCCTCATGCGGGCTCCCTGCTTCCCTCCAGGCTGAAGCAGCGGTGGCCGCAGTGGCGGTGGCAGACACGGTCCGGGACGGCCCCCCTTCCGTGGGCCCTGATGGCGCGTCGAAGACGTGGAGCCGCGGCGGGGCCTGCGCAACGGCCCTGGTCACCCCAGCCCCGGGCACCCCAGCGGGGACCTCCACGGGCCCATCAGCCGCAGCCTCCTTCTTCCTCAGGTACGTCCTCCTGGGGCAGGGCCAGGGCCCGGCTTGGGGGCAGCTTGGGCGCGGACAGTGTGATGGGGCCTGGGGACCTCAGCCCCTGGCCTGGCGGCCTGCGGGCCTTCCCGGGGAGACCTGTGGCCTCGCCCTGCCGGCAGTCAAGCAGAAGGGGAGCTCGCAGCCGTCCTTCCGTCCGTCCGGCCTCTCAGGGCGCCACGTCGACGGCAGTGTGAGTGGAGGCCTCTTGCCCTGGGGGTGGGGTACAGCCAAGGCCAGGGTTCGAGCTCTGCCCCTCCGAGCTGTGCGGCCCTGGGCAAGTCACGGAACCTCTCTGTCCTCTCTGTGCCTCAGCTTCCTCAGAGGTGCAGCGAGCGGATGTCTGTGAGGCCCTGCGAGGACGCTGGCCCAGCGGGAGGACGCTCAGCCGTGGACGGTGGACGTCCTTGGGTGGCCCTGAGCCAGGGCCGGCGGGAGGGGCAGGGGGGCCATGGATGGGAGGCAGATGAGGCAGGTCTCAGGGCAGCTGTCCCTGCAGTCGGGGAGCACAGGGGTGGAACGGGCCCGGGGGAGCGTCCCTGGGCGACCGAGGAGGTTGGGGTGAGCTGGGAGGCTGTCCTGGGGGCCGGCTGTACCCACACCCCACCTGCCGGGCTCCGCCTCCTGGGGAGCTGCTGGCACATCCCCTCAGGGCTCTGCTGTCAGAGCCGGCTCCACTGTCAGCAGGAGCCGAGTGGGTCCCCATCCCAGGCCCGGGCTCCAGGGCGTGGGGCCGACCGGGGCCCAGCGTTCGCTCCGTCCGCGTCCACGGGATGCCTTGCGTGGCCCCGCAGACACCAGGTCCTGGGCCGTCGGCTGGCATGGACGAGGCCTGGCAGGCCGGGGCGCTGCGTGAGCAAGGTGCGGGGTGCGGGGGAGTGGTGCGTGGGAGCAGGGGGTCCCTTCTCCCACCTGTGCGCCCCCCGGCGATGCCCTTGGGTTCCGAGCTTCCCCCTGCGGTGTGGGGAATGCAGGATGTGACGGTGGTGATGAGTGGTGGTGGCTGGCCCAGCACGGGTCACTGTCCCATTAGCAGCCCCTGCGGGCGCTAATCTGGTCCCCAGATCCCAGGAGCCTGCGCCGCATCAGCTTGGCCCAGTGGCGGGCACACGGTGGGGCGTTGGGGGGCGCCGGGCTGGTGAGCACAGCATTGTGGCCCTGTGCGGGCTCACCGCCCCAGTTAGGTGCAGAGAGCCCGGCTGGGACTCTGGCTGCGGGGCAGGTGGGGCCTGCCTGGAGGGCCCGGCAGCCCTGTGGAGGGGGCGAGAGGGGCAAAGCGGGCCTCGGGAGGTGTCCTGGCCCGGGTGGTCTCTGCCCCTGGGCTTTGGGCAGCAGCCGCGCTCCATCAGGCCGTGCTTGCTGGGGGATTTCAAGCCTGAGACCCTCTGAGGAGGAAGACCAGCTCCGGGGGTCTGGGGGCCACACTGGCTCATTAGCAACCCAGGGCCTGCAGGAGGGGTGCGCCTTTTGTCTCCAGCCGAGCTAGGCTGCCTCCACTGACCTTGGGAAGTTGCCATAGAAACAAGCGCTCAGGCTGGGGGCTGGGGGCTGGTTTACAAGGCAAGGGGGGGCGGTGGGGGACACTGCCGGCTGCCATTACTTCCAGCCTGTTGGATCCCCCCAGTCACAGTGGCTTCCGGAGGGGCATGGGCCACGTTGTGGGGTGGGTGTTCCTGATGGGAACACCATCTCCAGCTCGTGCCTGATTTGGGCCCGAGACCCTCTGCCCTTTGGGGCTGTGGCACCCTTCACTGTTGGGGTGAGGTGGGGTGCTCTCAGCTGTATGTGCCCTTCTTTGTTTTGTGGGGCTGTGGCTCAGAGGGGGAAGGGGCTTATCCAGAGTCCCCAAAGACCAGGAGCTGCTGGACCCTGGGGGGCCTCGGGCATGAGCTGAGCACGTGTTCCGTGCTTCCACCTGCATCCCTCACTGGGCATCTGGGGGGCAAAGCTGACACCCAGCCCATGCCCTGCCCCTCGGAAGTTTCTGGTACTCGGGCGTCAGGGTGGGGTCTGTCAGCCTTTGACGGCAGGATGGAGCCTTTGAAGGAGCCGAGCAGTGTCACAGGACACAGGCTTTGAGGGTTGAGTAGGAGTCCGGTGTTTGCCAACTGGAGGCGGGATAGGGTGGGGTCAGGATCTGGGTTCTCCACTGGCCCCGAGCACTCCCTGCCGGCACGCTAGCCACAGGCCTTCCTGACCACCTCCGAGCCCCTCGCCCTGCTCTGGGCAAGCCAAGGTGGGGGTGATTCTGTGGGTGGCTTGGTGCCCAGGGTCTTGTTACAGGACGTAGGGCACAGGGGTGAGGCCCAGCGCCCTGCAGCCCTCTGCTGGGCTGGGTGGGTCGCTCGGGCATTGCAGCCACAGCTGTGACCGAGAGCTCAGCGTGCCAGCCCCCACCAGAGTCCTGAAAAGGCCGGGCTGCCAGTAATTACATTTTCTCCGGAGGCTCTGGTGACCTTGACTCCCCCTTCCTGAGTCCTCCCACTCCCCGCTGTGTGATGTCCCCGTCTTTCCTGTCTCTGCAGCCTCTCCTCCCCCGAGATGCGTCCATTAGCGCTCTCTCCTGCCTGCGCTTCTGGGCCTTTCCGGGGCTCACCACCTGGACCCCTGGATCTAGATGCTGTGGGAAGAACTGCTGGGGGTCTTCTGGGAGGTACAGGGCAGGGGGAGTGGTGGGTTCCTTCGGCGACAGGAGCCCCCTGCACTCGTAGGCACCCCCGCTGCCCCATTGCAGCCTCAGCGGAGCCCCCTTCCCCATGTCTGCCCGGGTGACCAGGCCACGGAATGTCAGCCCGGGTGCCCAGACCACGGAACGTCAGGTGTGGCACCTGGCAGAGGCCCAGAGCCAGAGCGGGTGCTGCCCAGAGGCGCACGGGGAGGAGGGCCCCACGGAGAGGTGTCACTCAGCTGCAGGGTGCGCGAGGCAGCTTCATAGCCTCAGCGTGAAGTTCCGGGTGACGTGGAAAACGCAAGCAGGCCACGGCAGGGAGCAGCGGTCCAGGTCAGGGCTGCTAGGACCTTGGGCCTCGGCCTCGGAGGCGTAGGCCCCCTTAGCAGGCAGCTCCGAGGGGGGGATGCGGGCGTGGGGCGTGGCATGTGGCATGTGGCCTGGTCCGCCGGCCTCCAGGCGGCCCAGGCAGGAAGCCCTGGGTTGGCCGTAACTGACCCCCACACACATCCAAACAGGCCCGTGTGTCTCCTCAGGGTGATTAAGGGCCTCACCATCAAGGCCAACTGCCTGTGAAATTACCTTCTTGTTTGGAAGAGGCAATTTTTCTTTGTAAAAAGGCAAATATTTTCTTTTCTGTTTATGTGAATTAATGACCCGGGCCAGTGAGCCTGGGGAAAGGCCTCTGGGATTAGGTGAGAGGGCTGGGGGCTCAGAGGGAGGTTGGAGGAGCTCGGTCCCTCCCTCATTCGTTAGTTCACTCCCTCCCTCCTTCCCTCCCTCACGGCCCCATCCTGAGCTTACTTGTGATCTAGGCCTGGGCTTGGCAAACCCCTGCCCTCCGGAGTCCCCACCTGATGGGACACAGCCGTGTGAACCTGTGGCTCAGGGCGTGGAATGGTTCCCGTGGTAGCAGCAGGCACAGGGTTTGGGGAAGCCCAGTGTGGGGGCATCAGGGCAGGCTTCCCGGGGGAGGTGTCCTCTGAGGACGAGGAGAGCTGCACGTGCAGGTGAAGTTCCTGCTTTTCCAAGTCTCCTCTCTAGAGCCAGACCACTTGGACATGCCCACACGCCCGCTGCGGGCTCTGCCTTGAGCACCCCGCACTCCAGCCCTGCTCCCCAGCAATGCAGTGGGTGTTCGGGGTCCTGAGTGTGGTGCCTGTGTGTTCCCTTAGCCTCTGTGAAGCCTGGCATCACTTACTCCCCCACCCCCACTGCCTGGAAACCAGGTCCGTGCACCCAGAAGGCTGGGACCCTCCCGAGACCACCCCCAGACCGTGTGAACGGAGGTGCCGTTGCTCAGTGGCTGACGGGCTTGTCCCGGCTTTGAAGGAGCTGGATTTCCTCACAGGAGACAGTGCTGTCCTGAGGCCTCTGAGTCATGCCCGGTGAGGCAAGCCTGTAAGAGTAGAGACCTGGAGGGCTGGGCAGGCTGGGCACAGCTTCTCAGCTCCCAGCCCCGCGGGGGCTGACCCAGGGCCGGGGAGGGAGGAGGGGATGCCCCGAGTTAGGTCAGACCACGGGGCAGAGACGCCCGGCCAGTACCGTTCCAGCCTCGTGGGGCTGGCGGGACTTCAGATGGCTCTGGGCCCAGCCTCTGTCCAGGCGAGACCTGGGCGTGTCCAGCGGGTAAGGACACCTCCCCGTGCTCTGCTGCTGGGACCTGAAGGTGACGGAGGGGGCTGAGGTCTGTGCCGGATACCCTGGTTCCTGAGAGAGTCACAGAGGGTGCGGAGCCGTCTGTGGCCTTGAGCACCAGGCAGAGCGCTGCCTGCGGTCGTGGCCTCTGCAGCCCGATGTCGTCCTGTCTCCCCCAGCGCCTTACTGGGGTCCTCCCGGCCTTCACGTGCCCTTGAGCCTTGGAGGGTTCAGGGTGGCCCCACCCCAGCCTCGGGGACCCTGGGTGGCCCTGCCCGACCTAGGGAGGAGCGGGGAGCCAGCTGTGATGGGAGCGGGGGACACACCTCGGCCGTGGTGGTCTGCTGACCCATCCAGTCTCCCTGAGGGCCCAGGCGGTGCCTCCCAGGACAGGCTGGTGCCAGGCAGTCCCTGTGCTGCCCCTCCCCCACGGCCTGGGGACAGCACCGCTGCGCACGCGTGGAGCTGGGGAGCCCAGTCCACCGGGCCTTCTCCACCTTTACAGGCGCCAGTCCGTGTCCCCGCTTCCCCAGCCCGCCCCGCCCAGGTAGGCTGAGGGCCAACCCACCTGCCCTGGGTG
This sequence comes from Mesoplodon densirostris, assembly GCF_025265405.1. NCBI lineage: Eukaryota > Metazoa > Chordata > Mammalia > Artiodactyla > Ziphiidae > Mesoplodon > Mesoplodon densirostris. The sequence continues at coordinate 2,447,900 of NC_082664.1, read as the reverse complement.
TCCCCGCCCTGGGGCAGCGCCCGGGGATGGGGCTGCCTGCTGGACCCTAACATCCTCCAGGTCCTCCACGTCGGGCTGCAGCTTCTTCCCGTGGGAGTGGCTGGCGGCAAGCTGTGGCCTAACCCAGGATGGCCGGGGTCGGGCGGGGCAGGAGGGGCCCCAGGAGCTGAGCTGGTCCCCTGGTCCCCGTCCTTCCCTTCTGAGTTCCTCTGCCCCCGGTCCTTCACCCTGTGCCCGGGGGACAGTGTCAGCACCTGTTCTGCCCCATGTGCGATCCTTGGGCGCCGCGGAGATGGGGGCCAGGACGCAGGACTTCTGTTCAGACGGTTTCGGGTTTAGGGCACATGGGCTCAGGCAGGAATCGGGGCCGCGTCTCCGGCTGAGGGCCCTGGCCCGAGTTGTCTGGGCTGCTCGTGGGTTCCGCTCACAGGCGCCCGCCCCCGCCAGGCGTGCACCAGCCGCCCCACTGCGTTAGGAAGCGTCCGCCCCGCACCGTAGATTACTTTTATTTTCCTTGATGACACCTCGCTAGGAGGAAAGCCGTCCCTGGGGTCTCTTAAAAGACAGCTCCTGTGAAAGATGAGAGGAGTTAAGCAAAATGCGGGTAGCTGCTCTGAGTGGGAGGCGGGCTGGGGGCCGTGTGCCTGGAGGGTGCAGGCCCTCCTGTCGGGCCCCTTTGAGGGGCACAGGTGAGACTCAGGGGCCTGGGGGCTTTGGGAGAAGGAGGGCGGGCGCAGCAGGACCGGGAGAGGGGCAGCTGGGCGGGGCGGCGGGGGGCTGCCTGCAGACCTGGTGGGCAGCTTCTTTCAGTCCTGAGCTAGCCCTACTCTGGCCTCCAGCCCCTTTCGCCGGTACGGCAGGCGGGGTGGGGGGCGGACGGAGGCCTGGGCCGTCTGGAACCAGGGCCATCTGGACCCAGGCCTGTCTGTGTCACCTGTGCTGGGCGCCTTGAATGCATTTGCGCCTCAGGGCTATACACGAGGGCCTCTGGTGGTCATGTCATCCCATGTTAGAGATGGGGAAACCGAGGCACAGAGAGGCTAAGTCACCACGTGTGGGTCACACAGCCTGTGAGTGGCTGACCCCAGCATGTGCCGTCCTGCCCCAGCTGCTGAGTTGGGGCCCTGGGGCGGCAGAGGGTGGGGGGAAGGGGAATGCCCTCAGTGCGGGGTGTGGAGAGGGGCCGGGGTCCTGTGTCTGCCTGGGGCCTCTGTCGCCTGGCCTGTACTGGCAGAGCTGTCAAGGGCTGGACAATGGCAGCCCCAGCCCCGGGGGCCCCTGCTTGGCTGGGCGGGAATGACCTGTGGCCGTGTAGGCGCATTTAGGGCGGGGCGGGTGGCAGGACAGCTCTGAGCGCCCGCACCCACCTCTCCCCACGCCTCCCGCCCCTGCCCTCTCCGCCCCTCCCCTCCCCAGGGCTGCCCAGAAGCTCAGCCTGGCCTCCAGGCGCAAGAAGCCCCACCCACCGCCGGCCCCCGCCGCCCGCGGAGCCTCCACCTACCCCACGGACTTCAGTGGGGTCCTGCAGCTGTGGCCGCCCCCTGTGCCCCCCTGCCTGCTCAGGGCCGCCTCCAAGGCCAAGGACAACCCCAGCAGTGTTGGAAAGGTAGGCCTTGCCCTGGTTTGGGGGTGACCCTGGGGGGTGGCACGAGGCTGGGGTGTCTGGGCAGGTGCGGGATGGGGCACGGGAGATGGAGGGGATGCTTCCTTCTCCCGGGCTGGACCAGGTTGGTGAGTGTACAGATGGGGCGCCGGAGGCCCAGGCTCACCTTGACGGCTCCAGGCGGCAGCAGGGAGCCTGGGAGACTGTGGTGGGCCTACGGGGAGTGGGTGGGAGGGTCCCAAGGGCACGGGCTGGTCTCAGTGTGGGGCGGGACGGCCAGGGCTTCCCGGGACTCAGGGGTGGGGTCTGGCCCCAGGAGCCCCCTTGCCTCGTCTTTGTTGGTATGCTGCCCTCGGGGGCAGGGGTGGGATCCCTCAGCTATCCAGAGTCCTGGCAAACCCCAGCCGCAGCCTGACGTGAGAAGTGAGGGAGCAGTTGAGTCAGGATGCTACCCGGTTTCAGGTGGGGAAGCAGGCCCAGAGTGGAGAAGGCCTCGCCCAGTCACAGGCCGGCTGCCTCCTGGCTCCTGTGCCTTCGGCTGAGACCGGGTTTCTGTCCTGGTCCCATCTGGGTTGCCTGTGACTGCCCCCCGAGTCTGGGTCGGGGCCTGCGTGTGCGGCTCTGTGTGAGTGCGTTAGTGGGGGGATTCTGTGCCTCTGGAGAGTGCGAGACCAGGGCACAGCGGGGTCGGGCCTGTCACCGGGGCCGCACGGCTCGGGGTGAGGACTGGACCCCAACGCCGAGCGTTCACCCGCCGCGTTCCCCTGGCCTTCTGCCCGCTCTGCCCCTCCCCGAGGGTGGCGGCCGCCCACCGGGCACTGGGTCCGGCCTTGCCAGCGCCCAGAGGCCCAACCCCTGCAGAGCTGGGGGGGCGGGTTCCACACACCCCTGGACCCAGTCTGTCCTGCCGCCTAGGACACGCCCCAGGGGGCTTCTGCTCCTAGTGACGCGTCTGCAGAGGGGTCTGATGCATCTGCGGGGGGCACCCTGCCCGGGCCCGAGCTGCTCCCCAGGCCCCCACCCCACCCTCCCCCTGGCCCTCCTGCTGTAGCCTCTGTGCTCGGCCTCCCGGAGGTCAGTCCCCGTGTCCGGACGTCCAGGAAGCTTTCCCTCACCCCATCACCACCACGCCCTGAGACGGAGGTAGACATGTCCCCTGGGAGCTTGCTGAAGTGGGGAATCTGGGCCCTGCTTGGGTGGTGGGAGTGCCGGGGCCCGAGGGAGGACACCGCGAGCTGGCCGTGGGGAAGGGGCTCTAAGCAACTCTGGGCCTGGTCACTCGGCCCATCTGGGGTGGGGGCTGGGTGGCTGGAGGGTTGAGGAGGCTCGTGGCACAGACCCTGCTTTCTTACTGCCGCCGTGTTACTTGGGGCTCCAGCAGGCCTCCCCGTCGCCCTGGGGCCAGGCCCCCCACCCAAGTATTCCAGGGCAGGGGCTCCTCCCCTCTCTCCGGCAGACCACCGCTGTGCGCTGGTCCCCTGCGGCAGGGAGCCTGTGGCCACCCGTCCTGGTCCTCTCACCGTGCCCCCCAGAGCCCCCTCCCCAGCTCCCTGGATGTTATTTGCACGAATAGCACGTAGTTAGAAATGCAGAAATGCCTCCTGAAAGGCATTTAATATTGTCAGAGGAAAGAAAGTTAGATTACACTCGATTCCTGACATTAATGTGCCACTTAAGATAATTCATCATCCTGCGGTATTAAAGAAGACGGCCCCTCCCCCCAGGACTGCCTGGGCCGTCTCTTAGGAGCGGAAGCCCCTTTTTATGCAAAATGTATTTTTTCCCTACCTGGCAGCTATTCAGCGGGGCTTTGCAATATCTGAACGTTTAGGGGGGAGAAGTGCTTGTGTGGCGCGAAGACCCTGTCATTTCCCTGCGGTAATGAAAGGATTCTCGCAGACAGTGACCCGGGCATTTAGCTGGGACGGTGGCGCGTGGCGTGGGGCTGGCGCACGCGACGTCCCCTCCCCGCCGGGAACACTCTCCGATCCGCAGGACCCATTTGGCTCCTGAAGCGGCCAGGAGTTCACGCTGAAAAAAAATTGCCCCAAATTACTGGGAAGTGCACATTTTCATCTGCTTGGCAGTGGCGTTTGGAAATGAAATAGTTTTGTTCATGTCGTCGGGGAATAAGAGAATCGATTCTCGCCTAATGGAGCCCAGGTTCGGAGGAGCTCAATAGAAAAGTATGCCTTGCCGCGTCTCCCCGGAGGACCCCCTCTCCTTACGCGGCGCGAGTTTGCATGTCAATTTGCCACATGCCGAAGGGACGGAGATGGTGCCTCGTGCGAACGGCCCACGGTAAACCAATTTCGCCGGAGTTATGTATCTGTCACTTACAATTAAACCCGTGAAAAATATTGGCTCTGAGATGAGGCTGGTAATTTGATTTACACTGTACTGGAGAAATCGGAGATTTCACCGGAGAGCGGAGGGCGGTGTCCTCCAGCGGAAACCGGAGTCTGGTGCCTTCTCCTGGGAGGGGCCCTCCCCCTGGGTGGCTTGCCCTGTCAGCACTCGGCCCCCCTTGGCCACACACAGAGGCGTGGCCCAGGGTGTTTGTCCTCCGTGCGGGTTTTGGGGTGTTTGCAGTGTGGCTTGTTCTGGGCTCTTGCATCTTGGTTCCTGGCCCCCCTCCCCTCTGAGCCTTCTGTTCCCTTGAGGGCCTTGGGGCTGGTAGTCCAGCCCCAGGAGCTGGCATGAACGCGGGTGGGGAGCAGGGGCAAGCCTTGCGTCTGTTTTTGTGTTCGGGGGACTCTCGGTGGCAGAGGCTGCCTGGTGGCCTGTCCAGCCCTGCTCTGTCCCCATCCCGGGCCCCCACCCCAGCCCAGCCTCCGTCTCTCCACCATCTCCCCTGGCCTGGGGGGGGGGATTCAGAATTCCCGTCTCCTCTGGGATCATCCTGCCCTCTTCCTCCCGGGTTCTGTGCCAATGGGATTGCCTCTGGCGTCCTGCTGACCCGGAGTCCTGCCCCAGGTGTCCAAGGGGTTTGAGTCTCCCCAGGTGTCCTTGGGGTTCCGAGCAGCTCTGGGGTCAGAAGCACCAGATCCCGTTTCTCCCCGAGGGCACCGCAGGCGTCAGGCCCGTCCCCCTCCATGTGTTTGTCCTTCCTTCACTCCACACACTCCTGCCAGCCCCCCGCCTGAGGTGCAGACACGGGAGGATGTGCCCAGGGCCCTGAAGGCCTCTGGTTTGGGGCTGGGAGCTGGGAGGAAGGGCTCCCTGGAGGAGGTGAGGCTGGACAGACACGTCGGGGGCCGGGGTGTGGGGCACTTGTCCCTCCCCTCAGCAGGGAGTCAGCTGCTCACGCGGCCTGCGCGCCCCTCGGCCTGCCCAGCCGCGGGGCACGGCTGTCTGTCCTTGGGGCTGCGCCTTGCTGTGTGTGGAGCCCGAGGTTGGCAGTTGGCGGGTGTGTGGAGGCCCCGGCTCTGACGCAGCCCCTGTCCTCCGCATCAGGGGTGGAGGACGCACCTTCAGAGGAGCGTGCGTGGGGCTCTGAGGGGACCTTGTGGGAGGGGCCGGGGCCTGTGCCTTCCTATCTGGTTGGGCCGGGTCTTGCTGCCCCGATCTGCTTGCCCCTCTCTCTCCGCCCTCACATTTGGGGTTTGGGATGTCAGGAGACCCACTGGCAGGCTGTGTGATACGGGTGAGACAGTCGACCTCTCTGAGTGCGTTTCCTCCCCCCTTCTGAAGCCTGTGCGGGCCTGGGGGGGCGGGTCGCCATGATGGCTGGTCCAGCGGGGAGCTGGCGGGCCTGGGGCGTGCCTGGGGGGGGGACCCGCCCTCAGAGGCTTGTGTCTTTGGGTTCAGCTCCCTGGGTGCTGGCTCTGCCTCGGAGTCAGCGAGAGGGCGCGGAGGAGCCCCAGGTCGAGGTGGGGTGCGCTCCGGGTCCCGTCCTCGTCCTCCTGTCTCTCTGCTCCCTGTCCGCCCTGCCCTCCCTCCGTCCTGTGCCCCCCGTGCTGTGCTGACGTGCTCTGTTCCCGGCCAGCCTCTCCTCTCGCTGGCCCTCGTTTTCTCCCTGCATGGCTGACCTCCTATGGGAGGCGCTCTGGCCTGGAGCTGGGGTGCCGGCGCCGCGTTCCTGCGGTGGGGACCCCACGCCGGGGCCTGGCCCACTGTCCTGACTCGCGTGAAGCTCCTCCTGCCCTGTACTTAGCAGCCGCTCAGATGCCCGCCCTGCCCACCTCCCCAGGTGAAGGTCATGCTGCGGATCTGGCCTGCGCAGGGGGCCCAGCGCCTGGCCGAGTCCACGTCCTTCCTGAAGGTGGACCCGAGGAAGAAGCAGGTGACCCTCTATGACCCGGCCACGGGGCCCCCAGGCAGCGCGAGCCCCCGACACGCCGCCATGGCTGCCGTTCCCAAGATGTTTGCCTTCGATGCCGTCTTCCTGCAGGACTCGGAGCAGGTGAGGGTGACAGTGGCGGCCTCGGGCGGGGGCGGGAGGAGGCGCTGAGAGGAGGCCGGCTGTGTTTCCCCTTCCTCGCTGGCCTCCCCAGCCCTCGTGGTGTCTCCGCCCAGCTCCTGGCCTGGTTCTCAGGCCAAGTTTTTCAGAGCCCATGCCCCATGGAAGCTTTCCGAGTGGTGCTTTGTTTCCCAGAGATGCTCCTCCGTGCGTCCCGTGTGTGCGGTGCATGCCTGCAGCATGGTGTGTGCCCGGCGTGGCCGCGAGGGCACTGTGACTTCTGTGTGTGCGCGTGTTCACTGCGTGTGCCTGTCAGCTGTGTCTGGCTGGTTCATGCTATGAGTGTGTGTGTGTCCGTGTCCGGTCCGTGTGTGTCGTGTGTCCACGTGGAGATTTTTGTGTCCTTGGTCTTGGGTGCCCTCCCGGCCACCTCGTGGACTCACTGTCTGCACGTGATGAGACAGAAATGGCGGGAGGCCGGTGGCTGCCTGACTCTGTGCCCCTCCCCCAGGCCGAGGTCTGCTCGGGGACAGTGGCCGACGTGCTCCAGTCAGTGGTCAGTGGGGCTGATGGCTGCATTTTCTCCTTCGGCCACATGAGCCTTGGTAAACGCCCCTTACCATCCCCTCTCTGCAGTCGCTGGGCACCATTTCTGGGTGCGGTGGTGGGTGGGCATATCCCATATGGGCAGCAGGTGGGCACCTGGGGCGGGGGGCTTGTGGAGAGGCAGCTGAAACCCTGTAGGCCTAGAAGGTAGAGCCATGGAGTGGGTCAGAAGAGGCCCCCGGGGTCTCAGTGGCCCCAGGTTGGCCCTGAGGGCCCCGGGCAGGGCCAGGGAAGCAGCTGCCGGGTCTGGCTGGGCTCTGAGGGCTTGTCACGCTGGCCCCCAGGCAAGTCCTACACCATGATCGGGAAGGACAGCTCGCCCCAGAGCCTGGGCATCGTGCCCTGCGCCATCTCCTGGCTCTTCAGGCTCATTGACGAGCGCAAGGAGAGGGTGGGTGCCCGCTTCTCCGTCCGCGTCTCGGCCGTGGAGGTATGCGGCCGGGACCAGAGCCTGCGGGACCTGCTGGCCGAGGTGGCCTCCGGCAGCCTGCAGGACGCCCAGTCCCCGGGGGTGTACCTGAGGGAGGACCCCGTCTGCGGGGCGCAGGTACGCCGAGGCTGCCGCGCGGGGAGCAGGGCCGTGGGCTCGGGGGCCGCGTGGGGGCGGCGGCTTGGCCCCGAGCCACTCAGGCGCCGTCCCCGCTGTCCGTCTGTCTGCAGCTCCAGAACCAGAGCGAGCTGCGGGCGCCCACGGCTGAGAGAGCAGCCTTCTACCTGGACGCGGCACTGGCTGCGCGCAGCACCAGCCGGGCCGGCGGCGAGGACGCCCTGGGCAGCTCGCACATGCTCTTCACGCTGCACGTGTACCAGTACCGAGTGGAGAAGGGCGGCAGGGGCGGAAGTAGGTGGCCATGGCGCCTGCCTGGTGTGGGTCCGGCCGCCCTCCCTCTCGGCAGGACTGTCCCGGGCGTGGGCCGCGGGGCAGGGTGTGGGTGCCCTGCGGCCGAGCCTTCACCCTCCTGCCCTGTGGTTTCAGTGTCTGGAGGCCGTAGCCGCCTGCACCTCATCGACTTCGGCAGCTGTGAGGGGGCACCCGGCAGGGGTGGGGAGGCCCCCGGGGGCCCGCCGTATCTGTCCTTGTCGGCCTTGGGCAGCGTCATCTTGGCCCTGGTCAGTGGAGCCAAGCACGTGCCCTACAGGTGAGTGGTGGGCCCCTGGCCGGGGCCCTGGGGACCCAGCCCAGCCCAGCCCACGTCAGGCGTGTCCAGCGTGTCTGTGGTCCCCGAGCCCCTCAGTTCTTTGCTCCTCCATCACCTGAGGGGCCTTGCTGCCCGAGGGCTTGTCGGGGGGTGTCCTGGCGCCCAGGGCATGGGGAACAGAGGTGGGCGTCAGCCCCGACTCTGAGGCTCCAGGCCTGGCCCTGGTCCAGTGAGAGGCCCACCTCCCTCCCTCCAGCCCTGCAGCAGCCCACGCGCCCAACCTCCCACCCGGCATGCCTGCTGGGCCCTCAGCCCCTGACCCCCGCCCCTCCCCGGCCCCCAGGGAGCACAGGCTCACCATGCTGCTGCGGGAGACTCTGGCCACCGCCAACTGCCGCACCACCATGATCGCCCACGTCTCCGACGCGCCCGCCCGCCACGCCGAGACGCTCAGCACCGTGCAGCTGGCCGCCCACCTCCACCGCCTGCGTAGGAAGAAGGTCAAGGTTGGCTCCGCCTCCCGCCTGCCCCGCCCTCTCCCCGAGGGCCCCTGCCTGCATGGTGGGGGTGCTGGGGCCCCGCGTGCCCTGGGGTCACAGGGCTGTGCCCACATGGCCTTGCCCAGAGACGGCAGGGCCCACGCTCGAGGTCGCCCCCAGCAGAACCGGACCTGCTCGCACTGGGGGCTGTGGTTGTCTGGTCTCCATCTGCCTGGCCCAGGGGTAGGTGTGTGCTCAGGGCAGCCTGGTGGGATGCCCGTGGGCTGTACCCCTCCCAGGCCTGGTCCAGCAGGCATGCACCATGCAGCCCTCCGTCGGGCCAGAGGGTGGAGTTAGGGGTGCCCCGGGGTGCCCTGGGTCTGAATCCTGGGTTTGCACTTACTCTCTGTGCGCTGAGGGCACGTGTTCTCACCTCCCTGTGACTCGGCTTAACGCTTCCTTGGAAGTGGCTGAGGAGGCCCGGTTATGTTCGGGGCCTGAGACCTTTCGTGCCGGTCCAGTGCTTGATGGGACACGGTTGGTGGCTGCGCCGTCACTTCCTTCACTGGAGCGTGGTGTGTGCGGCTGGGGTGCGGGAAAGCGGGGGCAGGCGGGGAGGCCGCTCAGGTGGGCCTGCTCTGTCCCCAGTACGCGTCCAGCTCCTCGGGTGGGGACAGCTCCTGCGAGGAAGGCCATGCCCGCCGCCCCCCGCACCTGCGACCCTTCCACCCGCGCTCTGCAGCCCCAGACCCTAACCACCTGGCCCCCAGCTCGCCCGGTGACCCCGACTACTCATCCAGCAGCGAGCAGTCCTGCGACACCGTCATCTACGTGGGGCCGGGGGGGGCGGCGCTGTCAGACCGCGAGCTCTCGGACAGCGAGGGCCCGCCCGACTTCGTGCCCATCATCCCCGCGCTGAGCCGCCGCCGTCCCTCCCAGGGCCCGCGTGACGCCGACCACTTCCGCTGCAGCACCTTCGCGGAGCTGCAGGAGCGGCTGGAGTGCATCCACGGCAGCGAGGGCCCCCCAGGAGGCCTGGGCGGCACCAGTGGAGCCCAGGCTAGCCCGGCCCGCGGGGGCGGGAAGCCCTCGCTGCCCGAGGCCGCGACCCCCAGGAAAGCCGTGGGCTCCCCACTGGCCGCCAGCACGCCTCGCGGCAGCCCCGGCCCAGATACCCACCGGGGTGTCCTGGAACCCTCCAAAGCTGGTGGTGACCAGAGAGACGACGGCGGTACCAGGCCTGAGCTGCCTGTGCCGGATGAGGCCACGGGGGGCAGAGGCAGGAGGCCGCTGCCCAGCCCGGCCCCCCCACTGCCTCGGCAGCCGGAAGCTGGCGGGGCCTCAGAGGAGCCTGCGGGGGCCGACGGTGTGGGTGTGGTACGGACACCCCCTGTGGGCATGAGCGGGCAGGAGGGCTGCCCCCGCCCCTCCGCACGCGGCCAGTGTCTGGAGCGGGGCCTGCTGACCACCACGGTGACCTTGCAGCAGCCCGTGGAGCTCAACGGCGAGGACGAGCTGGTGTTCACGCTGGTGGAGGAGCTGTCCCTGGGGGCGCTGGCCGGCCCTGGGCGCCCCTCCAGCCTGGCCAGCCTCGGCAGCGACTGCTCCCTGCAGGCCCTGGCCTCGGGTTCGAGGCCCGTCAGCATCATCAGCAGCATTAACGACGAATTCGACGCCTACACCTCGCAGGCTGGGGGGGCCCTGGACGGGGCGGCCGGCGCTGGCGGCCGCCGCGGCTCCTCCCTCGGCTCGTGGCTCAGCGAGGTCAGCGTGTGCACGGCCGACAGCCTCGGCCCCGCCCCGCGGCCTCCCTCGCCGGCCAGCCCGGACCCCGTCAACCCTGGCTCACCAGCGGGGCCTGACCCTCTGGGTTCCCCGATCCTGGACGGCTCCTTGGAGGACAGCAGCTTTCAGTTCTCAGAGCCCGACAGACCGGACAGTCCCGGCCCCACCCAGAGTCCTTGTCCCACGGAGGAGGCCACGGCAGCTGCCAGCCGACCTGACCGGGAGCCCCACGCCGCGTCTCCACGGGGCGCCGCCCCAGCACCAACTATCCACTCCAGCCTTCCCCGCAAACCGAGGACTACCTCAGCGGCCGGTCGTGTGGGCTGCCCCCGCCTGGCCCCAGGCCCGCCTGGCCCTGGAGGCCTCTTCGAGGACCCTTGGCTGCTCCGGGCGGACGAATGTGGCCCGCTGCCCCTGGCCTCTGCCAGCAGGGCCCCCAGCCTGGCCCCGATGCTGGCTTGTGCCCGGAGGGTGGTGGACGGCTGTGAGGTGGGCAGGGCGGCCCACAGGCCAGAGGCCGTGGCTCAGATACCACCGCTGCGGAGGGGGGCCACCACGCTGGGTGTGACCACGCCCTCCACACCCTTCGGGGACGCCTCGGCCGAGGCAGCGGCCTGCCTGGGCAGCCCAAAGGCCGCCTCCAGCAGCAAGAAGAGTGTGGCCTCCAAAGGGGACCTCTTCCCGCGGCCTGGCGGGGGGGCGGCCCCCCCGGCCCCGCCGGTGCGCAAGTCCAGCCTGGAGTACAAGAACAGCCCGGCGCCGGGCCCTCCCCAGGCCGGGAGCCTGGCTTGGGCCGGGGCTGCTGCCTTCCTCCGAGGGGAGGGGGAGGCCAGGCCTGGCGGCCGGGCCGACCACTCCATCCCCAGGGCCACGTCCAGCCTGAAGGCCCGGGCTTGCAAGGCAGAGGCAGGGTGCCATCCCGCCACTCACGGGTCTCTGGAGCGGTGCGAGGAGGGCCTGGTGCATGGCAGCAGCAAGGCCAGGGAAGGCCCTGGGAGGCCGGCCCGGGCTGTGCCCAGGTTGGGTGTGCCGCCTGCCAACCCCACGCCTGGGCCCACTCCTGCCTGTAGGAGCAGCCCGGCCAAGGGCGTGGGGGCCCCCAAGCCCCCCGCCAGCGGGGGCAAGGGCCGCAGCCCGGCGGCAGGGTCCAGGGCTCTGGGTGCTTCGGTGAAGCCGCTGGCCCCTGCGGCGGGCAGGACCCCTGGGGGCCCGGTGACGGGCCCCAGGGTCACCCCGCGAGCGGTGCCTTGCGTTGGGGCCAAGGCCAGCCGGGGCACCATCATGGGCACCAAGCAGGCGCTCCGGGCCGCCCACAGCCGTGTCAACGAGCTGGCGGCCGGTGGAGGCCATGGCCGAAGTGGCCCCTTGTGGGGCTCGGCCGACTCGGACAGCGGCGGGAACGTGTCCAAGGAGCGGCCGCCCGCGGGCCCGGTGCTTCCCTCCCCGTACAGCAAGGTGACGGCCCCGCGGCGGCCGCAGCGCTACAGCAGCGGCCACGGCAGCGACAACAGCAGCGTGCTGAGCGGGGAGCTCCCGCCCGCCATGGGCCGCACGGCCCTCTTCTACCACAGCGGCGGCAGCAGCGGCTACGAGAGCATGATGCGTGACAGCGAGGCCACCGGCAGCGCCTCCTCGGCCCCCGACTCCATGAGCGACAGTGGGGCCGCGTCCCCGGGCGCCCGCGCCCGCAGCCTCAAGTCCCCCAAGAAGAGGGCCACAGGTGGGTGTGGCGCAGCCCCTGCAGGGTCCGGGCCGGCCGCACTTGACAGCTGGGCGCCGCCTTCGTGGATCCCAGTGTGGGCGGCCCTCGAGGGTTTCACAGACGTGCCTGGGGCTGTTCAGGCCGTAGGCGTGTGCAGCCCCTGCCGTCTGTAGACGCACCCCGCGTGTGCCCTTCTCTGAGCCCCACGCTGCCTCTGAGGCTGGTCCCCATCCCCTGAGAGCGGGCTGGCAGGGGTGGGCCCACACGGGGCGCCCTGCCGAGGCGTGGGGAGCTGGGCGAGGACTTGGGTCTGGGGCTCGAAGCCTGGTGCTCCCCCCCGGGGCTGGTGGCCAGCTGCCTGGGAGCCCCCTGCTCTGCTGTCCCTGCCTCCATCTCCTGGACCTTCTGTCTCTGGGGACCCGGGTAGGGTGGGCCTGTTTCTCATGCTGTGTGGCTGGGGGGAGTTGGCCACTGGCTGATGTCCTCCGGGGGGGCGGGGGATGCACGCCCTGGCTGAAGGTGGGCTGAGAAAGCAGGAGGCCGGCGTGGGGAGCAGGGAGGGGTGTGCTGGGAGATGTGGGTGGTGCCACAAGCGTGGCCCTGGCTTGGGAGTCTGTCCGGAGGTGGTGGCGGTAGAGACGGTTGCGATTAGGAAGCAGCGTGGCCCCTTAGGGTGTCTGAGGGCTGCCTCCAGGGCTGGCGGGTGTGCCCTTGAGGCTGCTGTCCAGTAGGGAGGGTGTGGCCGTCCAGGCGGGAGGCGGCTGGGGGAGGGGCTGGGGGACAGGAGCCCATCTGTTCCACCGGGCGGGCAGGGGTGGCTGGGTTTCCGGCCAGCGCTAGGCTGAGCATTTCAGGATTGGGAGGGCCCCCGTGGGCTCTGCCTGTCAGAACCGTAGCCCGGCACCTCTCTCAGTCCTGGGCTGGGGGCTGGGGGCTGGGGTCCAGCCTCTGCTCACCCAGCGCCCGGCTCTCTGTTGCAGGTCTGCAGCGGCGACGGCTGATCCCGGCCCCACTGCCCGATGCTGCTGCCCTGGGCCGCAAGCCCAGCCTCCCCGGCCAGTGGGTGGACCTGCCGCTGCCCCTGGCTGGCTCGCTGAAGGAACCCTTCGAGATCAAGGTGTACGAGATTGATGACGTGGAGCGCCTGCAGCGGCACCGCCTGCCCCCAAGGGAGGACCCGGCCGAGGTCGGGGCAGGCGGTCCTGGGAGGGCAGGGTGGGCCCCTGGGGGTGGCAGGGCAGCCCGCTGACCTCACCTTGCCCTCTTGTCCACAGCCCTCCCAGAATGCAGAGAAGGTAGGAAAGGCCCCGCTCGGCCCTGAACCCCTGGCATCTCTTGATGGCCCTTGTGGGCCAAGTCAGGGGCTGGAGGGGTCCTGAGGCCACCGCTCTCGTGCCCTGGAGTTATGCCGGGGTGTGAGCGTGCTTCCCGCCGCCGTGCCCACTCGTCCAGGGCCCGGGTTCCAGACAGGCACAGGCTGCTTTGGGAGCACGTGGCGTGAGCCCCCTCGGGCAGGAGGGTCCCAGGTCCTACCCCTGCCCTCCTTTGAGGCCCCGCTGTGCGCCTGCCCGGGCCCGGGGGGTGGAGCAAAGCTCGCGGAGCCCCTGGGAGCAGGCCGTCCTCCGTGCCTGAGCCCACCCACCACCGTCCCCGCTGCCCAGGGCCCGGTGTGCGTCAGTGCGAAGTTGCGGCTGGCCGAGCGCAGGCAGCAGCGGCTGCAGGAGGTGTGGGCCAAGCGTGAGGCGCTCCGCGGGGAGCTGGCTGAGACCCAGGGCCGGCTGATGGTGGAGCCCGGCCGCTGGCTGGAGCAGTGTGAGTCTCCCCGCTCATCCCCCCACGCCCCGGGAGGCGCAGGTGCAGGACCCCAGGCTCCGCGCCCCACCTGTCCAGCCCCCAGTCCAGCCACTTCACCCCGCCCCAGGTGGGGACCCAGAGGCTGGGAGGGAGAGAAGCATTTCCTGGGCCCTGCGGGGACCCCGGCCTGACCAGCGGTCTGCCGTCCATCCCTAGTCGAGGTGGACCCGGAGCTGGAGCCCGAGTCGGCCGAGTACCTGGCGGCCCTGGAGCGCGCCACGGCCGCCCTGGAGCAGTGCGTGACTCTGTGCAAGGCCCGCGTCATGATGGTCACCTGCTTCGACATCAGCATCGCTGCCGCCACCGCTGCCCCGGGGCCGCAGGAGGTGGACGTCTGAGGCTGGGCACTGGGACACGGGGGAGGGGACGGGGGTGTCGGGGGCTCGAGGACGGGACGTGGGATGGAGCGAGGATGTGGCAGGGGTTGGAGGGACGAGGATGCGGAGGGTCCAGTGGGGACCCGCGGGTCTTGGAGGCGATGGAGTGTGAGGCGGGGGAGGGGCCGGCCGAGCACGTGGTCGGAGGAGCGAGTGAGCGGGACACGGGAGGACTATCGCCCCCGACAGCAACGCAAGTGCCTTTAACCTTGGACTGGATTTCTCTCCTTTTCGCGTTTGGTGCTAAGGACTCAAGACACCAGCAGACGGTGCGCTGGGGCCGCCGGCCCGACTGTTTGATCTGATCGCGCCTTCTTTACAGCCAAGCAGTTCCATGTAGCAAGACAGCCCCGGGCTCACCGGGCTCTGGTTTAGGATTCAGGGTTGCTTTTCTTTCATAGCTGTTTCCTCTCAGCAGAGCCCGCCTTGGTGGTCTCCAGACCCTCGGCCTGCATGTGTTCTCTGCGCAGATTGAGCCGGTGGGGTCTCCCAGGCGGGGATGGCCGACCCTCCTCTCCCCAGGACCTGCTCTGTTCTGAGGTCACCGGGAGGGCGGCACCCAAGGGCTGAGCTGAAGGCACCTGGCGCCTTCTTCCACGGCAGGAATTCTTACCAAAACCACAAGCAAAAAACAAACCAACACACACAAAAATGGTGGGGGGAGGGTTTTGTAAAGGTTCTGTTAGGTTCGTATTTTTATATCGTTTTGCCTATAAATGAGGTATTTGCAGTTGGAATTTGAAGACAAATGATCTATGTTTTTATGGTTTTCTATGGAAGGTGTCACTCCGGCTGGACTCTTTCTGGGGGGTCCCCAAGCAGGGCAAGGGTCCTCGGAGGCAGTTGTTGCCAAACGTAGACCGGGGTGAGCCTGCTGACGAGCGGGACATTCCTGTCACTACGGGTTCTGTTTTCTGATCGTCATGTATTTTCCAGGGTTGTCCAAACCTTTGTACAAACGTGTAGATAATATCTTGCTACAGCTTTTTATTTGTGAATAAAAGATGCATCCATTGTTCATGTGGCTCCTGAGTTCACTGGGCGTGCAGTCCTCTGAGGGTCCTGGGGCGAGGGGGCCGCAGAACGTTGGAAGGATGCATCCACGGGATCAGAGGGCTTCGGGGTCAGCAGGGGACCCTCCCTCCGCCCACAAACCCTACAGCACCCCTGCAGGGACCAGCGTTGTAGGCGAGAAGGCACTGACCGGGAGGAGGTCCTCCTGCAGGCTGGGATGCAAGCCCCCATCTCCTCTCTGTCCCCCTCCCCAGCCACTCCGTCTTGAGTTGCCCGGCTCTCGGGGTCCTGAGGCAGGGAGCCAGGGGCAAGGGCTGGGCTGATGGGAAGCAGCATTTTCTGGTGGGCTCCTGGCCCCCTTCCCAGAGGTTATGTTAGCTGGGGAAATCCTGACAGCGGCCATGGTGACCCCTCAGGAGACCCCCACCTGCCTTTCCAGGAGGTAGACGAGTAGACACTCCACGGGCACGTCAAGGTTCAGGACCCCCTGAACTGGAGGGGGTCCCCACCCAGCACAGCCACCCTCCCCACTCCGCCCCTCTCTGCTGTGCTCAGGCCGCCCTACCCGATGGCCCTGGATGCTCCCTGGCTGCCGCCCCCACCCCATCTGGGTGTCCCCACCGCAGGCACCCACGCGGGCACCTTGAGGCCCCTCCCAGCCAGCCGGGCCTCTCGCAGCCCCTACGTACGCCTGGGACTTCCTCTCCGGGCGGTGAGTGTCGGGGCCCCTCCTTGGTGGCCTGGCTGCCTGGGGCTGCATCCACCCGGCACGTCACACCCTGTTTGGTCTCAGCCCGTCTCCCGGCCTCGATGGGGCCCCTCGGGGGCGTGGTGGGGTCTGAGTCACGGCTGCACCCCCTCATCGGGCACAGGGCTGGGCCCCAGTGGGGCCCTGGGGGCACATGCCGGATGAATGAATGAGCGAACAAGTGAACGAGGCCTTGCCTCAAGGAGCGTCCCGGGACAGAGCAGGTCCAAGACCGAGAGCACTTAACAGTTTACAAGGTGCTTCCCTGAACCCTCCCTGTCCTCAAACAGGCCCGGTCCTCTGTGTGGCCATGTGACCCACGTGGTCCAGCCCCAGGGTTGCCCACACCGAGCCCCGGGCTGCCTCCTCGCTCTCCGCTCTCAATGGCATTTGAGGCCCCTGGGATCGGGGTTGCATGTCTGCCGAGAGGCACTGGGACTCTGGACCCCCCACCCCACCCTGCAGGCTCTCCCTCTCTGTTCTGAGGCCAGCCTGATGCCTCCCAAGCCTTCTTCTCTGTCACTGAATTTGGGGGGTTCTGGGGGGTTGGGACAGGTGTGGTGGGACTTGGGGTGGGATGGGGACATAGATCCTTTCAGGACCTGTGATCTGAAGGGAGGGGCTGAGAAGACCCCCTGTGGATCCGGTGATCCAGGGTCTGACCTTGCTGTGTGGAGGTGCTGGCCCGGCTAGGTGGCCCTTCCATCTTGAGGGACCAGGGTGCTGCTGGGGTCTGGGTGGGTCAGGGATCCGTGCTCAGGGACCAGGGCTGGCCTGTGAGCCCGGGATCCATTCTGAGGGCTGTGCTCTTGCTCCCAGCATGCCTTGCACCATCTCACCTGGGCTGTGTGGGGGATGGGATGGTGCGTGGGGCATGCTGGGTGGGTCCCTTTCTTCCGCGTAGAAACCCCTGCTCCCCTACCTGAGCCCCAGTCACTGAGGGGCCCAGAGCCTGCTTCTCACCGAGGAGGCCCCTCCTACCCTTGATCCTCCTGGGCCCCCGTCCCAGCACCTGTCCTGGGTGGGGGTCTCTGTGGAGCAGGCCCAGGCTGGGGCAGCTGACCTTTGGGGCCAGCGGAGCACTCTTCCCACAGTCCAGGGGAGGCTCGGGAGGGCAGCGCCTGCTCTTCTGGACAGGAACCCCCTGTCCTGGGGCTAGCCTGGGAGCCTGGGCAGTCTTTCATCGGGACCATCAAAGCCCTCAGCCCTGTCATTACAGGCTGGGAACCCAGCGGAGGAGCAGCTGTGAGGACGAGAATGCCCATTTTATGGATGGGAAAGCTGCAGTGGCGCGGGACCCAGCTCCTTGAGCAAAGCCCGGCCGCCCCCTGTCGTGCTGCAGGCGGGGGTCTGTGGGCATCCTTCTCATTCAACATCTGGGGAAGCCAACACCCAGAGTGGGCAGGTCCCTCCTCCTGGGAGGGGAGGACGAGGGGCGTTCCCGGTGGAGGGCCGGGATCAGCCGCGTCTGGGGTGGAAGCAGAGGGCGGGGGGCTGCCTGGGCCACTCGGGACAGGGGCACGAGCCCACCCAGGCAAGGTCTCTTGCGGCCTCCGAGGTGCCCGCCTGACTCACTCTGTGAGTTCAGGCCTGCTCCGCCTGCCCCCCGCCCCAGCCCTGGGCACCAGGAGGCCACGTGGGGAGGTGGGGCTGGGGGGGGCGGTCGGGCCGGGCTGGGTGACCAGGGGCGGGGGGCTTACCAGGCCCAGCGGTGGCTGGGAACAGGCCTGAGCCAGGGAGCATGGGCGGGCTGGCGGGGCGGGAACTGAGCACCTGGCTTGCGGCCCCCGGGGGAGACTTGCCCCCTCTTTCCTGGGCCTCATCTGGACCAAGGGGCGTGCTGACCCCCACCCAGTGCTTCAGGTGCCAGGAGAAGAGTCTGGATCTTCCAGAGCGAGCGTTCGGTCCTGAGCCTCCTGTGATCATCCGAGCTGTGGCCCTGGGGAGGGTGACAGCAGTGGGGACGGTGGCGGGAGGGGTCAGAGCAGTGGCAGCAGAGGTGCGGGGGCCTGGCAGGCCGCCTAAGGCCGTCTGGAGCCCGGGCTGCAGCAGGCTTCTTGCCTGCCTCAGGCCCTTCTCTGCCCGTGGGGCCATCTGTCTCCTGGGCTCTGGCCCCAGTGATGCCAGCTGTGGGGCCTTGTCCCCTCCTGACCTGTGTCCTCCCTGGGAAATGGGGGTGAGGTCACGTCAGCCTCCCCTGTGGGGCTCCCACTGGGCCTGAGCCCTGTGGCCTGGCGGGGGTGGAGTGACGGATCCTAAATAAACAGCAGTGACCCGCCGCCCGCCCGCCCCTCGGGGGGCACCTGGCGCTCTCCTGAGGTCTGGGGCAGGGGCAGCGGAGGGTAGTGGCCTCAGTTCCTGCCTCTGTTTTTTTTTTTTTTTTTTTTTGCGGTACGCGGGCCTCTCACTGTTGTGGCCTCTCCCGTTGCGGAGCACAGGCTCCGGATGCACAGGCTCAGCGGCCATGGCTCACTGGCCCAGCCACTCCACGGCATGTGGGATCTTCCCAGACCGCGGCGTGAGCCCGTGTCCCCTGCATCGGCAGGCGGACTCAACCACTGCGCCACCAGGGAAGTCCCAGCCTCTGTTTACGCCACCGTTTGTGTGCTCGTGGCTGGGCGTCCGTCCCACCCCTGGGTCTCCCCCCAGTGCCAAAACCCCTGGCCAGCCTCCTGGTGCACGGTGCCATCCAGGGGGGCATGCACAACCTGTCTTGGGGTGCATGACATTCACTTGGGAATCCCTGGCCCCATGGTCCCAGGGGAGTTCGAGGCCCCCAGTGGGATCTCCCTGCAGCCCTGGGTGGGGGAGGGTTTGTCTCACGGGTGGAGACCCCGCTACTTGCCCCAACAGGGTGCCTGGAGCCCCCGGGGGCCGGGGCTTGGCCCTGGAGTCTGCGCCCAGCAAACAGGAAGCTCGAAGGGTGACTTCTCTCTCCTGATATTGTGTTTACCAAGGCGGGATCCAGGGCCCGTTTCCACACAGGAAGCCCCGGAGGCTGGGAGGGGGCCGGGAAGGAATTCCCTGGGCCGGCCAAGAAGCCCGGCTTCCTGTGGGTCAGGTCTGTAGAGTGGGGTGGTGGGGGTGGTGGGGGATGGAGCTCAGGGAGGACCCTACCCTCTTGGAACTCAGGGCTGGGGACCCTGGGGACCCTTGTGGTTGGGGACGGTAAGGCCCAGGCCCAGCGACTATCTCCCTACCAGACGGGCAAAGGGCCAAGGGGCATTGCGTCTCCCCGTCCCCGAGTCCAGCGTGGCCTGGCACAGGGGCAGGTGGGCGCACAGGGACGTTGGAGGTCTCGGGGAGGGGTCTTCTGGGAGGGGGTGGGAGCCGGGGCGGGGCCTCCGCAGGCGCTGTACCTGGAGCCTGCCCTGTGGGCCCTCCCTCTGTGCCCGCTGCCCTGCCTGGGGGCCACCCGCCTCCGCGCCCCACTCCAGCCTTGGGCAGCCAGAGGGTCCTCCTCAAACTTCCTTCTGACCAGGTTACTTCATCCCAGATTAAAAACTACCAATGCTCTGCTCAGCCTTCCAAACAAAGGCGGGCCTGGTAGCCAGGCCTGGAGGCCTTCATGAATGTATGTCTTCCTCCCTCCCCTCCCCTCCCCCCCTCCCCTCCCCCTCTTTACCTGGAGAAACAACCCCTACAGAGACAAGCACAGAGTTTCATTATGTACCCACCACCCAGCTGCACCAAACCTTAGCCTCCTACTATCTTGTATTTGTTTCAGAATCACCTTTCAAAAATAAACTTTATCTTAGATTTATAGAAAAATTCAGAAGGTAGTACAGAGAGTTCCCATATACCCCATACCCAGGTTCCTCTAATATTAACATCTTACATTAGTGTGGTGTTGTACATTTGTTATAATGATAATTATTATTAACTGAAGTCCATTCTTTGTTCAGATTTTCCCTAATGTCCTTTATCTGGTCCAGGGTCCCACCCAGGGTAACACCGTGAAAGGACGGTGGCACCTACGTAAATGATTTGGAATTATCCTACAGAAGCGAGCTATTAATTATACCATCACTTACGTCTACTGCTATGGACTTGCGGATATTTATTTTATACATTGGGTTATAATCCAATACTACCTAATCTTGTTACTCAAATCCCTCCAGCTTTGGCCACTGAGAGCCCTTGCATTTGGCCAGTCTTTTTTTTTTTTTTTTTTTTTGCGGTACGCGGGCCTCTCACTGTTGTGGCCTCTCCCGTTGCAGAGCACAGGCTCCGGACACGCAGGCTCAGTGGCCATGGCTCACGGGACCATCCGCTCCGCGGCACGCAGGATCCTCCCGGACCGGAGCACGAACCCCGCACCCCCTGCATCGGCAGGCGGACTCCCAACCACTGCGCCACCAGGGAAGCCCCTGGATTCATTTTTAATGTCCTCGATGGTTGCATGGAGGCCCTTGTGCCCTACCCAGGTGGCCAAGTCTGGAATGGGCGGCCCACCAGCCATCCAGTGGCAAATTCGGGGCCCCCTCCCCGCCCTGGCCTGCCCGGCCTGGCCTTTCTGCTGACTCTGTGTCGGTGGCCACAGCGTCCTCACCAGCCTCCCACTGGGCATTATATGCCTGCAGGCCTGGGTCTCCAGCACGGGGACGGCCCGAGCCCCTGAGATGACAGCTGTGAGGGCTGAGGCCCTGGGGGCGCTGCAGTCTCTGGGTGCCCAGGTTGGGGGAGCAGTCAGCCTAGGTCCCCTCCTGGGGCTCCCTGAGCAGAGGGGAGCTCCGGGGGACAGGGACTGTGCCGGGGAGGCACCCAGGCCCCACCTCTGAGCAACCCTGGAGAGCTGGGAGTGGTGATGGCGTCCCTGGGGGTTGCCCGAGGCTGGGTCCGTCTCCTCCAAGGCCAGGTGCCAGGCTCTGGGCCTCACAGTGGACTCCGTGGCTGACCCAGGAGGCGGCCTGCTGGCTGGAGGGCTTGGGGCTGCAGTCTCAGTGCCGACGAGGCTGGACTAATAGCTGGTGTGACCTGGCCACCCGGCCCGGCCCCAGGGCTGGAGAAGGGGCAGTGATGTCCCTGACAATCCATAGGGCGGCTCCAGGGTGAGGTCACCCTACACCCGCCTTCACGCTCTCATCACTTGGGGAATGTGAGGTCAGCTGGGACATGCCGCCCACCCCCTGGGAAGCCAGGCCTCCTGCCATGGATCATCTGGTCTGCCCACCGCCTCCAGCCATCTCCAGGGACAGCCATTGCCCACACCCCCAATCTGGAGAAAGGCAGCCTCTCCCCCACTGGCTTCTGCTTTTCTCAGCTATTTGGGAAAACACGGTCCAGGTGAACAAATGGTTTCAAGTGTCCTCTGAAGACGACCTAGGTGCTCCACCGAGAGAAAACTCCCAACCTGGGAGCAGCTGGTGACCCGAGCACCCCCAGGACGGACCCCTGAGTGTGGGGCCTGAGACGGACGAGGCACTGTGGGTCCCGGGCAGGTCCCCCTCCTGTGCCTTGGTTTCCCCTCCAGTGGAAGGAGCCACTGCCGGGCTGTGTCTGAGACG
Source organism: Mesoplodon densirostris (assembly GCF_025265405.1). Lineage (NCBI taxonomy): Eukaryota > Metazoa > Chordata > Mammalia > Artiodactyla > Ziphiidae > Mesoplodon > Mesoplodon densirostris. The sequence goes on along the minus strand of NC_082664.1, from coordinate 2,426,684 downwards.
CCCAGACAGCAGACACAGGCCTCTTCGGTTTGGAATAAACCTCTCCTGTTTCTCCAGCAGCTGAGACGTGGGGCCGTATTTCTTGCAGCCTCGGTGGCCACCTGGGGAGGCTGATCTGCCTGGCAGAGGGGTGATGCTCTAAATCCAGTGCCTGGTGCTGATCTGTGGGCCGGCCTGTGCTGGCCCCGGGCTCGCTGGCCTCTTTACGAGGCAGCATGAGCCTCGGCTGGGAACTCGGGACGGGATGGGGATGATCTACAGCCTGAGCCGGCCCCGCCTGCCCACCCACCAGCCACACTGTGTCCCCTGAGCCGGGCCCGGATCAGCCACCATCTGGGCCCCAGACTGAGGTCGCGAAGAGGCCGGTGCTTGCTCCACGTCCTTGCAGTTTGGCTTCAGGAAGGAATGCTCGCGGGACACAGTCAGTGGTGGGGACTTCCCAAGCCCTGTGTGCCCAGCCCTGGGCTGGGGCGAGCCAAGGGGGACAGAAGATGCAGGGAACCGGGGCTTTCTGGGCGCGGGGGCAGGCGGGATCTGCGGGTGGTGGCCTGCAGCCTGGAGGCGTGAGGAGGCCGTCCTGCACTGTGCTTCCCAAGGCTGCCGGCAGAGCGTCAAGGTTACAGGTGGGCTCTGGCACCAAGCCTGGGTGCGAAACCCAGCTCTGCACCTGGGGTTTCACCATCTCCAAAACAGAGCAACAAGGTCATAGTGAGGGTCACGTGGGCTCCATGGGCATGATTCTTCACCTGTGTCAGCAAGCGCCCGCCTCTGTTGTTCTAACCTCAGGGCAGGGCTGACTCATGGTCCCGCCCCCATCCACCCAGGGTGCGCAGCACACCCCGAAAGCCAGGCTTCCCCAGGGGGTTTCCCGTGTCGCTCCAGCCCCCGGGGAGCCTGCTGCCTTCTTCCCAGGAGCAAAGGTCCCGGCTCCATGTCTCGCCGCTCATCTTTGGGTGATTTGATTTGCTCAGAAGTGGACACGGTTCTAATGACGTGCCGAGCTCCGGGGCTCCTACAGGGAGGGGCAGCCGATGGAGGGAGGGGGCCGCGCTAGAAGCAGGGTGGTGGGTCCAGCGTAAGGGTCGGCCTCTGACGAGGGCCCTGCGGGTCTCCCGAGGGGGTGTGCAGTGGCAGCCCTGGGATGGGAAACTGACCCTCCTGGGGGCCCGCTTAGCTGTGAATGTCACCTGCCGGTCCCTGCTGGTCACCACGCATCGGTGACTGTCCTAGCAGGACACGTTTGGAACCCCCTGAGCCTCCATGCCTGTCTCACCAACCCCTCCTAGAGCTCCCACCAAGACCCCAGCCTCCAACCCCGACAAGAACCTCAGCCCCTTTGGGTACCTGGGTGGCCATTGCCTGGATGGGCTGCAGGGCCCACTGTGCCCCAAGGCCTGCTGGCCACTCCTGACTTCAAGACCGCCCGCTGCCTACATGTGTGGCCCATTCCTGGGGTTCTGGTCCCTAAACCGCCCTGCAGACAGGGGGACACTGCTCTTGTCTCTGTAAGGGACAGTCTGCCGGGGGCTCTTTCTGGCTGAGCCTGAGACTTTCCTCGGGGGGGATCCAGGCTCAGCCAACACACTCATCTGCTGAGCCTGTCACAAAAGGCTGGTCTCATGCACTTGCTGGCGGGCATCCCTCCCACAGCCAGGAAGCACAGTGTTGCCCCAGTTCCGTTTCTGGAGCAGGACAGAGCCAGGTCTGTGGCCTGGTTCCTGCACTTCCTGCTGTGTGATGCTGGGCGGGGCAGTGACCTCACCTCTCTGAGCCTAAGTCTCCTCACTGGGAAAGTGAAGAGGATAAGCAGGCCGCCCCTCAGGGTGGCAGTGAGGGGGACCGAGGGAACACTCAGTGACCCAGAGCCTATCCTTCGAGGTCAGGCACCTCCCGGGCCTGCCTGGGCTTCAGCGCCACACTCAGGCCGCTGTGGACTGGCATCTCTGCTCCCTGCATCCGCTTCTGGGCTCGGGTTTCTGGGGCCTTCTGGGGGTTTCCCGGCTTTTCTGGAAGCCGGGCAGGACCGACCCTTTCAGGGACGTGAGCCTAGATGTTCACGTGTCTCTCAAGCCTCTGGACCCTGCACTGGTCCACTCAGAGGGGTGCACCGGGCAGTGGGAGGCCTGGGATCTCCCAAGGATGGACTGTTCTGGGCTGTGTCATGCTGGGGGGATGCTGAGGTGCCCCCAGGGCCTGGTGAGCTCCAGCTGGGGACTCCCGTTCTCGAGCCCTTTGGGCCTGGAAACCCCAGCCTGAGGGAGGCCCCGAAATCACGCCTCCTGGTCCCCAGGTCTGGGGTGGGGTTGTCTCAGAGCAGCAAAGCAGACGGCTGTGAGCTGGGTGGCCTGGAAGGTGACCCCTCCTCCGAGACCCAGGCACCGGGGCAGGGGGTGCATCTCACGGTCCCATCTCCCTGCTGGCCCCCCTGCCGTGCTCTTTTCTCTCTCCTTGGAGAGAAAAGCATCTTCTCCTCCATCAGCCAGAAGGGAATCGGGAATCTGGGAAGCAGTGGCAGTGGGACAAGTGGTCTGGTGCCCCTGCCTGGCCTGGGAGGGCAAGGCTGGCCTCATGTTCCAGCCCTGTGTGATCCAGGGTGGGCCCTTCTACCCACAGTTCACTGTTTCCCTATAAACACCACGGTGACCCCGAGGGCCTGCCCTGAAGAACCCCAGTTAGCTACACGCAGGGGTCGTGGGGGGCAGTTTCCCAGGGCTGGCAGATGTGTGAGGGGAACCAGGAGGTCCTGGGGACAGTCCCGGGGACCCCAGGCCCCTCCATGGGCCATGACAGGCAGTGAGGGCTGGGAATCTGGCGCGGCTCTGAGCCCTCGGCGGAAGGTCCAGACTCAGCCAGTCCTGGGCAGGGCCCAGGGCTGGGGCGGGTGGGTGGCAGGCAGGGAGGTGGCCGCTGGCCGATCGTGGCTGGAGCATCGCAGTGTTTACTTATTTCACATTATGCTGATCAGATGGGGAGATTTAGTCCCGGGGGAAACGCGTGTCAGGCCATACGATTTGTTAATAAGCTGAGGAAGATAATGAGCTTGGTGGGAAGCACGCCACCCCCAGAAAGACACATTTATTACTTGGCGTGCACGGGCACAGATACACGCACGCGCACGCATGCAGGTGCGCGCGCACACGTGGGAGTTTGGTCCCAGTGCTCTGTGCTTGTCACGTCAAAGTCCTTGGAACCCCGATGCTGGGGGGGGTCTTTCCCATCAGGAGCCCTGCTCTCAGCCTCTTTCCCCACCTACCCTGGTCCTGGAGGGACCGCCGGCCGGCCAGCTCGGGGGCTCAGTGGCAGGAGTGGTGACCTTCCAAGCAGTGAGCATGTGACCCTTGAGTAGAGGATGGGCGGGCTGCGTGTCCCAAACTTGGCACTGCTGGATGCCTGGGGCTGTTGGGATGAAGAGTCCAGATTCTGGACCCACAGGGCAGCAGGAGGGCCCCTGAGCTGCTGCCGGGAAGAGGGTGGGGCTCTGCGCTGCAGCCGGCTGGGCAGGTGCCCTTGGCTGACGCTGGGGTTGAGAGAGCAGGGCCCAGTGGGCACCTTGGTCTGTGGAGGCCAGTGGACCAGCTGCCCCTCACCAGCCTCCCCGCTGGGTTGAATAGGGGTCTTTAAGTGTAATTTAAGAACACCCCCAGTTAGCCACACTGGCTGACAGCAGCTGAGCTGGTCCTGGGCCAGGTGGGATGAGAAGCCCTCCCTCCGTCTCCCATGGGGGCAGGCGGGGGTCCAGGCTCCTGGCAGTCAAAGCTGAGGTGATGAAGCTGTGCAGGGGAACCCCTCCTTTTTGGAGCCCCCAAGGGGCTGGGGCCCCGGGGCTGGGAGGAGCGGGGGTCAAGGAGGCTGCAGGAGATGGGTGTGGGTGGTGGTGCTCGGGCCCCAGGACCGTCCAGGGTGAGGGCAGCCATCTGGCGGGCTGGGTGGATGCCGTTTGCGGGGCACGCACCTTTAAAAAATGATTAGTTCCTCATCCTTTCTCTGGGTTTGTTTCTCCAGAAATGTTCACCTCCAGAGCCCCTGTGGCTCCACGGCAAAGAGGGGCCTGGCTCCAGAGAGGGCTGCCCCCCAGTTCCTGTAGTTCCTGCTCTTTTCCCGGGGTCTGGTGGAGGCGGGGGGCCAGCTGTCAGCTCCGAACGGCAGAGTCTGGACAGCCTCATTCAGCAAGGGGAGGGCAACTGAGGCGAGGGGCGCGGGCTCGTGCCAAGGTCTCCCGGGCACTTAGAGGGGTCAGGACCGGGCCCAGGCCCGAAGGTCTCCATCACCTCCCTTCCTGTCCTGTCTGTCCCCCTGCCCTTGTCTGCTTCCTCTTGCCCCCGCTCTTTGTCCTTCACGATGGGCTCCGTCCCCGGCCCGTTTAGGGTCCTCACAAGCCATGGTCACCGGCCCCAGTCCTCCCTGGCCGGCCCTCCCTGGGTGCCATGAGCCAGGACCCATGCGTCTGGCTTCCAGGCCTGGTCCTGGCACTTAGATCACAAGGTGGCTTCTCCCCAGGAGGCCCCCTTTCTGTCCCCGGGCACCAGGAATGGGGCAGGGGGAGGAGGGGGTGGGTGGGGGGCTGCTGGCTTAGGCTGCCTCCCTCCCCGCTCAGAGCCAGCCTCCACCCGCCATGCTCTCTGGGAGGTTCTGGCCTCCATGCCTCCCTCTCAGCCCCCATCAGCACCCCCTCCTGAAATGGGGCCTCGGGCAGCAGGGCAGTGTCTCCTGCCCCGCAGCTGGCAGGCGCCCTGTGTCCCCTCGCCCAGTGCTGGGGTCAGGACAGCCTACCTTGTAGGGAGGAAGGTGTCGGTGAGGTCTGAGTGAGGCACAGGTGAGGGGGCCGTTCCTTTGGGTGGCTGATGGCGGCTTCCTTGTTTTTCATCTATCCCAGGCCTTCACCGTGAGCTCTGCTCCAACTGTCAGCTCCCGTTCCAGCTGCTCCTCGGTGGCGCCTGGGGTAGTGAGACGTTCCTGCCTCTGGGCGTGGGGGCACTCTGTGCCTGTGACGGTCTGGGGTCTGGGGTCTCAGGGTCTGAGGGTCTCAGGGCCTGCAAGTATGGGGGCCTGGGGGCCTGAGGGTCTGGGGGTCTGGGGTCTGGGGTCTCAGGGCCCGCAGGTATGGGGGACTGGGGGCCTGGGGGCCTAGGGGCCTGAGGGTCTGGGGGTCTGGAGCCTGGGGTCTCAGGGCCCGCAGGTATGGGGGCCTGGGGGCCTGAGGGTCTGGGGGTCTGGGGTCTGAGGGTCTGAGGGTCTCAGGGCCCGCAGGTGTGGGGCCTGGGGGCCTCAGGGCCTGGGGTTCTGGGGCAACGAGGCTCTAGGTGTCTCAGGGTCTGTGATCTGAGGTGGGAGGATTTAGGAATCTGAGGGTCTGGGCATCTGAGGGTCTAGCTCAGGTCTTTGGGCTGCTTTGGAGTTTCCCTTGAAGGAAGCTGGAGTTTGGTACAAGGATTTTCTGTTTGAAGCTTCTATTGGCCCCAGCTGGCCATGCAAGGGGCAGGTGGGCCTCCAGGGGCCCCTGGCCTCCCAGCCTAGAGTCCTGAGCAGACTGGCCCAGACCCCAAGGGCATCCCCGAAGGTGGTGGGCCAGGGGTCCCCACGGAGGCAGCAGGTGTGGGGCTCGGGAGGGGGCATTGAGGGAGGGGCAGGGAAGCTTCTAGGGCTGGAGTCAGGGTGGAGTCAGGATGGAGGGGAGGGGGCAGGGCTGAGACCTCTGCAGTCCCAGAGCCACTCTCGGGGTCCCCACTGTGCTCATGCTCAGCTGTAGCCACCTTGAAGTTCTCAATTCCTAGCCCTGGGGGAGTGAGGTCCCACCTGCTCCCCGCTCCCTGCTGCACCCCAGTCCCTCCATTCTGACTCTTCTCCCTGTTCCCCAGCCGATGCTGCAGGAAGGAGCCTGCGGGGGCGCCGTGATGGGGAAGGGGGGAGGCGGGGTGGAGGGTGGCCCAATGTGAGCTGCGGGAGGTGGGGAAGTAGAGTGGGGAGAGAGCCCTGTCCTTGCATGTTCCCAGCCCCCTCCTCCAGGAAGGCCCCTGGGCCCCAGCCTGGCCTAGGCCCTCTCCCCACACCTCCCTGACTGCCCCTTGGGGGTCCTCCCTTTGGCTCCTGTGCTGTAAGTCGGGTGAGGAGGGGGCCCCCATACTTGTGAGCTTATAGACACAGCTCACCCAGGCAGGCATCTCGGCTCTGGGCTTCGGTGCCAATATATGGGGTGTGAAAGGCAGAGCGGGAGCAGGGCGATTAGACTTGCAAATGGACCCACAGCCCAGGAGCGGGGCCTAGGGTGAGACCCAGCCCTGCTAGCAGACGTCACCCCAGTGCAAGGCAGGCGGCGGAGATTGAGGAGGGGTTGGGGCCCCTTGCTCAGGGCCGGCCTCCCTTTCCCCACACCGAGGTCACAGACAGGCTGCAGAGGAAGGTGCCACGTGGGGCCACTCCTCCTGGCACCTGGGCCCCTCCGCTCCGGGCTTCGGGCTTCGCCTCCTCCTGGTTGTTCCTCAGCCGCCCCGCCCTGTGGGTGTCCTTTTGGTGGCCCTCCTCCCTTTCCCCTCTCCCCCAGGACCACCTTGCTCCACCCTGTGGCTTCATGTCCCCAGATCTGTGATTCTGTCGCCCCTACCCCCACCCCTGGCCTCTGCCCTGTGCCCCTTGCACTCCCCAGACCTGCGGGGTCCAAACCAGTGCTTTCTCTCCCCTCAAACCCACCGCTCACCCTGCCCTCCGCCCACTGTGGGAACGCTATCCTCCTCCCAGAACCTGGGGTGACCTGGGCTCCCCACTGCCCCCTGAGGCCTCCAACCCAACCCCATGGCCGCACCAGTCCTGACCCTCGGCTCTCAGGCATGACCGGGAGGGACCCAGGTGTCTCCATCCTGGGGAGGGAGGAAGGGCGGGGGGTCTCTCAGTGACAGGCCAGAAGGTACCCTGTACTCGCAACTCAGCATTTCACTCAAAAAGACAACACGTATTTCCCGTGAAATCTTGTCTGCCCTTTTAGTCTGCTTTTGGTCATTGCTTTATTTGCTGAGTTGCTTCCCGATGTGGTTGAGCTGAGCAGTCCCGCAGTGGATTTTGCGGTCCGTCTGGTGTGTTCCTCATGGACGCACCTGAGGGTCTCCTGCTCTTTCTCGAAACAAATATTTGCACGGAATCCTCTGTTGCTCAGCTCAGCCCCAGGGAGCTCTGTGGCCGAGGGGGACGCCATACCCTGTATGGTGAGCGGTCAAAGTCGGGCTAAGGCTAGGATGGTGGGGGTGCCTTCCACAGAGACCCAGCTTCCGCCCCACCAACACAATCAGCACGGGAGTGATGCTGTGCCTTTGGGGAGAGATGCCTGTCCCACTGCTGCTCAGGCTGAGCTCCCGTAGGTCCCAGAAGCAGGACATATGGTCTAGCAAGTGACCTGCAGTCTGGGAGGCGACCTAGGCCAGGAGAGAAGTCAGAGAACGTATGTGGGGGGTGGCTCGGAGGAAGAGAGGTCCTGGGGCAGGGGTAGTCAGGGAAGGCTTCCTGGAAGAGGAGACACTTAGTGAGCTCCTGGAAGGCAGAGAGGACTAGACAGGCAGGGCTGAGTGTCCTCCTGGCAGAAAGGATGCTAGGTGTAATTGCAGAGGATGTGCACGGCGAGGCAGGCAGTTCAGTTCCACTGCTCTCTTGGCTGCCGGGGGAGGGGAGGTCCATCGGGGTGGCCAGGCTGAGATGGGGCCTCGGGAGGAAAGCAGAGTGCTGGCCACCTCCCTTGAGGTCCACTGAGCACCCAAGACCTCGTTCAGCCCTCGCAGCATCCCTGCCCTGCAGGTCCAGGTCCCTCCGTAGACCCTCCACCAGTGGATGGGGAGCTGGACACAACACACTGCTGGTGTTTGGCGTGCTGGGCCTCTGGCCACGGCCTCACCCACAGCCCTTCTGGTTTAGGAGGCTGGTGAGGTGGGAGTCCCGGGACTACAGGATTTGCCAACATTGCTTTGGGAACCTGTTTAGTCTGAAATGCTTTAGACAGTCCAGGGGACCCACAGGCAGCTCCAGAAGGAAGCTTTGGGCTGAGACACAGAATTCGTCCGTTCATTCATTCATCCATTCATTTATGTCAGGCAGGTGTGGAGGCAGGGGCCACGCTGGGAGCCGGCTCCTCTTGGCCAGCGAGAGCTGCTAAGTTTTCCGGGCTTTCATGAGCCATTTGTGAAGCACGTATGTCGTTATGCCGGGCCGTGGTGCTGGGTCTGTTTCACCCTGTCCCCGCTGCAGAGCCCTGCGCGAGGCCAGTCCCTAGAAGTGGTCAGATGGTCTGAAGAGGGGGGGCTCTGCCACCCGGGTGTGTGGCCCCTGGCAAGTCCCTCGACCTCCCTGAGCTTCCGTTTTCTCCTCTGTAAACTGGGGACAGTGATCCAGGACCTCTGCGCACACTGGCCCGGGCTCCCTGGAGCTGACCGCATGGGTGTGTGTGGTGGGGGCGACACAGAAGGGCCACTGGGGGCTCGGGGGGCTCCAGAGCCAAGACGCAGGAAGCCCTGGGGTCTGTGGCTCAGGGAACCACTCCTGCGGGCCTCGGAACTCTCTGCTGCTCCCTGGACCTGCAGGACTGAAGCCAGAGGTTTCCTGCAGAGGGTGTGGGCCGTGGGTGTGTCGACACACGCGCCTGTGGACAGGGATGGGGCAGGTGTCTGGGTTGAATACGTCAGATCAGGAACCTCTTTTCAGTGCGGGGGGAAGCAGCGTCAGGAACAATCATTTGTGCAGACCCAGGGATCCCCGTTTCTGCTTTCCAGGAGAGGGCACTGAGGTTCCTAGCGGAGGTGACGCTCTTGGGGTTCCCGCAGGTGGCAGGTGGCGGAGCCTCTGGCCTGTGCCTCTCGTGGCCGGCACGAGTGTCCCCCTGAGCTGCTCTCCAGGACGGGCTGGCCTAGTCCTGGGCATCAGGGGTGCAGGGCGGTCGGGCGGCCGTGGCCCAGACGCAGGCTGAGCCCGGCCTGGCCCTGGCTGAGAGCATCATGATGACCGAGGCGGGGCACCGAGGAAAAGCGCTGAAACTTCGCGCCATCCGTCTCTGGGTGATTTGCTGTGAAGCCGGCTAGGAGCTGCGTCCTGAATCACGTCGGGGGGTGTTGCACACGTATCACGAACAGACCGACTCCTAAATTGTCTTTTATGAGCCCCCGCGAATCTACGGGCAGCGGGCGTCTGGACCCAAAGCCCGTCATTATTTGTGGCGGCAGACGAGGAGGCGTTAATTATTGATGCGCCAGCCCACCTCTCCGCCACCTCCAGTTAAAATTCATGGTCCGGCCACGGGCAAATATTGATTCTGATCCAAGTTGATGTTTTCCCCTTAACATTATTATAATGAGGAATAAAAATCAAATCGCCTTCACTGAAACTCAATCATTCTTCTGTGCCATTCCTCATCGATCTTTCTTTCCCCAGGTTTTACCATAAATTATTCTATTCAATTAAGTAAACTCACACATAATGGCATTTTGCAAACTGAATAATTTATTGACTGTGTTTGGCAAAAGTCTGGCTTGGGGGGGGTCAGGGAACGGGGGGGATTTGGTCCCCAGCTCGTGGAGGCCGGTCTGGGCTGGGGGCTCCAGGGGTTACCTTCTCCTCCCCGAGGGGCTCTTGGGCTGTGGGGTGGGTGGGACACAGAGCAGGGACAGTGAGGTCCTTGGGGAGGCTCTGAGGAGGACGGCTGGACCTGGGTGGCTTTCAGGAGGCGAGGGAAGGGAGGGGCCAGTTCAGGCTCAGGGCCTGGGGCTGGGGTCCCGGCAGCCCTGGAGAGGGGCTGAGAGCGGTCACCTGTCTGCCCTCTGCCCCGCCTCGGCCTCAGCTTTGTTTCTCAGTATAAAACATCTGTGTTCGCCTTCTCGGGGCCGCCGGAACCAAGTACCAAGCCCGGCCGACTTAGATAACAGACATTTATCCTCTCGCAGTCCTGGAGGCTGGAAGTCCGAGATCAAGGTGTCGGCAGGGCTGGTTTCTCCCAAGGCCTCTCTCCGTGGCTTGCAGATGGCTGTCTTCCTGCTTTGTCCTCACCAGTCTTTCCCGTGTGCCTGCGAAGCCCTGGTGTTTCCCTGTGCGTCCAAATCTCCTCTTATAACCAGTCAGACTGGTTTAGGACCTGTCCTAAGGGCCTAGTTTTCACCTAATCCCCCTTTCAAGGCCCTGTCTCCAAATGCAGTCACATTCTGAGGTGCTGGGGGTCGGCTTTGACATGGGAACCTGGGGGACACAGTTCAGCTCATGCCAGTATCCCTGTGGCCAGCTTGGTCCTCTGACCAGCCTTGGTGTCTGGGTCCAGCTGGCTTCTCCCAGCCTCCAGCCTCCTCAGCTGCTTCTGCACAGGAGACCGAGGGGAGGGTCCCACCCCGTCCCCAGGGGCCTGGCTGCCCACCCCACCACTCACTCAGCCTGTGCCCCACCCCACTGTCCCCTGCATCCCTGCCCTCGGCCCGCAGTCTGAGGGGAAGCAGGACATGTGGGGGCATCTCCACACACCCCTGGGCACTCTGTGGACAGCACAGGCGGGCGGGCCCCGGGCTTCCTGGGAAGCAGCTTCCGCAGCCCCGTATGGCCAGCCCCGGACTGTCCCCTCGGCTGTCCCTGCTGCTGCCCTCACCCACCTGTGTGGCCCCACACAGCGCTGTGGCCTGCCGTGGCCGGGACAGCCTCAGCCGTGCCCTCCATCCACACCTCCACCTCCAGCTGGCCCTGCTGTTTAAACTCCAGATCAGGTGTCCAGCTGCCCTTTGCCTGTGTCCCCTGGACACCCCTCTGTTTCGACACACCCCAAAGAAGACCATTGCTCCCCCCGTCCTGCCCCACCCTTTGCCTGGGATCCCAGTGCCAGCGGAGGGGTCACCGTTTACCTGTGGTCCAGGCCGGGAAGCCGGGGTCACCGGGCGCCTCTCTTCTTGACCCCCCTCCACCCCCATGGCCCCCGAGCGGTGCCAGGGTGGCAGAAGCTCTCGCTGTGGGTTGGGGCAGGGTGGGAGTCAGAGACCCACCTCTAGGTCAGCCCTGGCCGGTCCTGATGCCACCTTGTCCAGGGCTTGGCTCCCAGCTCCACCCCACCCTGGAGCTGCCCCTCAACCTCAGATTCTCCTTGAGATGGGAACAGGTCCCTCTCCCTCCAGGTAGTGCAAGGTCAGGGAGGGTGTGGAAGGACCCTGAGACACAGAAAGTGCTGGTGGGCGTGTGGTCCGTGGGTGGGGTTCTGGGTGGAGCCAGCCTGAGCCTTCTGGAACCCGGCTCCCTCCCCCCTTTCCCCCCCACAGACCGGCTGTCGGAGGGGCCAGAGGGCAGGGACAGGCCCCTGCTGCCACCTGGGGGACCCACGCAGCTCAGCCTCGACTTCTCCTTCATGGGCCTGGGGGCGCGGGGACCGGGGATAATTACAGTTAATTGCTCCTGGAACTGGCCCTGCAGAGGCTGCCCGGGAAAGCTGTTAGCACTCATCAACTCGATAATGAGCTGCAGTTGGCGGGGCTCTCGGGCTGCGGGCTGTCCTGGGGAGCCCTCCCCTGCACCCTCCCGCACAGGCGGGGGCCCTTGCTGGAGAAAGCCTCATGAGCAGGCCCTCGGTGGGGGGAGCCGAGGGGAGGCTTGGGCTCACCCTGCCCCCCAGAACCCTCGTGGGGAGGGGCATCCTCGGAGGGGGTCCCTGTGGCTGTCGTGGGGTGAGCGAGCGGATGGGTGAGCGAATGAGTGATGCTGGCCTGAACCGTGGGGAAGATCCACGGAGCCTGGGGCAGAGGCAGGGCCCACACTTCTCCAGTCTCTGCATTTTGCCCGGGACTCACGTCAAGCGCAGGGGCACCGAGAACGCTGGACCCTGAACTCACGGTGGAGGCCAGGGGTCTGGGACACTCGGGCTGTGGAAGCTGCTGGATGGTGGAGGAAGGGACCACTCCTCCTGAAGGGCGGGCGGGGAGCTCAGGCCTCTGTGGGGCCGGGGGGCCGGGTGGGCGTCCTGGGGGTCCCGTGAGCGGCACGCCATAAACTGCCCAGGCTGAGAACTGTGTGTGGAACTCTTAAGTATATAAACATTGGGCCCGCCGGAGCCACGCTTTTCCAGATCAGCAACTGCGGGGTGGGGGCTGGAGTGGAGCCCCGGAGGGGGGAAGGGGGGGCTCCTGGCTGTCTGCGCCCCACAGCAGATGCCGGTGGCTCGGACCAGCTTCATTCCTGGGCAGAGTCAGCTCCGGGTGGGGACACGCTGGCCACCAGGGGCGCTGACCCGAGGGTAGGTGTGCAGGGGGCTTTGGGGATGTGCTGCGATGGGGCGTGTGCGTGGCCTTCCTCCACCTCTGCCTCAGCCCCCGCCGCGTGAGGCCCTGGTCTGGTGGCCTGGTGTGGTGGGGACACAGAGGGGTCCCCCACTGCCCTCTGTGTCGCCAGCCTCAGCACTGGGCGAGCTCTCTCTGTGGCCTCTGGCTTCGGGGCTGGCGGTGTGCGGACCCAGGGCAGGGGCACGCCGTGGAGTCAGCCCGGGACAGAGCCGGGCCCGGCCCTCCCCCGCACGGCGGCTGTAGGGAACCCGTGTCCTGTCCGTGTTTACGGTGCTCTGGCAAGTACCCTTTAGGAGTTGTTCATAGGCAGAAAAGTGACAGAAGGGGACAGGAGCAAGGTGCCAGGAGAGGAGGCTCTGACTGCCCCAAACTCTGAGTCTCAGGGGAGCAAAGACTGCGGGGGCCGGCTGGGGGTGGTGACGCTGGGCAATAGACCTGCAGATTTATCCTGGGACAGCGCATCTGGCCTTTTCTGTGTTGTTTGGATTTTCTACGATGACCTTGAGCTGTTTTGAAACAGATGAAAAAAATGTAAGAAAGTTAAGGGATTGCACCTAAAAATGTGATTTGCAGAATAAGGTTTCCTTTCTCACGCCCAGTGACATTTTCACTTATCCCAGGCCTGAGCAGGGGAAGCCTGACCGGCTCAGCCCTCAGACCCGTAGTTTAAACCCAGTTCCGGCAAACCCCTGACGCAGCAGGTGGGCACGCAGTGCGGGGCAGGGGCGCTGCTAGGGGCAGGTGTGGTGACCAGCTTGGGGGAGACAGCTGGCAGGAGCCTGGCACATCGGCTCCTCAGGGTATCCCAGGCCCCAGAATGCTCAAGGTCACTGCAAGGACACTGCACCAAAGGTGTGTCCCTGGCTGTGTTTAAGCTGAACGGTGGGTACACAGAGTCCTTATTTCCAACCAAGAGACTTGAAACCCTACAGCTAAGCCCTGGCACCTAACCGGGACATTTGCATTTGGAGAGCATCTGTGTAAGGTTGCCAGAGGGAGGGGAGGAGGGTGTGTGCTCCACATCTCCAGCTTTCCTCCATTAATTTAATCACTCAGCGAACAGCAGCCCACGTGGGTTGGGGTTCAGCATGTGCCTGCCTTGTCCTAAGGGCAAAAATGTCCTGTCTCCCCGCATGAAGGGAGGTGGCAGGGGGACAAGGCTCAGGCTGCCCAGTGATGGCCTGGGATTGGGGAGGGGGGAACCTCCAATGGTCCCACCCTCTGCCTCCGTCTGTTGTTGGGTGGGGGACAAATACTGGTACTTGAGGAAGAGCTCATTTTAGGTGTGCAAAGGCCACCTGGGCTCGGAAGCTTCCTGCCTCCCAGGCCGCCCAGAGGGGCTCAGCTGGCCCTGCCCCTCTGGCTGTGGGCAGGGGGAGGGCATTCTGGGGAGTGGCCACTTGTTCCCAGGGGATGGCCTTGGGCTGCATATCTGAGCAGAACCCGTATGCCCATGGGCCTGCGCGGTGGGTATGTGGGGGGCAGGCAGACCAGGGGCCGTTCCCCTGCCCTCTGTCTGTTCTGCTGCTTCAGAATGAGCTCCCAAAGGCACCGCTCTGATGGTGGCCCTGCCCTGCTCACGCACCTTCCATAGCTCCCTACCGCTTCGGCCACCCAGCCTGGGTTCCCATCATTCCCCGTCCTTCCCTGACCTTGGAGTTTGCTTGGCTGCTGCATGGCACACAGTACCATGGCCTGTGGGGCTTAAACAACAGGCATTTATTGTCTCAGCCTGAGCCATTGTGTGGGGGGGTGAGGGTTAGAACTTCAACATGCAGGTTCTGGGGGACGTAATTCAGCCCACAAGGCTTGGCTCCGGCCAGATTGGGTGAAGCAGCCCCTGGAAGCGTGTGACACACCCCCGCCCCACCCGTCTTATGCTCTAACCCCTTCCTTCCCAGCTCCGCCTTCAGCCCTCGTGGAGGTGGACGGCCCCAGGCAGCAGGCCTGTGGAGCAAGGGTCTGGGGGTCAGGACAAGGGTTGGCGGGGTTCATGGGCCTGGGAGAGCCAGGCCGTGGGTTCCCGTGAAGCCACAACAAAGACTCCAGAATTCCCTGTCTCCTTTAGGAGGAAGGGGGCAAGGGACCAGTGGGCCGACTGCACCAGCTGTCGGGTGTGACCGGCCTGCGGGGTGCCAGGGAGGTGGGCAGAGGCCCGGGCAGACTGGGCGGCCCCCATGCCAGAAGCCCCGCTGGGCGTGTGGCCAGCCTGCGGGTCAGCATGCCCAGCTGGGTCATTCCTGGGCCTGGGGCTCGGAGGACGGTCCCCAGACGACCCCAGGATGGACTTCCAGGGTGAGGATTAACTCGTTTAAGGCAATCAAGCCGCAGCGAAGCCGGTAAGTGGATTTTGCTGGGGGATGTGCCTCCTGTGACGGCTTCCGGGCTGGCTGGTGGTCTGACCTGTCTTCTCACCGCACCCCCTCTTACGGGTCCTTCAGCTCTGTCTGGCTTTTGTTCTACTGGGTGTCCTGGGGGTGCAACCTGGGAGGTGATTTAGGGGAATCTCCTGGCCAGAAATAACATTAAGGAAAAATGGGTCTTGGACCATCTTTTGGTTTTTCCATTAAATCCTGTTCGTTTCCATTTCACAAAATGGTTTTCTAATCCTATTTGTAACATGCCTGTAAGCCACAGATAAAAATGGGACATTTGCGTCGGGGAGTGTGTGGGGCGGGCAGCCCCCTTCCCTAAAGATAATATCAGCTTCCTTAACGCACTCGCGCTCCTGGGGTTTAAAATTTTTATATGGAGGTTTAAATATTCAAAACCAGGTAGGGCTTTCCCCCTTCTGCTAACTATGAGAGACAGATTACATTTAAAAGAGATTTAATCTGTCAGCTTGTCGCGAGCATCAGTGGAGGATAAGTGACGCGTGTGGAGGGGACGTGTTGCCTTTGTCTGGCCGAGTCGGGGGCTGTCTGGGGTTAGCGAGGGGCGTGATGAATAGTGAACGATCTCACGCGCTGCCCGGCCCCCTCCGTCTGCGCCAGGGTCATCAATTACCTCTGGGGACACCTTACTGGGAGGAGCGCCGGCGATGCCGCCCACGAGCCCGTGGGCGCTTGGGGGTGTTTAGCCATCAGCCCCCGTCCCGTGCGGAGACCCTCGAAGGAGGGGACTCGTGCGGGTCACACCAAGGGTTGGGGTCAGGGCTGGCCCTGAGCATCCATCCAGGGCTCTGACCCTGGTGCACCCTGGCAAGCAGGGTACCCGAGCCGGGAGTGCAGCCGTGTGTGATGGGAGAGGTCCTGCTTGCTGTTGAGCTGGGTGTCCCCCGGGACAGTGGAGGAGGCCGGGTGCTCCAGTGGGGCAGCAGTGGATCCAAGGGGGAGAACTGAGCGGGGCCACGGCGAGGATGGGGATTCGGGGAACGGCTCAGGTCACCTTCAAGAATACGGGGCTTCCCTGGTGGCGCAGTGGTTCAGAGTCCGCCTGCCGATGCAGGGGACACGGGTTCGTGCCCCGGTCCGGGAAGATCCCACATGCGGCGGAGCGGCTGGGCCCGTGAGCCATGGCCGCTGAGCCTGCGCGTCCGGAGCCTGTGCTCTGCAACGGGAGAGGCCACAACAGTGAGAGGCCCGCGTACCACAGAAAAAAATACCAAAACCGAATATGAACTACAGCCCCAGGAGGAAGGTCTTGGGGGTCACAGAGTGGCGTGGAGGCAGCGGGGACGTGTGCCCGGGGCCCGAGACGGAGCAGGAGGCTGAGGGACAGACTGGGGACCCTTATCGAGATGGCTGGGCCCCGTGGGAAGGGGGGATCTGGGCGTCCTGGGCTTCTGCCTGGGAAACTGAGGGCTGGGTGCCCCTTGGGGAGCTGGGGCGGGAGAAGCAGGGGGCAGGGGCCCCTCGGAGCCTGGGCTGGGGCCTCTCTTTTTGGGTGCCCCGTCCTCTCCTGCTTCGCCACTAATGGAGTCTGGGACAAAGCCCCTTCTGCTGTCTTGTGCAGCAACCCCATGGCAGGTGTCAGGGTCTGATGTGCCACAGGTCAGGAGGGGGCCTCGGTCTCCCCACAGATGGTGGGACAGTGGATGCCCAGTGCTCAGGACGTCTGCTGAGCTGCCCTGGGGAGACAGGAGACTCATGAACCCCCCATGGGGCCCCATGGGTGGCTGACTGCCCCCCACTCTGGAACCATGGATGAGGCTGTCAGGGTCTGAGTGCACAGGTGGACTTGAGGGTCCCGAGCACCCCTAGCCCGGGGCCCACAGCAGACCCTCCTGCTTCAGAGCTGGGGACGGGAAGCCCCGGCCCCTGGCTCACAATCCCCCGTCCACCTGAGCCCGTGTGAGCGGCCCTGGAGACGGGCCCTGTTCTGGGCCTACCAATTAGAGCCTCTTAGTGGAGGCCTGGCCTGGCCCGGGCACCTGGGCACCCTCCAGGGACAGGGACGAGGATTAGGGGGCCCAAGCCCAGCCTGATCTTTGCTGGGGGATCAGCCGGTGGATGCTTTGTGTCCCGGCAGCAGAGTCTGTCTGTCCCTGGAGCTTCCAATTATAGCCCCCCTTGGGAAGGCAGCAGTGGGGTGTGTGGGGTTCCTGGGCCTTTGCCCTCGGAAGAGTCCCCCAAGCTCCTTGGCTACACCTCCGGCCAGAGCCTGAGCCCAAGCCCCGCCCTGGGCAGCCACAAAACCACCACCATGCAGTGTAGGCGTGGCCAGGGCTTGGGGCCTGTCCTGCTGGCCGGGGGTCCCTGAGGTGCCAGGAGGCCTGGGCAGAAGCTGCGCTGGCACCTCTGCTGAGCCGGGTACTTGAGGGACCACGAACTCCAGCCGGATGTGCCAGGGCTACGCTTTCTCCCATGGCATTTGGGAACCTGAGTGGTCCAGCGGGGGGCTGCCGAGGCTGTGGCTATAGGTGCTAAAGGCAGGACGGGCCGCCCGGGTCCTGGCCCGGCCCCCTCCCCTGCAGACCCCAGAGGCGGGTCCGGGCTCGTCCCCGCCACCAACCTGTGCTACGTAGATGGGCACCGAGGGCTGGGAAGCTGGGCGGGTGTGGCGGGAGGGCCTCCCTCTGGCCATGGGGCCCTGCACCCCGCTGCCCCTGAGCCACGGAGGTACGTCTCAGGAGCCCCCTCCCTGTGCCTCAGCCGCTGCACCCCAAACGCACGGTGTTTCTGGGAGGGCCCGGAAACACTGACGCTCTGGAGTGGGGCCGCCCTCAGAGCAGCAGGAGGCCTGAGCCCCTTCACCTGGGCGGCTGGGCGCTGTGGGCCCCCAGGACATGAGTGTTGAGGAAGGCCGGGGGGTGCGCTGTGGGGGTCGAACCGAGGGGCAGCAGGCCTGGAGCTGCTCGCCGGGGTTGGTGGTCTCCTCACCGGACACAGGTCCCCGCTGGAGCATGCCCGGCCTCAGCGCC
The DNA here is from genome assembly GCF_025265405.1 of Mesoplodon densirostris. NCBI lineage: Eukaryota > Metazoa > Chordata > Mammalia > Artiodactyla > Ziphiidae > Mesoplodon > Mesoplodon densirostris. Next base: position 2,409,056 of record NC_082664.1, on the reverse strand, counting down.
AGCCCCGGCCGCCTTGGCCTCCAGCCCCCCTCCGCCCTGGAGGTGTCTGAGTCATTCCTATCTTCTTCCCCAGGAAGAGCCATAAGCCGGCTGTGGCTGGGGTTTGTCCTCGAAGCCGGCTTCCTCTGCTGCACCCCACTGCCGGCGGCTGCAGGTTGATTTAGAATGTTCTCCCGGAGCTCTGAGCCTCACGAGGGCTGGCAGGAGACAGCCTTCTTGGACCCTCACTTGGCGGCCTCCGCAGGACCCCTGAGGCTGAGACGTGTGCCTGCCCCGCCCGCCCGCTGCCTCGTGCTGGGCTGTTGGTACAGCTGGCTCCTTCCAGCCGGGCAGCAGGTGCGACGGCCACAGCAGCCGGGCAGGTGTGGGATTCATGGGGGCCCCTCCTGCTGTGCCCCCGCCGGCCAGTGCCAGTGAGCCAGGTGACCGGCGGCAGCTGGGGGGCCCTGCCCGACCGAGAGGGGCCTCGTTTGTATCCACCACGGCCCAGGGCCGGCCTGGCCCTTCCTGATGGCCATCCGGGGACGCTTGGTGCCCCCCCACCCCAAGGAGGCAGACCGCCAGGGTCTCGGCTGCTCCCGTGTCCGTCAGACCAGCCTGTTGGAGCCTTTAGGAGGTAGCTTCGAGTCTGGCTAATTCCTTGATGGGGACGCATTTGTGCCTGGAGTGTGTATGTGCACCGAGTGAAAGCACAGATGGGCAGATGACGGTCAAACGGTGCACAGGGACACGTCCCAGTTTGGGACACACCGGCACTGTTCCCCCTGCAGACAGGCGACGGGCAAGATGTCCTACAGCTGGACCCTGGGGCGGTCGTGAGACAAGGAAGCCGGGGTGCTTGGGCTCCAGGGGTACAAGATGCAGGCACAGATGATGCTGGCAGAAGGGGAGAGTGAGGCATGATCCAGGGGTTAGAGAAAGTTCTAGAAAGAGGAGGGAGAGGCTACCCTTAGCTAGGAGAATCAGGGAAGGTGCTCGGAGGCGGCCACGTGCCTAGTCTCCCCTGCCCTCGGTTCCCTCACTGGCCTCCCAGTGGAGGCTGCTTCTATCCCTTGGGCAGCTCCCCACACCTCACCCCCTGGCTCCAGCTCACCAGACCCCTGTGTCTGCCCACGGGGCTTGTTCAGCCAGCTGAGCTTTCCCATTTACGCTCAGGCCAAAGCAATCAGAGGGAGTTGAGGCTGCAGAAGGCTCAGCTGTTTAGGGGTCCTCTGGGTCTGCACCACCCACAGTGGGTCAGGGCGATGGCCCCGAGACATGGTACGTGGGGGGTGGCGGTTCCCTCTGGTCCCCTTTGTTCCAGCCCACGGGGCCGTGGACAGGGGGAGAGGGACACTGAAGCTGGCCTCAGAGGACAGCTTAGGACGGCGGGTATCGTGGGGTCACTTGGCGGCTGTGTCTCCCGGGGGCCGGAGCAGCAAGAAGCCTGTGAAGAAGGCTCCCTGCCACGCTGTCACCGGGAGGGAGTCCTCTGGTCAGTGTGTCCACCTGTCCCTCCCACCTGGACATCCTCCTTCTTCCTTTCCGTCCTTCCTTCCTTCCCTCACGCATCCATCCACAGCCTCCCTTTCCTTCCGTGTGTCCACTGACCCATCCATTGGTCCTCCGACCATCCATTCCTCCCCCTCCCCCTTTCATCCATGCTTCCTCCTGCCCGTTATCTCTTCGAACACAATCGTGCCCAGTTTGGCCCTAGGCTGTGGGGTCACACTCGTCATTATGGTCCAGTGCTGTGGCCCGAAGAGAGGAAAGCCAGAGGCCGGGAGGACCCAGAGACTATCCCCGCTCAGCCGAGGGCCTGGGAGGCACTCCTGGGAAGACATTGCGGTGCCTGGCCAAGTGTGTTGGGGCAGTGAACCAGGACAGGCCATTGTGAGGCATCCTGGAGTGTCCCTGAGCTGGGACGTCCCCTTCGTGGGGGGAAGGCCGGCCACGTGTGCTTCCCCTTGGGGTGGGGCTGGAAGGTCCTGGGCCCCGTGACTCACCGTGGCACCCACATCCTCTCGGAGTGGGAGGTGATGGCGGGCGCACCGGTCCTGTGTGTGTGGAGCTCTGCGCTCTGTGGTGAAACTTCTCGGTGGTCGGCGGAGCCCATTTTATGGGGTGATTCTGTGCATGCTATGGGTGAGGAAGCCGGCTCTGAGCACATGTCTCTTGCAGCCTCCTGCTGGCGGCAGCAGCTCTGAAACCCGCCCTGAGGCCCAGCTGGGTGACGGTTGATGTCCTGAGCTGGGTGTCACTGGAAAGCTGAAGGGGCTCTGACCTGTGTGGGGGTCAGCAAGCCTGTCCCTGCAGCCCCTGGGGCCTGGGGACCCTCCCCTCCTGCTGGGACGTTTCCAGGGAGGGTCTCACAGAAGCCGGTGCCCTCGCCCCGGTTTACCTGCTTGTCCCTCTCTCTCTCTCTCTCTCTGTCTCTGGCCCTGTCACATCTTCGTCTTCAGGGCACAGATGGTGGACACCTTGCTGCTGTCCAGGAGGGCTGGAGCCCGAGGCAGGCAGAGACGGCTCCCCGCAGGTGTTTGATGAGCACCCTGTCCATACCGACAGGAGGAGGGAGGTGCAGACGAGGGCTTGGGTTACCGCTGCCAGGCTGGGGGCGGGGGCGGGGGCGGGGAGAGAGAGCCGCCCCCTCCCCGCCCCGGCCCTGCGCATGTCAAGAGCTCCCGGCGTGGGGTGCGGTGTAGCTGGGAGGAGAGACGGTGAGCCAGCGGGTGGACAGGCCTGGCTCTCCACGTGGTTCCTGGGCCACTTCTCGGCTCCAGCCCCGCAGCACTGGGTCCCGTGGCCCTGCCCGGTGTGGAGCGAGGCTCTGTGGGGAGCCGGGGGCGGACGTGGGACAACCTGAGCTCTGTGCCCTGGACTGAAGCGGTGCCAATTATAGCCGCGCCCACTCCCCAGGAAGGATGTCCCCCAGCCCGAGGGTCGGATGCCACTTCCCTGGTCATTCGGCAGCACTGGGTCCAATCATGAGTCTAACGGGGGCGGTCTTATGTAAATTCAGGGATTAGACCTGTCCCCCGGCTCCTAATGAGCTCTGCTGTGCGTGTGTGCACGTGTGTGCCCGTCCGTACAAGCTTGTGTGTGCATGTGTGCACGTATGTGTGTGCAAGCGTGCACATGCAAGCGTGTGCCTGGCAGGGTGAGGGCACACTGCTCTTTATGAGGGGAGCCCGCAGGCTGCCCCCTGCCGTGGGTGTCAGGTGAAGGCAACTGAGCTCTCGAAAGATGACAAACACAGTGATGGGGCCCCACACTTGAACTTGACCCACCCGGCTTTGGTCTGGCCAACCCAGACCAAAAGGGAGTGGGGAGTGGGTGGCCCCGGGTCCTTCCAGAGATGAGAAGCTCAGAGCTGGGAGAGAACCCCTCGCTGCCCAGCTCGTGAGGCTGAGCTGCGGGCTCAGGCCCAGGGGCAGGGTGGGCAGGGCTTCCTGGGCCGTGGGGGTCTCCCTCTGTGGGGGGGCTTTGGATGTGGTGTCAGCCTGGAGGGGAGGGGCAGGGCCTGGGGGCAGCTCTGTCCTGGGCATGTTCTGGGGGCTCCTGGGCTGCACCCGCCCTAGTGCCGAGCCCCTGCAGGTCAGGGGGACACGGCCTTCCTTCCTTCCTGCCTTCCACCCTACCATCAGACCCGCTGGGCCTCGGACAGTGGATCTCCATAGAAACCCAACAAGTTCTAATTAGACACAAGTAAGTGCTTCCCGAATGCATTTTAATTACAGCTCTGCCGAAATAAACGTCAAGCTGAGGATTCAATTGCCACTCGCGTGATCTGAATCAGCGCCTCTTCTTACCAGCCGTCAGTGCGCCCTTGGTGCTGCTTTGTGCCAGGATCCAGCAGGACCTCAGAAGTGCTCGGCGAGGGCCCATCCCCGCCCAGAGGGGCAGCTGCACCGGGAGCTTGGGGGGTAGTGATGGGGGCCCTGGGCCTGGAGGGCAAGGAGTCCGGAATTCCAAGAAGCGGGATTGGCCAGTGGGCAGGTGGCCAGTGATGGGGGATGGGCTGAGGTGGGGTCAGAAGAGCCAGCCAGCCTGGGCAGGAGGGGGTAGTGGGCAGGGCACTCCAGAGCATGCCAGAGCCCAGGGGCTGGGAGTCCCTGTAGGGCTGGGTCTGAGCCAGGTGCCCAGGAAGGAGGCTGACCCTACACTGGTAGGTCCAGGTCCAGGGAGCCGGATGAAGCCTTGAGAAGTTAGGGGGTCTATGAACTCGGCTGGTTTTCCTTCCTACCTGGAAGGAGACCTGGGACCTTGGGGGCATCACTCGAGGAACTGACTCCAGCCCCCGAGTTCACAGCCGTGGTCCCTTCTGAGCAGGTGTTGTGCACATCTCCGCCGCCCCCACCCCCCCGCCCCATGCCTGTGTGTCACTCCTCCATCCCCCCCTACCATGCCCTCCGCCCCAGGCAGGAACCTGCCTCTCAGGCACATGATGGGTTTCTGATCCCTGGGAGAAACTCAGAATGTGACAAATCAGCAGAAAGAAGATCCCAGGTGCTGAAGGCAGAATTTATTGTGGAGAAATTGCTCCTCAACTACTGTCAGCTTTAGAAATAGACTCTTCAGTACATAAATCCTGCAGCTCCCGCCTTCAGATAAGCCCGGCCCATCTGTCTGGAGGGATGCACGAGTGACAGACTGGGTGGCGTTGGGGTGTGTGGGGACCCGTGGATGCTGCCTGGGTTGCTCAGGGGGGCAGTGAGCCCGTGCTCTGTGTCTCGGGTCTGCCGGGGTCTTGTGCTCGCTGGCCAGCAGGGTCCGAGCCATCCAAGGCTGCTTCTGAGGGAATGGACATTCGGGTTGGCCCCTGACTCATTGGGGAGGGTGCAGGACCGGGGAGGAGGAGAGCTTGGCAGGAACACAAAAGAACTGGAGGTTAGGAGGGTGGCCTTGCAGCCAGATGGGGTCGGTCCCCACTCTTGCAAATTACCAGTTTTGCCATCGAGGGTGGGTTATTTCATGTCTCTGCCTCGTTTTCTTCATCAGTGAAAGGGGGGCGCATCCTCTGGATCTCAGCTCTCAGTGTTTGGTTGAGGTTCCCCCAGAAGTGAGCCTTGAGACTCAGGGCAAGTGGTAAATTTGGAGAAGGATCCTGGGGTCACCAGCAGATGAGCGGGGACAAGACGTGGATGGAGCAAGCCAACACAGGGGGTTGACGATGGGGGGTGGAGCGCAGGCCCTCTGGGGGCTTCTGGTGCTGATACAAAACCTACCAGAGTCGGCCCACCTGAGCTGGCTGGGCTGATCCGGGGGGCGTGGCCAGAGATGCCCTCAGATGGAGGATCACAGGTGTGTGTGGCTGGACGGTGGGCTCTGAGGGCCGATGGCTCGTGGCCAGGGCACCCACGGTGTCTACACTCAGGGACTGACTAGATCTGGAGCGTGCAGGATGCTCACTTGCACCCCTGGGGTACTGAGCACACAGCCTCTGACATGGCGGGTGCTCCATAAACCCGCACGGGCCCTGAGGCCCACGGCCTGTGCAGCATGGCTGGGACAGGAAGCCAGGCCCTTGGCCTCCAGGCCCCTTCAAGGACTGGAAGGTCAGCTTGGGCCCAGGGTGGACCAGATGGGGCCAAGAGCACCTGACTGGGGACGGTGGGAGGTGAGGTTGGAGCCAGGGGGGAAGGCTCTGGGGTGCACCACGCAAGCTCGGCCCAGATTCTGTTGCCCTGTGGTTCCAACCTGAACATATTTGACCCTGAGCTATTTGACCTTATTTCTATGAATATTTTCGTCAGCACAAGGCTGCCTGCGGTGGGCAGGTTTCCAGGATGGTCCCGTGGCCCGATCCACTCTTGTGTTCTGTTACATGACACCAGGGGCTTCATAATTAAGGTTATGAGTCCGCTGACCTCAACACAGGGAGATTCTCTGGGTGGGCCTGACCTAGTCACATGGCCTTTAAATGCAGAAGGTTTTCCCTGGCCCTTGGCAGAGGTGGGGTCAGGGGCTGGAAGCAGAAGGATTCCACACGCCACTGCCACTCAAGGTGGGGAGGCCACATGACAAGCGACCTCTGCTTGCGGAGATCCCCCATCCCCGGCCGATAGCCAGAGAGAGAGCTTCTGTCCTAGGCCTCAAGGAACTGAATTCTGTGAAAACAAGAAGGGGTCTGGCTGGGAGCCTTCCCCAGGGCTTCCAGGTGAGAACCCAGACCAGCCTGGGTGCAGAACCAGAAGGGACCTGCTGGCACCCTTCCCCAGGGCTTTCAGATGAGAACTCAGCCCTGCCCGAGTGCAGAACCAGGCCACGCTGCGCCGGGCGTCTGACAGACAGGCTGCGCATCCTCAGTTGGTGTTGTCTTAGGGCGCCAAGTTTGTGGTGGTCTGTCACACAGCACCAGAATCTAACACACCACCCGATGGGGTATTTTTCTGGACACGTGCCTCCTATTAGCTTCCTGTGGCTGCCATAACAAATTACCGCAAACTGGGAGGCTTAGAACAGAAAAGCATCCTCTCAAGGCTCTGGGGGTCAGAAGTCCAAAATCAGCATGACCAGGCTGAAATCGAGGTGTCGGCCGTACCGAGCTCCCCACAGAGGCTTTAGGGAAGGACCCTTCCAGCCTCCTCCAGCTCCTGGTGGCTGCCGCATCCCTTGGCTTGTGGCCACCTCCCTCCAGTGCCTGCTGCCACCCTCACAGCGCCTCCTCTGTTATAAAATCTCCCTCTGCCTCCCTCAGATAAAATACACATGATGCACCTGGGCCGCCCCCGCCCCGCCCCCATGGCCAGAAAATCCAGGATAATCCAGGGTTACCTCCCCAGCTCAAGAGCCTTGATTAATCACACTTGCAAGGCTCTTTTACTAAATTAGGTCACACTCCCAGGTTCTGGGGTTGCGATCTCCTGTCTTTGGCGCCACGTTCAGCCTCAAAGACAATCGAATTCCCTGATCAATTTTCTCTGCAGAGGCGTGGATTCACATTTCTAGCTGTCTTTGTAAACATTTCCATCTCCCTGAAGCCTCCTTTGCCCATGGTTTTCCGGGCACATCCTGCATCGCACGGTTGATCTGTGCTCATGCCCTCCCACCCTGGCTTCTCACCCGGGAGCCGCGGCGGGTGGAGCACACTTCTGCCGGGCTTTATGCAGGCACAGCATTTTCCAGGAGAGTTCTGACCATTGCCAGTTTTATTTTGTGTTAATTATCCCTACCAGTGAACGTCACTGTGAGGGGGACAAAGGCTGGGAGTGAGGCTCGGTTTCCAGGCGGGGGGTGGGGGGGTGGAGAGGGTTAATGGGAAACGCTGCTTCTCAGCCTTTCACACCCTGTCCTGCTGGGACTGCCTCTCAACACCTTGGAATGAACTGGAAGGAGTGGCTGGAGAGGCCAGCGGGCAGCGGACCCCTCCCACAGGGATGGGGGATGGGCTGCCAACAGTCCCCCCAGGCTTGTCCTCCAGGAGGAGGGTGTGGGCCAGGGCTCCTGGGGAGCGGAGGGGCTCCCCCAGCTCCCTCCCTGAAGCCTCCCCACGAGCAGAGCCCGCGGAGTGTGGGACGTGGAGGGAGGCAGGAAGGGCCTGAGACTGGGCGTTAGGACCTGCTGGGTCAGCTGGGGGCACCGCGCCCACAGGCTACGAGGGGGTGAGAAGAGGTGTGCTGACCACCCCCCCCCAACCCAGGCCCAGGGGCTGCTGCCCCGCCTCCACCCTGGCGTATCTGACCACGGAGCAAAGGGCTCTCTGCTGAGTGACACCGGCCCCGCAGGGTGCATGGAGGCGCGGAGCCCCTGCTGTGGGCAGGACGACCGCCAATTGGCTTTCCAGTTGTGTGTAGCATCAGGCAGGTGGGGGGGGTCACACGCAGCCCCAGCTGCCCCTTCTGTCGGGGGTGGAGGGGCCGGGGAGACCCCAGCAATTCAGTCCTCCCAGCAACAAAACGCCCTTCCTTGCCAGGTTTGGTGGGGGGACAGGAAAATCCTTTTCTCTCTTTCTTCCAGGCTGGAGAAAGTCCTGGAAGTATGGATTGGGGAGGGGAGGATGCTGCCCGCTCGGCCTCTGCCCAGATGTGTGCTGGGAGGAGGGCACACATGGGAGCGGGTCTGCCCAGCTAACCCAGCACATGCCCATGGGTAGGGGAAACTGAGTCTGCTGCTGGCCTGCCGCCCTAGCTTGTGATTTCGACATTGAATGATGGGGAGGGGGAGGGAGGCAGGGGCAGAGGCTAGGCCAGATGTGAAGAAGGTGGGACGGGGGGGCATCACCTCTGTGGGTCCAGGGGCACAGCTGGCAGAGAGGTCATCTGGCCTGGACTCTCGCCCCTGTGAAAGAAAATATTCATGGCGCTTGTTAAACAGGGTAAGGCAGGCTTTATTTAAGGGGCCATCAGGATAGGCATGGGGACCACGACCACGGTGATGGGATTTTGCAGAGGGGAGGGGGATTGGGCTCAAATCCGAATACAGCATGGGCCAGTGGGGTTTATAGCCAAGGAGCAGGTGGGTCAGTGGACAGAAAACTAATAAGAGGAAACAGAGGTGGAGGATCTGACTAAAGCAGGGGAGGTGCTGGGAAATGTTGGATGAGGAAACACGACAGTTGCCTTCTCTGGCTTATCTCCCAGGCTGACCAGGACCACCATGACTGCAACCGTCACCACCACCACCATTATCACCACCACCAACACGACCACCACCACCATGACCATGACCACGACCACCACCAGCATGGGGTGGCGCTAGGCAAGGAAATCCCCACCAGGAGGTCTGTTTCTGGAAATCAGAGGTTTCTGGATAGCTGAACAGCCACTTCTTAAAGAAACCACTTTGGAAAGGAACAATTTTGCATCAGAATCTCTCTAAAATGAAGGATGGACCTGCTCGTTTCTTAAGCAGAAGGCACAGTGCCTGGTTAGGGGCCCCTGGGGTCCAGCAGATGTGCATTTACAAACTGGCTCCGTTTCAGACAATCCAGGAATCGGGAGTGATGGGGCCTGGCACAGATGTGGGGCTCTCTGAGGATTAAAGGAGACAAGGCAATGCCACTGGACGGTCAGAATGTTCCACGAGAATGTACCTTTCTCTAGAAAGGGGGGGAATCTTTCAGAAGCTTCCATCCTCATGTACCGAGCTCTTCACCTGCCCGCTGTGATGATTTTAGTCTTATCTTTGGAAGGAGAGGGGAATGCTGCTAGAGCCGCTGCCCTTTCAAACAAAGGAAGACATTTTTATTCCTTCTTGAAAATGTAAACATCACTGTTCTTTTTTTTTTTTTTTTTTTGCGGTACTTGGGCCTCTCACTGTTGTGGCCTCTCCCGTTGCGGAGCACAGGCTCCGGATGCGCAGGTCCGGCGGCCATGGCTCACGGGCCCAGCCGCTCCACGGCACGTGGGATCTTCCCGGACTGGGACACGAACCCGTGTCCCCTGCATCGGCAGGCGGACTCTCAACCACTGCACCACCAGGGAAGCCCAGCATCACTGTTCTTTAAAACAGATATATAATTCAGTTCTTTGAGGTTTTTTACAAAGGGAATTTTCAAGAATATACATTTGTCACTAGTACAATTGTCACTGATTTTTAGAGATTTACTATGCAAATTCTTTTAAGATAAAAACGTCAAATCCTTCTTTAAAAAAACAAAAAAACATGCAGGCAGCAAAGCCAGAATGCAGATCTGTTCGGGGGGGGGGGGACTGTATCTCACACCTGGGGCTGAGGCCCCCTCCTGCGGGGTGGCCCACGGAAGCAGGGGCTTCTCTTAGCCAAGGAGCAGAGGCTGGACAGCTGGACGGTCCCTCCCCGCCCCACTCCTTCCTTTGGTGCCGGGACCCCAGGGCCTGCTGGGCCCAAGGCCCCGTCCACGGCAGGCTGGCATGGGGGGGTCACCTCCCAGCGCCCTGGCCCTACTTGGTCCCCTCATTAGCTCAGCCCTGTCCGGGAAGATCAATCTCTAATTTGCATAGCTGTCCCCTCTCGCCTTTCATCAATATTTAATGACAAGCTACGGGATGCGATTGGTGGCAAATCCTCCTGCGGCCCCTTCTAATGTGACAGCGACAGAGGTCTTGGCAGGTGTCCGAGCTCACAGGTCACCTCCTCGCTGCGGTGGCCAGCGGTTGGGGGGCCTGGAACGTGGTGATGGATTTTAACAAAGTGTCCGGTGGCCTTGCGGTTAGGGGCCTGCGGATGTCTGGGTGGGCTCCAGATGGGACGCAGGTCTGGGCCTCCTTTCTGTGTGGGGCTGCGTGGTGAGGTGGGGGAGACGGGCTCCCCATGGGGAGGGCCAGGTGAGGGGGTGGCGTGAGATGGTGCATCGTCTCCTGGAGAGACTCAGCAAGAAGGAGCGTTTCATTCGGTTCAGCAGCTGATCAGAAACCCTGCTCACACCAGGGCTGTGCACAGCGTTCCTCTGCAGGTGTCGCCGAGAGGGGACCACGCTGCCACCACCCCCTCAGCAACAATAACACGGTGGCTGCCCCCTCCCATCCCCTTCAGCATTCTAGCCTCTAAGAGAGAAGCTGGTCCTGTCTGCATCCATGAAGTGCCCGCGATGGGCCAGGAGCCCGCGGTGGCTGGAAACCCTGGGCTCTCGGTAAATAAGGCAGCACGGGGACATGTTTGGAGCCCGAAGATGAGCATGCAGTGTCAGCTTCCCACCTTGTCCTGGATAAATGGGGGGTGACAAGGCAAGCGTCCAGGGGGAGTCAGCTGTGGCTGCCGTGTGTCTCTGGGTCTGGTTTCCACGCCCATAAATAACTCAGCCCCCTTGGCAGGCGGGGAACACGGAGCCCAGCATGTGGGGGCTGGAGCTGGCCGGGAGGAGGATGCTACCACGTGGCTGGCAGCCTGTTCCTCTGATATAATGGAGGCTCCCGGCTCAGGGATTATTCTAGCCATGGATTTATGGCCCTTTGGGAAGGCGGTGGCAGGGTGCTATGGACTCAGCCCCACATGGTGTTTGGTGCTGGGGTCAGGGGTTGGAGAGGCCTGGCCTGCTCTTTGGGAAGGAGCATCCCCCGCAGGTGGGCAGGTCTGAGGCCTCCAGGGGCCTTCTCCGGGCTGGCTGTCTGCGTCGGGAGATGCTGCCCGGGGCTGAGCACACAAAGTCCATTTCATGCTAATCAGCTCAGGCCAGCGGGAACCTCTGTGGGACCCTCTGTGGCAGGGGCCTGGGCCAAGCGGGGGGGGGGGGCATGGGGCTCCCCATCCCTCCCCATCCCTCTGTGGGCCACATGCTCTTCCCAGGGAGGGCAGGGGGAGGGTATCTCTGCGGCAGGTCCTCCAGAGGGAGAGGGGAAGGAGAGGGTGTCGGCCAGGGGGTTTACCACACTTTGAAGCAGGTTCAAATCCAAGGGCTGATAAACAGTGAGATCAGGGTCTCCCCTTGGTGCCCACGTGGCACAGGCCAGGTTACTCAGTGCTCCGTGCCTCAGTGTTCCTATCTGTATATGGGGGTCAAGGTAGCAGCTTCTCAGGGTGCTTGGGGAGAGTCAGGAACATCGGGCAGCTGGTCCCTGAAGCTCCCAGAGCCCCCAGACCCTCCCCCTCCCGGCTCTACACACAGGCAGCTCCTGGCCCCCTGGGTGAGCATTGGCGTCTGCCCTGTGGAGGAGGCGGGTCGAGGATCGAAAGCGTCTTTCTCTCTGCTTCTCTGCTCGGCGGAGCTCGTGTTCTTGAGCGCCTACTGTGTGCCAGGCCTGGAGCTGGGCCCCAGGCTCCTGAAAGGCGTCAGAGCCGGGTCTGTCCTCTGTGAGCTCACGGCCCAGCAGGCGTGGGGACCAGGGTTTGGGAGGGCCCAGGGGCTGGAGAGCCCTGGACGGGGAGGGAGGAGATGGCACCAGAGGAGCCTGGGCCAAGCCCTAGGGTCAGAGATTGGTGTCTAGGAGGGAACAGCAGGGGGGCTCTCAGTGTTGGGGGCTGGTACCTCGTGGGCAAACCCAGAGGATGGAAGAGCTTTGCTGCCAGTGCTGAGCGAGTGGGCATCCAGGGATGTCTGAGGGGCTGGATGCCAGGTGAAGAGGTGGACTCCGTCCTGCAGGTGGGGAGGGCGGTCTGGACAGCCCCAGGCAGAGGGGTGACTGTTTCAAAAGGTCTGGGGCCTTGGCAGCCCTGGCGCCCACGAGGCCCTCTGCCCCCCGTACCTGGACGCTCGGGTCCGGCTCTGCTAGGAATCTGCCTTCCCCGGAGGTGGGCAGGCCCTACCCCAGCCTACACACCCTCCACCCAGACCACCCACCACAGGCTGCGGCCACCTGACGCCTGGGAGGCTGCCTCCAGGGCCCCCGGCTCTGGGCCCTGACAGAGCAGATAAAAATGATGAGATGTGTGTTCTCTGACACGGAGACCCAGACTCTCGTGTTTGAGGTAATTGGAAAAAGCCCTTCCTGCTGACCTCGGTGCGTAGGTTAGAGACCTACCCTCAGGCCTCTGCCTGTAGCTTGCCCCGCCTTGGGAGGTGGCCGGTGTTGACGACTACGCCTGGGTGCAGCACCCATGGGCGTGGGGCATCTGGTGGGTGTTAGGGAGCTTGGGACCGGGGAGGGAGGAGGGGACGTTGGTGGGGCCTGTTTCGGCTCCCGCGGAGCCGCACTGTGGCTGGCTGGCCCGGGGATGTGTCTGTGCGTGGCTGGGGGCTGCGGGGACGGTCCTCATGTTCTCAGACCTTGGTAGTACAGGGAGGACATCGGGTGAAATTGAGGTTAATGTTTCCATTAAACCCAGACAGATTTCCACTGGCTACAGGGAGCTACCTGTGCCGTGGGCTGCAGAGCAGGGGGCCAGCCTGCAGCCACGGCCCCGCACCTGCACCTCGCCTCCCGGGAGGCCGCGTGGCCCGCTGTCCCCCACCCCACGGCCCTTCCTCCTCCTCGGATGAGTAGAGGGCCCTCGCTGCTGTTCCCTTTACAGCTGAGCTGTAGTCAAAACAACACAACCCCCCACTCCCTGCGGTCACTACTCTTGCCGTGTGCGTGTTGTCTGCTGGATGAGTCCTGTCTGTTGGCCTTCAGTTCTCAGCCCGTTTCTGTGAATTCTCATCTTCCATCTCCTTCCCCTGACGAGCCTGCTCAGGAGGCTTTGCGGTCTGGTATCTGGGGAATGTCTCCAAAGAGATTTATGGAGCTTCCCCCTCCCTGGCCCCTCCCTCACCTTTAACAGGCAGCTCGGGTTGGCGGGGCTGCTAGATCTGATTTGGTCCTGGAGCTTGGAGGACGGAGGTGTGGGCTGGGGACTGCGGCCCGGAGGCCGGATGTCAGCTTTGGACGGCGAGACATTACTGGCTAACGGTGCATGTGGCCCAAGGTGACCCAGGGAGAGTGAGATGCACGGCTGGGGCTCTGCAGATGGCCAGGCTGGGCCCAGGCTCTGTCCGCAGACACAGCCACTTGACTGGTGCACGCACCCTCAGCCGAGCCCTCCCTGCCGGCAAGGTGGTCTTCCTAACCCCGTCTCGTGGGTGAGGGCTGCCCTGTCTCAGACCCACCCAGTCACACTGTGATAGCTGGCCTTGGGTCTGGGGTCTCCAGACCTGACCCGGGTTCTCCAGGGTCTGGGGACACCAGGCTCAGTCCACTACCTCAGATGGCCTTGCCCGTGAGGCTTCAGCCCCGTTTCCTTGGCACAAGACAGGGCAGCTGTGTCCAACGGGGTGGGTGGACTCCTGGGCTGGAGAGGACGCTGTGGTCCCCGTGGGCTGGGGAAGCCAGAGCTGCGGGCAGCAGAAGTGCTTCCGGGGTGGCCACCCTGGTCAGTGAGTGGCCTGGCCCTGCCCTGCCGGGTGTGGGTTTCGCCTGGAGACCCTGAGGTGCGAGCCAGGCGGGTGGAAGGAGCAGGTCCAGGTAGGCTCTCTGGGCCCAGCAGTGCTGCCCAGCCCTCTGCCATGGGTGCCAGCTGGGAACCACGGTGGGGGGAACATCGGGGGTGTGCTGAGCCCTGCAGAGCTGTTGACACACGGCGGAAGGGGGCTCCAGGAAGCTGGAGGACCCTGCAGATGGCGGAGGGGCTGCCTGCCTGAAATCACCCTTCCTCAACCTCCACGCCCACCCCAGCTGGGGGATGAGGAGAGGGCACTGGGCTTGAGGTCAAGGTTGGTCTGACCTTGCTGCAAGACCTTGGGCGAGGCTCCCAACCTTCCCGGACCAAGTAGGACTAAGGCTGGGAGTTGGCCTGCCATCACCCTGGCCACGTTTCCTCCTGGGACCAGGGCTCTGTAGGTGGTGTGGCCGGCAGGCGGGCTTGCTTCAGATCCCGCCTCTGACCCTCACCCCGGGGAGTGGCTTATACTCTCTGGAGCCTCAGTTTTCTCAGCTGCAGATTGGGTTAATAAGACCCGTGACACAGGGTGCTGATGGGAGCAGACGTGATCCCAGCATAACTCCGCATGCCTCACGGCTGCTCTTGTCTTGGGTGTGGTGGGGCATCCGTCTGCCTCTGCCTCTAGGATCCTGAGTTGTTTGCCGAAATAACGAGGGAGCTCCCACAAGGATGCTCCCGGACCCGCACACTTGCTCCCAGCGTGACTGTGTCTCTCCAGCTGTACGGGCCCCGGTGCACATATCGCATCATGGCCGCGGAGGCTGCTTTCTGGGGAGAGGCCGCTGTGCCTTTAAGAGGACACCAGTTAAGTTAAAGACACCAACTTGTCCCTGGTGTGTGCTCCTGGCCTGCCTCGGCAAACACACGATAAATTACCACTTCCCAGGCCGCCTGCCCCGGGCCTCCAGACAGCCATGTCTTATTAACATTTACGTTGCATTTTGTGTGGCTAATATTGTCTTAGAGAAATTAGGGGGAGCTTATTCGTGTTTGATTTACTGGCAGGAACCCTGGTGAGCACGTTTTTGTTCACATATGTGGGGCCCCAAGGGTCGGGCATCCTGGGAAGACCAGGGGAGGGGCCTTAGCATGGGCAGGGCTCCCTGGCCGCTGGGGACAGTGATCTGCCGGAATGGCCCCCTATAGGGCCTGGGCGGACACGACACTGCCATAAGGAACGGGCTGGCCATGGGAGAGCATGTCCCCGGCTCCTGGCTAAGGGCACGCTTCTGTTATGACGAGGCCGTAAAACAGTCCTGCAGGTGCCACCAGCTCTGCGTCTCCACTTTCTCACGTGCCTGAGTTATTAAGGGGGCCTGGTCAGGAAGCACGAAATTAGTCATGACCCACAGGACCCCAGGGACATGTCCACACTGCCTGTGTCTTCTGTGTGCTGGGCACCAGGCCAAGAGAGGGTCACAAGACACAGTCCTGAGTCCCTGGGGGACCTCGGGGTCTGGGGGTGGATCCCGTGGGGCCTGAAGCTTATGCAATTCGGGGGTGTGGGGGGAGTATTCTTTAAGAAAGAAAACCTAAAAATAAAAATATCACATGAATTCCTGGGCCTTGCAAGAGCCCGTGTGAGTGAAGGGCCTGCACTGAGCCTTCTTGAGGGGCTGTCAGGTGGGGAAGGACCTTTGCCATCCCCAGGGATGAGGTCTCTGGTCGGCAGGAACAGAAATACTCACAGTAAGTGGGGCTGAGGGTTTTCCTGGACAAGACCTGGGCATTGTATGGAATCCAAGGATGGTTGGACCCTGTGGAATGAGAAGGGAGGGAGGGGCTGGGCTTCAGGGGCCGCTGGGACCTGAGCCCAGAGGTCTGCAGGAAACACTCAGCCTCTTGCCTCCCATGCTGGGCTTCTGGTCTCTTCCTGGTTTGTTCCATATTGTGGCAAACACGTGGCTGGAGGCTCCTGAATTTTATACCTTACACCTTTGGCTACCAGAGAGATGGACATTTCTTTCCCAGTTCCAGTTCCAGTCATCCCAGCAAAGTGCTCTGATTGGCCCAACTTGAATCAGGTGACTCTCTCAGGATTAATCAGCTGGGGCTAGGGTGGTAGGGCCACACCGTACTAACACAACAGTGTTTGTAATAGCTGTGGGTGTGGAGAACTGGGAGTAGTTCCTAGAGTATTGGGCTGAGGGTAACATTGGTCTCCTCTCTCACTAAGCTCAGAGGGAGGTGTGACTTAGCCTTACTTATAAGAATAATGAGGGACTTCCTTGGTTTCGCAGTGGTTAAGAATCCACCTGCCAATGCAGGGGACACGGGTTCAATCCCTGGTCCAGGAAGATTCCACATGCTGCGGAGCAACTAATCCCCTGTGCCACAACTACTGAGCCTGCGCTCTAGAGCCCATGCACAGCAACTACTGAAGCCCGTGTGCTCTAGGGCCCACGTGCTGCAACTACTGAGCCCGTGTGCTGCAACTACTGAAGCCCGTGTGCCTAGAGCCTGTGCTCCGCAACAAAACAAGCCACTGCAATGAGAAACCCTCACACCACAACGAAGAGTAGCCCCTGCTCACTACAACTAGAGAAAGCCCGTGCACAGCAATGAAGACCCAACGCAGCCAAAAAAATATGTATATATAAAACAAAGAAAGAAAGAAAGAAAGAAAGAATAATGGACAGTTTCATAGAGGGGGGGGACATTTGGATAGGGTTTTGCAGTATCAATAAGAGTTCACTAGGCAGAGCTGGAGAGTGAAGAAACCTGAGGGAGGGGCATGGAGATCTGGAATTGCTTGGGAAGAACAAATTGTTCAACAAGATGGGGCATGGATCCAGAGCCACAGTGATGGCGGGAAGGGTGGAGAGCCTGGGGGAGTAGCTGGGCTCTGGATGGAGTGGCCTTGGACTTCAGTCTGGAGATGATGGAGAGTTACAGGAGGACTTTAACAGGGTGACAAGAGCAGATCCTTCTCGTGGCACTGTGGGGTGGGCGGGTGGTGACTGGAGGCTCAGAGAGGAGGAGGGCCTTGCCCCAGTGGCACGCTAGCTGGAGGGGACACCAGTGCGCCTGGGCTCTGGTGCAGCCATCGCTCCCCTGAGTCGTGATCTCTGAGTCCCTCCCCCACCCAGGCCAGTGGCCACAAGGGACTCCCAGTGCCCCCAAATCCTGGCTCTCCCTCCCAGGCTGCTGGCAGTGCCAGGACCAGAGGTCTGGCTGGCCGATGGTGACCACCGTTGGTGCTCCTGTGTGCGGGCGGGTGCTGGGTGCTGTAGCTCACTTGAACCCTGCATCCTCTGGGAAGGAGCTGCTGTTTGTCCCTTTACAGATGAGTAGACGGAGGCAGAGGGTTATGCTCCTTGAGCAATCACTCAGTTCAACCAGGTCTGGCTCCTGAGCCTGTGCCCTGACCATGTGCTGGCCCCAGATCTGACCATCAGGGTGCCCCTGATGCCTGGCCACTGGCAAACTGCCAGGATCTTGTTCCAGGAGTTTGACCGTGAAGTGAGACCCACAGAGAGAGGCGGGGAGCAGCAGCCAGGGGGCGGCAGCCACGGAGGGACAGCCACGGGGGGCCGACCACGAGGGCCTCTCCCACGAGGCTGCAGCCACAGGTGGAGCGGCTGCAAGGGAGGACTGTGGGGCCCGGGAGGGTGGTGGGCGCCCCTCCCTGGTGCCCGGCCCGCTGCCGCCCTGCTCCGCTGCCCACAGACCCCGCTCCTGCGGCTGCCGTGAGGAGGGGCCCGGCCGCCCTCACCCTCCCTGGGCTGGAGCTGCCCTGGCCCCGGGCCCCAGGCTCCCTCCTCCCTGCTGGGCCTCCTGCTCAAGATGTGGATGGCGACTCCTGCTGGACCCGCTTCTCCATTTAGATGGAGACGTGCTGAGCGGCGCATCCTCTGTCACTCCGAGGGGCTGTCGGGAGACAGGAGGACGCCAGAGAAGGGCTGTCTGTAGGCTGTTAGGCCGGGCAGTGGGCCTCCCCGCTGCTTGCTGAAATGGGCATTTCCATCCTGTCCCTTGTCGGGGGGAGGCCACCTCCCCATGGGCCCCCAACCCCCACGTGCCACGATTCCCATTTACTAGCCCGGCTTTCCTGTGAAAGCGACCTGCTAATCCCAAGCATTACCGAGCGGGGATCTAACCGAGTTTTATGGGGCAGGCGGCATAAATTACTGGGCCGCCGTGGTTCCGGCGGGGCTGTTATTTATTTGCTTTGCAGTGATGTAGTCGCGGCCTTGGCTGCACGGTATTTATGGTGTTTGATCGACTTCCAGCTCGCCTGTCTGGGAGCGTTTGTTGAGATGTTCTATGGAGCCCCTGGCGACTCCTGACATGGGAGGGCGTTGATCAGCTCGGAGTCCCGTGGCAGCTCACCCCTCCCCCAGCCCACAGGACCCCTGCGCACCTGGCTTGCAGGGAGCATCTCTCGGTGTGGTGGCCTTGGATGGGCAAATGGTGCCGCATCACTGATGGTGCCATGGGGCGTACACCTGCGGCTGGGCTGCGAGTGCCCTGCGTGAATGTGACATGTGCAATATGCCAGGATGTGTGATGGCTTCACGTGGACAGCTGCAGTGTTAGCGGCAGCTGCACCAGCAGCCACTTACTGAGCAGCTGTTGCGTACCAGGCTCGAGTACAGACCCTTCACAGGACTCCCTCCTTGAGTGCGTCCAGCAGCCTGAGGTGGGTGTCCCTGGTGGGAAGCCGAGGCTCAGGGTGGCAGGAAACTTGCCCAAGGGAGCCCGGCCTGGGACTCAGGCTGCACCTTCCTCTGCGTCTTCCGGTGGGAGGACCGCAGTCTGACTCTCTGGGGCCCGCCCCCCCCACTTCCCTGCCCCTTTGTGTGTCTGCGCTGTTGGAGATGCTACCTCTGAGGGGCTAATGCGGCTTTTGTTCTGGCCTGGAGAGACCTGATCACTGGAACTCCGTGTTCACTTGCCTCTACTTATCCCCCAAGCCTGGCTGGCACCGGGCAGCAGATTATCAGCGTCGGGCTTGATAAATTGGACTCAGGGCTGAAATGGAAGAGAAACCCTGTTTTTATTATTGCGGACAAAGCTGGCGGGCGGGCAGCATATGTTGTGTTGGCAGCCCCTCAGTGCAGTGGAGGCTCAGGGCCTCCGAGCAATCAGGGCCTTTCAAGAGGCCCCCGCCTGCATGGGAGGCAGAGACCCTATTAGCCCAGCTACTGTGCGGGAGGGGTGACAAAGTGTCAGTGGGATGGAGGGGAGAAGAGTTGATCAATGATGGTCGATCGATTTGCATCTTTCCCCTTGATTTGGCGCAGAGCGGTATGGAGATGAGGCCTGTGGAAGGGGCGTTGGCCCGAGCGGGGCCAGCAGAGGCTTAGAGGGTCTTTTATGTTGTACAGGGTGGGGAAGGGAGCTGAGAGCTGCTGCTTTGTCTGATGCCTGGTGAGTATTGATCGGTATTAGAAATGATAATGAGCCATTTCTGCGGGGCTGGGGGGTCTTAACCGTTTCGTGGCTTGCTGGGCTGTCCCAGGTGGGGGCTGGAGGATGCCCGGCCTCGGTACCCCTCAGCAGGTCTGCAGCTGATACTCTGCCTGAACTGGGCCCTGGCCCGAGACCATCCAAGGTCCTGGAGTTCTGGCCAAATAGGGCAGGGCACTGGGCTAGGAGCCTTGTGCTGATGGGCCAGAGTCAGACCCAACTAGGTTGACCAAGCACTCAGTGGGTGCCTGGCGCCCAGTGTATCTCCCCAGCCGCCTGTGAGATGGGTAACGATGACCCTGTAATTCTGAAGCTCCCCACTGTCCAGTGGCTGGGCCTCTGCCGGCCTCTCATCCCCAGAACGATGCGGCCTCTCACTGCTTCCATGCCCTGATGGAGCGCCGACGTTTGTTGGGTCACTTAGCCCCCCTGACACCCCTCTCCTCATCTGTAAAGTGGGAGTCATGACAGATGGGCTGAGAGAATTCAGAGAACAGGGACGGGTGTTTTGTACACCCCAGCCTCTACCATAAGGCCTGGCCTGAATCTCAAAGTGATTCCAGCTCTGCGTCTGTCCACTTTGGTGAACATTTCATGTTGAGAAGTCTGTTTGTTCCTCCATGGAGGGAAGAAATGCCATGCACTTTTCTGAATGGTTGTGAGAACCAAATGAGTTGATGCCTGGAAGTACCTAGCATGAAGTTGGTGCCTAATAAGAGACGACTATCATTATTGTCATTGTCAACATCATCATCACTGCCACCACATCATCACCCTCACCATCATCATCATTATCACACCATCACCACCACCATCATCACCATGACCACCATCATCACCATCACCATCACCATCACCATCACCACCATCACCACCATCATCACCACCATCGTCACCATAACTATCATCACCATCACCACCACCACTATCATCACCACCAACACCACCATCACTATCATCACCACCATCACCACCACCATCATCACCACCACCATCATCACCATGACCACCATCATCACCACCATCACCACCACTGACACCATCACCACTATCATCACCATCATCATCACCACCATCACCACCATCATTACCACCACCATCATCATCATTATCACACCATCACCACCACCATCATCATCACCACCACCATCATCACCATCACCATCACCATCATCACCACCATCACCACCATCGTCACCACCATCATCACCATGACCACCATCATCACCATGACCACCATCATCACCATCACCACCATCATTACCACCACCACCATCACCACCATCATTACCACTAACACCACCATAACTATCATCACCATCACCACCACCACTATCACCACCACCAGCACCACCATCATCATCACCATCACCATCATCACCACTGTCATCACCATCACCACCGGCATCACCGCCATGACCATCATCACCATGGTCATTGCTGTGGTCACTGTCTTTGTCATTACAGTCATCATCATCGTTGTTGTCATCATCTTGGAAGATAATGTCTTTCAAAAAAGAGGGTGGAGAAATGGGGCAACACAGAAGAGACGTGACAGAAGAAGGATAATATTAAGAAATAATTTTACATCAAAGGAGTGAACAAGGAGAGAGGGAGAAATTGACAGTGCAGGAGAGAGAGTGCTGGTTGCAGGAGAAATACACCTGCTTTTTTCCTCGCTGTTTTCTTCTCAAGATTTTCTCTTTATCATTAGTTTTCAGTAGTTTGACTATGATGTGCTTAGGGGTGCATGCGTCTGTGTGTGCGTGTTCACCCTGTTGGGGGTTTGCTGAAATTCTCAAATCTGTAATTGACATTTTCTTCAATACTTTTGTAATACTTTTCAGGGTAGTTGGCCAACCTATCTTCAAATATCTTTCCTGCCCTTTTAAAAAAAATTTTGTGCGATATTTTATTTTATTTTGGCCACACTGCATGGCTTGTGGGATCTTAGTTCCCCGACCAGGGATCAAATTTGTGCCTCCTGCGATGGAAGCATGGAACCCTAACCACTGGACCACCAGGGAATTCCCCCTCCTTTCTTTCTTAATTCCAGTTACACATATCTCTCAGGCCACCTCATGCCATTGGGGCACTGTTATAAAATGTAGGTTTTATTAACAGTCAGGTATGGTGAGGCCACCAGATCGTGAGGTCATTGAAGAGAGTTTGTTACTCACAGACCCCAGGAGGCAGGGTCAGGCTGCACCGTGTAGGGCCACATGGGGAAGCCCCAGGGTCAATCAGGAGGCAGAAGGAGAGGGGAGAACTGTGGGCAAGAGCCTTTACCCTTCCATGGTCAGGGCAAGGCCTGCTGAGTAGGCTGAGGAACGGCTTGTTGGAATAGTTTCAGGGGGCTGTGGGCATAGGGTTGTCCCGAGCTGTCTGGTACCTGGCCTCAGGGGTGACGGGGGAGAGGAGGAATGGGTGAGAGTGTGAGCACCCAGTGAAGGAGGTGACTGGGGTGTGGGTTTGGGACTGGTCTGTTTGTACATGAAAGATGCACCTGAGTCATGTAGTATCTCTTGTAATTGGCTGCCCTGGGAAGGGAGGTCATTCCAGAGTCAGCAAGGCTCCAGATGTCAAAGCATCAGAGTTAAAAGGCATGCTTAATACAGATACTCTTCATGTTCTAAAATTCTTCAATCTCTTTGTTCTTCAGGTTGAATAATTTCTACTGATCCACCTTTAATCTTCCGGAGTCTTCTACAGTCTCCAACCTGCTGTTAAACTTTTCTAGTGATTTTTTAAAAAAAATTCAGTGTTATATTTTTCAGTTCTGAATTTCTCTCTCATTCTTGTTTATCATTTCTGTTTTTCTACTGAGGTTCTACAACAAATTACATAATATTTTTATTTAAACCCTGGACATAGTAATAATACCTGTTTTTAATGTCATTTTTCTCTTTGCTCGCCTATCAATTTTTTTACTACAAACTGGACATTGTAAGTGCCCTGCAAAGAGCCTTAGACTTGGAGGCCAGGCGGTCACTGTGCTCTTCTGACCTCAGGAGGCCCATCTGAAGATGGTGCGGCCACGCCATCCTCACGGGGAGATGAGTCCAGTGGGAGGTCAGGCAGGAGCCAGGCTCAGGGGACAGCGGGGCCCATGGCACCGGGCATACAAAGAATGAAGCCACCCCACAGGGTCCCTGAGGGGGCCCTGCGCAGGGGGCCTCCGAGCCAGTCCTGAAGGCCGCGCGGCGGATGGGGTGATGGGCGGGGCAGCTTCCACCAGGCTGGGGGCTCCCGCTGCGGCTCTCAGCACGAGCGGGAACGGCAGCCAGGACCCCCCTTCCCCCCTAGCTGGCAGGCGAGGCCTCCCCTCCCCCAGCAGGAGGCTGGAGAGGGACACCAGGCTCCCGGGGCAACGGCAGCAATCAGCTCCTTGTCAGGCAAAGAAAACGCTTTTTAACGTTCAGATTAATTATTGACCAGCACAGCACGTGCCTGATTGCTGCTTCCTGTCGGCCAACTCAGGGTCCCCGCTGTGGGCGCTGGCCGCGTGGCGGGATCCCCGGGGTGGCAGTGACACCTCATCAGTCACCTTCTCTCTGTGTATTTGGGAGGGAAGCCCAGACGCGCAGTGAGGGCGCCCGACGCGAGGGTTTTTTCTGCACTGGGGACGGCAGGTCCCCTGGAGGCACTGCAGCTGCCCCCAGACAGCACCCGACACGCTGGCCTGGCACCATGGAGTGGGAGCCTCAGCACGGGCCCTGTACCCAGAAACGCCCCAAGGTGCCCAAGGCTGGACCCGGAGTGACGACAGTGGCTGGAGATTTGCACCGTGAGTTCAGCAGAATAAACCAAATCACAGAACAAAGTACGTTCTTCTTGTTTTCTTATTCTTATTTTACTGTAAAATACGACACTCATGCAGAAAAGTGCGTAAATCAGAAACATTCGATATAATGAGTAACTGTGGGTCTGTGCGAGAGTCACCGGGCCCTGAAATGCCGCCTCCTCGCCCTGCCCCCGGCCCCTCCTCCCCCGCTGCCAGCTGACCCCTTGCCAACCGCAGGGCCATCACCCTGCGTTCTCCCTCTCTGGTCCCTACCTAAGTAAGCAGCCCTCCGTGAGCTCGTGGAGCTGTCCCTGGTGGCGAATTTTATATAAATGGAATGAAACGTGACTTTCCCTTTGTTTCTTGTTTCTTTCACCTGACGTTTTGTCGTGACATCCAGCCCGTTTTTACAGTATTTCTTCTCCCAGCTCAGCTTTGGTGTTCTCTGACGGTCTAGCCAGAATCCCCCAGCGTGTGTGGCTCTGTGCAGCTTCCTTGCACGAATACATCACAGTCTATTCGTTCATCCCCCTGCTGATGGAAAATTGGGTTGCTCCCCAGTTTGTCTGCCCGGAGCAGTATCGCTAAGAACATTCTTGCACTTGTCCACTGGTGCTGAGTTTTCTAGGGAGCGGAACTGCCGGGTCACAGGGTGAGTCCATCTTCAACCCTTCTAGAGAGTACCCGTCTGTTTTTTTTCTCTTTTACTTAATAGACTTTTTCTGGGTGGTTTTCATTTTATGGAAATATTGAATGGAATGTACAAAGCATCCTCACCCACATCCAGCATCCTGCACTGGTATGTGCACTTGTTACGCATGACGAACCAGCACTGGTACATTGTTACCAATAAAGTCCGGAGTTTACATTAGGATTCACGCTGTGTTGTACGTTCTGTGGGTTTGGGCAGATGTATAATGTCATAAATCTATCACTACAGCATCATCCAGCCTTGTTTCATTGCCCAAAAATGCTGTGCTCCACCCAATGCGTTTCTCAAAGTGACCAGCGTCGATGGGGGCTCCCGATGTGCTGTACTTGGTATCATCAGAATTTACCGTTTCTGCCCATTTGCTGGATGGGTAGGGGGATCTTGTTATTGTGGTTCTATTGTGTGTTTTCTTGACTTCTAATGAGATCAGGCCCCTGTTTTTACGTTTACTGCTGTGTGGATTTTCTCTTTTGCGAAGCGCCTGTTGGAGTCTGTCCACCGTTTTGAGACTTGCGCCGTCTCTGTTTTTCTTGCTGACGCTCCTCACGCGTCCTCGGTAAGAGGCGCGGGCTTATCTTCCCCCGCTGCGCGGGGTGTCTTCACTCTCGTTACAGGGGCCTGTTCTCGAACCAAAGCTCTTAAGGTAAATGTGGTTGAATTTATTCATCTTTCTTGTTGGTTGAAGCTTTTAGTGTCTTATTTAAAAATCCTTTTCCTACTCGGGGTCATGGTGCCATGATCCTATGTTATCTTCCCAAAGCTTGGTGTTTTGTCCTTTCCACTTGGGTCTGTAAATCTACTTGGAGTCGATTTTGTGCACAGTGTAAGGAGAGCTCCAAAGTCATTTTCCCCCTATCATTGCAAAGGCTGTCTGTTCTCCAAGCTCTGGGGTCTAATCTTAGTACAATCAAGTGGCCATCAACTCCCAGGGCTGTATTTGGGGTCTCTGTCTGCTTCTCTGTCCTGGCCTCAATATCCCACGTCTTGGTGGCTCTGGGATGTGTCTGGATGTCTGGTAGAGCAAGTTCCCCACCACTCTCCTCCTCCTCAAGGGGCTCTGGGCTGGTCCATGCTCTTTATAACCCCACGGACCTTATAGAGTCAGCTTGTCAAGCTCCCCAGAGACACAGAAACAAGCTCTGTTGGGGCTTTGGTTGGAATCTTATGGAATCAAAACTATTTGGGAAGAACCAGCATCTTCACTCATTGTGTCTTCCAACACGTGAACATGGCTTATGTCTATTTATTGGGTGTTCCTTAATTTCTTGTCATATAATTTTTAGTCTTCTTCACTGAAGCCTTGTGTAACTCTGTTGGATGTATCCCTAGACAGCCAACCTCATTTGATGCTTTTACGTCACATTCCTACTTGTTTGGTGATGTCACCGTGTTGCATTCCCAACAGTATCTGCAGATGCACATTCTCTCCTCCGCTGTGTAAAATCTGCTGTCAAACCTGTCCATCCGGTTCTCATTTGTGACAATTTTTCAGATTTACACGTTTTTCTTTGGTTCTTTTTCAAATCTGCTCTGACGTGTTTTATAGTTTTCAGTCTCTGCAGAATTTGTTTTTTTATCCTTTGAAGGATCATTATTCCATATTTTGTGCTTATAACTCCAGACCCTAGACTTTCTGTGTGTGTGTTTCTCTTGTCTGTGTGTTTGCTGGCTCCTGAGCACGGAGCTTGGTTTACAGTATGTGGGTTTGTCCTTGTTTGCTAGAGACTATATTGGAAAAAGTCCTCATAGTCATCTGTGCCCTAGGAAAATCTTTCCATGAGAGATGGTTTTGGCTTGCTTTTTCCAGGTGCCGGGCGGGGCACTCCACCTGGAACTATTTTAGGCAAAATCAAGCCCTGACGTTTCTTGGGTCAGGACGTTTATCACAAAGTGTGAGGCCCAGGCAGGGCTGACTTGCCTCTGGTCCCCCTTGCCCTGAGCCGTGCCTTTGGGCTGAAAGGGCCAGGGCGCTGTCAGACCCTGTCTCTTACCAGCTCTGGGGTCCACTGTGCCAGTAAATCTTTAACAACCGGTTCTCCAAAAACACAAGCCCTGATGTATAGCCTCTGCTGATTCCTATGGTGCAAATACTCTCACTGTGGCTGATGTTAAGCCACAGGCACAGCGTCACACTGAGGGCTGACGGCCACAATCAGCTCTTGTGAACCAGAGGAGCTACTCCAGCCACCACTGGGCATCCCTCGCCTGCTGCTTCCAGGGCTCAGTCAGCGGCCTTTTAAGCAAAAGCAGATTTGACTTCCGGGCTTACCTTGCTGGCCTCCTGCCTCCTCTGAGGTTGGGTGTGGTGATTCATTCCTCATTGTCTGATGTGTTCTTTTATGCTTTAAAGAAGATGAAAACCGTTTGCATCCAGCTTTTCTAGCTGTGTTCCGTGGAAGGGTTGGTCCTGATCACCTAACCTGCTCTTCCCGGAAGCGGATGTCTCCTATTTCTGTTTTCAGATTAATATCGGGTCAAGGTGGGAGAAAGAGGAAAATGAAGAAGGATATAAAGCAAGCAGCAGTGAGGACACTACGGATATTTTGGGGACTTTTCCTTTCAGCCCAGGGCCTGCACTGTGCAGGGAGAGGGGCAGCTTCGTACGGGGCAGGGCAAGGCCAGGACATAAACGGTGGTGACCATGGCTCCCGGCCTTGGCAGACCGCCAGGCTCTCTGAGCCTCAGTCCCCTCAGCTGCCAAAGGGACCATCCTCTGCTTTCCTTGGGCTGCGGAGATGAGCCCACCCTCGGTCTGGCCACTCGCTGCTCAGGGGACATCAGGGGACGCAAGGATCCCCATGGGCAAAGCAGATGCAAGCGTACCGCTTGTGAACGGCCACAGGGACCAGGCCTTGCAACCCGGATTCCAGGGATCAGGCCAGCTGTCAGGCTCGTTGGAGTTCTGGGTTTATGGGGAGCCCGAGCCTCGTAAGAGCCCAAGAATGCATTCTTGGCGGCCCAGGAATCGGAAAATGTGTCTCTGAGGGCAGTATTCCTTCTGTGGAGCACAGCTGCCTGGCTCAGGTTTTCATCCTTGAGCCATAATTAGTCCTTGCCCCCGACCCTAAACTCCTGCCCAGGCCCAAAATACGCCGAGGCCGCTCCGGGTGGCACCGTGTCCCTCCTGCTCTCCTGTGGGCCGCGGCAGGTGGGAGAGGGGCCCGGCAGACACAAGGGAGGGTCTGGGTAGGGGGCCTGGGGTCTGCCTGGCTGTGGGCTGGGGCCGGCGCCCTCGGTGCTGGGATGGAGCAGGTTACCCTCCCCGAGGGAAGGGTTGTGGCCAGCTGCTGCCCCCAGCCCTGAGTGGGAGGTGAACAGACCACCAGGTGGGGAGGCTGGGGTCCCACGTCCTGGTGCTCCTGCGCAGGATGGCTGCTGGGGCCTGGGACGGAGGCAGCTGCTGGAAACGCCCACCCTGCCCCAGACACGTCCATGGACACACCCCCCGGGCCGGTGGTCTTCCTCAAGACCTGAGGCAGGGGGTACAGAGCAGGAGGCTGGGGCGGGGCTGCGGGCAGGTGAGGGCTCCCTCCTGGGGGTGTTTTCACGGTGCTCTGACAAGTGCCAGGCTCTGCTGGTTCCCCGCTGCTCACACTGACCCTCCTCCCTCCCCTTGGGCAGCGCCAGAAGGATGGAGAAGTCACCCCGTCCACAGAGAGAATGTGGACCCTGTGTGAGAGCAGCTGTGCGCCCTCAGCCTCCGCCCTTCCCGGCCCGGCCGCGCTCTGTCCCCAGCGCCTCCCGCCGCTGTCCCAACAGCCTGTCGCAGCGTCCCTGTCACCCCTGCTCTCAGAAGAGGCCACCCGGCCTGCAGGTGTAAGTACCTCGGCCCAGCCATGGGCCTCCAAGCCGGTGGGCACACGACGTTCGCCTAGCGGCTGGCGTGCGGTCCGCGCCAGCCTCGCCTTGGCCCAGAGCCCCTGCCCCAGGCCCGGCCCGTGAGCATTTAGTGCCCAGTGGTGCGAGCGCCTGGGTTCCTGGCATTGGACCAGCTGCGTGGCGGGCACTGACCGCTGAAGAAGTGACCGGATGAAAGGAAAAGCCTGTTTCCAGGGGGAAACCACGTCTCTGGGAGTTGGTGAGCTGGGTCTTCGGGTTCCTGGCTGGGCCCTCAGCCCAGAGCCCTGCGGTCACTCGTCACACGGAGCAGCAGGACACGCAGGGCGCCTGGAGAGGCCCCGCCGGGCCCCCTCCCCTCGTGTCGGCCTCACCATCGAGGCGAGGGGTCCTTGTCCTGCTGGGAGGGGCTGCTGATGAGCAGATCCGCCAACGCCGAGGTGGCCTCAACAGGCAGGCCGTGCAGGATTGACACGCGGTTCACGCAGGTGGGGCCTTTGCGGGGACCCCCGGGGAAAGCGAGAGAAGATTGTTTAATGCGTCAGCACGAGTGTCAACACACCCAGCAGGAGGCTGCAGCCCACCCCAGGGCCCAGGGGCTGGAGACGCAGAGGTGGGCGCTTTCCTGACTACGTGGCCGCCGGCCTGGGCTGCTTCTAGGACCTCAGCCGTGTCCTGATGCAGAGACAGCCCTGGTCACAGCCCCGTGTTGGCTCAGGGGCCGCAGGCGCCGGCACAGGAAACAGACAGAATGGCGAGCACGGGAGAATGCTGGATCCTGTCCCCTCCGTCCAGGGGACCCCAGCCTCCTGCTCTCCTGGGTCTTCTCCTGACCGGGGCTCCAGGACACCCGGACTGGTCCTACAGTGTGTGGGATGTCGTCGGGGCCTGGGGGCCTCAGAGGGCTGGCCTGGCCGGAACCAGGAGGCTGGCACCCTGCAGTGCTCCTGCTGTGTGTGTGTGGGGTGCGTGTGACCCAGGAGGGGACAGGCATCGAGGGTCCGTTCTGCTCTGGGTCGGCGCCTAGCGTGGACTTCGAGTGCAGCCTCCTGGAGCTGGGGCCCCGGGAGCCAGGAGCGTCAGACCCTCGGGGCCCCCGGAGGGTCTCCCTGTCACAGAGCCCCTGGCGTGGCCACCGTCTCTTCGCAGCAGAGCCAGGCCCGGGCCCGGGGCTGAGTGCTCAGAGAGATCTCAGCTCCCACCCACACTGCCTGCGCGGCCGGACGCCCAGTCCTGTGCTGGGCACCCTGCGTGGACAGGGCGTGGGCTGCAGGGTGGGCTCCAGGGTCGGGGCGCAGCTGTGGCGGGCTCGGGGCGCCCGGAGGAAGAGGGAGGGGCTGCTCTGGCCCCTGCAGTGGCCGCGGGGAAGGACTGGGGCTCCGGGACCCCGAGCTGAGGGCGGAGAGAGCAGGAGGCCTTTGAGGTGCTGACTGGGGGGCGCCCGTCCTGGGGCGCTTGGGTGAGAGGGGGCTGTGGTCCGCTGTGGCCCGGGATGGACCTGCCGACGGGTCCCTCTGCAGAGGCTGCTGGGCGGGGCGGCAGAATCTCCCGGGGGCTTCTGTGTCCTTCTCTGGGCCCCTCTCGGAGGCCTGCCGCCACCACCCCAGGGGTCTTCCTGGCCGGGCGGCTGGCTCTGCTCTGGGCCCTGCGGGGGATGGTTTCTCCTGGGCTGTGGCCGCCGCACCAGGATGCTTTGGAGCTGCCACCCGGCCCTCCCAGCTCTCCTAACAAGGGTTTGAAGGGAGAATAAATCTCAGCAGCCTGATTTGCACGTAATTTGTTCCTTTGTGGAAGTGCTATAGCTCTTAAAAGCCTTGGTAAATGCCTTTAAGGGAATATGACAGCGCTAGACGGGGAAAATCAATAGCCCCGATTCTCTTCTCGGGTTTGCATTAGTGGAAGCTCCCTGCTGCGCCAGGCAATTTGGATGTCATCGAAATCTGCCCCTCAGATGGTGGCTGGACACGGCTTGGCCCACGGGCTGCAGGGTCGGTCCCATGGAGCGCACCCGAGGTCCAGAACAGAGTGGGCACGGGGCTGGGGGCCGGTGTGAGGTGCCTCCCACAGCCCCTCCCTCCGGCCCCGGGATGTGGGAGACAGGGGGTGGGGGGTGGGGGGTGCCCGGCCCTTTCCCCACTTAGGCTCCTTCTCCCTTTCAATGCCCCGCAGCCCTGGAGGTGGAGGTCGCTGGCCTGCTCCCCCGGTGAGAAAACCAGCTCTACTGGGACAGAATCCTGCCCGCAGCGACCAGCCAGAGGGGAGCTCAGAGCCCCAGGCTTGGCCCGAGCCTTCCTTGGGGATGCCAGCTGTCCTCTCGAAGCTTGGGTGAGGCTGGACCCCTCAGCCCGCCCGGGGTGGGCGTGGGGCTGCTCTGGCCCCCCTGCTGGGCCCCCTGCCTGCCAGGGGACGTGCCCCTGGCTTGCCCACTCGCAATCTTGCCAGTGGAGGAACACTGAGGTGGTGCAGTTAACGACTTAAGCTGCCTCCTCATCACCCCCCAAGGGATAATCAGACTAAATGGTGATCTGAGTTTTGTAAAAGCCAATGAAATATACATAAAAGTATACTTGGGTGATTTAAAGTTTTTGAAGCAGAATTGAACCAGTTACTTGCTCAAGGGTTGTTTCAGGGGATTTGTGCCGTGGGACCCTCCCCCAGTCGGGCGGAAGGAGCTGGGAGGGTGAGAGAAGGTAGCAGCCCCTCCCACTCCTCTCCTGAGCTCAGGGGTCCCGTGCCTGGGGGGTGGGCATCGCGGGGAGGTGTCTTGTCTGCCCTCTGGACAGCTGTGCCTGCTGACAGCAGAGAAGGTCCTGCTCTCTGGGGGCTCCTGTCCCCGACTCCAGGATGCTTCGGGAGGGATGGAGAGCTGCAGGGTGGCGGGGTGCCTGGGCGTGAGGTGAGGGTACGTTTTCCTGCCGTGCTGATGCTGCGGCTGCCAGGCAGGGGCCACGGGCCCCAAACATCCTGTAGAACCCTTGTGCCAAGCCCCGGTGGTGGTGCTGTTGCCTGCACATGTCAGTGGGGAGACCGAGGCTCAGAGGTTGCCCCCCCTGGAACCAGCAGGATGGAGACGGGGCCAGGACTGCCCCCCTCCCCCTGCCAGCCTTAAAGCCCAGCTTCTCTCCTTGCACCTCTGCGGGGAGGGTGCTTGGGGGCTGTCAGGAGGGCCTCATGGGTTTAGGGAGCACTTGTCCGGGGGCCGGGTGAGCAAGGCATGGGGACAGCGGGGTGTGGGGTGCCTGGAGCCTGTGGGGAGCGGCCTGGGGGAAAGGCCTGGCAGGCGTCACGGGGTGGGGATGGTGAGGGTGGGAGTATGAAGTGCTGGTCCTGGGGTGGGCACGGGTTCCCTACTGGGGCAGCGGGTCCTGTGCGGTCCTATGTGTAGTGGCCTGGCTGACCCAGGAGACCAGAGGACTGGGCTGACTCCAGGGCTTGCCTGGTAGGGGCAGCTGAGGGTACCTGGGGCCACGGCACAGTTGAGAGGGGCCAGAGGGGAGCCTCGTGGGGCAGATGAGGAGGTGAGGGCACTGGGAAAGGTGGGGGGGTGCGGGAACGGAGGAGGGGGGGCAAGAGAGACGGACTGGAGGAGGAGGGGGGAGGCTATGCAGAAGTGCCCAGTGATGGGCAGACGGGACCCCGCTCTGGGTGAAGTATTAGACTGGGTGTCCCGAGGGCCCTGCCGGCCTTCGCTTGCACTTGGTAAGGCAGCGCATCGGTACATCCATCCACGATCCACCTGTGATTCATCATCTTTCATCATCCATCCATCCATCCACCAGTCCGTCTGTCCGTCCGCTCATCCATCCATCCCTTCCTCCCTTCACCACGTTCACTAAAGACTCAGCGAAGACGCTCCCAGTCTCCGATGAGGAAACGGGGTCTGTAGCTGAGAAGCCCCCTCCTCTGCCTCATCCCACCCCCAGAACAGTTGCCCTGGGGCCCTGCAGGCTCAGGCCTGCCCACCCCTGTCCCCGAGAGCACTGGGTGGTGGGCAGGGGCTCTCTCAAGCCCCCTAGGTTGCGCCTGTGCAGGGGCCTGAGCGCGGCGGGGGCCTTTTGTTGGCAGACGTTCCCGGCTGCTCCCCAGCTGCAGCCCAGCGCCGTTCCTCCCTGCCCCGTCTCTCCTTCCCCGTTAACGCCCACCCCCTCCGCCCCAGACACCTCACAGCGGGGCCCGATGATCACACCCCGCCGCGGGCCAGCTCAGTCTGCCCTCAGTCTGCAGGCAGCCCTCTGTCCGGCACTTTGTCCAGCCCTGGCGGCCCCCCGAGCTGCCGTGGCCGGCCTGGTGGCTATAACATCAGGGAAGCTGAGAGACAGTTAAGGCGCCGTGCGGGCGCTCATTAAACCCCACTGACGAGTGCGGCCCTGCTTGGCGGCTCAGCTGGCGGGCAGGCAGGCGGGTGGGCAGCAGGAGTGGCCTCCCCGGCACCACGTCCACAACCGCATGTGCCCTGGTCTCTGAGTTCAAGGGTGGCAGGGGCATGAGCACCCTGGGGACTTCAGGATTCCAGTTCTCAGGAGCCTGCCTATGACCAGAAGTGCTTTTTAGGTCAGAGCCCTGGCCCAGGTGGTCCTCAAGCCTCTGTCAGACCCCCACGGTCGGTAGCGCTGACCCCCCGCCCCTGTGAGAGCCGCTGCTCCCGTCTCTGGCCAAACCCAGCGGTCCTGACGAGGGGGCCACTGGAGACCACCGATCCACCAAGTGTTTCTCAGCAGAGAAGGGCGCCTGGCAGAACTGAGCAAATTGATGGTGAGCCCTAGGTGGGGACGGGCTCGCGGCACACAAGCTGGCTCCCTCCCTGGCCCCCCACTCCTTCCCCCTGACTCCTGGCTGCCATGCCTGGAGGGGCTGGGGGGCGTCAAACTTCGGCTGTCGAATGGAGGTGTTCAGGGGTCACTCCACCAGCTGCTAGCTGGGAGAAGTTGGCAAAATGGATCACTTTCTTGAGCCTCGGTTTTTCCACTCATAAAATGGGCACAATTAGGTTACTGGGAGGAGGAGTCCTGACTCTCTGGAATGGGTCTGGCCTATAGCACCTGCGGGCAGTGTCCTCTCCTCCCCCATAGCTGGGCCTCCCCGTCTCTCACCGGGCCTGGCTGCAGCTGATGCCCTGGGGTCCCAACTCATTCTGATCAAGGGTGGCAGAGTAGGCTGCCCAGCTGGCCTCCACCCTGGTCTTCGTGCTGGGGCTGCAAACTCAGAGCCTGCAGGGCTGGGTGAGGCCAGAGAGTGTGGTACCGTGCCGAGGGCGCCGCAGCCTTTGCTGGGTGCCAGCCGATGGTTCTAGGATGGCCTGTGCAGCTGGAGCTTCCAGTATTTCAAGAAAGCCTGGGGCTTCCCTGGTGGCGCAGTGCTTGGGAGTCCGCCTGCCGATGCAGGGGACGTGGGGACGTGCCCCGGTTCAGGAAGATCCCACATGCCGCGGAGCGGCTGGGCCCGTGAGCCATGGCCGCTGGGCCTCCGCGTCCGGAGCCTGTGCTCCGCAACGGGAGAGGCCACACAGTGAGAGGCCCGCGTACCGCAAAAAAAAATAATAATAATAAAAAAGAAAGCCTGACCTCTGGGCTTTGATCTGAAATCTGCTTATAAATGTCAGCAATGAGTGAATGTGTTTAAACACAGTGCAGTGGAGCTGGATACGCAAGGAAACAGGAGGGGTCAACAGTGTTACCTGGGGGGAGGGTGGGCTCCAGGATGGGGGGGAGGGGCGGGGGAGGCAAGCAAACCTAAGGGGCTGAGTTGAGACAGAAGGGTGTCCGGCATCTTCCCCCTAGCGCAGATTGTGAGTGTGGGTACCTGTGTGTGCGGCATGTCTTAATCTTCATTAACACCCTGCCCTGCCCGTGTGATTCCACGTGGCTCAGGGGACCTGGAGGAATCAGCTGTGCCCCATCCGTGGAGCAGCCAGCGTGCAGGGGTGCAGTAGGGGGCCCTTAAGGACACCGGGACAGGCTGGGCGGCGCGGGGGCTCCCAGGAGAGGGTCCTCAGCATCGCTGGGGTCACTGAGCCTGGGCAGGGGCTCCAGACGCCAGCTCCACGCATGCAATTTCAGACTTAATCCCGGCAACCCCCTGGGGCCGAGGGAACGTGTTCACAGCTTTGCGGAGCGTGCGGCAGCCCTCTGGTGTGTGTCTGCACATCGCGCTGCTGGCTTATAGGGTCGGGACCCTGCGGGACTCCGAATAGCCCCCAGAGAGGGCAGCAGAGTTGGGGGCACAAATGCTGTTTCTTTTTACAAGATGCACTTGGATGCCCGGGTTTGCTGGTGGGTGGGTGTGTCTGTGTGTGTTTCTGAAAATGTGTCTGTGTCTGTTTCTGTGTGTATGCTTGTGTGTGTGTGTTCGTGTGAGTTGATGCCTCTGCAGAGCTGTGGGCAGTGGGTTGGGTGCCTGGAGGCTGGCCCCAGGTCTCGGCAACTTCAGCCGGACACAGGGAAGAGGGGAGGTTGGCCTGGGAGGTGTGGGAGAGGGGCCGGGAGGGTCAGAACTGAGGGATCCCCAAGGCACAAAAGCCACGCTTGTTGGTGCAGGCGGAAAACTTGAGGCAGAGTCAGAGGCTGGGGGACAGGAGCAAGGGCGGGGGTGACGAGAGCCAGGCTGAGCGGAGGGCATGTCCGGGCCTGGCTTATCGTTTTGTAAAAAGCCATAAAATCTGCCAAGGCCAATTGTGGAGGAGAGGGTGCTGGGCTGGGTCCTCTCCCGCTTCGGCCACCCCCGCAGCCAGAGTGCCGCCCCCTCCTCTAAAATATGGGTGTTCAGGACGCTCTTAGCCCCAGGCAGCTGCCGTTTTCCAGTCAATCTGCTAAATCTATGCTTCTGAGAAGACACACGTCCTTAGCCAGGGCTGAGTGGGATTCATATAAAGGTGGGAGAAACCCCGCTTCCCTCATGTCAAGATGTCAGAGGCCGAGAACATCAGCTTCACCCTCTCTGACAGCTCCGTCCCCGGACACCCAGCCTTGCTGTACCTGAGACTGCACACAGCCAGAGATCACCTGGCCTGGCCTATAGGCACCTCAAGCCTTTAAAATATTGTGGTGAAATATAACCACATAGCTATCATCTTAAGGGTACAATTATTCAGTGGCCATCTAAGGCCATTCACAGTGCTGTGTACCCATCACCACCATCTGCATCCAAAACTCTTCATCATCTCTAACAACCCTGCTCCACTAAACACCACCCCCTCCCCCTCCCCCAGCCCCCCACACCCACCTTCTACTTTCCATCTCCGTGAAATGACTCCTCTAGGGACCTCATATGAGTGGAATCATGCAGTGTTTGTCCTTCTGTGACTGGCCTGTTTTACTTAGTATGATGTCCTCAAGTTTCGTCCATGTTGGAGCAGGTGTCAGAACTTCATTCCTAATTATGGCTGAATCCTCTTCCATTGTAGAGATGGACCACATTTTGTTGATCAATTCAGCCACCCATGGACACTTGGGTTGCTTCCACCTTTTGGCTATTGTGAATAATGCTGCTGTGAACATGGGTGTGTAAATATTGGTGCAAGTCCCTGCTTTCAGTTCTTTTGAGTAGTTACCCAGGAGTGGAAATGCTGAGTCATATGATAATTCTATGTTTAACCTTTTGAGAAAATGCCAAACTATTTTCCATAGTGGCTGCACCATTTCATATTCCCTCCAGCAGTGCACAAGGGTTCCAATTTCTCCGCAGCCTTGCCAACACTTGTTATTTTCTGTTTTTCTGATATTGGCCATCCTAGTGGGTGTGAAGTGGTATCTCATTGTGGGTTTTTTTTTTTTTTTTTTTTGGTACGCGGGCCTCTCACTGCTGTGGCCTCTCCCGTTGCGGAACACAGGTTCCGGACGCGCAGGTTCAGTGGCCATGACTCATGGGCCCAGCCGCTCCGCGGCACGTGGGATCCTCCTGGACTGGGGCACGAACCTGTGTCCCCTGCATCAGCAGGCGGACTCTCAACCACTGCGCCACCAGGGAAGCCCCTCATTGTGGTTTTGATTCGCATTTCCCTGATGGCTAACAAGGTTGGGTACCTTTTCATGTGCTTGTTGGCCATTTGTAGATCATCACTGGAGAAATGTCTATTCAAGTCCTTTGCCCATTTTTGAATTGGGACCTCCAGCCTTTTTTACGTCTGTCTTCCTAAGTCACAGAGGGTAGGAACACTGCCAGGCTGGGTCTCAG
Organism: Mesoplodon densirostris; assembly: GCF_025265405.1. NCBI lineage: Eukaryota > Metazoa > Chordata > Mammalia > Artiodactyla > Ziphiidae > Mesoplodon > Mesoplodon densirostris. Next base: position 2,373,390 of record NC_082664.1, on the reverse strand, counting down.
TGCTCTGGGTTTAAACTGCAGGAGCCCGGATCCCATCATGCTGAGGGATGCTGGGGTGGGGGCTCTCAGAACCTGGGGGTCATTAGGGCAGGAATGACCTCTCGGGGGGACAGTGACAGGAGATGGGGTGCTGGATGATGGCAGAGCCTCCCTGGCTGCAGGTGCTGGGGGTGCCCAGGACCAGTAGGGGATTCCCCTGATGGACGAGAGTGAGCCATGAGGACCCCAGGGTGCACGTGCTGAGTGGGGGTCTTTGGGGAAAGTCTTCCTGGTGGTCTCTATCCTCCCTCCAGGCCTGGGGCTTATGCTCATCACATATGTCCTGCCAGCTGTTCACTCAGCAAACACTCCTGGGCACACTGGCTGTGCCAGTGCCCGTGGTGCCCACAGGGAACCAGGCCAACTGGACTCTTGTCCCCACGTAGCCCACAGTTTCGAGCTGTGCTACCCAATTTAGTTAGTACTGGCCACTCCTAAATATTACAATTTAATACAATGAAATAAAATGGGGCTTTCTCTAGCCAAGATGGAGTATCATGGACCAGATTACTATCCCACTTGACATAAGCAAGAAGTGGACAAAAATATATAGAAAGTCCATTCTCAAGGTGCAGGACATCGGGTAGTGGAGTATGGTGAGAGACTGGAAATCATACAACCACCCCAGCTTACTGCCCTGGAACTGGAAGGAGGGATGCAGGGGGCTCCCTGGAATGGGGGATGGAGCTGAGAGGGGGACCAAGGAGGTGAGGATGTGAGGCTAGCAAACTGGAGAGGAGAGAGCAGCACAAGAGAGCCCTGGGGTCACAGAGGGTCCTTTTCAGGGTTCAGTTGGTTCCGTTGAGGAATGATCAACACAGGTGGGTCAGGGAACTACCAGAGGTGGGGAGAGGATTAGGAGTAACAGGCTCAGTGTTCAGGGATAGTGCATGTTCCACAGTCAGCCTGGAAAAGCTCAGGACTCCTGGACCTTGGGCAGAGTCCTCCCAAAGGCCTTGCTTCACCAGTGGGGTGACCAGACTTAGAGCACTGCTCCACTTCTGCCTAGAAAGTCTTTAAAGCAATGCCCCAAAGGATCAGATTATTTCCATGTGACTTAGCTACATCCCAGAAAAAGATCAAGAACTCAGAATCTGACAAGATAAAATTCACAATGTCTGGAATCCAATAAAAAATTCACAAGCATCTAAAGAAGCTGGAAAATACAATGCATAATGAGGAGATAAATCACCAAACCAAACCAGTGCTGACACAGATGTTAGGATTAGCCCACAAAAGCATTAAAACAGTTATTACAAGTGGATTGTTTTTGGATATGTTCAAAAACTTAAGCAGAGACATGGAAGTTGTAAAAAAAATACTCCAATTAAACTTCTAGAGATGAAAACTCTAAGGCCTGAGGTGAAAAACATAGCATATATAATTAATGGTGGATTAGACATTGTGGAAGAAATGATTAGCAAACTTGAGGATGTAGCATTAGAAATGATCTGAATAGAAACACAGAAAAACATTAATTTAAAAATAAGCAGAGGGCTTCCCTGGTGGTGCAGTGGTTGAGAGTCCGCCTGCCGATGAAGGGGACACGGGTTCGTGCCCCGGTCCAGGAAGATCCCACATGCTGCAGAGCGGCTGGGCCTGTGAGCCATGGCTGCTGGGCCTGCGCGTCCGGAGCCTGTGCTCTGCAACGGGAGAGGCCACAACAGTGAGAGGACCGTGTACCGCAATAAATAAATAAATAAATAAATAAATAAACAGAGTATCAGTGAGCTTTGGGAAAACTCCAAGTGGCCTAATATGTTTAATTGGAAACAGAAAAAATACTGGAAGAAATAATGGCCAAATATTTTCCATGTATGATGAGAAGTATAAACTCACATCCAAGAAGCTCAAGGAATCCCCAGCATGAGAAATATGAAAAAAAAGACAGCAAAGCACATCTAAATCAAATTGCTCAAAACCAGTGATAAAGGCAAAATCTTAAAAGCAGCCAGAAAATAAAAGAGAAGAATCATACTGTGGAACCAAAGTAAAGATGAGAGCAGGTTTGTGGAAAATGCAGGACAGATGGTAGAACAACATCGTCAAAGTCCTCAAAGAAAAAAAAATCTAACAATGTAGACTTCTATACCCAGTAAAAATATCTTTCCAAAACAAATACAAAATAAAGACTTCTGCAAACATACCAAAGCTGAAAGAACTCACCAGAAGACCTGCACTACAAGAAATGATAAAAGGTGTCCTTCAGGCAGAAAGAAGATAATACCAGCTGGGCATTTGGAGCTACATAAAGGAATGGGAAGTACAGCAACTAGCACTTTTATAGGTAAATACATAAGACGTATTATTATTATTCAAATACATTTAACAGATAATTGTTTAAACATAGATGATAACAATGCAGTGTGGAGTTTATGACATACATACAAGTAAAATGCATGAAAACAGCAGCAGAAAGTTTTGGAGGGAATAAATGAAAATATTCTATTTTAATGTTATTATATTGTACATGAAGTGCTATAATATCACTTGAAGAGGACTGTGATAAATGTTTCCTATAAACCTTAAAATAATAAATAAATTACAAATCAAAGAGCCATAGCTAATAAACCAACAAAAAGATAAAATAAAATTGTAAAAACACATTGAATTAATCCAAATGAAGGCGGAAAAAAAGGAAAAGGAGAAAAACAGATGGGACAAATAGGAAATAAATAACAAGATAATGGACTTAAACCTACCAATAATACATTAAATGTAAATGGTCTAAATATCCAAAATGAGAGACAGGTGGACAAATTGGGTAGAAAAGCAAGATCCAAATATATGCTATCTATAAGAAAACATTTTAAATATAAAGATACAAATAAGTTAAAAGTAAAAGAAGTGGAAAAGATATCCTATGATAACACTAATCAAAAGACCTCTGGCGCGGCTATACTAATACCAGACAAAACATATTTCAGAGCACAGAAAATTGCCAGGGATAAAGAAAATGGTTTCATGATGATAAAAGGGTCAATTCATGAAGAGGACATAATAATCCTAAATGTTTATGCACCAAATAACAGAGCTTTAAAATACATGAAAAAAAACCTAATAGAACCATGAGGAGAATTAGAGAAAATCCACAATTAAAGCCAGGATTTTAATACCTCTCTGAATAATTGTCACAACAAGTCAACAGAAAATCAGTAAGGCTAGTAAAGACTTCAGATTCAACTGACATTCATGAAACACTCACCCAACAACAGAATGGTCATTCTTTTCAAGCACACATGGAACATTTACTAAGATAGACCATATTCTGGGCCATAACACAAGTCCAAAAAATATAAAAGTATCCAAGTCATAAAAAGTATGTTATCTGACAGTGGAATTAAATTAGAAATGGAAGAGTTCTGGAAAGTCCCTCAGATTTGGAAACTAACACATTTCTTAATAACCCATGGGTCAAAGAAGAAATCAAAAGGGAAATTGGAAAGTATTTTGAACTGAATCCAAATGAAAATATAGCAAATCCCACAGAAAATGTGTGGACTTAGCTCAGTCACTCCTTAGGGGGACATTTATAGCATCAAATGTCTATAATAGAAAGGAAAAAAGATTTCACATCAGTGACCTCAGTGTCCACCTTCAGAAACTAGAAAAAGGGGAGCAAATGAAACCCACAGTAAGAAGAAGAAAGGCAGTAATAAAGATCAGAGTGAAAATCAATGAAACAGTAAACAGAAAAATTATAGAGAAAAATCAATAAAACCCAAGCTGGTTCTTTGAGATAATCAATAAAAACAATAAACCTTTAGGTAGGCTGATCAAGAGAAAACGGGAGAAAACAAATTACCAATATCAGGAGTGAAAGAAGTGACATCAGAACTGATTCCACTGATATTAAAAGGACAAGGAGTGTTAGGGACAACTTTATACCAATAAATTCAACTACTGAAAGGAAATGGATAAATTCCTTGGAAGACACAAATAACCAAAGCAGAATGAGATATATAGCCTGCTAGTCTTATATCTATTAAAGAAATAAAATTTGTACTTAAAAACCTTTCTACAGGACTTCCCTGGTGGCGCAGTGGTTAAGAATCCGCCTGTCCATGCAGGGGACACAGGTTCGAGTCCTGGTCCAGGAAGATCCCACATGCTGTGGAGCAACTAAGCCCATGCACCCCAACTGCTGAGCCTGCGCTCTAGAGCCCTCAAGCCACAACTACTGATCCTGTGTGCCACAACTACTGAAGCCCGAGTGCCTAGAGCCTGTGTTCTGCAACAAAGAGAAGCCACCGCAATCAGAAACCCACACACTGCATTGAAGAGTAGCCCCTGCTTGCCTCAACTAGAGAAAACCCGTGCAGCAACAAAAACCCAATGCAGCCAAAAATTAAAAAATCAAAGACAAAAACAAAACCTTTCTACAATGAATACTCCAGACTTGGGTTGCTGATGAATTTTACCAAATGCTAAAGGAAAAAACACCACCAACAACCAATAATGATAAACAGACCGTAAATCAGCACAGAAAAGGATGCTCGACCTTGTTGGTCCTTAGGGAAATGCAAGTTCAAACCACAGCGAGGCGCTCCCACACATATCAGAATGGTAACACTAAAAAGACTGGCCACACCCAGTGTTTGAGAGGCTGTGGAAGGGGCAGGGAGTCTCAGACCTGCTTGTGTGGGGGATGTAAAGGGGGTACAACCACCTTGGGGGACAATCTGGCAGCTTCTTGAACCATTAAACATACACCTGGACTTCCCTGGTGGCGCAGTGGTTAAGGATCTGCCTGCCAATGCAGGGGACACGGGTTCGATCCCTGGTCCGGGAAGGTCCCACATGCCGCGGAGCAACTAAGCCCGTGTGCCACAACCACTGAGCCTGAGCTCTAGAGCCCGCAAGCCACAACAAGAGAAGCCACCGCAGTGAGAAGCTCGCTCGCCACAACTAGAGAAAGCCTGAACGCAGCAACAAAGACCCAACGCAGCCAAAAAGAAAGAGAGAGAGAGAGAGAGAGAGAGAATGTGAAACCCATGTGTTTAAAAAAAAAAAAAAAAAAACCCCAAAAAACAAACAAAAAAAAGTACACCTGACGTATGATCCAGCCATTCCTCTGCATGAGAAAGAACCCACGTACACAGAGCTGTGTGCGGCAGTGCAGAGCAGCCTTATTTGTAACAGTGCCAAACTGGACACAGCCCAGATGTCCATCAACACCCGAATGGACAAGCAAATTGTGGTATGTCCAAGCATGGACACTTGTCAGTGAGAAACAGCACACCAGGGATGAATGTCCATATGCCGAGTGAAAGAAGCTGGACAAAAGATAAAATGTAAGTTACGAGTCTGTAAAGAATATATAGAAAATTCTAGAAAATGCAAACTAGTCCAGGATGACAGACTACGGATCAGAGCTGCCCAAGCGCTGGGGCCGGGAGCAGAGGGGGAGAGGGCTGGTGACAAAGGGGCACCAAGATGTCATCCGCGCTGGGCCTGGATAGTCGTGCCTCTCAAACTGTTTACTATAAAGGCATACAGTTTACTCTGTATCAGCTGTACCGCAATAAAACTACTAACTCATATAAAATTTTAAAAATCCAAGGCTGCAGTTGGATTGGCCTCCTGTCCAGTGCTCAGTGGCCACAGTGGCCGGTGGCCCCCCATGGATGGGGCAGGTAAAGAGCATCTTTGCCTTGAGGAGAGTGTCCCTTAGAGGGACAGGTGCACAAGGGATGGGCCGTGGCCAGTGGTGCCAGCCGTACCGTGGGTGTGCACCACCTGGGGGACAACAAGGAGGAGGGTGACCAGGTGACCCTCCGTGGGGGAGGGCCCTTTCCGCATCCCGGTGAGGACAGAGGTGTGGTGGCCCCCATGCAGGGTACTGGTGATGCCAAATTCCAGTGGTGGTGAGGGGCCTAAGGCCAGAGGGGAGGGTGGTGCCCCTGGGGGTAGGGGCACAGATGCTGTGGCCTTGGTCAGTTCAGGTCGGGGGTGGGGTCAGTACTGAGCCTTTGGGGAGGAGAAGAGGACACGCCGGGGCGGGGGGGGCAGGTGGACCCACCCCTGCAAGTGTGACGCTCGGGGTTACAAGCAGTGGGGGCAGGTCTCAGAGCCTCCCTGTCCCTGGCCCGAGGGGAGTTGCCCTGGGACAGACGAGGGGCCCAGGCAGGCTAAGCCTTTGGGGAACCCCCCGTTCTGAGCTCCTGCCTCTCCCTCCGTCTTGGAGACCCCCGGCTGGGACTGCAGGAGCCTAGCTTCCTGCACCCTGCCACTGTCTCCCTGGGGGGCAGGGACCAGCTCCGGGGGCAGGTGCCAGCTCAGGGTGGCCCAGCTTAGCCACTCAGCCCTCACGTGGGGACAGTGAGGCTGAGGAAGCAGCCTGAAGACGGAGGCACACGCCAGCCTTGCAGGGGAGCTGCGCTGGCGGTGGCTGGGGTGATGCTATCCCCCAGGACGTGGGGCCGGGCGCAGGTGGCAGACCCTTGTGCATGGCTGGGCTGGGGCAGGGGGTGGGCAGGCTGGGGCTGGCGGCATCCACTCTGGGGCTGGCACTTGGCCTTCACTCGTCCTGTGCTCGGTAGGACGGGTGGCCCTCTCCTTGCTTTGTCCCATCTGTCCCTTGGGTGAAATTGAGCAAACCCATAAAACCAAATGACTCTGATTGCAGAGGACGGTCCACGGCCCAGGTACGCGTCGGGACTTGTGAGGCCGAGTTGATAAAAATGTAATAAGTTCCAACAGAAGATATATTTTATGACAGGTGTGGCGTGGCCATGTGTAACTATGCTTACAATTAATTAACTTTTCATGCCGTTCATTAAGCTCCGTTATTTATGAGACCAGGCACCACATGATCAGGCAAAGTCACGGGAGGGAAGACACGATTAAAACCAGAGTGGGTTGTCGGACAAGGGGTCCCCCGGGCCGGGTCCCAGCTCTGGTGTCTGCAGGGGCCTCGCTCACTTCTGGGCCCGTGTAGGCTGAGGCCAGGGTCTCGCCATGGAGCAGCTGCAGTTACTCTCGGCTCATTCCTTGTGTGATTGGAAATAATTGTATTTGTGGTTTGCGCAGAAACTCTGCAACATATTGATTTTTCAATTACACCGGGAAGAAAACGAGAATGAGATGGAGGGAGAGGGCCCAGAGTGGGTGGCTGCTGGGTTACAGACGGTGACCCCAGGTGGCTGGCCGGGCACGGCTTCGGCAGGGGGCCTGACGGGCCAGGGACCTCAAGCTGGTCAGCCCCTCGGCGCCTCTGAGTTACAAGTGCCCTCAGGAGTCCGGCTTTTGTCTGACTGGGGAAACTGAGGCCTGGATGGGGAGAACGACCTCCCCTGCGGTCTGAGGCAGGGATGGACCGGGTCCCCCATCCCGGGAGTCCTCGGTCGGAGGGCGGCCACCTGGGAGAGCAGCCCTGTGCTGCCCAGGCATCCTCGGCTCCAGTGAGGGCGTCAGGCTGTGCTCTGCCCTGGTGTGAACATGTGAGGTCAGGACAAGCCAGAACCTTCCAAGAGGGGCCCGTGAAGCCCCGCAGCAACGTGCAGCCGGGGTAAGGGCGCTGGGGCTTGGCATCCTCTGCAAGCTGCTCCCAACGTCACCTGCCCTCAGGTGACCGTCATCACGGGCCTCTTCTCGCTACTCCCTCTTTATAAGTTCAGTCGTGGCCAGAGCACCCCCTCCTCTGTGTCCTCCCAGGGCAGCCCCCGTCCTGTCTGCCCCTCCCCAGGTTTGGCTTCTTGTTTCCGATCTGGCCGGCACCCCAGGGCCACTGGGGGGATGGCTAAGGTTCGTGGGGGGGGCGGAGCCAGCTGTCTCTGCGTCCTTGGCCCCAGGGGGGTGAGGACACTCGGGCAGTAGGGGAACATCAAAGTGAGGCTCACGGCCTGAGCCCCTGGCAGCCTTGGCGAAGGGGCAGTGGGAGAGGGGCTCTGGCAGGCCGGTCTTGGGGGTACTGGGCCTGGCAGGGGTGCTGAGGTCGGAGTTGGGGGGTCACAGTCAGAGGGGTGGCTGCAGGGTCAGTCACCGTCTCCACTCTGCCTCCTTCTTCCGTCCCCGAGCTTGGGTCCCTGGGCCCTGGGTTGGGTGGGGATGACAGTGCTGTGATGAGTGAACTGGGTGCTGGCAGCAAATCGAGGGACCCAGGGCCCCCCAGCTCAGGGGAGGCTGGGCAGATGAGGGCTCTGAGCCACAGGAGCCGAGCTGGGGGCAGGGCAGCCCAGGGGGCTTCCTGGAGGGGGAGGCACCGCAGCTGGATCCGGAAGCAGGGCAGGGCCGGCTCTCCCAGTGCTTCCGCTGCAGCCTGGAATGTAAGGATGAGATTTCGCAGCATCAGACAGCGTGGCTGGGATGGTGGGCGGCGATGGTGTCCACAAGCTGTTTGCAAACAAGCACCCTGTTGGAGGCTCGGGCACAGTCTATACTGGGTTTTAATTGAAAAATCAAATTCTTATTTTCTCCAAAATCACTCCGCTCATTTCTAAGCCCCCATAAAGCTCTATGGGCATTGCATTTCCCTGTGTTTTCCTTTTTTAAAGAAGTGGAAACCACACAAAACAGCACACACAGGACCCGGCTGGCAGCAGCCTCTGTTACCAGGAATCTCTTGGTGTCCCCTGAGGTGAAGGGGACACTTCCCTGGGCTCGGAGCTCTCCTGGATCTGACAGGTGCGTGTCCTGCGGAGGTGAGGTATCAGGTGGGGGGAGTGGACCGGGAGGCGGCACTTCTGGGACTCGATGGGCCCATCCCAGGTGTTGGACCCCTGGCTTCCCAGTGGGGCGGGGCAGCGGGGATCAGGGCTTCCGTAGGGCCTGTCCTGAGACCTGCACCCACCCATTCCCCCAGGGGTCCACAGTTCCTCACCTCCTCCTGAGTGGGAGATGGGATGCAGGGGCCCAGGCCCGGTCTGGCAAGCAAGTGTGAGCACCAGTGTGAATGCGTGTGTGCGTGCGCAGCGTGTGGGTGTGTGTGCACACAGGGCTGGCTGGGAGTGATCGCCTGGGGTGGGCAGCACTTCTCGACGACCACCTGTAGCCGCTGGTGGACACTGTCTCGGGGACGGGAAGTGGCAGGTGTTTCTCGAGTCGAGGTCACACCGTTTCTCCAGCTCCTTCTCTGGCCACCATCCAGGGGACTGGATGGTGACTCCTTCCCGTGTCCCGGTGGTCCCCGTGGGTGGGGTGTGAGGATGCCGGGGGCCTCAAGCCCCGGATGGGGGTCTGCCTGGCAGCACTGGGGGCTCACCGCTGTTCAGCCCCCACGGGCACTGGCCGTGCTGGGCTCCTGACCCACGGTCCAAGCCTGGGGTCTGGGTGCTGTGACCCTCCTACAGCCCAGGATCCCTGGTCCCTGAAAGCAGGGTGCTGGGTGCCACGTGGCCTTGGGGAATTCTCTGGTAGCTCTGCTCGCTAAGTGTGTCTCTGTGCAGGTCTTTTGAGCCCAGGGTGGGCCGTCGGGAAGCGGAGCTGAATGTGACTGTCCCTGTCCGTGGGGAGGACCCCTCTTTTGGGCCATGAGCACTGGGCAGGGGGAGCCGAGGGGGGTTCCTCTGGCCGTAGGGAGAACCCACAGGCTTGGGATCCTATTTCCTGGCAAGGCCACCACTTCTGAGCGCCCAGCCCCCGTTTCCTGTTTCTGTTTGGGGTTCAGTCTCAGCCCAGAGAGGCCAGGGGAGTGAGTGTTGGGTGTCTGGACTCTAGATGGGGGGGGCCCTGGGCAGCTGCGGGGCTGGGTGCAAGCGCCCCGGCTTGTCCATTCCAGAGGGAATGGGAAGCAAAGGTGGCCAGAGGGACAGGGGCCTTGAGGGACTCAGCCCGCACAAGGGAAGGGCATGGGCCCAGTGAGACCTCACCTCAGGGAGGGGCCCTCCTGCTTGGGCCTGAGCCCTGATCCTGGGGGGCTGCGACTCCCACACGCCTAGCCTGGCTGGGCGAACAGGGCTAGGTGTGCCCTTGGGGACAGTGGGGCCACCTGCCGGCCCCCGAGCCCGCCCTGGCTGAGCTGGGCCTGGGGAAGGCCGGGGGGCCTGGCTCTAGCTGTGGCAGCCCCTCGTAGACCCCAGCCAGGCCTCCTGTGCCCGAAGATGGCCCCAGGCTCCAGCCTGCCCCAGGGCTGGGCCTCTTCTCGGAGCAGTTTGGGGGGACGAGGCCCAGATGCTGGTCTTGTCTTTCAAGGAGGCAGGGGGACGTCCCAGGCGGCTGTCCTGGGCCCCTCCTCGTCCAGGGCACTTTTCACGCCAGGCCAAGGCCTCGGCCCACTGACCCCCCTCCCCTCCGCCAGGGCTGTGGCCTCCGTGGCTCGAAGGGCTTCTCGTGGACCGGCAGCCTCTGCTGACCCAGGAGGAGCCTGGGCTCCCGACCACGCCGGAACTTCCTCTTGACCTCCTCCCTCTGCTGGGCTTTCTAGCAAGGCCTGAGGAAGTCTGCGCCAGCCCCTCCCTCTGCGTCTCGGGAGAGGCTGGTCAGCCACCTGGACTCCCACCCTCCAGCCCCCTCTATGGTGAACAGTGGGAGACGGAGGAACATCCCCCATAAAGGGCAGGACGGGGCACTGGGCCGTCCTCTGGCCCAGGATGCGGGGTCCAGCCCAGCCCGGAAGCAGGGGGCGTGGCCTGCACACAAGGGCCACGGGGCGGCCCGGCTGGGCTGTGGGGCTGGGGGAGCCCTGTCTTGCCGCGTGACTAGCACCTTCCCTAGAGCCCATCTGTCCACTTCCCTCTTTGGTACAGAAGGGTAAACTGAGGCCCAGAGAGGGCAGGGATATGCCCAAGGTCACACAGCAGGCGGGAGGCAGCCCCCACCTCTCATGGCGGGCTGGTCCCACCACGGCTCACAGCTGGCGGGGGTGGAGGAGGGCTGCCCCTGGCGGGACGGCGGTGCCTGAGGGCGGAGGGCGGGGTCCACGTCCACCCGGGTGGTGGCGCGTGTCAGCCCAGCTCGTAAATAACCACGCAGGTAAAGGATTTAATTTCCCCTTGTTCGCTCCTGTGTTCTTGCTGCCTCGTAAATCTCTGCCCTTTATGACTCTCTCTTCGGCGCTTTTGCGACGGCTGATAATAGCTGAGTAAGTGGCAGAGAGGTTGGATTCTGCAGCAGACTTTAAACAAACACGCACGTCGGAGCCATAAATAACTCTAAGCAGAGGCGGCTGTGGGTGCCACCTCGCAGCCACCCTGGGGGCGGGGGACACGCCACTGCCCGAGGGAAGGGCTCTGGGACCCCCCCCCGAGGGGGGGCAGGGTCCGGGGTGGGGGGAGGGGGCCCGTCGCTAGGAGCTCTCAGCCACCAGGAGCAGGGACCCGCCTGGGCGAGGGTGCACGTGCGCGTGTGTGTGCACACGTGTGCAGTGTGTCTCTTCAGGTTCCCGGCCCGTCTGAGATAGGTGGTCGCTCCCTGGAGCTCTGCATGCCCTCCGTAGGATGAGTGGCTGCCGGAGTCCTTGTTCAGTGGCTGAGGGGGTGGGGCTGGAGCCCTGCCAGCTCCACTCCCAGGCCCTGCACCCCAAGGGCACCCTTCTGCTGCCCTTAGCCTGGAGACCCCAGGCCAGCCACCTGCTGCCAAAGATGTCCCTGGCTCTGATGTCCATGCTCCTACCGGCCAGCTGGGGAGACCAGACCAGGCTGGAGGGGCAGATCCTACAGAGATCTGGGGCCAGAGGGGTGCAGAGGGGGGGTTCACGTGATGGGGGGTGGAGGCTGGGCCGGAGGACTGTGGGAGCCCCTTGGTCAGGCTTGTGGCCGGGGGACAGGGGGGTGAGGCTGGATCCCCGAGCAGAGCCGCTCTCTGCCCTGGGTGCGGGGCGGGTAGGGGCTCTTCTCCCCTAAGACCATCCTCTCCTCAAACAATGAAGAATGAGGGGCACACGCACACCTGCATTTACACGTGTGCACGCATGCACGCACACCCAAACATAAAGTCCCCCAAACAGCAGCTGTTGGTTTGTCTGACGTCTGCTGGACACTCAAACACAGTCAGGGACCTCGGCGCCCACCGGGCACCAGTGACCCATGCCCACAATTGTTTATTTTCTGCTAAAACTTGCTTTGCCCTCCATGGTGCTGGAGCATCTCCTCATAAAAAAGCCATAAATGTAATTGATATTCTCAGCATTTCGAGAAAAAATATGAGTATTAAAGATATACAGTACACCCCATAAAATCTTCTCATATTTCTTCTTTATGGTGGGTTCTAAAATTGGCAAAATAAATTCCCTAAGACCTATTACACTTAACACAGAGTGTGTTTTGGAGGCGGCGGGTTGGGGGCTGGGGAGGCTGATCTGATGGCTGTGAGCTTCTCACCAGTACCGTCTCAGTCCCCGCTTGGCCATGGGCCGTTTTCCTAGAAACCTGGTTAAACTGGGAAAGGTGATTGCCTTGTTGTTACCGTCTCTGACCACAGCCGAATGCTGGGCACATTTCATCTCAGTGCTGCGGGGGTTTCTGTCTTCCTCCAAGAAAATAAAATGCCTTACGATGTACCCCCATGCTGATCCGCCCACATTTGTGATTCCATGGGGACCGGCTCTCCTTGGGTGGGAGGGTTGGTTTCAGAGTCAGCTGTTCCAAAGCTCTGTATTGCCTCCTTTTGGACAAGTCAATGAACTGTCTGCCTCAGTTTCCCTGCTGGTCCCTATGGATTTACCTCAGAGGGGCGGTCACAACCTGCGACGTGAATGCATGCTTTTCTGCTACACTATCTTCCTCCTTTTTTTTTTTTGTTTTTAACATCTTTATTGGAGTATAATTGCTTTACAATGTGTTAGTTTCTGCTTCATAACAAAGTGAATCAGCTATACATATACATATGTCCCCATATCCCCTCCCTCTTGCGTCTCCCTCCCACCCCCCCATCCCACCCTTCTAGGTGGTCACAAAGCACCCAGCTGATCTCCCTGTGCTATGCAGCTGCTGTATCTTCCTCCTTCACGAGACTAAAGCTCCAAAGAGCAGGGACCACATTTTGCTTTAAACTTTAAAAAAAAGTTTTTATTTGAGTATAGTTGATTTACAATGTTGCGTTAGTTTCAAGTGTACAGCAAAGTGAATCAGTTATACATATACATATATCCACTCTTTTTTAGATTCTTTTCCCACATAGGCCATTACAGAGTATTGAGTAGAGTTCCCTGTGCTATATAGTAGGTCCTTATTAGTTATCTATTTTATATATAGTAGTGTGTATATGTCCATCACAATCTCTCAATTTATCCCCCCATCCCCTCGTAAACATAAGTTTGTTTTCTACTTCTGTTTTGTAAATAAGTTCATTTGTACCTTTTTTTTAGATTCCACATATAAGATATGTGTCTTTCTGTGTCTGACTTACTTCACTCAGTGTGACAATCTCTAGGTCCATCCTGTTTTAAACTTTTTTATTTTTAAAATAAATTTATTTATTTTATTTATTTTGGGCTGCATTGGGTCTTCGTTGCTGCTCGCGGGCTTTCTCTAGTTACGGCTAGTGGGGGCTACTGCTCTTTGCGCTGGGTGGGCCTCTCATTGCGGCGGCTTCTCTTGTTGTGGAGCACGGGCTTCAGTAATTGTAGCACGTGGGCTCAATAGTTGCGGTTCACGGGCTCCAGAGCACAGGCTCATCAGCTGTGGTGCACGGGCTTAATTGCTCTACGGCATGTGGGATCTTCCCGGACCAGGGCTTGAACCCACATCCCCTGAATTGGCAGGAGGGCTCTCAACCACTGCACCACCAGGGAAGCCCGTGTTTTAAACTTTAAAATCAAATTTACTGAGGTGAAATTCACATGCAATGAAATGCACGCCTTTTTTAAAAAGTAAACTTTATCTTTTAGAACAGGATTAGATTTACAGAAAAATTGTGAAGCTAGTACAGAGAGTTCTCATACACCCCAGCTCGGTTCCCCTCTTATTAACCTCTCATATTGGGATGGTATATTTCATACAGTCAGTGAACTAATATTGATACATTATTACTAAGTAGAGTCTATACATCATTCAGGTTTCCTTGGTTGTTGCCTAGTGTCCTTTTTCTGTTCCAGGACACTGACTGACTCATCACCTCTCCTCAATCTTCTCTTGGTCCTCGGACTTTCCTTGTTTTTGATGACATTGACAGTTTTGAGGTGAACAGGTTGGGTGTTTTATAGGGTGTCTCAATTGGGATTTGTCTGATGTTTTTCTCCTGATTACACTGGGGTTCAGAGGGACGATGCAGGGATAAGTCCAACTTTCCTCACATCGTTTCAGCAGTTCCTACTCTCGACAGGACGTATCACAGTTGATGCTGACTTTGCTCTCTGGCTGAGGTAGTCTGAGTTGGCTCTCCTGCTGGAATATGACTCCTCTCTCAACCCCCACTTTCCACACTGTCCTTTTTGGAAGGTCCCCCTGCAGCCCACACCTGAGGACTGGGGAGTCATCCTCCACCTCCTTGAGGGTGGAGCATCAACGTAAATGACTTGGAATTCTTCTGCAGGGAGATTTGTCTCTTCCACATGTAATTATCTATTTCACTTAATTATATCAGTATGGACCCATGGATATTCATTTTATGCTTTGAGATAATCCAGTGCTATCTATTTTATTGTTCAGATTGTCCCCGTCTGGGCCACTGGGAGCCCTTCAGGTGCCTCCGTCTTCTTTGACATGCTTATTGTTTGTTGACACTTTCTTACTTTCTGGCACAACAAGAAGCTGCAGGTTCTCTGGAATTTTCTCTGGCCCAGCCCTAGAATCAGCCATTGCTCCAGGGAGCCCTGGTTCCTCTTATTGGAGAATCCTATTAGAAAGCGAGGTCTGGGCCCTGGTGTGCTGATTGCTACTAAGATGTTGCTGCTTCTTGGCACTCTCGGCTCACAGAGCCAGGGAATACCCGTGGGTACTAACGTGCGTACATACCCGCATATCACGTACGTGACTCATGTCTCTACTATATTTCTTTCTTTTTTTTTTTTTTTTTTTTTTTTTTTTGCGGTATGTGGGCCTCTCACTGTTGTGGCCTCTCGGTTGCGGAGCACAGGCTCCGGACGCGCAGGCTCAGCGGCCATGGCTCACGGGCCCAGCTGCTCCGCGGCATGTGGGATCTTCCCGGACCGGGGCATGAACCCGCGTCCCCTGCATCGGCAGGCGGACCCTCAACCACTGCGCCACCAGGGAAGCCCTGCTCCACATTCTTGAGAGCAATTGGTATTGTCAATTTTGGGGACTTTGGCCATTCTAGTAGGCATGCAGTGTTTTTTCCTTGCTTTAATTTGCATTTCCCTAATGATAAATGGCAGTGAGTATTTTTCGTATACATTTGTTTATATTTTTTAGTGAGGTGCTTGTTCAGAACTTTTCCTTATTTTAAAATTGGCTTGATTGTTTCCAAATTGTTAAGTTTAAGAGATCTTTGTGTATTTTGGATTTAAGTCCTTTCTCTGATATGTGCTTTGCAAAGATTTTTTCCTGGTATATGGCTTGTCTTTTTATTCTCTTGATGGTGTCTTTTGTTTTTAATTTTTAAAAGTCTAACATCAATTTTTCTTTCGTAGATTGTGTTTTTGGTGTTGTAACAAAAAACTCATCACCAAACTCAAGATCACACAGGTCCTATGTTTTCTTGTAGAAGCTTTATAGTTTTGAGGTTTACACTTAGGTCTATGATCCATTTGAATTAATTTTTATGAAAAGTGTCCATAGTCTGTGTCTAGATTCACTTTTAAAAATTTTGCACATGATGTCCAGTCATTCCATTGTTGAAAAGACCGTCTTTCTCCATTGGATTGCCTTTGCCTGTTTGTCAGAAATTGGTTAACAGCATTTGTGTGGGTCTACGATCCCGCTCTCTATTCTGTTCCATTGATTTTTTTTTTTTTTTTGGTCTATACTTTTACCAATACCACACTCTCTGGATTTCTGCAGCCTTAAATAGGAAGCTTGGAAATCGGATAATGTGAGTCCTCCAACTCTGTGCTTCAGTGTGTGCTGTATATCTTAGGCCTTTTGACTTTCTGTATAAACTTTTAAGAATGCTTTTGTCGATAGCTACAAAATAGCTTGCTGAGATTTGATTGGGAATGCATTGACTGGATAGATTACATTTGGAAGAGCTCATTTTAACAATAACTCGTCTTCCTATCCATGAACATGGAATAATATCTCTCCATTTATTTCCATCTTTTTTGATCTCTTTCCTCAGAGTTTTGTAGTTTTCAGCATATAGATCCCATACATATTTTGTCAAATTTATAGCAAAGTATTTCAATTTGGTGGGGGGCGGGTATGTTGTAACTGGTATTGTTTTCTTAATTTCAATTGTACATTGCTGATTTATAGAAAAGCAACTGACTTTCATATATTAACCTTGTGTCTTGAGACCCTGCTACACTTGCTCATCAGCACCAGGAGATAGAGAGACAGACAGAAGGGTAGATAGATTTATTTATAGGTACATACATAGATTGATTTTTGAACGTAGAAATATACTTGGTCACGGTGTATAATTACTTTGATATACTGTTGGACTTAATTTGATAGTATTTTGTTGATGAATTTTGCATCTACATTCATAAGACTTATTGGTTTGTAGTTTTCTTTCAATGTCTTTGTTTTGGTATCAGGGTAATCTGGCCTTACAGGTAAATTAGGAAATGTTCCCTCTGCTTCTAGTTTCCATGAGAGAGTGTAGAGAATTGGTATCTTTTATTTCTTAAATGTTTGGTAGAATTCACCAGTGATGTCATCTGGGCCTAGTGCTTTCTTTTTATGAAGGTTCTTAATTATTAATTATTGTTCCAATGTCTTTAATAGACACAGTTCTATTCAGTTGACCAGTTTCTCCTTGTGTAAGTGTTGGTAGTTTGTGTCTTTTACGGACTTGGGCCATTTCACCTTCAGTCTTCAGGTTTGTGGACATAGAGCTGTTCGCGCTCTTCATTTATGACTGTTTCAGCGTCCTGGACCAGAAGTGATGCTGCCTTTCGTTTCTGATGTTGGCAATGCATGTCGTCTTTGTTTTTTCTTGGTTAGCCTGCTAGAGATTTATCATTTTTTTGGATCTTTTCAAAGAACCAGCTTTTGGTTTTGTTGATCTTCTCTATTGCGTTCCTGTTTTCAGTGACATTGATTTCTGCTCTAATGCTTAGGATTTCTTGTTTTCTACTTGTTTTGGTCTTAAGTTGCTCTTCTACGTCTAATCTCCTAGATGAAAGCACAGAGTTATTTCAGATCTTTCTTCTTTTCTAACACATACCGTTAACGCTATAGATTTCTCTCTGAGCGCTGCCTTCCTAGTATCCTGCAAGTTTTGATAATTTTCATTTTTATTTCCATTTAGTCCAAAATATTTAAAAATGTCTCCCAAGACTCCGTCTTAGGTCCATGTGTTAATTAGACACGTTGTTTAACTTTCAAATATTTGGGGATTTTCCAGCTTCTCTGCTCTGTTATTCTTTCTAATTTAATTCCATTGTGGTCTGAGAATATCTTTTATACGATTTCTAGTCTTTTTTTAAAATTGGAGTACAGTTGATTTACAATGTTGTGTTAGTTTCAGGTGTACAGCACAGTGATATATATATATATATATATATATATATATATATATATATATATAATCTTTTTCAGACTCTTTTCCCTCATAGGTTATTATAAAATGTTGAGTAAAGTTCCCTGTGCTATACAGTAGGTCCTTGTTGGTTATCTATTTTATATATAGTGGTGTGTATATGTTGATCCCACACTCCTAATTTCTATTCTTTTAAATCTGTTATGGTGTGTTTCCTGGCCCAGAATGTGCTCTGTCTGGGTGGCTGTGAGGAGGATGTGGCTTCTGCTGTGGTTGGGTGGAATGTCCCAAAAGTGTCCCTGGAGAAAGCTGATGGATGGTCTTCACGTTGGCTGTATCCTCCCTGGTTTCCTGACTGCTTGTCCATCAATTACTGGAAGAGGGTTGTTCAAATCTCAGCTATAAACTTGGACGTGTCCATTTCCCCTTGCCATCCTGCTGGCCTTTGCCTCATGTCTTTCGATGCTCTGTGGTGTAGGAGGGCAGGTCAGGCTCTCCCAAGGATGAGACTAGAGAAGTTATGGGGAGGTTCCACTCAATCACTCGGCCGCTGCGGCGTCCCTGTCGCCAGCACATCCCTCTCTTAGTTGTAGGCCAGTTGCTATTGCCAAGGCTGTGCAAAACAGTGGGCAGCAGTGAGTCTGCCGTGGAGTTGGGTTATTCTCCCCAGTGGCCCCTCTTCCACGCGCCCCCCCCCGCCCCATGGAGGGTTAGAGTTGTGTCTCCTTCAGTGTGTCAGTGCCAGCTCCCCAGCCCGAATCTTGATGTATGGAAAATGCAGCCAATAGGGAGTTGGGGTGAGAAATAACGTTCTTTGTGAACCGTGAGGGTTTGAGGTCGCTGCTACCCCAGCATGGCCTGGCACGGGCTGGCTAATAGAGAGACTGGCACCTCGATTTGGCGGCTGCCGTCCACAAACCAAAGTGTGTGGCATTGGCCCTGGGGCTGGCAGGGTTGCGTGAGGGTCTGTGATTCGAGGCTGGAGGCTGTAGCGGTGGAACCTCTGCCCAGACTGTCATCTACAATGTCTTGGAAAGCAAAAGCTAGAAGAGGTTGTGGATTCAGGCAAAGAGGTTTGGAAACCTCAGGCTGCAGGAAGCAGGAGGTGAAGATGGAAACTGGTTTGCAAACAGCATTGAAAACATAGCTATAGGCAGACATGGCTTTATTGAGCTTTGCAGATACTGCGTTTTCTACAATTGAAGGGTTGTGGTGACCCTGCGTCCGCCAGATCGATAGGTGCCATTTTTCCAACAGCATTTGCTCACTTTGTGTCTCTGTGTCATATTTTGCTAATTCTCACAACAGTCCAGATGTTTTCTTCATGATTATTATATCTGTTACTGTGATCTGTGACTCACTGAAGGTTCAGGTGATGATTAGCATTTTTTAGCAATAAAGTATTTTAAATTAAGGCACATACATAGTTTTTTAGACATAACGCTTTTGCACACTTAATAGACTACAGTAGAGCATAAATATAAATTTATAAGCACTGGTAAACCAAAAAATTCATGTGACTCACTTCATTGTGATATTTGCTTTATTGGGGTGCCTGGGACTGAAGCTCAGTATCTCCGAGGTCTGCCTGTGCTACTTCTCTCTGACCAATACAAGGTAAAACTAGAAATGCTTCACTCAGTAAATGCCAGTTAGACTCAGCCTGGTGGCAAAGACCAGATGGAGAGGGTGACCACCAGGCCTTCTGTTACAGTCTCGGGATAGACTAAGGGGACAGCCCAGTAGATTTTTTTTGCAGGTGACACTTTGCAGGAAGAGAGATTGAGGGCCCTCCTCTCCCGAGGAAGCCCAGTAAGATTGAGGTGGCCGTCAGCAAGTCTAGAGAGAGGGGCACATCTCCAGAAACGCTGTGGGCCTGGTGACCAGCACAGGAAGTGGCCTGGAATCAAATAGCTACAGAGCCAGTGAAGTGCTGAGGGGACAGTGCAGCCAGCTGGATTAACAGCGCCTGTGGAGGTGCAAGTCTCAGGGCTTCCAACCTCCTGTGGGCAAGACACAGGATGCATTTCCAGATGTGGTCCAGAGGGTGATGGAAAAGGAAAGGCTCCCTGGACTGGGAACCTGATGCTGCTTTGAATGGGACTTTGGGGTCATTTCCCAGGTGTCACGTGAGAGGAGAGGAAGGCAAATGTTTGCAGACAACGGGGTGGGTGGCTGTCCAGTATCACCAACACCCACTCCTCTCCTCCTAAGAGGGTTGCATCTCCCACTTCATTCACACCAGGCTTGTCCAGATAGACATAGCAGAGGGGGCATGCCATATTCAAGCAGAAACTTTAAGGGTGCCGGGTGGTTCTGCAACAGTCTCTCTCCCTCGGCCTGAGAATGACTCAGAGAAGGCCTCCATCTTTAGCCTGGATCCCATGAGAAAGAAGGCACGCAGAGCAGACCTGGCCTATTGCCTGCATGTGACATGAGCAAGAAATAGTTCTGCAGCACAAGGCTCTGGGATTCGGGGATGTTTGTTACTGCAACATCGTATAGCATGAGCTGATGGATACACACTGAGTCCTTACCTTTCTCTTGGAGGTCATCACTGACCTCCAGGCTGACAAGCACAGTGGGCCTCCTGTGTTCTCCACCCTGCTCCCAAGCTCTGCAAGCACTGTCTGCATCCCCACCTTGCTGCCCCATGTGACATATTTTAAACCAGGGGAGAAAGGAAAAGTGAGCAGGAGCCAGAGAAGACTCCTGAGGGTGGACGCACACCTGGGCAGAGTGGGGCTTGGCCCAGGCAGCATGGGTGACGTGGGCAGCCCTTCTGGGACCCCAGAGACCCCAGGCATTTTTGGTGTCCACATTCTTTTAGCTTTAATGAATTCCTCTAAAATCTTCTGTTACGGGTTTTCTGTTCCAATTTGAATATGCATCTTTCAGAACACTTTACAAATTTGAGGGCTTCTTGCATATTATTTCGATCCTCCAGCTACTAGAGCAATTGCAGAATCATATAGATTAAGGACAGTTACTCTGGGAGGAGAAGGAAACAGGAGATCAAACACTTATCTGTATAAATAAATTCAGCGTAATCCACAATTAAGCAGCATTTGACATTTAAAAAATATTTGATCCATGTTTTGGCTTCCAGGGCTGCTTAAGGGGGTTGCGATGTGTAAATTACATTCAAATCAGGGTTAAATATAGTTCTCAGAGAAAGATTGTATGATTTAAATTGCCTGATTATTTGGGGGGAAAAATCTGTTCTCCAACAATTAGGAGAGTGAGGATATTTGGCTTGTTGGAGAGAGACAGAGACACAGAGACAGACAGACAGATGAGAAATGGATATTTCTGCCCTTGGAGACCTGGAGGTGCTGCCTGGGGAGGGGTCGTGTCTACACAGGCCTGGGGGTAGGGATGGGGTCTACAGTGAAGCGGGACAGGTACCAGAGCAGCATCGGGGGCGGGGCGGGGGGTGGGCTGAGCCAGGGGCCCGGCGGCCGGGCCAAGCAGGGATGAGGCGCCATCTCTGCCTGGCAGGGCCGGCCGGCATACGAGAGCACCCAGGCTGTGGCCAGACGCCTCGGGAGGGAACTTGGCACTGCTTGGAGCCAGCGATCCGTTAATTAGGTGATATTTCTTAAAAGTCACGTTGGGGGAGGGGTGTGGATGGCAGGCTGCCTTCAGGAAAAAATCCAAACCGTAGCACTCCCTCCTTCCAGGATTAAGAAGTGGTGGGGTGGGGGACTCCGGGGTAGGAGATAGGCAGGTTCAGCTGTGGGGGCCTCCGAGCCCCCCTTGACACGAGGCACGCGACCTTGGGCCGATGCAGAGGGGCTCTGAGGCCCTGTTTCCTCATCTGTGAAATGGGAGCATTAACGACATCTCTCCGGTCCGCACCGAGGATTAAACGTGGGTGTGGATGGCATGCAGCACGGGAGTCAGCGTCTGGACGCAGCTGTCTGGCCTGGAGTCTCCGCTCTGTGACTTTGGACAAGTTACTTAACCTCTCTGAGCCTCATTTCTCCATCTGGAAAGCGGGGATAGCACCTGCAGCTGCCTCGCAGGCTGTTGGCAGGTTAGTTTAACCAGATGCTCTTTCTCTACCGAGGCTAGCGCTGTGGCTGGCACGCAGCAGGCACTCTGCTCCTGCATCTCAATATTTCCTGAGCACCTGTGAAGTGCCAGGCGACGACCCAGGTGCCAGTCTTCCTCTAGGAACAGGGTCGGAAAGACTCCTGCACTCGTTCTAGTGTGGGAATCCGGCCGTGAGGAGGAAACGAGATCATTGCAGAAAGCCCTGTGTGCTCTAACGACAAGGGGTCCGGGGAGGGCCCGAGGAAGTCTGCGGGTGGGAGGGGCAGCTGCAGGTTGTGGGGTCTGCGGAGGCCGGTTGGGGTGAGAAGGAGCCTTTCCAAGAGTTGGCGGGGGAGCTCTGGGCTGGGAGGGGCTGCGAGGGTGGCAGTGGGGCACCGTGCCGTCCGCGCTGTGCGGGGGTCACTCTGTCCCTGCCGAACTGGACACAGCACAGGTCTGAGGGTGGGGCACTGCCCGTGGTCTCAGGCCTGGGGGCCCTGGTCCCTTCTCCGCAGGAAGGAGTCCAGTGCGTAGGCGGCCAGCGTGAGGGCCAGGGGCTGGTGGGGTGATGCCCACAGGGGAGTGGAGGTCGGCCGGCACCCGGGCATCTGGCAGGGTTTTCAGCCGCTGCCTTTGGTTCCTGGAGAAACCCTCTCCCTCCAGAGCTGCCCCTTTGAGACACTTGCTCTCAGGTAGGACCCCCAGCTCCACCCAACACCACCTCCTGGGGGCTCTGAAAGGGTGGCAGTGCCTTGGGGGCCCCACCTAGCCTTACCTCCCTGCTGGAGGCCGGGACTTAACTCTTCCCGCCGTCCCACGGGCTATGTGTCCGCTCTGGGACGGTCAGCTATGGCCACAGGGCTGGATGCCAAGGCCCATGGCCCCAGGACGCTGGGGTCGGCCTTGAGGTGGGTGTGGTAGGAGTGTGGGTGACGTGGGGTGGCCACGAGCTGTTGCCCCCGGCACCCGGCACAGACTCTCCTCACCACACATGAGGGACGGTGGGTGTGCATTCCCCACGCCAGGCCCACCTCCAAGCTGACCAGGTGGCCCTTGTCTGGGCACAGAGCAGGTCCCAGGCCCCTGGCTGGGAATATGCTCATTTTGAATTTGGTGCACCTCGAGTGGACTTCTAGAAATTCCTGATCTGTCTTTGTGTCGGTTCTACAGCCAGGCAATGGCCTTGTACCTGTGCTTCCCGGTCCCTGGAAAGGGCGCTGGAGGTAACCTTGGCGTCCGCCCCTCCCCAGCAGCGCCTCTGCCATCACCCGAGAGAACAGGGTGGGTGGGAAGGCGGGCGGGGGAGCTGCGCAGCCAGCTGGCTTGAGGTCACGTTGTTATGTTGGAGCGTGTTGAGCGGCTGGGCTTATAAAGCCCCGGTGGTAATTGGATCCGGGCAGGAGTCCTTGACAGGGGTCGTTAAACGACTGGGCTTCGGCTTATGGCTCCCATGCAGACAGGCCAGGGCCAAGCTTCTCTTGGGACTGCGCAGGGGCTGGGGGATGGACACGATGACCCCTCCATGATGGGGACAGGCCTAGAGCCGCAGCCTGTGCCTTTCCACCACCAGGGTTAAGGCTGCTCAGTCCCCACCCCCCTCCCGAGTGTCTGGAACCTGGCTGTCTCCGTGGGCGTGTGGTCACTCTGGTGGCCGGAGGGTGCGCCCTGTGCTGGCACGGGGGTGCCATGGTGACTTGGACCCTGAGCCTGGCCCGTGCCCCAGGTGAGCGAGGGGGGAGGGGGTGTCCAGGCACAGACCTTCCAGAAGGCCCAGATGGTGCCCGCAGAGCCGAGCCAGTGAGGGCGGGGTCCTGGGGCCGACAGCAGAGGCCTCTGGGTCTGTTGGCGGGGGAGCCAGGCCTGCGCTGAGGCTGGAGCGTCAGGAGGTCTGCTGCCCGCCGAGAGGACGGTGATGAGGGGTGGTGCTAATAGGAGTGCTCCCACCTGGCCCAGAGAGGCTGAGCGACGTTCCCCCAGGTAGCTCAGCCTGCCCGTGGTGGTCCCCAGGTAGGAACGCTGCAGAGACGGCAGGAAAGCCGGTGTGCTTGCCTCGAGGACCGGTTACCTGGTGTCCGTCAGCTGGCCTCTGCTTCAGGGACTGTGGGGCTGTGGCCCGGCTTCCCGGCAGAGCGGGCGAGGGGGGTGCCCTCGGCATACCTGGCTGGGGTGGGGGACTGGGGGCTGGTGAATTATTTAGTGTTGCCAAAGATGATGAGTTAGAAGCTAATTAAAAAAGCTAATCTGCAGAGCAACGCAATAAAAGAAGCATAAAATTCCAATCTCATTTGTTCCACTCGGCTTCACTGGTGCAGGATGCCCGGTGCGCTCTGTCTGTGGGCGGCTTGCCAGGCGCGAGCCCAGCGGCGGTGTGCGGCCTTCCGTGGGGTTCGGCAGGGTGCAGGGCTCGCTGGGCCGCCTCGCTGGCTGGGGCTGGGGAGGGTCCTAACGAGCGGGGCAGGGGCCGAGAGGCTGGGCTGGCAGCTGTACCGGCTGTGGCGGTGCTGTGGCCCCAGGGCTCTGCAGTGGCCTTGCCGTGGGTGGGGGCAGGCGCCTCATGCAGGGCAAGAATGAGACCCGATGTAGGTAAGCAGGTGGCTTTGCCAGACCGCAGGCAGGTGCCCCCTCCTCTGAGGCTGCAGTGGTCCTGCCTGCGGGGCTGGGCTGGAGGCAGGACCCCCACGTGGGGCGGGGTGGGGCTGGGCTTACCCAGCGAGGGGAGGGGCCTTCTCCCCACGGGCTGGAGGCCTGGCCTTGCTGGCATTTGCTGTGCCCTCACTATGCCAGGTGCCCTGTCCCAACCTGGGGAGACCTCATGGAAAAGGGGGTCCGAAGTGGGAGAGCCTGCGTTTGCCCATGTTGGCCCCGGTCACCCTCTGGAGCTGTGCCAGGCCTGTGTGCCGGCCACCGAGGGGCCGAGAGTAGCCCCCTTTGCGTGGGTCCTGGAGGAACGTGGCTCAGGGTTCAGGTGGGTACCTTTGGAAAAATCACTTCAGCATCAAAATTATAGGTCTCACCCTCCGGAACCAGATGCTGGCTTGGTCCTGGCTCTTCCCTCTATTGGCTGCAGGCCTTTATCTCTCTGTGCCTCAGTTTCTACACCCGAGGAATGGGTCACAATGGCCACAGCTTTGGTGGTCCACTGGGAGGGTACAGTGAGCTGGTCACCTCACCTGCCTGGCTCCGAGCACGGGCTCCCTAAGTGCCAGCGAAGACCGGGGCCTGCCCCCCAGACTGCAGTTCACAGAGCTTGTGTCCTGGGGGCCGTGAGCCCCAAATGCTCCAGCACCTCTCCAGTTTAAGGACAGGACATGGATGCTCAGAGAATTTGGTACCGGGGCCATTCATCCTGTGGCTGCACGACCTGGGTCTTCTGCTCACAAGAAGCCCCTGGCCTGGCCACCCTCCCATGGAGGGGGGACACAGGCTGCAGAGAGCTCCCCAAGCAAGGACGGGAGAAAAGCCAGGGGCTGATTTGCCGTCTCCCTGGGGCTCCCGAGAAGCCCGGGGCTGTAGCAAGGGAGGTGGCATCCTGTGGTCCTGGGGTCAGTCGATGCCTGGCTCTTAGCTTCACCCACACGCAGACTTGATTCACCTGCCGGCTGCCCACTGTGTGAGGGCAGCCAGTCACATCAGGAGGCAGGAGAGCCCAGCCACACCCCCAAGGCAGGAGCCCGGGCACCCAGGCCACTCTGCAGCTCCGGAGGCCTTGGCGGGTCTGTGAGCCATGGCTGGCGTACGAGGCTTATCTGGGCCGCACAGTCCAGCTGACAGCATCCTTAATCGAGCCAGGAGAGCGGGCTCTGTCTGGGATAATAGGAGATGGGCACTTGCCAGCCGAGCCTGCAAGCTGTAATTTGATACCATCTCAGCACAATGAGGCCTGATTTCTCCAGGCTGGTGGCCTGTGTTGGGTGCCCTGGGGACAGCGTTAGTCTCCAGGCTGGTGGCCTGTGTTGGGGGCGCTGGGGACAGCGTTAGTATCCAGGCTGGGAGGCTTGGATGTTCCTCATTCGACCAAACTGGTCAAACACGATGAGGGTGGGAACAGAAAAGGAAGATGTTTGGAAAAGCCTCACTATAGGCAGTCCTGGAGGGGAGGGCTGGCCCCGTCTGTCCCCAGACCACTTGGGGACCAGGCCGTGGGGACGAGGGCTGTGACTAGTTCTGGGGCCAGGTCTACAGGGTGGGCCCTGGAGGAAGGCTGCCATAGCTTCAGGGTTTGTGGCAAGTGTATGAGTGAGAGTCAGGGCAGAGGGCAGGCAGGAGGGCAGCGGGGGGAGGTCTCCCTCTCCCTAGATGGGAGGCCTGTGTGAGTTAAGGCATCACTGCTTCAACAACAAGCCCAGTCTCGGGACTTGACCTTGCTGGTGGGATGGTTCCTGGGAGAGGGGCTGCTGTCTTTCGGGTGGTGACTCAGGGCCCTGGGTCCCTCCAGCCTGGGCTCTGCCACTCCCTGGGCCTCACTTCTGCCAATGGAGGGAAGGGAGAGCATTGGGGCCCCCTGGAAATGGCACCCCAACTGCAGTGAGGCAGGGGACGAGGGCAGGACGTGCAGCCAGAAGGGAAGGCAGCAGGCGCTTGGGCGGTCAGCCTCCTCCCCAGGGATACCCAAGGCGGGGTGACCGGGATGGGAGGAGAGGCACCAGCCCAGTCTGTACAGCGTGAGGCCGTGTGTGGAGAAGGTCACACACAGCCAGGCTGCACACGCCTACACACATGTGCACACGTGCCAGCGCATAGAGGAGGTTCCGGAATAACAAGCACCCAGCGGAGAACGGCTGTCACCCTGCAGAGGCGCCTCGGACCGAGGAAGGGGGGACAAGGGGACTGCTCTGTCTGTGCAGTTGGAATTACCATGATACATATTTATTCACAAATCATTTGCATAATTAAAAAAGACTAAACTGGAGCAGATTATGTGGGAGGTTGGGGATAAAGAAACTGCGATGCATCCTCGGGGCCGTGCTGGCGGCACTGGCTGGCTGGCTCCCTTGGGCCACCTCTCGGGCCCCCAGGCTGGGAAAGGCCTCCATCCTCCAAGGCACCGGCTGTAAGTTTTGGCTTCCCTGTTGGTCCAGGGCCGGGACATGTCGGGAGTCCTCTGCCTCCTGCCCCGCCAGGCCCGGCTCGCGGCAGGAGAGGGGGCGGGGCCTGCTGGGATGCAAGGGTTGGGGAGGCCGCCACCCTGGGGCGTGTGGCGCGTCCCAGTGGAGCTTTCGTGTGGCCCAATCCCCCTGTGCGGCCCTGCCCATGTGGGCCTGGGGCCCCGGGCAACGGGCCGGCAAGAGCACCCGACAACAGGGGCTTCGGGGATGAAGGTGAGTTCTGGACGTGAAGTCTGGGAGCAGGTGGCCCGGGGTGGCCAGGAGACTCAGCCCTGCCGTCCTTAGCCCGTGGGTGGTCCAGGCTCACTGCCTTTTGGCTCAAGATGCCCCTTGGCCCACGGTGGCCCCCTGAGCAGGAAGGAGGGGAGGCCTTTCCCGCAGGCCCAGAAGACCCCTTTCACACCGCACTGGCCAGAGCGTCCTACATCCTGTGGTCACGCAAGGCCAATCGCAAGCGAGCAAGACAGGACTGACCAGACCAGCCTGGCTCCACCCCAAGCAGGGCGGGGGCTGCCCTCTTTACCTGCATTCCATTCGTTTTTATTTTATTCTGTCAACGGGAAGAAAAGGCAGTGGGGTGCGGTGAGCAGAGGGCCATCTGTCTCTGCCTTCCCGGGAGTGCCCGGGCAGTTCCTGTCGTGGGTCTTGTCCGTGAGGCGGGAATAATGACATTGGCATCAGACCAGATGCGCACCCGCCAGGTCTCGTCACGAGACTTCACACGTGTGGATTCTTCTGCTCTTGACAGCAGCACACGGCACTTTTGTTCATTCATCCCTCCCGCGTCAAGGGGAGGGAGTGGAGGCCCAGAGTCCCAGCCCAGAGCTGCTTCCGGGCTCCTGGGGGCCACCAGCCGCTCCCGGCACCTGGGAACCCCCCAGGTGCACTGCACCAGGGCCCTTGTGTGTGGGTAGACGTGCCTGACGCAGCGCTTCTGAGAACCCGGAGGTCCTCCCAGACGCACTGTGATACAACGTGAATTTCATAAAATTTGAAAAGTCCAGGCAAGCACAAGGAAAAGAGTCATCCTTTAGCATCGTGTCCCAGAGACGCCCACCGTGAACACTTGGTGGCAAAGGTGTTGGGGTGTTTTCTGTGCATGTGTTCACATCATTTAGATCATGTTCCACACACTGCTTTTCAAACCTTGAAGATCTTTCATTGTGAGCAAATGTCTGCCCCAAACAACGTCTAATGCTTGTTTAGGTTTCTGTTATTTGGCTGCACCACTAACGTGACCGCCCGTCCACGGGTGGCCGTTCAAGGTCCCTCCAGGTCTGTCCAGCTGTGACGGCCGTCCTCTGCCACCTCCGCAAGCACATGTCCCAGCCTCTCCCCTCCTCAGCCCTCAGCCACCTCCTCCTTGCACTGTTTTCCTAGACACCCCAAGCCCATTCTTTCCTCAGGACCTTCGAACGTCCCAGGAATTCTGACTGGAGTGTCCCCCCCACAATGTTGTCATAATTGATCCATCACTTTGCTGGGGTCTCTGGTCAGCTATCACTAGATCAGAGCATCTTCCTGACCCCGGCCTGTGCAGACGCACCCCTTGTCCTGCCCCATTCTGGTCAAGTCCTATTCCTCCAGCCCCGTTTTCTTCTTCATAGCATTTCTCATCACCTGGAATTGCTCCTTTGCTTCCACGCTGCCCCCTGGAAAGCAGGTCCCAGAGGGTCTGACCCCTGCATGCTATTCATGCTGCACCCAGCATGCGGACAAGAGTTCTCCTGAAATGTTGGCTAAGTGGATGAATGATGCCTCCTGGAACCCCTGTCTGAGAACTGCCCCCACATTCATCCTCTGAAATAGCACCGGAAGGCCCAATGGCACACACGTGCCACCCGGAGCAGCCGCCGCCCGGGCAGCAGCCGGCGTAGTGTCCCCGCCTTTTCCATCTTTGTTGCCAGCTCGGTGAGTGATGTTTCTCGTTGTTGGGATTCGTCAGGCTACACGCGACTGTGAGTTTTCCACGCCCTGTAGTCGTTTGTCCTTCTTTTGTGAATTGCCGCTCTGAGCTTTTTGCCCATTTTTCTGCCCAGATGCCCATTTTCTTCTCATTGAGTCCTGGTTCCTAGCACAGTGTGTGGGCTCTGTTCTGTCTGAAAGTTTGGGGTGGGGGGCGGTGAGCAGGTACAGGGCGCCCAGGAGGAGGTGGCCCTGGGACCACAGTGGGACCTGGTGTCCCCCAGGTTGAGTCTGGCATTCTGGGGGGCATCTGGGTGGCCATCTGCATGAGGTGGAGGCTGGGGCTCTGGAGGGTCATGGGAGGGGCTGCCAGCCCTCCCTGAGAGGCAGACCTGGGGCACAGGGCGGGAAGCAGCCAGAGGGCAGGGGGACAGCAGGGGCCACAGTGGTGAGGGCCCTGCAGACGGCACCCAGGGATCCGTAGAACCTGCAGAAGCCCGGGCCTCGACCCTCCCTCTCTGGGGGCAGCTGTGTGGCCACACTGTGGGGCTCCTGCAAGCCTGCCCCTCTTTTCATCACCAGAAAATTAAGGGGTGTGCCTGGGGCCCCTGGGAGCCCAGCCCCCCACCCCTTTGAAGTGGTCCCGGGGGCAGCCCCACGGCGCCTTCTGCCCGGGGTGGTCGGAGTGCCCGCGGCTGCCCATGGACAACTCTGCCGGTACAGACATCACTTTCCTGAGCGGCACCCTGCCTCCTGCGTCTCCCTAATAGCCGAGCTGTTTTACTTACCGGTAATTGGTGTTTACCCGCAGCCTTTACGCACAGCTTCCGCCGAGCTCGGCTTCCTTACACAGGCGGGCTTTGTGGGGGCGGGGGGGCCAGGCTCCAGCCGCCTCCTCAGCCCATGGTCCTCCCGCCCTCCAGGCCTCCCCGCTGGGCCCCTTGGGCGACTGGAGCAGGCCGGGTGGTGACAGATGTCCCGCGGCCCCCATCCGTGCAGCATCCTCCTGTTGGCACCTCCCTTCTTGTCTACAGAGCCCGGCTGGCGGGGGACGGGCAGCACCTGCCTGACCTGGGACGAACCTGGACGGAGTAAGGCTCAGGGCTTCCCTGGCACGTTGCGAGCCTGCCCCGTCCCAGGCCCTGCCCTGGACACCCCGGTGCGGGTCCGGGACTAGACAGTGTTACAGTGCAAGTCACACAGCTGTTCCCTCTCCACCGCGGGGGCAGGGGGGCTCCCGGTGCTGGGCTTGGGGTCTTTGGGGATCCTTTGGATGATGGGTCCTGGGGCAGGAGTGGGCAGGAAGGAACAGGACAAAGGGTGTGAGGGAGGGGAGGGGTCTGGGGGCTCCCGAGCCGGAGGGGAGCACCCGGGAGCCCTCTGCAGCCTTGCCCGTCCCACAACCTCTCTGTCCTCCTCATCCAGAGGCCGCACTGCTTCTGGAGTCTTCTCTGCCCCTCGAAGGGGGTGCTCACCCCACGGGGCAAACCGGGTGCTGCCCCAGCCAACCCCACTTTATGGAGAGCCTTCCTGATGAGCCGGGATGTCCCAGGGATGCCGGGGGAGTCTCTGGAGGGGGGAATTCCGGTCTGGCATCTCTTGTCCCCCAGCTGCAAGGCCCCTGGTGTGGCCACGCCCCTTCCCAGAGGTCCCAGGATGGGGAGCTCCTAGCTGGGTACCTCCATGGCCTGGGTGC
Source organism: Mesoplodon densirostris (assembly GCF_025265405.1). Taxonomy (NCBI): domain Eukaryota; kingdom Metazoa; phylum Chordata; class Mammalia; order Artiodactyla; family Ziphiidae; genus Mesoplodon; species Mesoplodon densirostris. The sequence continues at coordinate 2,343,126 of NC_082664.1, read as the reverse complement.
CACGTTGTCGTTCTGCGGCTCGATGCCCTGGGCCAGCTAGGGACCCTCAAGGGGCGAGCCCGGCTCTCTGCATCTTGGGGGAGGGTGGCCTGAGTGGCTGACGCACCCGACGCCCTGCTGGAGTTGGCCGCGCGCAGCACATGTGCAGTGTCAACAGACATTGACTGAACTTGAGAAGTCCCTTCTCTGGCTTCCTCAGACCCGCTCTGGGAGGGGTCTGTGCTTGGGGCTGGGAGGGGGCCGGCAGGCAGAGAGGGGAAGAGGGTGCGCTGGGAACTGGGGTGTCAGATGTTTGGGGCCCAGGAGCAACGTCTGACATTCTCACGGCCTCTCGCTATGACTTGCCGTCTCTTCCTGAAAATGGGGTTTTGTTCTACCCAGCATCTGTGATTTTTGATGGATTCTGAAACATTTAATAAATTATTTGGCTTCCTGTTTCAAAATGTTCTGTGTCCTTTTTCGTTTGCCTTATGGAAAGAGACTGGGATATTATTACCTCGACTCCTGGGATCCCACAAGCCAGGGTGGGCAGGGTGGGCCTCTTGGACCTCTCACCCCCAAATTGCCCAGGCCTGCCACAGGTGGAGACAGGCTCAGTATCCCAACTGGATATTGTGAGTGAGAGACACAGGTGAGCGGAGCGCATGCCCCGATGGGGCCGGGGTGGGGTGACAGGCCGGGCGCAGCTCTTTGGAGGTCATCCAAGCAAACTTCTGGGAGAGGCTCTCCGTAGAACCAAAGGGCTGTGATGAGGAGGAAGCTGGTCTGAGGTGGCCCTGGGAGGGCCCGACTCCCACCCCAAGCTGGGGAGGGCTTATGGCTCCCAGGTTGCTCTGGGACGGGGGCAGGAGCCCTGCCTAGGGAGGGGGACGAGCAGAGAGCCTGCCGCTGGTGGGCACGTGGTGGGGGGCACACATAGGGGTCCTTCTCAGGCTCCTGTGATCATTTCTGGAGCCCCAGAACCAGGCAGAGCCGGGCTCAGCCGGGGAACGATGCAGGGCCGGTGCGGCAAGGTCCCGAGCAGACCAAGCCTCCGGCCGGGCCAAGCCCTGAGGGACGGTGTCTCCCTGTGCCGGGCAGCTCGGTGGTGACTGCGGCCCAGCAGGACGCTGTCCTGGCTTGTCTCATAAGTCTCACCGTTTACAGCTCTTGACGGCGCGAGCTCAGGGCCAGGCCGCCGCCACTGCCGCCCCGCGTGATGAATTGGCAGATCACCGAGCACGCTGTCCGACAAGCGATTGTTTCAGCGAAAATGAGAAATAACGATCAGGGCCAGAAGCAGGTTATTAAGAAAGACTTCCTGCGACTTCGCGGATTGTCTCGGCTGTTCTAATCATCAGGGCCTTTTGCCAAGAGACACGCGCTTCCGGTGGCATCCTCCTTCCCCTACGAGACAGGCCAGCCATGTGGTTTACACGGACATCCCGGTGGAAGGTCAGGGGGCAGGGAGGGGCCCCGGCTAGGCATTGGTGGGGTCCTTCCTGACCCCGCTCGTGGCCCACGTACGTGGCCAGGGTGGGCCAGGCCGGGGCTTGCTGTATCTGGTTTCTGACGGAGCTCCTGCCCTCCCGGTGGGCTTGGAGAAGTGGGGGCACCTGTGTGGTCCACCCCCGGGAGAGGTGGTCATTCCTAGAGCTGGTGTCCACTTGCCTGCGGCCTCCCTGGGACCCCGGGCCCAGCACTGTTCGTCTTCTCTTCTTTTCTAAGGGGGAGAGCAGACATCAGTGGGGATGAATTCTCCGGACCCCAGGCTGCAGACAGACGGCGGGATGGGGTCGGGGGCCTGCTGGTCCTCGGGGGGCCAGGCAGGGGTGGTCTAACGGAGAAGAGTCTGGACTAAATGAATGAATGAATACAGGAAGGAGCCAGGGAGAGACCCCCAGACACCTGGCCAACTCCCTTCCTTCCTCCCGGCCTGCCCGAGTTCCTTCCTAGGGCTGACCCCGTGGCCGCAGGTTCTGCCAGGGAACCTTGAGGCCCGAGAATCCACCTGCTATTTAAAGGCTCAACGACCAGGGAGGGTGTCTGTCGTGTCTGCAGTCGTCCCTTGGTGGTCCCTGTGCTGGGGCAGGAGCACAGAGGGGTCGTGGCGGCCTGGCTCCTGGGCGGTTCACGTTTGGGGATTGAAACATGGCCAGTGGAGGGTTAAAGCAGGAAGCAGCTCGAGGAGCCCTGTTAAGAAAATGATGATCTGCTGTTTGACGTCATTTTAATTCCATTTCAAGCGCATTTAATCTCGTTTGCCGATGACTGATCCCTGGCTGCGGGTGGATTAGCTCACGGCCCCTCCTCCGAGGGGAAGCAGACCCTTGCAGCGGAGACGTGGCGCCATCGCGTCCTGCTGCGCCTCGAGTGGGTGGGGGCAGCGGGGAGGACCTCACCCCTGGGCTTGGCATTTGCTAGGCCCTTGGAACTTTCCAGAACGGTGCTGGCCGGCTGTTTCTCCTCGGCCTCACCCTGGTGGGTGGAAGGCACCCATTTCTCAGGCCTGGGATGAAGGTCCAGGGTCCAGTGATGGCAGGTGCCAGTGTCCAGGGGGCGGCCCTTGAAGGCAAGGGTGGGGACAAGCCCTTTCAGCCCTTTGTTTTGGGGAAACTGTAAGTCACAGGGTCTGGAGTTTTTCCCTCCATCCAGGCCTCCCCAGAGGCAGCGGCAGGCAGGTCACAGCCCCGGCGGCCACAGGAACCAGGCCCAGGGAGGAGAGAAGTGGCCGTAGGGGACGTGACCTCCAGTGACCTTCTCCCGCTCCCCCCACATCTGGTTTTCCTCCTGCTGGTAACTCCACGCTTTCCAAAAACTTCTGCAGATCACTCTAAGTGCTCACCCTGGCCTGGACTTCGCTGAGCTTTAGGGACTTAAGCTGGGGCCGTGTCCAAGCTTAGGGGTGGTGGGATCTGCGTGAGGGCCACAGTCCCTGTGGTGCAGGAGCCCGGGGCTTCCCACGTGGTCTCAGAAGCCAGTGAGCCCAGCCCCCAGCCCTAGGCCTTGTTCCCCACCTGGATGAGCGTCCCAACACCTGGACAGTGGGGGGCGGGAGTGTGGGGCATGATGTTTGACCTGGGGACTGAAGGACAGTGTGGTCCACAGGCTGGAGAGGTTGGGACATTGGATTATACACAGAATGATGGATCATAACATTTCAGACTCCAAAGCATGGCCGATGTGGACAGCATGGGGTTGACTTCCAGCATCCGTGCACCCTGGTGATGCCCCGGGCCCGTCACGATGGCCCCTCCCTTGCCATCAGCTCAGGGATGCGAGGCCCGAACCAGCTTGCTCTGGTGCCTGGGAAAAGGGCGCCAGTGGGGCTTGCCCACAGCCTGTGGGCCATATGGGGGCAAGGGGGTTCATGCTTCATGGCTGCTGCAGCCAAGGTCCACTCAGGTGGAGCGGCCCCTGACTGAGGATGACGCCAGCACTGAGGATATTTGTCCATCTGTCCACCCACCCAGCCACCCAGCCACCCACCCAGCCACCCAGCCACCCAGCCTCCCACCCACTCTTCCTTCCATCCATCCATCCATCTATCCAACATTAATTTGGATCCTGCCGTTTCCTGACCAGCGTCTGCAGCGTCCTGGGCTGTGACAGAGGGTAGTTTGGGGGTGGGCGTGGTGGGGGGGGGCTGTGGCAGCTCCGAGGAGGCTCCCGGCCCCAGAGAGCTAATAATCATATTCCTTTCAAACAAAGCTACCCATGAAATGTGTCATTTACCGGACATGCCAATCTTTTACAACACTTTTCAGGAGTCGGATTTACAATGCAGAAAATAATCCTCTGCCAGAATCTTAATTTGGGTCTGGAAAGTAGAGTTGTGCAGCTCTAGGAATTTCTTAGAAGGTTCCTTGGAAGTTCTGACGACCAGAACTGGGTCCCCAGAGGTGGGTAGAAACAGGATAGATGGGAACTCCATGCTCCCAATAATTTTTAAAAAAACGAGGGCTTCCCTGGTGGCGCAGTGGTTGGGAGTCCGCCTGCTGATGCAGGGGACACAGGTTCGTGCCCCGGTCCGGGAAGATCCCACATGCTGCGGAGCGGCTGGGCCTGTGAGCCATGGCCGCTGAGCCTGTGTGTCCGGAGCCTGTGCTCTGCAACGGGAGAGGCCACAATAGTGAGAGGCCCACGTACAGCAAAATAAAATAAAAAAAAAAAACAAAAACAAAACAAAAAAAACGTGAATTAGCACAGGTGCCGTGGTCACATGGTCACGGAGGTTCTTCACGCCACGTTACAAAGTGTAGAGCTCAGAGAGTGCTGGGTGCCTTCCTAGCAGCTGTGTGACCTTGGGCAAGCAATCTGACCTCTCTGAGCCTCAGCTTTCTCTTTGGCAAAATGGGGATGCGAATTCTAGCTTTCCGGTGGCTGGGCTGTGAGAGGCTCTCACCCGCCTGCTCCTGACGCTGGGGCCGCTGCTCTGGCAGGTGTCCCAGGCGTGAGCGGGACTGAGGCCCATCCCCCCTCACGTGGCCGGATCCTCCCCAGCTCCTCCTGGCCGGGCGGGACCTCCATGGCGGGGAGGAGTGCAGGGCGGGGAGGGCTTGGACGGGGAGCTGGCTCTCTCCTTATTGGATTATCTCATTTGCAAACAATAAATGTCAACAGCAGGAGACCTTGTCCGACTTCCCTTCCAGGATGCAAATGTAGCCTTTATCTGCCTGCGCCCTTTATTAAAACAACCACAGAGCCACGGCGGATAAACAAGACAATTAAATGTAAATGAGGTCATCTCCCTCCTCCGTTCGCATTAATGAGGCGCCCAGGCCCTGGCCAGGCGCTGGCTGGAAGCTGGAAGAGGCTCAATCCGATTACAACGCAACCAAGAGGCGACAGTGACCTTTTGCTTTTAACAACTGACCCAGCGCCCGAGCGGGTGTGACAGCTGGGACTGGCCGCCTCTGATTTTTACAGCGACTGCATTTAAATGGCGAATATTTACTGACTCCCCTTAATGGGCCGCCCTCCAGTGCTGATGCACCATGAAGAGCCCTGCGTGCTTGGTGGACCGAGGTCCCCCCGCCCCTGCTCAGCGCCTGCAGGCCTGGAGGGGGTGCCTCCCTGGGTGGGGACCCTGCGGTGGCCGCACAGGTGCCACGCAAGCGGGAAGAGACGCTGAAGGCCGTTGGCAGGACCGAGAGATTGCGGGGCTCCTGGGAGGAAGGGCTGGGGGTGGGAGACACGCTATGGAAGGAGCGGGGAGCAGCGGTGCGTCCTGAGACCCTGCCGGGCCGCGAGGAGCCGCGGAGGCAGACCCACGACAGCCGCATCTCCAGGGCGACAGGACCACCGCCACTGAGTTACTACCGGGTTGGGGAGAGCCCGCCGCCACCGACGCCACCACTGCTGTTCCTACTTCGAGTGCCACGGGAGGTCCGAGGTCTGAGCCCGCCGCGGCGCCCAGGGCCCGTGCCCTCTCCAGGGCGGCCTGACGCCCGGACCGAACACGCAGGCTTCACCGTGGATGTCGCCGTACAGTTCAAAGCGTCGCTCCTCCCCCGCCCCCCCCGGGGGGCCATGGCCTGAGGTTCTGCTGGTGCGGGCCGCTCACGTGTGCGTGCGCGCGGATGTGACCGCACCACGCGTGCACACATGGTACCCACGCGGGGTGCCTGCCCGGGGGCGAGCGTGGCTGCGCCTCGGCCCATGCGCATGCGCACCGCTCGGGGCGCCTCTGCCTTCAGCCTGTTCCTCGAGGGCTCACGCCTAGCTCCGGGGGAGCTTCAGCAACTGGGGCGGGTCACTCTGTTTTGGAGATTTGTCTCCTTCTATGAAGCTGCTTCTGGTTTCTGGGTGGCAAACAGTGGAGCCCTGTGCGGGCAGACGGTGGCAGGTCCCTGGGTCGGGGGGTTGGTGACCCACAGGCATCCTAGCCTCACTGCCTGCCTCCCTCTCCCGAGACTGTCCCAGCTGAGAGCTGGCGCCCTGCCCAGCGGGCTGGCCCAGGGTCAGGCCGAGGAGGATAAGCACTGCTTAACAGCACAGGCTCAGACACCCAGGCTCAAACCCCGCCTCTGCTCACGCCCGCTGTGTGACGTCAGGCACGTGCCTTAACCTCTCTGGGCTTCCGTTTATGCGTCTGTAAGGTGAGGGCAGTAGCACCGCCCTCATGAGTTTGGTGTGAAGGTATGTGCGCTAAAACATTAGGACAGGGCCAGCCAGCACACAGCAAGCGTTCATATTATTACATTACAGCAGGCAAATGGGCCAGAATTTCAATAACTCTGACATTAAACACGCGTCAATTAAGCCTTCCCAGCTCTCCAGAAGCACTCCAGCACCACCAGGGAGAAGCAGTTTTGTGTACTGTCAGGTGCCACTAACGAGGAAGCCAAAGCTGGGGTTTCCGGAACCTCCTGCGCCCCCAGGAGCCCCATCTGCCGGCCTTCCCGTTGCTGCAGCCCAGTGGTCAGTTTGCTGGCCAGACGGTGAGCCCTGCAGGCAGACTGTGCTTCATCTCACCCCTGGACCTGAGAGCCAATGGCCAGCTCCAGCTCGGCCCAAGGGGCCAGGAAGGTGGGCGGGTGGAGGCTAGGCTGTCCGGGGGCCGAGGCTACAGGACGTACAGGGGCCATCCCTGCAAGACCTGGGCCGGTCAGCACTTGGGCTGGGAGAGCCACGTGGGGCAGGGGAGCTGCCAGCAGGGTCCTGCAGACCTAGGACCAGGACCGGGGCAGAACCTCTGAGCCCCCAGCTGCTTGGGCTCTCTGCCTCACAGGCCCTGGAACAGATGCCCTCCTGCGTGTGCCCTGTACGAAGACTGACACTAATCTGCAAGAACGCAACTTCACATCAGACTTCCGGCTGTAGCTCCAGACGGCAGACTCTGGTCATCCTGCCAAGCACAGCTGTTCTCTGAGCTGGGAGGGCAAAGGAGCACCACGCTCCAAATCACTCTCAGAGACTGAAACGGGGCAGGGGGACCTTCTCAGAGACCCTTCCCTGGTGGATCAGTCTCTCAGAGTGGCCTCAACAAAGGATCAGAGGCCGGCAGGCTTACACACAGAAGCTATTCTCTCATGGTTCTGGAGGCTCGAGGCCCATAGTCAAGGTGTCGCGGGGCTGGTCCTTCTGGAGGCCCTGAGGGAGAGTATGTTCCGTGCATCTCTCCTAGCTCCTAGTGCTGGCGGCATCTTTGGGGTCCCCGGGCTTGTGGATGCGTCGCTCCAGTCTCTGCTTCCGTCTTCACTTGGCCTCTCCCTGTGTCTGTCTCCAGATTCACCCTTCTTACAAGGACACAGTCATACTGGATTAGGGCCCACCCTCATTTTAACTTAATCACCTCTTTAAAGATCCCCATCTCCAGATACAGTCACCTAACTGTGGCTTTGCCAATGCCTGATGCCACCAGCCTTGTGGCCCCAGCAGCTGGGAGTGAGGGCGCCTAGGGCTCTGGGAGCCTGTGCTTTGGGGTCTTGCGGTGCCGAGGTCACTGTGGCCCACCGACCCTCACCAGGACCGGATCCCTCGCAGCTGCCTGCCCGGAGAAGCCCGTCCCTGCCCCCGCCCCCTGCTCAGTTCCTCCCGCCCGGCTTCAGCTGGAACCTCCATTCAGGCGTCATTGTCCCCTGACGCTGCAGGTTGGAGCCCCTCAGGGTCTCACTCGCAGCGGTCTGGCCCTGAGTGTCGCAGGCGCTCCGAGTGGCGCAGGCGTGCGCCGTGGTTGGTGTGCGTTAGGCCCGGTGCTCTGCTCCGCCTCTCGTGCTCTCTCACCAGGTCACCAGTCCCTGATCTCCTGGCCGGGCACCCACTCCCTGCTCCGTGGGTCCCGTGGGTCCCAGCTCACCACCCCCTCCCCAGAGAGTCCTCCCCTGCCCCACACCCCGTCCCCCGGCGCAACTCCTTGGGGCCCCAGGTTTGGCTAGGGACCAGAGGAGGGGCCCAGGGTCTGGACGGGAGGAGGGGTCTCTGAGTGCCAAGGGGAGGCAGGGGATGAGCGCCGGGGCATCAGCAGGGTGAGGGACCAGCCCACGGGCGGGCAGAGCCGCCAGCAGTCTGCCAGCCTCACTCCTGGTTTTGTCATCTGGAGACGGGCCTTAATGAATCATTTGTGTGCAGCTCCCAGAAGCAGAACAGGGGCTTCTGACCTGCCCCAGCTGGCTCGGGGCGGGGGCTGGGGGGTGGGCGGCTGGGAGGAGGCCGGGCCATCTCTTCACACCAGCTTCAGGGCGTTGGCAGAGACGACCTGGGGGGTTTCGACATGGCGGTGCTGTGGGCAGGGCTCGGCCCTCAGCTCTGGGCCACCTTGGGCGCTCCTGACGAGGCGAGGCTGCACGCCCAGCCCCGCAGAGATGACGGGGGTGGGAGGGACTTAGCGGGGAGGTGCCAGAAGCACCAGTAGGGAGAGGGAGGTGGGATGGGTCAGGGGAGGCCAAGTGGAGGAGCGGCCCCCAGGAGGTCCAGGGGTGCAGACTGGCCAGAGGCCGAGTCTCTGGAAAATCGAGACCCACGTCCCCCAGGGGCCCTGGCAGCCTGGCACAGCCCCCGACAAGTGTGCCGCTGTCGCCAGCGTGAGCGAAAATGGGGGAGCATCTGAGAGGAGGAGGGCGAGGCAGGGAGGAGGGTGGGGCACGGAATGACACCAACGGGCAAACGGGGGTACCAGGCAGGGCAGGGCTGTGGGGGCTGGGGCGGGGTGGGCCTGGGGGCTTGTCCTGGGACCCTGGAGGATGGGAGTGCCCCCGCGGCCCTCAGTCTGCTCATCTCTGAAATGGGGCCATGACCAGGGCTCCCCAGGGTGTTTGCGCAGGGCCAGGACCAGAGGAGAGGTGGAGGGTTACAGCCGCCGTGTGACAGACAGCGGATGGGCACTGCCGCCCGCCGAGGGCACGGGGCCGGGGCAGTGGGCTGGTCAGGCTGGAGCGCCACCCCGAGTGCCGGCATCCTGAGCAGGGAGGGGGGGTGAGGGCTGCCGTCTCCACCCTGGGGAGCCTCCCGCTGTCAGGTTCCCGGACACGGGCCCTGGCGGAGCCCCGGCCCAGCACCTCGTGTTTCCAGTTTGGCCCCTCCCTGGCTTCCTGGCCGCACCGCCCGCCTCCTCCTGCCCTTCCTCCGGCCTATCAGGGCTGGTCCTGTTTATCCAGCTGGGCCAGAGGAAACAGCTCCTCTGAGACGAGACAGGAGCGGCCATCAGTCAGGGTGGAAACTGGAAATTACCCGAACATGGGGGTGGCCTGGGGGAAACACAGGCGTGGGGGGGTGGAGCAGACGGACCCCGGGAGCTTCCGGCGGCTGCTGGCACTGCCCGGGGGCATGGGGCCAGCAAGTGTGGTCATCCATGAGCTGCACCTCCCAGTGCAACCCAGGCTGACCTTTCGGGAGCAGCTCCCCCTGCAGACCCGGGAGCCACGTGTACTCTTGCGGGACCCGGGCCGGGCGGGACACGGAACAGGTGGGTTGGGCCGGGGGCAGCCCCAGAGGGCGAGTGGTGGGCGGGGCCTGAGCCCATCCGGGCATTATGAGGGTGGACATTTGCCAGGGTCTTGATGGCCAAGTGGGAGTTTGCCAGTTGGGGCGGGAAAGCCACTTTGGGGTGGCACTGCCCTGAGCAGAGATCCCTAAAGTAGAGGTCCAGGGCTGAGAGGGACACGGTCTGGGGCTCAGGGCAATTCTTCAGATAAGCAGCCAGTCCTGAGAAGAGCAGCTGCAGACTGCCATTCTTTACAGCCACGGGACACCAGCCGAGTTTCGCCAGGCCCAGGCCACATCGGCCACTGCCCTCAGCGGGGTCCTGCCATCCTGTGACCCTGCCCTCTAGCTGGCTCTTCCTGCCACCTGGCGTGGGGACACAGAGTCACACAGTGGACGGGATCCACCATCGTTCAGGCCACATCCCGACCACAGGCAGCTCACACACCTCCAGGGACAGCCCCCCGCTCCCGGACAGAGAGGAGAAAGAGAGGCCTCAGGGCTGGACCCCGATGTCCCCACAGCAGCCAGCCCGGGGCTCCCCCTTGGCCACCTGCCCAAACGGGAGCGGAGAGCTGATGGGCTGGCCCTGCCACTTCCTGGAGAGGGACACCAGCCCTGTAGCCCTGCTGGCCGGGGGCTGGCCCACCATGGAGCTGCTGGCGTGACCATGATGATCTGTGCCACACCCGCCAATCAGAGCCCCTACCCTGTGGGGCCCTCTTCACAAAGGCAGAGACTGCCATTACTAATTGGCTATTCCGTAAATTAGACGCAAGGACAGATGTGAGTGTTGGAAAAACACTCTCAAATAATTGGGTTATTCTCCTAAGAGGAGAGCCGATTTGCTACCTGTCACGTGGCATTCCACCTCCTGCCTTTCTCCTGCCTGGTTGGCTAGAGGCTGGCTTGGGGGCCTGGGGATAGAGGACCTGGGGACCCCCAGAACTCTCTGGGTCCCCAACATCTGGGGGCACATCCGGTCGGTGTGGGGACACCCACTGCTGGTCCGGAAAGCCTGGGCTCCCCCAAACCCACACGTCCCTCACTGTCCCCCACCAGGCGGGTCTCTCCTGGGCCAAACCTGGGCCATGGTCGTCCAGCCCCCAGGCCCCCTCCTACAGCCCTCCTGCCTGGGAGCTCTCAGGCCCCCTGTGCACCTTCTAAGGACCCTGCTGACACCCCAACTCCCCAGGAAGCCTTCTCATCCTTGGCCGCAACCTGCGGGGACCGGTGAGTCACCACGGGCCCTGCCCGTGGCCTTCCTGGAGGTGAGGAATCATGTCTGCCCGTCTCCACGGCCTCATCCTGCTTTGCACAGGCCACCCTGACCTGATTGGGAAAGGCAGTCCTGGGTGAGAAGGTGCCTCACGCATGGGCTTCTGTGCACATGCTAGGGACACCCACAGTCCAGCAGCACCCGCCATGCTGTGGGCACTCACAGTCCAGCAGTAGCCCCGCCTGGGGCACCCAAAGTCCGGCAGCAGTCCCCCACCCCAAGGCTGCAGCTGCAGCGTGCTGGCACAACCTCGGCACAGCATCGGGACAGTACTGGCCATCGGCTCGGCTGCTGTGCACCTCTGCCCGGCCTCCCCGGGCCTCCCCGAGCCTCCCCGATGGAGAACTATCCCCAAGCACGAGAGGGACACAAGCCCTTGCAGGGCAGAGGCGGAAGGATGGGCTGCACACGGACCAGGCAGGCAGGCGGGCACCTCCCCTGCTGGGAGGGGGGCTGGTGCTCCATCCTCGGCACCAGGCCCAGGGGGCTGTATCTTGGTCGCTTGGTAGCTTTAGGGCAGCCTCAGGGCCCAGGCTGTGGGGCAGGTGAGGATAGCTCTTGGGTTCAGCAGTGGCTGAGCTTTACTCTCCGTCCCTTCCTCCAAGTGACACAGCCCATCAGGAAGCTGGTACCTCTGGGCCCAACAGTCCTGAGTGGGAAGAGAGAGTGTGGAGAGAGAGGCAGGAAGAGACCTACGTGACCCCAGGTGGGGCTGCCAGGGCTGTCTGGGAGGTGGCAGAGTCCAGAGACTGTCCTTACTGGAGCCAGTGGCCCCACCCCCTCCTCTTTGACCCACTTTCCTGCTCTGGCCCTCCTCAGGGTAACAAATGGCCCTGAAGCCCTTCTCCCTCAGCAATGCTAGGATGTGGGTGGGACAGGGACCGCTCTACAGAAGCCCAGAGAAACAGACTGGGGAGAGCCCCCATGGAGCTGACTTTAGAACTGAGAGGGGGGAGGGAAGAGCTCTCTAGGCAGGGGAAAAGCAAGTGCAAAGTCCCTGGGGTGGGAGGGAGTGGGATAAGCACCAAGGATGGAAAAAGCTGGTGGGGCTGTAGGGCAGGGGGGCAGTGGGACAGCAAGAGGGAGCTCCAGGGGTGAAGGGGGCAGTTCATTTGTAACCAGTACCCTTCTAAATAATACATGTTCATAAAAGGAGTTTAGGGAAATAAAAAATTACAGTGAACTAAGTGAAAATGAAACACAACATATCAAAAATTGTGGGTCACAGTGAAAGCAGGGCTGAGAAGGAAATCTATAGCATTAAATACACACATTAGAAAAGAGAAGTTTCAAATCAATGACCTAAGCTTCTGCCTCAAAAATCTAGAAAAAAGAAGAGCAAAATACACCCAAAACGAGCAGAAGGAGGGAAATAACAAAGATCAGAGCTAAATCAAATTGAAAACAGGAAAACAACAGAGAAAACCAATGAAACAAAGAGCTTTTTTTAAAAAAAAAGATCGACAAAATGGGCATACCTCTAGTAAGAGTGACAAAGAAAAAAAGAGAGAAGACACAACTTAGCAATATCAGGAACAAACAGGAGCATCACTACAGACCCTGCAGACATCAAAAGGATAATAAAGGAATGCCGTGAGCAACTCTACACACAGAAATTTGACAACTTCGGTGAGAAGGACCACTTCCTCAAAAAACACAAACTACCACAACTCACTCAAAAAACACAAACTACCACAACTCACCCAAAATAAAGTAGATAATTTGAATAACCCTATAACGATTAAGGAAATTGAGTTCATAACTTAAAAACTCACAAAAAAATTTCTAAATCCAGGTAGTTTCAATGGAGAATTCTAACTAATATTTCTAATATCGATTCTGTTTCATATCTTCCAGAAACTGGAAGAGAAAAGAACATTTCCTAATTCATTTAATGAAGCTATTATTACCCTGATACTAAAACCAAAGACAGTAAGAAGAAAGAAAGCTACAAACCAGCATCCCTCATGAATATAGACACAAAATCCATAACAAATCCAAAGAGAATTCATCAAATATAAACATAATTATATACCATAACCAAATGGCATTTATTCTAGGGATGCAAGGCTGGTTTAATATTTAAAAGCCAACCAGTGTGATTCACTATATTAAGAGGCTACAGAAGAGAAATCACATGATGATATTAATCTATGAAGAAAATCATTTGACAAAATCCAATATCCATTCACAATAAACTCTAAGCAAACTGGGAACATAGGGGACCTTCCTCAACTTGATAAACAACATTTACAGGAAAACTACAGTGAACATAATACTTGATGTTATAACTAAATATGTAATTAATAACTGAATTATTTCCCTCAAGATAGGAACAAGTGAAGGATGTCCACTCTCACCACTTTATTTAACATAGTGGTGGAAGTGCTAGCCAGTGCAACAAGGCAAGAAAAGGAAATAAAAGGCATACAGATCTGAAAGGAAGAAATAAGACTGTCCCTGTTTGCAGATGGCATTATTTTCTACATAGACAACCCCAATGAATCTACAAAAAACTCATTGGACTAATACAGGGATTCAGTAAGTTTGCCGGATACAAGACAAACACACAGAAATCAATTGTATTTCTATATCCTAGTAATGAACATGTGGACACTGAAGTTAAAATACACTGCCATTTATAATCTTTCAAAAAATGAAATACTTAGGTGTAAATCTAATAAAACATATACAAGACTTGTGTGCTGACTGCTACAAAACACTGATTGAAGAAATCAAGGAAGATCTGGGAGGGGGGGATGGTGGTGGTGGGATGAATTGGGAGATTGGGATTGACATATATGCACTAATATGTATAAAGTAGGTAACTAATAAGAAGCTGCTGTATAAAAAAATTAATTAATTTAAAAAATCAAGGAAGATCTAAATAAATGGAGAGAATAACTGTGTTCATGGATTGGAAAATTCAACATAGCAAAGATGTCAGTTCTCCCCAAATTGATATGGTGATTTAATGCTATTCCTATCAAAATCCTAGCAGTATTTTTTGTAGATTTAGACAAGAAAATTATAAAATTTACATGAAAAGACAAAGGAACTAGAATAGCTGAAATAATTTTGAAAAAGAATAAAAGAATCAGTCTACCTGATTTTAAGACTTATTAGCCACATTAACAAAGACTGTGAGATACTTAGGGAGGGATGGTTGGATCAATGGAACAGAACAGAGAACACAGAAACAGACACACACCAATGTGCCCAGCTGGTTTTTGACGGACGTGCAAAAGCACTTCAGTGGAAGAAAAATAGCGTTCAAACCAATGTTGCTAGACCAACTGGATATTCATGAGCAAAAAAAACCCCAAAACAAACAAACAAAAACAAAACAAAACAAAAACCCAACCCTGACCTAAGTTTACACCTTATGCAAAAATTAACTTGAAGTGGACCGTTGACCTTAAATATAGATTGTAAAACTGAAGCTTTTAGAAAAAGACATAGGAGAAAACCTGTGAGATCTAGGGTTAGGCAAAGAGTTCAAAGACTTGACACCAAAAACATGGTCCTTCAAAGGAAGCATTTATATTTGAGCTTCATCAAAATTAAAAACTTTTGCTCTGTGAAAAACATTGTTAAGAGGATAAATTACAAGCAACAGAGGAGGAGAAGATATTTGAAACCATTTATCTGACAAAGGACAAGGATCTAATCTATACATAAAACTCTCAAAGCTCAACAGTGAGAAAGGAATCCAATTAGAAAATGAGCAAAGGACATGAAGAGACATTTCATTGAGGAGGATTTACAGATGGCAATAAGCAGATGAAAAGGTATCTAACCTCATTAACTGTTCGGGGAAATGCAAATTAAAATCATAATGAGATGTCACTACACACCCATTAGAATGATTATAATAAAAAATAGTGGGACTTCCCTGGTGGTCCCGTGGCTAAGACTCCACGCTCCCAACGCAGGGGGCCTGGGTTCGATCCCTGGTCAGGGAACTAGATCCCACATGCCACAACTAAAGATCCCACATGCTGCAGCTAAAGATCCTGTGTGCCGCAACTGAGACCTGGCACAGCCAAATAAATAAATAAATATTTTTTTAAAAAGTGTTTAAAAAAATAAAAAATAGTGACAACACCAAATGCTGGTGAAGATGTAGAGAAACAGGAGATTGCTCATACGTTGCTGGAAGGAATGTAAAACGGTACAGCCACTCTGGAAAACAGTTTGGCAGTTTCTTAAAAAACAAAAACATGCAATCACCATTATCTGCAGTAATTGCACACCTGGTCAGGTGTCCCAGAGAAATGAAGATGTATGCTCACACAAAAATTAGTACATGAGTGATTATAGCAGCTTTCTTTATAATAGCCCCAAACTGGAGACAACCGAGATGTCCTTCAGTGGGTGGATGGTCAGAAACTGTGCACCCACACCAGGGGGCACAAGCAGGAACAAGCTGGCTCCATCCTCTGCCCTCCTGGAGCAAGCGGCTGCCCTGCCTCCATCATGGCCACGATGTGTGGCGGTGGGCTAGGGGGTCTCCCATGTTCCTGACCAAGATGCATAGATGATTCTCAGGGTCACCCTTGTCGCCTGTCTGAGCACCACCCTGAGGTGGACCTCCGCTAGGGGCAGGAAAGAGGAGGTGCAGTGAGCAGGGGGTTGCAGCCCTCCCCCACCAGTGCCCGGGGCCATTTAGACCCTGGGATCTCCCTAGACTGACAGGCATGGGGTCACTCCTCTGAGCACACCTGACCCCTCAGTGTACAAGAAGAAGCTGCAGCCGCAAATGCAGCTTCTCTGCAGCACGGGGAGGCTGGCCGGCCTGACGCCAGGCACTCTGCGTCCAGGCAGGCCCTTGGGTCTCTGAGGACTTGTCTGCTGGCCCTGCCCTCTTCTGGGGCATTCTGTGCCTGCCCAGACCCAGCTGAGAGTGGAACCCCACCCCGGCACCAGAACCGAGCATCCCATGGGGCTGTTTGGATGAACACACCAGAGCGGTGGGCGGTGTGGTCCCAATTGCCCACTGGAAGCCCACCTCGCCCGGTGGCCACCCGCTTACCCAGCCCCAGCCGCTGGGGTCTCCACCTGCTGTGGAATGGTCTGGCCACGCTACAGCGCCCACCCCGTTTTAATCAGAATTGCCCTATCGAGGGCTTAAATTAAAAACCAAACACTCAAAGCACCACTGCCTTTTAGGTGACTAAAATTAAAACCTAATTGAATTTTCCTAGGGAAAAATATCTTGTGGAAATTTAATTAAGGAAGTACAGGGCCGGGTTTTTAAAAATAGATATATATGGTTTTTAATTCAGGGTTATTTGCAAAGCAAATTAAAAAATAAAAAGAACTCGCTCCATGAAGAGGTTGGATGCAGACACCGAGGAGCTCGGCGAGGTCCCTGAGCGCGTGGCAGGGCTGTGCAGGCGCCCTGTGTGCAGCCACCTGGACAGCGACTCTCCTGCCCCTCCGCCCCTGGACCGAGCGCCGCTGTCAGACTCGGAGGACAAGCTCAGCTCGTTTGGGCTGGTTTTCAGGCTCTGGGCTCTAAGGGGAGTCCTTTGAGGACTGTGGGAACCCCGCACCCCAATGCCATGGCCTGCACAGCATCTTCCCCTGGGCTGGGCCCCCACCACACTTCCTGCCCCCCCACCCCGACCGCAGGCCTGGGTGCCGTGTCTTTGTCGTTCTTCCTTCTATTCAAGAAAGCGTTTTTGAAAAACTAAAACTCTATACTGAGAACCAGCTAGTACGATGCTCACGCCAGCATCCGGCCTCAGCTGCAGCCTGTCTCCTCGCAGGCTGATCAGGCCCGGCCAGTGGTGGCCGACACCCCGGCCTTGGTCACTGCAGCACCTGTGCCCTAGAAGATACAGGATGGCCTCCCCACCCAAAACTTAGTCCTGATGTTGAGACTGATGGTGCCACATGTACCAAAGGCCATGAAAGGGCTTGTTACTCACATAATGAGGCTTTTGGGGGAGAGCAGGGGACCCCACGCTGCTCTGGAAATGGCTGGGGAGCACCGACTGGGGGTGGGGCTGCGCTGATGGGCCCCATGCAGGCCAGGCTCCTACGGTTTGAATTTTCTACAGTGCCAAAGGAAGGGCCACCGGGGACTCCGAAAAGGGCTCGGCCTTTTCCTTAAGCCTCATTCACCTCCGCTCGCCTTCCACCTGCCTGGACCCTGACCCCAACTCCAGGGCCACCTTCCTTAACCCTGACTGCTGGCCCCCAGCAGTGGCCCTCCTGGGGCAGCCCGGCCCATCTTTCAGATCTCAGACTTTCCCACCCCCGGCCTTCCCCTCTGTCTCCCACGTGGCTGTTGGCTGAGCCTGGTCTCTCCCGAGGGGTGGTGGGTGGGCACGTCCTGCTCCCAAGGGGGTCAGCAGAGGGTTCTTCCAGGACCCTGCCAGCCAGGGACTCACCAAGGGTGCCTCGTCTCCGCAGAGCCGCAGGCTGACAACGGCTCCCACCTTTGTTCTGGGCGCTCCTGTTTGCACCTGTAGGGAAGCCGCTGCCTCGGCATCCTCGGCTGTGACGAAGGCCGGATTGAAGATCGAAGGAGGGGGTTAGGTGAGATCCCAGGTAAGGAGACCTGGCCGGTGGAGGTGGGCGCTTTGAGCGGGGAGTGTGTGCATGCGGGGTCTCCAGCCTGGCCGAGGCCACCTGTCAGCCCTCCTATGAAGGCACCCCCTGGGTTGGAAATTCGGAGTTAATTCTGATGAGCTCGGGGTGTGAGCAGCTTGGGCAGAGGCCGGGCTTCTGGGTCCCCCAGTGCCTCTGCTGAGGGGCATCCCAGCCTGACTGCCAAGGCAGGGCCTGCGTCTCCCCTCCCCTTCCCTGAGGAGTGGCTGTCATGCCCACGGAGAGATCCTGGGAGAGAAAGGGCTGCAGACGGCTCTCGGGGGCTCATGTGGAGGCGGAGGGCTGCTGTGCCCCGGCTCCCCCGCTGGGAGGGTGTCCGCCCATCTCCTCCCACCCCCCACCTTTGCCTTCAGACCTTCAGGATCTCAAAGTTGTACTGTTTTTGGTAGCTAAAGGGTTTTCACAGTCTCATCAGCGAGCCTGGCACGTGGCGGGAGGAGAGTCCAGGGCGCTTGCTGTTTATTTATCAAAGGGGCAGATTGCTGAAAGGTGCCGGCCTCGGCCCCTGTTGGGGAACATGTTTTAATTAAGTGGGGACAAGCGAGGTGCTGGGCAGTTTCTGGGGGACGCTGGGTGCCACCAGCATCTCATTACCTGCCTGTCAATTTGTCATGGGCCTGGCAGGAAACTCCGGAGGGGCGGGGGAGAAAGTTTGCAGCTAGAGTCAGCCTCAAGATGCTCATGGCTTCGAGAAAGAGGGACGCATGTTCATTTCTGCTCCAGGTCTGCCGGTTTTCACTGAGCACCTACTATGTGCCAGGCCTGCATTCATAGCCGCAAATGTCCTCCGGGTCTCTGCCCTCACAGGGTGGTGAGGAATGAGGAGCGGGTATAGGGGACCCCAGGAGGGCCCAAGAGGGTCAGAGGAAGTAGCCACAGGGAGAGCAGCCTGTGCAAGGGGCCTGGGGCCAGGAGGAGCAAGGGCGGGGAGTGACGGTATGGCTGGACTAGGAGGCCAGACGGCGGGGGTGCAGGACAAGCTGCAGCCTGTGGGGTGCCGGTGGAGAAGGGGGACGTGCAGGCCCTGCAGGGAGTTTTTGTTCCAGGCTGGGAGCTCTGGAGTCCCCTTCCCTGGTTCCAGTCACATTTTGGAAGAATTGCTTCCATGGGGCGCTGTGTGGGCAGAGTGGGCGGGGTGCAAGCAGGGAGGCCCGGGGGCAGGCAGCGACCGTGCAGGCCCGCGTGGGTGGCCCTCGGCGGCCCTCAGCGCAGCCGTGGAGCTGGAGGGGATTCGGGACCTCGAAGGCCTGGGTGCCTGCACACCTGAGGGTCTCCCACCCTCTCTCAGCCTCCCCTCTTCCCTCCCTGTCCTTGTAGCCAAGACCCCTGCTCTGCAGCGCCCCCCTCAGGGGACACCCCTGCCCCAGGCCTGGGGTAGCCTGGGGGCCTCTGGAGAACAGTCTCTCAGGGTGTGGTCCGAGTTTCTGGCCTGTTTATGTCCAGGCCACATCCTCCCGCTTCCCCTCAGGAAGCGGGGAGCCAGGGCTTTGCTTAATGTAGCCCCTTGGACCAGCCCCTCCAGTCCAGACAGGCCCAGCTTTATGACTGACCAGTGTGGACCACACACTGTTGGAAGGACCCTGCCACGTGAGACTTATTTCTGTCTCTGCCCTGAGAGGACGGTGGTTAAGAGCAGACAGCCTGGGTTCAGGCCGGGCTCCGCCCCTGCTGGCTGTGTGACGTCGGGCAAATTACTGAGCTGCTCTGTGCACTGCCTCACCTGCAAATGGGCCCATGGTGACCGGGGAGTTGAGAGAGCAGAGGCGTGTCTGTGCTCGTGGAGGCCGCCTGCCCTGGAGATGGACACTAACAGGCCCAAAGGAACGGACAACATAGAAATCAATCTTTTACTAAGCGGTGCATTGTCTAAAGTACGGATGCTTTTCTGTGAGCGATGCAGGCCCGCCGCTATGGACCTCAGGGCTTTGCCCAGTGAATCCCTTTCTCAGGGTCCCCAGGACGCTGACCATATGGAACCCCCTCACCGAGGACCCGAGAGCAGTGGGTCCCCTGAATTATTACGGAGTCAAGCCGTTTCCCCCACGGCTTGGCCTGGGCCTCCTCCAAGACGGTCTGCAGGTGGGACCCGTGCATCTCCCTGCCCCCCTCCCCCCAGTCACCTGCCTCTTGGGCAGTGGCCTTCGGTGGCTTCCCCGAGGCACAGGGCGGGGTGCTGGGTGGGGAAAGGGCTCCCAGCTTCCCCCTCCCGCCCGGAACGCACAGTCCAGGAGGACGGGACCATCACAGAGCCGTCTGCGGGGCCCGCTGCGGCCTGGCCCCTCACCCCTGTGCTGGGCCCCTGTCCTGTCGGTGGCCGGTCCACGTCTCTGTCCTGCTCTCACCGCCACGCAGGGAAGCCGCAGTGGCTTTGTGGCCGGCCGCCTGCAGCCAGAGCCTTTGTTGGCCTGAATGTGACAGAAGTTGGAAAGATGACATGTTGTAAATGGATAATTAATGCGCCAGAGCGGCTGTAGGCTCCCACAGAACGAGCTTCCACACCCCGTGTCTGCCCCTGCCTGCCGGGGGCCCGCACCCGGGCCGGCAGCTTCTCCCCCGTCTCCGGTGGTCTCCGCCTGCTACCCATAAGGCCCGTCACCTCCAGCTTCGGGGGCACCTGAGTGAGCCTGTGTGTGGACAGCATCCCCAGAGTCAGAGAGGTGGGGACGCCGAGGCCTGAGGCGGTGCAGGGCAGTTCCCCCATCCCAGGGCACTTTCTGAGGACCCCGGGCTCCATGGCTTCAGATCTTCTAATGAGCCGAGAGGGGCTGCAGGCCGTGCGGGGCAGCGGGGCCTGGCCAGCTCCGGCCATCCCGGGCCGACCCCTCGGGGGTCCCCTCCCGGCTGCCCCGCCTCCCTCGTCTGACTAGCAGCTCTGTGTCTTCGTGTCCTCAGCTTGGGCTGGCTCGGGTTGGGTGAGCCTGACCCTCCTCGGCTGAGGTGCCTCCTGGAATGCCCAGCTCTGGTCACTGTGCACAAGGCCCTGGGGACGTTGGGCTTCAGCCTGGAGGGGAGACGGAGGGCCGAGACGCCAGGCCACACCTCCCTCTCCCAGCGCTCTCGCCCGCTCTGCACCCCTCGGCGGGCTCTCTCCCAGCCTCCTGCCCGCAGCTCCGCCTCCCTCTCTTGGTGACTGCTGGGCCTTGTTCCTGGGTGAGGGCCACATCGTAGAGCCTGGTGATGCTTTCGGAAGCAGCTGTCACTCTGGCAGGACTTCTGTTGCTGGGGTTCCCCCCCCCCACGCAGCCCAAGCTGGCCACATGGGGGGGTCGGCCAGGACAGGTGCCATCACATGGGCGGCAGCAGGCAATAGCAGCCCTGTGTGGCCCCCCCTCCGCTGCCGAGGGGCCCGGGTCTCAGGCTGCGGAGACCCGGGTGGGAAGCGGGCTTACAGCTGAACCCCTCCCTTCCGGGAAGACCGTGAAGGCCGCGCTTAACACCTCCTGCCCGGGATCTGTCTTCCCCGGGGTCTTAGGTCTCCTCTCAGGGGCTGTGCTCTGCTCTGCTGGGTGTGGACTGAGGGGCGGGGGTCTCCCTGCGCCCCTGCACTGCCCCCCCATGGCCTCTCCTGTGCAGCCGTGCTGGGCCCGGCGAGGGGGGCGGTCAGAATCCCATTGTGGGGGCCGCGCGCCTCTGGAAGTGTCTCCCGGCTTAGTGAGGGGCACCACGGTCCTCAGCTGGGGCCACGACGCCCGGGGTTTCTGCCACCGTTCACGAGGACCCCGGGGCAGTGCTGAAATGTGCGGCACCCAGGCCTGTGTACAAGATCCTGGGTGCAGGGGGTCTGGGGGCTGCAAGACAGGCCCCCCCCCGCCCCTCTTCCAAAGGAGAGTGGCTACGGATGCTTTAGAATTCATCAGATTCCCCATGCTGTAAAACGCACGCACGGGGAAAAGAATGGGTTTTAAATTAGTGAAACTTTTTTTACAGGGGACGTTTGTCAAGGGTAATCTTTAATTGCAAAAGTATAAAACTAAGAAAAAACCCGCTCCGAAAGCTGGCTGTGTAGAGGGCGTTCTGACTGCTCCTGCCCGTAGCAGGAGAAGGGCAGAGAGATCCGGCCCCCCGGCCCCGACAGGCGTGTCCTCCTCAGCTCGGCGCCCAGCCCTCCACACCCCAGAGTTCCTCCCTTCTGGACTGGCTAGGCCTGACCCCGGGCTCCTGTGGGGATCCAGGGCTGTCACTGCCCAGCCCGAGGCTGCATCCTTAGGACCAGAGTGCCCAGAACACGGGAGGTGAGAGTCCCACGGACGGGAGGTCTGCTCAGAGGACAGGGGCAGGGGGCTGGGGCCGGGCCACATCCGGCTGGAGAGCAGGAGAGGGAAGATGCTGGCCATGGGGCCCTGCAGGCAGAGGCTGGCCAGGGGCGCGATTGGTCCCTGGGGAGGGAGGGAGCTTCCCGCCACCAGGGGTGTGCAAGCAGAGGCGTCAGGCCCCTCTGGCAGGGAGGTGGGGTTATTTTAAGTGCCCCCGCTCTGAGCTGGGCCAGGGAGGTCTCTGGGCAGGCCTGGGCGGGCAGGGGGAGAAAGACCTGTGGCTAAAGGCAGTCCCTGGTCTCAGCGGGGTGGGGCCTGTGCCAGTGGAGCAGCGGTTGGGTCTCCAAGAGTGTTTTGCGCAGAGCCGGCCGTGGAGATAATAACACGTCTTAAAACGTGGTAATTAACACCCTCTCTGCACACAGCAATAAATCCACGCAGCACAACTTTCTTGTAAAAATGACCTTGGGAGATGATGTTTTCCAGTCGTGGGTTTTATCAGTGTCACACTTGGACAGCCCCCAACATGCAGCACGGGTCTCCCTCCCGTCTTCCCGCAGAGGCTCCTCCGCCCTGATGCCCACCTCCCCGCCCCCAGGCCTGCCGCCTTTCTAGATGCTGCTCAGATGCCTGGGTGCCACCTCAGCTGGACGCCTGCCCACACCCCCGTGCCCTGTGCTGGGCATTTGACTCGGGCTCCCACCCCCACCACTGACCTGTCCAGAGCTCCCGGCCCAGCACCGGAACTTTCCAGGCTGTCTGGTGTTGAGGCAGGGACGCTCCTCAGCAGGGAGCTTGGGGGTCACCCGCGCTGGTCCTGTGCCGTGTCGGGGGCGGGGGGAGAGAGCAGGTCCCCCCTGCTCAGCGAGGGAGGAACGGTGCGTGTGCGTCCTCCCGCCCGTCACGCCGACGGTAACAGCTGCCGGTGATTGTCACCAGGAAGGGAAGGGACGCGTGGCTGTCCCCAGCAGGGCCTGTGGCGATGCTGTCCTCTCGCTCGTGGGCAGGCTCTGCGGGGCCCTGTAGCTCCGCACAATCTTCCTGCTGGGACCATGGGAATCCCCATGACAGACGGGGAGACCGAGGCTTGGGGGGGCTCACAGACACACGAGTCACACGGGTGGCCGGTGGAGGAGAGGGGCTTTGTGGCCAGGGGTCCGGCTTGGATATGAGCAGGTGCAGATGGAGAGATGAGCCCTTCAGCCCCTGGAGCTGCCCCAGGGGGCGAGGGCTGCCTCCAGGTACAAGACGCATCAGGCGGCATCAGGTGGGGCCTGAGGACCCCTTCCCGAAGCTAGGCCCCGCTTCCTGATTACTTCCTAATCGCCTGGAGCCCGCGTCTGCTGCTTCTGCTGCTGTTTCTCCCTGCTCCGGGGACCAAAGGCCCGTGGGATGCTTCCTTCTCCGACGTGGAGCGGGGGCAGGAAGACTCCGGGAGGCGGGGAGAAGAGGCTGTACGAACACTGTGCATGCACGACCTCTCCTACCTCCAGGCCTCCTCTCCTGCACCCCTAGAGCCTGCGCACGCCGCCCCATCCTTCAGCCTCTCTTTTAAAATAGTTTTATTTTGATGAAATTCATTTACCATATAATTCACGCATTTAAAGCGTGCACTTCAGACACTTCCCTGGCGGTCCAGTGGTTAAAACTGCGCTTCCACTGCAGGGAGCTTGGGATCGATCCCTGGTCGGGGAATTAAGATCCTGTGTGCCACTCGGCCTAAAAAAAAATAAAAAATAAAAAAAATAAAGTATGCACTTGAATGGTTTTTAGTAGATTCACAGACAGGGCAGCCACCTCTCTGCCTCCCGTCTCTATGGATCTGCCCGTCCGACTTTCATGTGAGCAGGGTCACATTCTGTGGCTTTTTGCATCTGACCTCTTGCACTTGACACGTGCTTGTGCGCGGGTTGGGCTGCATGTCCTTTCAGGCCGTGTCCTACTCCACGGTGTGGATGGACCACATGGTGTTTATCCGCTCAGCTGTGCACAGACACTGGGCTGTTTCCACATTGGCGCTGCCGTGAATGGTGCTGCTGCTTGTGCACGGGGACACTCACGCACGTGGACGTTGCAGGCCACGCGTCCCTGTGCACACGTGCTTGCCTCCTTCCTGGGTGGACACGAGATGACGGATCCCGGATGCAGGTCTCCCTGGCTCCTCCCATGCAGAGCTCTCACTCCTGCCAAGTCCCGGAAACAGGCTCCACCTCCCCCCGGGGGGTGGGCAGTAGCCCTCCCGCCAAAGGGCCACGTCTGAGGCCTCGTGTCTGGGAAGCACCCCTGCCTGGTCCCTCTTTGTCTTCTCTGCCTGGAGAACACGCGCAGGCCTTTCAAGTGCACTGAGAAAGTACAGGAGTTGAATGTCTCACAGGAATATAATTGTATTTTTATTGCTCATTACATTTCAAGTTAATTACATAGCAACTAGGTTTGTGCTTTATGATATTGCAGCTAAATCAGCGTGGGCAGGCCTGGGTCTAGAGCAGGTTTCCCGCCCCCGCACCTTGCGTTTGTCCCACCTGGATCAATGCCTGATTCTTTCCATTTAGCACGTTTCCCAGTCATGAGATGGTGCCTTATCAACTTCTAAAGGTGGTCAAGAACTTCTTCTTTCATTTGGTGTCATTATGGTACCGCTGAGTTCGGTTTCCATTCTTTGCGGCCACATATGATGTATGTGCAGATAAAGCTATAGATTCTGCTGATGAACAGATCATTTTTCAGCCAGAGGGAGGCTATGCCAGTTGTCTCCTGAGTCCATCTGAGCGTGGTGAGGGCTGCCTTGCTTTCTGATATGACAAGTTGTTCCAGATTCATCTGGTGTATTTCTTCCTCGAGGCCTCAAGTTGGCCATTTCTCCCAGGAGTTCTGGTTCCTTTTATTGGAAAATAGGATTTTGTGATTGCAGTCTGGGAGCTAAAGAGGGGTCATTACTACCAGACAGGTCATTGCTTCTAAACCTTTCTGTGGCCAAAGCTGGGAAAACATTTTTTTTTTTTGCAAAAGAAAAGTACGTAGTGAGTTGATAGTAATATTTCCAATTTAAGTGTAAGATTCGAGTGTTTTGGTACAGCTTCTTTGATTTTACATTTACATCTCTCTCCTCTTATGCTGGGATTCTTGGTTCCTAATGACATCTACATAATTACTTACTTGCTTTATCTCACGGTACATCGTCTGTATAACTATCATGTAGCAGGGCACATTCAGCTTGTACACACATTTTTTGCTAAGTCCCCATCAAGAAGGAGAATCTATTTCCCCATGTTTTGAAGCTGGGCTGATCTTATGACATGACCAAGAAAATGCGGTGGAGGTAACGTGGTATGACTTCCAAGGCAAGCCCTTAACAGATCTTACAGTCTGCTTTTTGCTCTTCTGGATCCTGGGACCACCATGCTACAAAGAATCCTGAGATGAAAAACCATGTGGGGAGGTAGACCAGCTGTCCTACATGCTCTAGGTTAGCCTGGCACCAGCCGAATGCAGGTGAGGGAGCCCAGGTGAGGCCGGTAGGCGGTCCAGCGCTGACCCCCAGCGTCGTGAGAAGTATAAGCTCTTATTTGATGCCACCACATACTGGGGTGGTTTGTTACGTAGTAATAGATAAATGATACGGATGTTGGTACCTGGAGTACAATGGTACCTTAACAAAAACTTGAAATGTGACATTGGCTTTGGAGCAGGTAGAAGCTGTGAAGGTGGTGAAGGGAAATGTTGGAGGCTGGAGAAAGGATGACCCTTGTCACTTAGGAATAAATGACAAACTGTCTCCTATAGTAACTGGGAAGGGAAAACAAACTTGTGATATGTGGCTAAAGAAATCTCTAGACAGAATGTTAAAAGTGTCAGTTGGTTTCTTCTAGCTGCACATGATAAGATACAGAAAGAGAGATGAGCTAAAGAAGGAACTGTTCAATTTGTAAATAAAATTGAAAGACAGAAAGCCCAGCACTTGCTTGGTTAGAAAATAATACTGTCCCTCACACTCAGTATTTCCAGATGGTAAAAATATACAAAGTGCGATGAGCCTGGGGGCCAAGATAAAATCAAGGCTGTGTCTGCAGGATGCCTTGTTAAGATCTGTATAAGGTTGAAGGTAGTGCCAACAGACCCATTCATCCAGGCAGAAGGAATTTTAGGAACCCTAAGGGTTTCATTTCACAGCTTCATGTATGGCTCAAGATAGAGAGAAATCTGTCTCAAAAAAGGACTATGGATGTGGCTGTTGGAATATGGAGCAAACGTTAATTAGATTCATGGGAAATCCACCAAGTTTTAAAAAGAGTTGTACTGATGAAAACACCACCAGCTTGGATAAAGAAGATAGCTCAGGGCTTCCCTGGTGGCGCAGTGGTTGAAAGTCTGCCTGCCGATGCAGGGGACGCGGGTTCGTGCCCCGGTCCGGGAAGATCCCACATGCCGCGGAGCGGCTGGGCCCATGAGCCATGGCCGCTGAGCCTGCACGTCCGGAGCCTGTGCTCCGCAACGGGAGAGGCCACAACAGTGAGAGGCCTGTGTACTGCAAAAAAAAAAAAAAACCAAAAAAAAAAAAATGACAGTTCAAAATGGAAAGAGGCTTCTGGGAAGGAAACAGGTTGAGAATGTTACTCAGCTGCCTATATGGGCCACTTCTTACGGCAAAGGAAAGGTATCTCGGAGGGTATAGTCAAGAGCAAAGAACAGTGGATTAGAAAACCACTCCCAGAAAGGAAAACTGGACTTAATCAAGGAGCTTTCCTTGCCCCTGGAGTAGGGGAAAGTGGCTAGATTTCGTAATTGCCTTGGATCTGCCTGTATCTGCTTCCTGCCCTTTTCCTTTTGAAGGGGAGTGCCTGCTGCCTTTGAAGGTTTCCTGTCCCTGTCTCACCGTTGTACGTTGGGTGTGTGGGGGACAGATAACTCTTGTATTTTGCTCACAAGTTCCTGCATTAAGAGGAGCCCCACTCAAGTCACTGCACACCCAGAGGAGCCACATTTGCACCTTGATCCCATGATTGGATGCGAGTTTGGAGGTCATGGGAGAGATGTGAATCACTGGGACCAGAAGGAGGACTACAGGAGACGGTTGCAGCAGTGGACCCAATGAATCTCGTTTCCCTGTGTCCATGCTCCTTTGTGGTGTGACATTACGCTACCCCAGCCTGAACAAAAGTGGGATTTATTTCCTCACTTCCTGAATTTGGGCTGGCCTCGTGACTTGCTTTGACCAACAGGATATAGTGGAAGGGACACTGTGTACTTCTGAGGCCAGGCCCTAAAAGGTCTTGAAGCTGCCACCTTCACTTTCTTGGGATGCTGCTCTGTGACTCAGTATAGGGAAGTCAATCTGGCCTACTGCAGTGTAAGAGGAGAAATTATACTAGCGTACACTGGAGTATAAGAAGCTGCTTGGAGGAGGGCTGAAGTGCCCTACGGCCACCTCCTTCCAGACACGCAGATGAGGCCATCCTGGACCTCCAGCTGAGCCTCCAGGTGACCACAGCCACAGGAGAGAGTCCAAGTACGACCAGTTGGGGAACTGGCTGTGCAACCCACAAAATTGTGAGAAATAACAAATTGTTGTTTTAAGCCACAAAGCTTTGGGGTAGTTTGTTACACAGCAATATGTAGCTGACATATATATATATATATATATATATATATACATACATACATACACACACACACACACAAACATACATACATACATACTTGTATCATATATATATTAAGATTTCTTTATTGCTATTTTTTGTCCTTAGGATATGTCCCAATTGAGATTTGTAGTCAAATGACCATGTTTTGAAGTCACTTGAAATAAATCTCCTCTGTGTGGTGAAGCCACTGACTTGATACGCAGATTCATTTTGATTTTTAGAGATTGCTTTTCTATTATGATTTAATTTTTTAAATTAATAGACTTTTTTAAAAAAGCTGTTTTAGGTTTACAGAAAAATTGATCAGAAAGTACAGAGTCCCCATATCCCCCTCCTCCCTCCCCAGCCCCTATTACTCCCCCTATTATTAACATTTGCATTAGTGTGGTTCATTTGTTACAATTGATGAAGCTACATTGACAGATCACTATCACCCAAGGGGCATCGTCTACATTCGGGTTCACTCTTGTGCCGTACATTCTGTGGGTTTTGACAAATGTATAATGACATGTAACCACTATTACAGTATCACACAGACTAGTTTCACTGTCCTAAAATCCTCTGTGCTCTGCCTTTGCATCCCCCTAACCCCCCAACCCCTGGCAACCACTGATCTTCTCAGTCTCTGTGGTTTTGCCTTTTCCAGAGTGTCATATAGTTGGAATCACATAGCACGTAGCCTTTTCAGACTGGATTCTTTCACTTAGCCATGTGCATTTAAGTTTCCTGCATGACTTTTCATGGCTTGAGAGTTCATTTCATTTTAGTGCTGGAAAACATTCCACTGTTTGGATGTTTCAGTTTGTTTATTCATTCACCTGTTGAAGGATGTCTTGGTTGCTTCAAAGGTTTGGCAATTAAGAATAAAGCTGCTGGGCTTCCCTGGTGGCACAGTGGTTGAGAGTCCGCCTGCCGATGCAGGGGACGCGGGTTCGTGCCCCGGTCCAGGAAGATCCCATGTGCCGCGGAGCGGCTAGGCCCATGAGCCATGGCCGCTGAGCCTACGCGTCCGGAGCCTATGCTCTGCAATGGGAGAGGTCACAACAGTGAGAGGCCCGCGTACCGCAAAAAAAAAAAAAAAAAAAAAAAAGAATAAAGCTGCTAAAAAAAGTAAGATAAAATAAAGCTGCTATAAACATTGTGTTCTGTTTTTTGCGTGAACCCCGTTTTCACTGCCTTTGGGTAAATACCAAGGAGCGTGATTGCTGGATCATATGGTAAGAGTATGTTTGGCTTTTTACAAAATCACTAAACTGTCTTCCAAAGCAGCCGAACCATTTTGCATCCCCGCCAGCAACGGATGAGATATTCTGTTGCTACATATCCTCACCAGCACTTGATGTTGTTGGTGTTCTGGATATTTGCCATTCTAATAGGTGTGGAATGGTATTTCATTGCTTTAGTTTGCAATCACCTCATGACATAACATTAAGCATCTTTTCATGTGCTTACTTGCCATCTGTGTATCTTCTGATGAGGTGTCTGTTTAGGGCTTTAACCCATGTTTTAATTGGGTTCTTTGTTTCCTTATTATTAAGTTTTAAGTATTTTTGTATACAGTCATCTGTTGATATCCACAGGGAATTGGTTCCAGAACTGCCCCCCACCCATCTCCAGATACCCAAATCTGTGGACGCTCAAGTCCCTTATATAAAATGGTGTCGTATTTGTGTATAACCTGTGCACATCTTCCCAAATACTTTAAATCATCTCTAGATGACTTATAATACCTAATACAATGCAAATGATATGTACATAGTTGTTGGTTAACAGCAAATTCAATTTTCGCTTTTTGGAACTTTCTGGAATTAAAAAAATATATATATTTTTTTGATCCTGGGTTGGTTGAATCCTTGGATGCAGGACCTATGGATACGGAGGCCCGGCTGTATTTCTGACATCAGTCCTTGACCAAATACGTGGTGTTTTGCAAAGATTTTCTGTGACTTGTCTGTGACTTGACTTTTCTTTCTCTGAACAGTGTCTGTCACAGAGCAGAAGTTCTGTGATTTAATTTTGGCTTACAATTATTTAAAATATTTACAAGATTCTGAAGTCAAAAGGACGCAGAAGGGCACATTCAGGGAAGCTGGGTTTCCTTGCCTGTCCCCGTCTCCTCTTGTCAGTGACTGTTTCCATTCGGAAATGGAATAAATTATTAAGAATAAAATTAAATTAAGAATAAAATTTATTAAATTAAATTAAGAATAAAATTTATTAAATTAAATTAAGAATTAAATTAAGAATAAAATTTCCATTTTATTCTTAAATAATGGTTTATTCTCCCGTTTTCTTAAATAAAAAGTGACATAGGAATCGCATGGTTCTTCACCTTGCTTTTGAACAGACCACAGTGTGACACGGTGAGCTCCCTCATTTCATATTTAGGGGGAGGAGTTCCATCATGGGGACACATTCTATTTACCCACCAGTCAGTCCCCTAGTGCCGGGGCACTCGGTGACCCCAGTCTTCTGCTGCTACTAATAGTCCCTTGGCAAGCTGCACGCACACAGCTTTTTGGGTTTCCCCGTGTATGTCTGAGGCAAGATTCCTCCGAGCAGGTGGCTGTCAGAAAGGGTAATTGCATTTTTCAGCTTCGTCAGATTTTGTCTGTCTCCCAGGGTGGGAGCTGGACCCTTTCACTTTCCCACAGCTTTGTCTAAGGCCGCCTCTTCCTCACAGCCTCGCCAGCAGAATGCTGTTAAACTTTTGTATTTTCGCCAATCTGATAGGTGGGAAATGGTATCTGGTCTGGCCTGCATTGGCGTGTCTCTCATTATGGGGAAGCCGCAGGGCCACTTGCATTTCTGTCTGTGAACCGCGTCCATATCTCTGACACGGCAGATGTGCAAACCCAAAGGTGATATGAAGGCAAGAAACCCCCATCCAACTCACAGCCCCAACACACTGCTTTCAGGTCAGGACCTTCTGCATCTTAAGGGAACACAGAAAGTACTGAATTTGGGGGGGGGTCCTGAGGGCTACTCTGATGGCCAAGGGAGGACCTGGAGGGGAGCCCGGAGATGTGGGGGGCAGCCCGGCTTCCTTC
Source organism: Mesoplodon densirostris (assembly GCF_025265405.1). Taxonomy (NCBI): domain Eukaryota; kingdom Metazoa; phylum Chordata; class Mammalia; order Artiodactyla; family Ziphiidae; genus Mesoplodon; species Mesoplodon densirostris. The sequence goes on along the minus strand of NC_082664.1, from coordinate 2,312,879 downwards.
CTTGGGGGGCGTTTTGTCTTGTTGAATGAGAGAGAAAATAAATGAGGCCATCGAGGGCGCAGTCCTCCTCCCCCAGCCCCCTCCCTCACAGTGGGCGCTGGCGTGTAGAAAGCCCCTCCGGGAGCACACAGAGCCCCAGCAGCCAGCTTGCTGGTTTCAGGCCAAAGCCAGAAGGGGTCTGTTCAGAGAACTTTCCGGGCACTGTAGCTGGTGCCGAGGAAAGGGACCTGCCCTGAGGGGCTCGGGCTTCTGTGAAGGCAACAGCAGGACGGGGGACATTTGTTTCTGGAGCATCAGCTGGTGGGGGCCAGGGGACAGCAAGGACTCTGGGAGACCCGCACACTGGGGGAGGTGAGGCCACGGTGTGAGGGCCAGAGGTGCTGTGATGCGTGACGACGGTCGGGGTGCTGGACAGGCAGTGGGGAAGTCTCAGGCCCGGCGCTGGTGGAGGGGTCTTGCCGGGGAGATGCGGGGCTGACGGGGCCACAGGAGCAGTTTGGGAAAGTACAAGGCAGACGCACCGAGCGGAGTGGCTGGGCATCTTCTAGGAGGTGCAGGTGGGCTTTGCAGCCGGGAAGGAGCCAGAGAGGACAAGGAGGACGGGGTGCTGGCCGAGAACCTGGCTTTGACTCAGGTTGCAAAGGGCAGCGTGGTGTGGGCTTTGGGAAGCTCTGTCAGTGAGGAGGATGGACGCCAGGGCAGAGCCTGCAGCCGGGGGGCTTGGTGGGCCGGTGTCTCAGCTGTGGGGATGGGGTGGGGGTGACTGGGATCCTGTGACTTGGAGCTGGGTTGGCAGGACCTGCACATGAATTAGAAGTGGTGGGAGAGAGAGAGGAGAGTCAGGGTGGCTCCTCCTGGGCCTGGCAGAGTCAGTGAGCCGTGCGGCCATCAGCTGCCATTGGGACAGTGTGGGGAGCCGTGGAGGTTTGGGAGGAGAAATCTGTGGTCCCCTTTTGACCATCTGGGAAACGTGCAGGGAGAGATGTGGAGAAGGCGGTGAGGGTACCGGTCTGGGGCTCAGTGGAAGCCATCAGCCCTCGGGTGGGATTTAAGCTGTGGGTCTGGGGTCAGGTAGGGTGGGTTCAAGGGGGCACGGTCAGCTGACAAATGGGAATGCAGGTAACGTGTTACCGGGGATGGTGGAGCCAGGAGCTAGGGGAGCCCACTGGGGACCTGGCCTGGGCTGCACCCCCTTTCTTCTCCCTCGACTGTCGAGATTCTCCTTGTTCTGGAGGCCAGCTTGACAGACCTTCACCTCTGAGGCACGTGGGGCCTCTGCCCCCCACGTCTGTGCCACCGTCCTTCCAACACCCCCTTGCACCCCGCCCAGGTCTGTGTGGGCCCTAAACCTCACTGCTTCCCGGCAGTGCCCTGCCCTGGCCCCTGACCCCACTGGTATTGGGAAAGGCCTGGCCCGGGGCACGGACGGCCCCTCCTCCTCTGGGCCCCGTCATCTCACCTGTGCCTCGAGGCCCGGACAGGTGAGCTCAGGTGCTGCTGGATCCAGCATCCCGAGGCGTCCCAGGTGCACGGCTTGTAGAGGAGAGAAGCTTGCAGAGTCCCGGGTTGTCCCAGGCCGTGGGCGGGGAATGGCGCCTCGGGTGGGCGGGGCCTAGTATGGGCGGGGCCTCGTAGCAGCAGTCAGTGCTGTCGGATGAGCCCTGAAAGCCAGACCCCAGCGGGAGCAGGAGGTCGGCCCGTGACACCCCCGCCCCTCCACGTCCCCCTCTACACCCCGCCGTGAGGAAGGCAGCCAGACAGCACATTCCAGGGACTGCTTTTGGGGTGGAACTTTGATAGCTGGCTCTGCGCAGTCACACCCCTCTTACCGCCCACACCTCTGTGGTCAGAGGGGTGGGCGGGACACCAGCCCCCCAGGCCTCAGCGGGCAGCCGAGCTGAGTCTGTGGACCCCTCTGGCCCCTGCAGGGAAAGCCCGTCCCTCTCCGGCGCCAATATGAGCGCTTGGTGCGCCCCCGACACGCTCCCCGTGTGGACCCTGGGACGTGCTGGAACGGGGCTGCTTGATTCTGGAAGGGGGGCTGCGGGGCCAGCCTTGTGGAGACAGCGGGCTGTCCTCTTCCTCCCCTGGCGGTTTGGGTGGCCCGCGGTGGGCCTCTCATTCCCAGGCCCCGGGCTCTGGCTGGACACAGCATCACACGAAGCGGGTGCAGCTGAGGCGGGGCCCGGGGAGGACGAGGGCTGCTGGCGCGGGCTTTACAGTTCTGCAGCCGAGGTCGGAGGGCGGACCCCGAAGGGAGCGGAGAGAGCCGAACCCAGTCTATTCTCGCGCAGAGGGAGGGCCTCCACGGCCGCCCTGCCCAGACGCCCAGGAACATACTCACCTGTGACAGTGTTGGGGTCACATGGCCTCTCTGTGCCCCCATTTGTCCCTGTCCTCACCTCGGCTCTGCCCGCCTGTCCTTCCCAATGGCAGCAGAGACCACCGCTCAGCCAGCCACATTTGGCCGGGCTGCCTGGCTTGTGGAACCTTGGTTCCCTGACTGGGGATCAAACCTGGGCCCTCGGCGGTGAGAGCGTGGAATTCTAACCACTGCACCGCCAGGGAATTCCCAGCTGCTTTCTTTTCTCGGGGAGGACTTAGCCAGGCCACAGCGGGCAGCTGTCTGCAGGGCTTCCTCCCTCCACGCTTGGGCCAGGGTAGGACAGCTGGGCCGCAGGGCGGCAGCTCCACTGACTTGTCTGCCGGGGGTCTTGGTTCTCTCTGTTCCTCACTTCTCTTCCCACTGGTTCCAGGGCCTCTTCCTCTCTCTTCTTGTGGCTTCTCTGCACAGCCTCTCCACGTGGTATCAGGTCCAAGGGGATGGAGAAATAAACTCTGCTTCTGCACAGGGGCAGTGGCAGGGAATTTTGCAGCCACCTCTAATGCACCACAGATGAATCCAGCATCTCAGACGCGGGACCCAGTGCCCAGCATGCAGATGCGCTCAAGCAACAGCCCTGGGTTGAGCAGAGCCACCTCTCCGTGGTAGCCTTTGAACTAGCCAGAAGCGAGACCAGACCTTACGAAGACGTCCCTCCCCTCCCCTTGATGGCCGCCAGCCTGGAGACCCTGAGCTGCCCCAGGGTAGCTGTGCACAAGGGACTTCAGCACAAGGGCGGGTGTGGACAGGTTTGCAGTGGGGTGGCCGCATCTATGGGCTGAAGAGGCACCGAGAAGGAAGCAGGGAGGGGTGGGCTGGGCTGGCACCCCCTCCAGAGCCTCCGCAACCCCTGCCCGGAGCCCTTCCCCATTCACTGCTCCTCTGCAGGCTCCAGCTTCCCTGTGGGAGACCCCAGGGTCCAGGGAGCCGAGCTGAATTCAGACCAGTCTGCATTCGATCAAGGACTTCACCCTGTTCCCTGCTCTTGCTGACCACCCGAGTGTCCCCGTGACACAGGACAGAAGCAGCAGTCCAGGGATGCTGTAGGTGGTGACGCCCCATCACACACTTTCCATGTACTTGTCTCGTCTTTCTTCACTAATTCAGATTTTTTTTGTAAGAGAAAATTCAAAGGGAAAAGTATCTGGGTTTAAAGTTCAGGGGGTCCTGTTGGTTTCTGGAGATGGACACATTCTTAAACTGTGGACAGGCAGAGGAATTGCTCAGTTCTGTCCTTTGACTCCTGGAAGAAGGAATTTTTCTTTAGGCTTTAATGTGGGATCACCCAGATCTAGACATTTTTTGAAGCCAAACCACTAAGGAACCCACATTTTTTGCTTAGGGAGAAATATTACAGAAGATCAAAATGCTTCAGTGTTTCATTTTAAGAAATTCGAAGGCACAGTTTCCATCGGTTCAGATTTTGTTACGTGGACATAAAATTCATGAGGGCACCTTGTTATAACGACTCGGGGCTAGCGATCGGTCAGATGTCACACCTCTTTCAAAAGCATGACGCTGTATTTCGTGCCCACTTTAACATCTTCCAGGGCAGCCAGTGCTCCGCAGGCTGCAGAATGAGCCAGCGGCAGCCGGAAAAACCGGACAGCATGCCGTCCACGGCCTCACCAGGGATGGTCATGCCAGCAGGGGTCACCTGTCTCTCAGGGCTGGTCTCAGCTGGAGGGTGAGGTGGACACCGGGGTCCCCTCCAGGGATGTGCCTGTCAGGGCCCCTTAGACAGTGCCTGGTCCCGCCTGCTGGCGGCCGCCGGAGGACGGGCCCGGGTCAGACAACACATATGTTGCAGCAACACCATTATCTCCCGGGTAAACGGCCCCGTCTCTGCGCAGCCAGGCAGAGCCCTGGCTGCCGTGTAATTGGACCATTCAAAAGTAAATTATCTGCAGCTGGAAACAAGACACTGCCTTTTAACTCGGGCATTATAAGGTCAGGACTCGAGACATCACGGGGAAGAGCATTTATTGAAAAGCGATGGGAAAATGAAATTTTAAATTCAAAGCCTTCATATATGGCGGGGGAGACGGGAAGCTCTGCGTTCTTCGGTGGCCCTGGGGGCGGGTCAGGGGATTTATTTGCATCTTTATTTTGCTGACGCCGGAGAGCACCGCATGAAGTGACTCTGATATCCATCTGATGGAAAAATAAATCCTGGGACAAAAGCCGCACAGTGTCACGGAGACTGGGCAGTGCCGGGCAAGCCTCACAGCAGAGTCCAGTGCGGAGGTGGGAAGCAGGGAGGGCTCTGGGCGCCCAGCTGGCATGGGGGCCTCGTCCAGGCTGGGTGACTCAGTTTCCCTGACTCCACCCCCACCCCCGCCCCGACCCTCTCGAGGGCGGGCTCACCCAGTGCCTCCCGTGGTCCTCGGCACGTGTGTGGCTCCAGCCCGCATCTTCCCTGTGGCTCGTCTGTCCCACCTCCTCCCTGTCCTCAGGTCACCCCAGCTTGGGCACCCTCCCCTGCCCTCTGAGACCTCGCCCTGTGCGTCCCGTGCTCCACTGCGGGCACTGCCAGGGACTTTCCCTCTGCCAGGTCCCCACGCTGTGCACGCAGTGCTGGGTACTTACCCGGGCTTCCCCACACAGCCACGCTTTATGGGACACTTTGAGGGCCAGCGGACTCTTTCCCACACCAGAAAACAGCTCAGAGTCTTAAAGGGACTTGGCCAACATCAGACAGCCAGTTGGTGTGTTGGTGACAGGATGGGGCCCTGGTCTGCCTGGTGCCCCAGGCTCCCCAGGCTCCCTGGCCTCCCCCAGCCTCCCCCAGGGTCCCCGATGATTCCCCAGACTCCCCATCTCCTCTGGGCTCCCCCAGCCTCCCCCGGGCTCCCCCAGCCTCCCCAGGCTCCCCCGGCCTCCCCCAGGCTCCACCAGCCTCCCCCAGGCTCCCCCAGCCTCCCCCGGGCTCCCCGAGCCTCCCCCAGGTTCCCCCAGGCTCCCCCAGCCTCCCCCGGGCTCCCCCAGCCTCCCCCAGTTTCCCCCAGGCTCCACCAGCCTCCCCCCGCCTCCCCCAGGCTCCCCCGGCCTCCCCTGGGCTCCGCCAGCCTCCCCCGGGTTCTCCCAGGCTCCCCCGGGTTCCCCCAGTCTCCCCCGGGCTCCCCCAGCCTCCCCCGGGCTCCCCCAGGCTCCCCCGGGCTCCCCAGGCTCCCCCAGCCTCCCCCAGGCTCCCCAGCCCCCCGCAGTTTCCCCCAGCCTCCCCCAGCCTCCCCGGGTTCCCCCAGCCTCCCCCAGGCTCCCCCGGCCTCCCCCGGGCTCCACCAGCCTCCCCCAGGTTCCCCCAGGCTCCCCCGGGTTCCCCCAGTCTCCCACGGGCTCCCTGAGCCTCCCCCGGGCTCCCCCAGGCTCCCCCGGGCTCCCCCAGCCTCCCCCAGCCTCCCCCAGCCTCCCCGGGCTCCCCCAGGCTCCCCCAGCCTCCTCTGGGCTCCCCCAGCCTCCCAAGCCTCCCCAGCTTCCCCCGGGCTCTCCAGCTTCCCTAGCCTCCCCCAGGCTCCCCCAGCCTCCCCCAGGCTCTCCAGCCTCCTTTGGGCTCCCTCAGGCCCCCCCAGCCTCCTCTGGGCTCCCCCAGCCTCCCCAGCCTCCCCAGCTTCCCCCGGGCTCCCCAGCCTCCCCAGCCTCCCCCAGGCTCCCCCAGCCTCCCCCAGGCTCCCCCAGGCTCCCCCAGCCTCCCCCGGGTTCCCCAGCCTCCCCCAGCCTCCCCTGGGCTCCCCCAGGCTCCCACAGCCTCCCACAGTCTCCCCCAGGCTCCCGCAGCCTTCCACAGCCTCCCCCAGGCTCCCACAGCCTCCCACAGCTTCCCCTGGACTCCCCCAGCCTCCCCCAACCTCCCCCGGACTCCCCCAGGCTCCCCCAGCCTCCCCCGGGCTCCCCAGCCTCCCTCGGGCTCCCCAGCCTCCCCCAGGCTCCCCAGCCTCCCCAGGCTTCCCTGGGCTCATGCAGCCTCCCCCAGCCTCCCCAGCCTCTCCAGCCTCCCCCAGGCTCCCCAGCCTCCCCCGGGCTCCCCAGGCTCCCCCGGGCTCCCCAGCCTCCCTCAGGCTCCCCCGGGCTCCCCAGCCTACCCCACCTCCGCCAGTGGTTCCCTGAGCATGTGGGCAAGTAGTGGTCTTTAGCTGTTCTACTTTGATTTTGGAGAATTTTCTGCTGCATCTCACTCCTATACCAAATTAGGATTAGGCTTGGCTGGATATAACAGAAAGCCCACACATAATCATGAACTCAAAGTAATGTAAATGTATTTCTCTTCATGCCTGTACAGTCTGAAAGGGTCAGCCCAGGACCATCATGGTGCACCCTGTGTCAGGTCCCCTGGGTCCTTCTGCCTCAACTGTGTTCCACTGTGTATGAGTTTTATTCCTGAGGTTACACCATGGTCCAAGATGGCTGCTGATGCTCCAGCCATTACATCACATTTTAACCAACAGGGAAGAGCAGACCATGAAGGGCACACCTTCCCCCTTCCCCAGTAAGAACACTTCCTAGGAGTTACACACACACACACATTCCTCTTAATTTCCATCGCAAGAGGAACGTGGTTGAACTATATTGCAAATAGGACAGGGAAATTCAGTCTTTATTCCTGGTGGCCACATACTCAGCTAAGAACTGGGGGTTCTATTGCTCGAGAAGAAGGGGAGTGCAGATACTCGGGGCAGCTAGAATCCGTGCATGCCCTAAAAGTGTACACCTGAGAAAAAATATGTTAAAGAGTAATAATAATGACAATAATAAAAATAATTACAATGTGAACTCTCGTGTAGCCACCACTCAGACTGAAAAGTAAAATCTCTCTTTAAGTGCAGGCTGCTCATGACTAATCACTCTGTCTTCCCCATCCCTGACCCTTCCCCCAGGTAATACTAATTTCAATTTATATTCATCTTTCCCTTGCTTCTCTATATCATTTTTACCATTTATATTTGTAGTCCCCCAAAACGTATAGTTTAGTTTTAGCTGCTTTTTAAACTTTATGTAAATGCAGTCTTCCTTTATATGTAATATTTGTGTTTTGCTTCTTCCATCTAATATTTCATGCGTGAGATTCACCCCTTTTAACGCTTACGGTGTCACTCACTAGTCTTTACTCTTGCTTGGTATTCCATTGTGTGACTCTATCACAATTTGTCTACCACTGCTATTGTTCATGGACATTGATGTTGTGTCCAGGGTTTTCAGTATCACAGCGCTGCTGTAAACATCCTAGTACAGATCTCCAGGTGCACATGCATAATCCTTTCTCTGGATGAGCCCACTGGGTGCTGTGACTGGGGTGCAGATATGTCTGAGTGATGGACCTGCCTATCCTTGAGTAGCTGGGCAGGGGCTGGGGCAGCCTGGACCCTGGACCTCCTGGCTGGCCCCAATGTCCTGGAGAAGCCTTGCCCACTTACTCCACTGTGCCATGCAAGTACTATCATTTTTTGCACAGTGAAAAAGGTTGGGGAGTGCTGCTCTAGGGACGTCACCAGGTGGGGAATTGCTGCTCATGGGTTACGTGTAAATCACCTTCACTAGGTACGGCGAAGTGTTTTCCGAAGTAGCTGTAGCTCTGCTGCTCCGGCTGACAGGCCCTATGGCCCCACACCCTTTCCGGTACCTGGAATTGCCCTGCTTTTTAATTTGTGCAAATTTGGTTGTAGTAAAATGATATTTTGTTGTTTTGTTTTAAAAGAACAAATAATGCAAGTTAAATACAATAAATCCATTGTATATTGTTGAACGTGCATCTAGTAAACAAAACAAAATGCCAAATTCATGTACAAATCTTCCTCTACTGTGGGGTTATGTCCCAATAAACCCATCCTAAGTTGAAAATATTGTAAGTTGAAAATGCGCCTTACCTACTGAACATTGTAGCTTAGTCTAGCCTACCTTAAACATGCTCACATCATTAGCCTACCGTTGGACAAAATCATCTAACACAAAGGTAGGCTTCCCTGGTGGCGCAGTGGTTGAGAGTCCACCTGCCGATGCAGGGGACACGGGTTCGTGCCCCGGTCCGCGAGGATCCCACATGCCGCAGAGCAGCTGGGCCCATGAGCCATGGCCGCTGAGCCTGTGTGTCTGGAGCCTGTGCTCTGCAACGGGAGAGGCCACGACAGTGTGAGGTCCGCGTACCACAAAAAAATAAATAAATAAAATTTAAAAAAACCCAGGAAACACAAAGGCTATTTTTATAATAAAGTATTGAATTTCTCATGTAACTTATTGACTGCTATACTGAAAGTGATAAACAGAACGTCAGTGAGTGTATCAGTTGTGATTGTGTAGCAGACTGGGAGCTCCAGCCTACTGCCCAGCATAGTGAGAGAGTATCACACTGCATGTTACTCACCCAGAAAAGGTAAAAATTCAAAAGCAGGGACAGTCTGTAGTCCTAAAGATCTATGACAAAATACAGTAGTGCATTGATCCTCCCTTCCTCCGTCCCTCCAAAATCAACCAGTATTAGCTTTTTAAATAATTTTTCTGGCTTTCACACACCACATATTTCTAAATTCTATCTATCTATCTATCTTATTATCCTGCTACCTTCTTTTTTTTTTTTTTTTTTGCAGTACGCGGGCCTCTCACTGTTGTGGCCTCTCCCGTTGCGGAGCACAGGCTCTGGACGCGCAGGCTCAGCGGCCATGGCTCACGGGCCCAGCCGCTCTGTGGCATGTGGGATCTTCCCAGACCGGGGCACGAACCCACGTCCCCTGCATCGGCAGGTGGACTCTCAACCACTGCGCCACCAGGGAAGCCCCCTGCTACCTTTTGATTAATCAATTTAAGACATAATTTTTAAGATTTCCTATTAGAGTAGATGACAGTTTAGCCCTCGTATTCTGACACTCCCTCTGCTTCCTCTCTCTACTCTTCCAATATAGTCATATTACAAATTTTGGTTAAATCAAACTGAATCTGTTGGTACAGATCACATTATATCTATACAGTCATAGCTTAACTTAGTGTTACAGTGTACTCCAATTGTTTCCGTTCTTACTCTTTGTATTTCCTAAAGTTATTAGTTGCCTCGCTTTTTCATTTGCTAAATATTTTCTAATCTATTGCTCATTCTGCCCATGTTTTCCAATACCCTTTTTTCCTGTACTTTTCCACATTACTTGATCCTGGAGACTCTCTGCCTGGAGGTCTCTTTCTCCTCTGATCTGCCCTACCCGCTCTCTGGGCTGGCTGCACCCTGTCAGCCTAACATTGGCTTCTGCTGATGCCTTGACTTTCTCCTGAGTGGGAGCCCTGTTTCCTGAACCCCACCCATGCCTTCCTGGTTTCCTCTCTTGTTTTGGTGAGAACCACTCTCCTATGGCTAAGTGAAGATAAAAAGATGGTTCATTGGGAGAAATCATAATGATGACAATTTAGTCTCCCGGAAATGCTCCTCTGATCTGCACTGGTTGCCCTGGATGCTTGGGTTTGCCCTTCATCATCATCCCTGAAAGTTTACTTCTCTCCTGTTTTCTGGACGCTGTGGCTTCTTTGTTTACTCCCTTGTTTATGGAGCACATCCACATTCATTGAGGAAAGACACACAGGAGGTAAATTGTTTGAGATGTGTTTTTCTGAAAACAATTTTATTCCACCTTCACAGTTGATTGACAGTGGGTTTGGATATGGAAATATGGGTTGGAAATCAGTTTCCTTTAAAATTATGAAGGCGTTGCTCCATTGTTTTCTTGTTTCCATGTTGTTTTTCTCGAGGCTGGGGCCATTGTGTTCCTGATCTTCAAACATGCCCATCATTGTGCCACAATGAAGATACAGAACTAGTCCATGACCAAGAAAATCTCCCTCATGTTACCTCTTTAAAGTCAAACCCCTCCATCCCCTGCCCCACCACTATCATCCCTAACTCTTGGCAACCTACATTCTGTTTTCCTTCTATATAATTTTATCGTTTCTAGAATACTGAATAAATGGTATAAGAAAGCATGTGAACTTTGAGGCTGGCTTTTTCTCACTCAGCATAATTGAGAGCTATCCAAGTTGCTTTACATGTCAATACTTTGTTCCTTTCTATTGCTGTTCCATGGTATGGGTGTACCATTTTGTTTAACCATTCACCTGTTGGGGCTCATTTGGTTTGTTCTAGTTTTTGGCTCTTACAGTGTATACAGCTGCTATGAACAATCATGAATAGAATTTTTGGCACATTCATAAATTTTCATTCATCTGGGACAAATGCCCAGGAGCACAATTGTTAGGTCATATGGTAAGCGTTATGTTTGTTCATTTAAGTCACTGCAAACTATTTTCCAGAGTGTTTTTACCATTTTATATTCCCACCAGCAATGTATGAGAGATCCAGTTTTCTGCACCCTTGCCAGCATTTGGTGCAGTCATTATTTTCTATTTTAGATGTTATACTGGGTGTGTGGTGATGTCTCGTTGTAACCTTGATGTGCATTTCTCTAATGGCCAGGATGCCACCTCCTTAAAGCTTGTGCTCTGGCACGACTTTTACCTCACTTGGTCCTGGTTCTGCCGCCACCTCTGCATTCCCAGTCCCAGAAACACCTGCTACCACCACTTCCTGAATATTTGAAAAGCCTGGGGAACAAACCAGGTTAATTCACAGTTTTTCCCCTATTAGCCTAGAATTTATCTTCCTCTGGTCTGCTAAGGCAGTTACCACTTGTTCATATGTTTTTCAGCTTCCAGAATCTTCTTGTTTTTGTCTCCTGTTCTGTTCTTCTATCCTTAATGGTTCATGTCATAACAAATTCTCATTACTATAGTTTTAGTGGGATTTTGGAGGGAAAATAATGAGATGTACATGCTCAGCCTGTGATCTGAACCTGAATTCCCTATATCAGGGGTCCCCAACCCTTGGGCCGTGGCCTGTTAGGAACCGGGCCGCACACCAGGAGGTGAGCGGTGGGCGAGCGAGCAAAGCTTCATCTGCCGCTCCCCATCGTGCTCCCCGTCGCTCGCATTACTGCTTGAACAATCCCCCCCACCCGATCCGTGGAAAAATTGTCTTCCACGAAACCAGTCCCTGGTGCCAAAAAGGCTGGAAACTGCTGCCCTATAAGATTTTAAAGAGACATATCGTTGACTGCTAGTGAAGTTGGCTTTTTCCAAACATTTATGAGGCTGTATGTTTCTTTTTCTGTGAAATGTTTGTTCCTAAGTCTTGCCCATTTTTTCTTTGAGACTGTTTGCCTTGTCATATTGATTCCTAGGAGTTCCTTATGTATTTTGTATGTTGTCTCTTGTCAGTTAGATGTGTTGCAAATATTTTATATCAGTTTGTGACTTCTCTTTTCACTTTCTTTTAATTAATTGAATTTCTTAATTTTAATGTAGTTGAATTTGTCAGTTTTTCCTTTATTGTTTGCTCTTGTTTGAGAAATAATTTTCTATTCTATAGCCTTTTTCGTTATGCTTTTCATCTTTTGTCTTTAATCACTAGAGCTTTATTTCTAAGTATGGCATGAGGTAGAGATTCGTTATTTTCAATATGGTTAGCCAGTTTCCCAGTATCTCATAAAAACTCCATCTTTTTTACACCAATCTGCACTGTTTACTCAATCACAAACTATGCTTCAAGTTTCCATAAATATATATTTTAATTGTGTTCTTATTCTCTTCTATTGCTCTCTTTGTCCATCCCAGCGTCTATGCCAGATGGTTTAATGACTTTGGCTTTATCATAATTATTGATGTTTTGGTGGGGCAAGCTCCCCAGCTTACTTCTCTTCTCCAGGGCTGTCTTAGTTGATATTGGTCATTTTCTCATACATAAAATTTAAAATCAGTTTGCCAAGCTTCATGAAAAGACTTCTTGGGATTTTTGATGTAATTGTATTAAATCTTTAGATCAGGTTTGGGAAATTTGACATCTTTATAAAATACACAGCATATCTTTCCTTTTACTTAGGCTTTCTTTAATGTATTTAAAGAAAGTTTTAATAATTTTTCCATAATGTGTTTACACACTTCTTTTGTGTTATATATATATATTTTGCTGATATTGTAAATGGCATTTAAATTTTATATTTTCTTACTGATTGTAGTTGATATCAATGTATGGAAATGCAACTGAGTTTGGGATATTGATTTTGTATCCAGCTTACTTATTAAACTTTCTTATTAAGTAAGTAAATAAATAAATATTTGTTTGTTGTTTGTTTCGCTTGTTCATGGACAATCATATCACCTACAAATGATGAAGATCTTTTTTCATTTTTATGCATTTATTTCCCTTCTTTCTTCACAAAATTGTTTGAAAACGTTGGTTAGCTTCTATTTTTATTGCGGTAAAATATACGTATCATAAAATTTACCATTTTAACTATTTTAAGTGTACAGTTCAGTGGCATTAAATATATTTACATTGTTGTGTAACCATCACCACCTTCCATCTCCAGAACTTTTTCGTCTCTCCAAAATGAACTCTGTGCCCATCAAATGCTAACTCCCCATTTACCCCGCCCCCAGCCCCTGGCAACCACTGTCCTACTTTCTGTCTCTCTGAATTGGACTCCTCTAGGGACCTCATATGCACGAGTGGAATAATACAGAATTTGTCTTTTGGGTAACGTCTGTCTTTGTATATAAGCATATTAAACATGAATAACCACTAAAAGAATGCAAGTAGTATGTATAGCTTCCAAACCAGAAGAGGAGGAAAAATAAGAAATAAAAAAAAGCTTAATTCTTATGAAGGCCAGAAAGGAGGGGGGAAAACGAACAAAAACCAAAACAAAAAACAAAAAACAGAGGAAAAGTACTAACAGGAACGTTATGATGCAGAAATCAGGGGGAATTGCCTGCAACACCACCTGTAGTCAGGAGGAACTCATGGCATCCCCAGCTCGGCTCCCTGGATCTAGCTGGCCCACCTTGTGGTCCCTAAGGACTAGATCCTGCAGAGACCTCACCACCCACATGACCCAGGGTCCGTGCTGCCTGCCTGCAGAGGACTCTCAAGAATTCCAAGAGGTGCAGTGATCCCGTCGTAAAGCAACATAAAACGCTATAAAAGAGTTGAATCGTGCACACATGGCAGACATCGCATTTAATTTATCTGCAAAATTAAAGCCGTTCCAGGGTTTGCCATCACCCATGCAGCATGGAGTTATTTACTGGACACTGTCAGAGCTGAGGGGATCCGAAATTCAGGTCAGGAAAAGTCAAGCTTTACAAAGGCCTGAGTCCTCAGGGGCCCAGCCAGCTCAGGGCGATGCTCCTGGGTTGCTTTGCTGCAGACACAGGAAGGGGAGAAATGACTGTGTTCACTTCCCTCATGAGAAATTGGAGGCTCCATGTAGATGTCTAGAATGCCACCTCCCCTGTTCTCCTCGCTCTGACCCCCTGGACTAACTTCTGGAACTCTGATTGGGCTGTCTCCTGCACCTGTCCTCGAACAGTGTACCAGGGGACAGGTGCTTGAAGTGCATGCTTCCACCATGCCCAGCCCTGTGAGGAAGGCGTGATCACCCCCATAGGACAGATTCGAACCCAGGCTCAGAGAAATGGATTGCCTGGCCTGGCGCTGTCCACCCAGGAGGTGCTGAATCTGTGATTTCAAAGAGAAACACCAGGCAGTGGCCCCGGCCCTGGGAGGAGGGGCAGGGCAGACACAAGGCCTCTCTCGAAGGAGAGAAGCTGGTTTGAAATATGTCTGGGCAGGGAATTCCCTGGCGGTCCAGAGCTTAGGACTCCGTGCTTTCAATGCCGTGGGCCGAGGTTCCATACCTGGTTGGGGAAATAAGATCCCACAAGCTGCAAAAAAATTTAAAAATTAAAAAAAAAAAGAAATGCGTCTGGGTAAGTGCTAAGGCACACACCATGGATTCTCCCTTTAAAGCACTTACACAGGCAATTACACACCAAGACTGATTAGGTGGGGGCCTTTGGCCGAGCCCCTGGGCTCTAATCAGCCTGGTAATACGGCCGTTTGTGTCAATATGCTGAGGCAGGAGGAATGGAGGCTCAGCCGCTGCCTGACGAGGCGGGGATTTGGGGTGCGTGGCTCCCCAGCGGGCGGTGGCAGCCCCTTTGTTCTCCTGTCCACAGGGCCTGGGAAAAGAAAGTGGGGGCTGGGGGAGCCCAAGGCAGGCGGCCCATGGTGGTCATTTGCCCCCAGACCAGCAAGGCACTGCCCGCCCTGCTGAAGGTGTTCTGCCACCTGGGGAGGGGGCACTCACTGCCCATTGCTGCCAGGAAACGCTTTAGAGGTCAGGGCACCCACACCTCCAAGTCTTGGCTCCGCCCCAGTTCCTTTGAGAGGAGAAATAATAGAGGCAGTGAACGGAGCAGGGGCGAAGCACTGGCAGCCCTTGCCTATATCCTCTCCTTCCAGCCCCACCAGCATCCTGACACCCACATTCCAGAAGAATCAGCCAATGCTTGTCCAGAGCAGCCGGCTTGGCCTCAGACACGTGGGAGAGATGGTGTGGAGACAGGTTCTGTTGATGGGCTTGCTGTGACCTCAGGCAAGAACCTTCCCTCTCTGGGCCTGAGTTCCTTCTCCGTGGAACAATCTAGATCTTCAGCTTGGACTTTCTGCCCTTCAGAGACTTGGCATGCCAGATGGCTGTGGGGTTTGGGGGTGGAGGAGCCTGGCAAAGGGGTGGGACCTCTGCATCCACATGCAAAGTCTGCCTTCTCCCCCCCTTGCCACACCCAGGGAGCCCCCTCCAGCCACGCTGAGTCACACAAGGGAGTCCTGTGACAAGCTCATGGGGGAGAGACACCCTCATTCCATGCATCTCTCTGGAACACATGCTCAGTGCCAGATGCCACGATGGGGGCTAGAGACCCACGGGAGTTCACGAGGTTTAGGTCACGTAGAGGCAGGTGTCAAACTGTCAGACATAACTGTAGGATAGGGCTGTGGCCAGCCAGACCTGACCTTGTGTGGCGCTTGAAGGGCAAGGTCAAAGCCCCCAGGCCCCTGCTGCAGCTTCCGTCAGTCCCTTGAGGACCCCTGGGCTGGGTCAGGCCTGCTTCCTCTCTCCTTCTGCACACACAACTGTAGGATAGGGCTGTGGCCAGCCAGACCTGACCTTGTGTGGCGCTTGAAGGGCAAGGTCAAAGCCCCCAGGCCGGGCTTCCCTGGTGGCGCAGTGGTTGAGAGTCCGCCTACCGATGCAGGGGACACGGGTTCGTGCCCCGATCCCGGAGAATCCCACATGCCGCGGAGCGGCTGGGCCCGCGAGCCATGGCCGCGGAGCCTGTGTGTCCGGAGCCTGTGCTCCGCAACGGGAGAGGCCACAGCAGTGAGAGGCCCGCGTACAGCAAAAAAAAAAAAAAGCCCCCAGGCCCCTGCTGCAGCTTCCGTCAGTCCCTTGAGGACCCCTGGGCTGGGTCAGGCCTGCTTCCTCTCTCCTTCTGCACACACGCCGTGTTTTCTGGCCCCTTCCCACAGATCTGCCCCCATCCCCAAGCCCCATCCACACACCCCCATCCGTGCTGAGCTTTCCCACCTCCTTCAATACCAGGTTCCAGCAGGATCCCACCCAGCTTGGAATGATTTTGGAGTCACTTCCATGAACCTGTGTGCAGGTGTCCCACCTGTACAAGGCCCGGGTCCCACCCTCAGAAGCAGACGGTACCAGAAGTGCGTACACGAGGTGGATGGGCAGGTGCCAGGACAGACCACAGCCCGGGGCTGCGAGCTGAGCACACTCTGGGGAGGCGTCAGCCCGACGACCTCAAACAGTTTTGGTGACAGTACCAGATTGCACCTGTGTCTCAGGGAGGGGGCCTGCTTGGATGCCACCCTCTCAGGAAGCTCTCTCTGCTGCCCATTCCTCCTCACCTCCCGCCCCTGCTTTATTTCCCTTTGCAGCCCTGATCCTTGCCCAGAAAGAGCTATTCATTTATTAGTATCCCCATTAGGATGCAAGCTCCATGTAAGTGGAAAACCTCACCCGTATTTGTTTTCTTGCTGAATCCTTGGCATACAAAGCAGCATCTGGCACATGGTAGGTACTCAATATCTGTTGAGTAAAGGAATGAATGAATTAGCTGCATATCCCCCACTAGGAAGGTCTGCACACGGCACGGGTAGCAATATTGCACTCACAGCACAGGTGACGTCTTGTGTCCTCCTGCTTTCCCCTCTTCTGTGCACTGCTTTCACACATTTCCATGAAATCTGCAGAGTTTTCACTTGTGTTGCCCGTATGCAATTCAGCAGGATGGCTGTGCATTCCTTCTTTCACTCTCCCAGAGCGAGCTTCGGACCCCGGGGGTCTCCCCAGCACGTTGCTCCTCTAGACTTGGGTCAAGGTGCACCTTAGTGGCCAACTTTCCTCACTCAGTGGAGCAGTTTTTCAGGGTAAGTTCCCACGTGGTGAGATTACTCGGCACGGGAGTCCTCATTGCTCTCAGCACACAGTGCAAGTTGCATTCTGGAAGCCATGTGCCAGCTCACAGGGCCACCACCAGGCAGGCGTACAGGGTGAAGTTAAGCTGCATCTGGCCATGGGGAGACCTGGCTGAGCCCAACCCCAAGGGCAGGGTGATGGAGAGACATGTGCGACCTGCCCACTCGGGAAACGTGTCATCAGGGGTCTTGCCTTGGCAGTGCCGGGCACCCTTGGGCGGGATGAAGGGCGCAGGGGGTGCAGGGGCTGTGGTAGGGGAGGAGAGTCCATGGGGCCATGGAGTCAAACACCATGCAGAGAACCGTGGCTACGTCCCTGATGGAGGAGGTCGGTGGCAAGGAGCTTAACAGATGAAAAAGGAGTCGGACACGAAAACAGAGGAGAGAGGGCAGGAGGGCAAGACCAGAGGGGCCAGCAGGCCTGCATCACCGCACTGGGCGGCCGTCCATGCATTTGTGGGCCTGGCACCCTCTCCTCTCCTGGAGTGTAACAGCAGCCCCCTGAAGTGTCCCCATCACAGGGCTGGCTTCCACTCCCCCACCCCAACCCCTGGTGGGAGGATCAGACTCCAGGCCAGTTACTCAGCTCCAATGCACGCTGAGTGCCAGGCACAGCCCGGGGCTCACAGGCGCTGAGAAAAGGAGAGAGAAGTTTGCAGAAGAGGGGGCCACCCAGTGCCTTGGAGCCATGGCAAGGAGTTAGGCCAGGCTTTATCCCGAGGGCACCGCAGAGTGTTTCCAGCGGGGATGGCGGGGAAAGCACACGCTCCCACGCACCACGCCAGCTGCAGTTTCTTCACCTACAGGACAGGGTTGTTGGGTGACAAGTTCCAACACAAGCCACCAGGCCACGCCTGCCTCACTCTCTGGTGGGGAGCCAGAGGAGGCCTGCCTTGACCTTTTCTTGAGGTGAGAAAAGCTGACATTTAAAAAAGTTGTCAGCCAAGCCCCACTTCTTTTATCCAATGCAGCTCCAACTAGACTGATCCTGCAATAGGTACAATGACACACTCTGGGCAAAATAATAAAAATAAGTAAACAGCAGGATTTCAGGTTCAGCTCCAACATGTAAAGAGTTTGGAACTCATCACTCCTCTCTTTACAACTGGAAAAAATAAAAAAGCAGACCAACTGGAAATCAATGACTTTTCTCAGACCCAGCAGAGAAAGGAAGTTGCAAAGCAAACCACCGCCCTGAAGTCTGGAGAGTCAGTCAACCACAGAGAAACAAACCTGAGAACTACTTACCTGGAGCAGATGCCGCTGGAGCACTGAACTGGTAGAAACACTGATGGAAACTTTAATGAATTGCTAGAGGCTGAGTGTGAACCAGCATGACAGTGAGGAATTCCTGGGAGCCACAGTCGTAGGGGTTCCCCAACACTTCCATGGGCGTTTCCTCCAGAAACCTGACCAGGTTCTCACGAGAAGGTCTAAGAAAGATCCCAGCATCTCCAGCAGTGGGTGGAGAAGGTAAGGGTGTGAAATATGCCCAGAGCTTTCTCCATAACAAAGGCCCACACTTGAGGGAAAGGCTTTGCCAGAGGGCAAGTCCCCAACCTCATCCACCTGGGGGAAGGGGGCTCCTCCAACTCCAGCCCCCTCCAGCCTTCCTGTTCCACCTTAGGATAAAAAAACAAACAAGCAAACAGTAGGTGAGGGCCAGGGCTTCAAGGAAGTAGACTGAGACCGTTGCAGCAGGAAAGGAGTAGGGGCAGTGGGAAGTAAGCTATACCCTCAGAGAAGCACATGGGAAGCTCACAGCCCAAGGTCACAGGGTCAGTAAAAAACTGACATTGATTGGAAGGTTATAGGGTGCCCCCAACCCCCCCCCACACACAGGGCCCCCTAGAATAACAGTGGACTCTGGGAAAGACACAGGCTCTCCCTAAGGAGCAGGACTCAGAGAGGCTCCAAGTCAACAGGGGGGGCAGGAATTAGGCACAACCCAACTGCTAAGCTAGGTTAACATCAAGCCTCACACTAAGGCCTGGTTACCTCAGTCCCTGTCACCCACTCCAAATAGGTCAGCTTTTCAGCAGAAAATTACAAAGCATGTTAAAAGCTAAGAGACAAAAACAAAAACATCATCTGAAGACACCATGAGACCATCAGAAACAGACTCAACTATAACATAGCTGGTTGAATTATAAGACAGGGAATTTAAAATAACTATGATTAATACATTAAAGGCTCTAATGGAAAAAGACAACATGCAAAAATGGATGAGTCAGCAGAGAGAAGATGTTAAGAAAGAGTCAAGACTATGCTAGAAATAAAAACCATTGTAACAGAAGTGACAAAGCCCTCATCCGTAGACTAGACATGCCCAAGGAAAGCATCAGTGAGCTTGAGATAGTCTGACAGAAACTTGTCGAACTGTGCTCCATGTCTCTTAATATCCCTCTTATGTTTTCTACCTCTTTTCTCCCTGAGCTGTGTTCTGTGGGATTCCTTCAGTTCTATCTTCTGATTTAGTAATTCTCTCTTTGGCTGTATCTAATCTGCTCTTGTAAACTTCTGTTGAATTTTTAATTTCAATAATTTTTATTTCTAGAAGTTCACTTTTTTTCAAATCTGCCTGACCATTTTTACTATTCTCTCTTTTACAAATTTGTGTCTTTATTTTCCCCAACAACTTCTTTCAGAATTATTGAAGGTCCTTTTAAAATTTTCACTTCTGATAATTCCAATGGCTTGTGTCCTACTAGGTCTGTTTCTACTGTTTGCTTCTCTGCTGATGCTTACTCAGGATGCCATATTTCATGTACATTTTTGAATTTTGTTTGTGAGCTCATACTCCCTGAAGTTCATTTATAGACATTCCTTGAGATTTGTGTTCAAAGTGTGGTTTTCCCAAAAAGGATTTGTCTGGGGACACGACCAACCCAGGAACACTTTAAGTAAATTATTTTTAGGGCACACAGATGTGGATCCCAGCCCCCAAATCTTCACACATGAGAGATTATGAGTGAGCATCCTTAGTGGGCAGTTCCCCTCACACACACACCCCTTTCACCTCCACTGAGACCTCAGGCCAAGTTAGGTGTGTCTCCTGGGTCTTTTCTAGTCTGTCTTCTGGGCAGCTTGACCTTGGGACCCTGGATTTGTGAAGAGTATTGAGGAATCAACCCACCATCCTGCAGGCTTGTCTCCCTTGCCAACTCCCCCCTCTCGACCCCACATACACCTGGTCTCTGAAACCCAGGCTGAAGGCCATCCAGGACCAGTGGGGGCCTTGGGGCAAATGCCAGTGACTGTGCTCACTTTCCATCTTGGAGTCAGGTTTTTCTGACTCTGGGGTTTTCTCTTACTTCCTTCCAAACTCAAGCAAGTTTAAAAAGATCACTTATCTTTTTAAGTCTCTGCACACCGAATCAGCCGTGTTGCCAGAATGAAGGTCTGTTTCTGTCACCCTCTCCTCTTTAGCACAGATACCACCAGATGAGCCCTGGGGCCCCCTGCCCTAGAGGCAGGTTGTGGGCACCACAAGAAAGCAAGACTGCAAGCCCTTGGCAGGCAGATGCTGCCTTAGGACACTCTTTTAAAAATGGTTGAGACAGAATTCACACACCGTGAAATTCACCATCAGTTTGCCTCTGCTGTGCAAGAGACCATCCCCCATCCTCGTGGCTGACAGCAGCCGTTCGTGCTGCTCACGACTCTGGGGTGGGTGCTGGCTGGTCTCGGCTGGGCCCCTCATGCGTCTACAGTCAGCAATGTGCCAGCTGGGGGCTGGATGGTCTGGGTGGCTCACCCGTCACTCAGTGGCTGTCAGTGGGGGCGACTAGGCTGGAGGCTCCACTTCCATGCTGCGGGTCTCAGGGCCCCACCCCCTGGATCCCCACGTGGAGTCTCATCCTCCAGGGCCTCCCCACGTGGCTTGGTTTCTTTCATCTGGTTCATCTCAGGGCAGGAGAACTTCCTACACATCAGCTGGTTTCCCCAGAGCGAGCATTCTGCTGAGCAAGGCAGAGTTGCGAGACCTCATATGACTCAGTCTCTGAGGCCCCAGCACATCACACCCACAGGCTTTCTGGTCACGCCACACAGGCCAGTGCAGATCCAAGGCTGGGGTGGATTAGAGTTCAGTTCTCAATGGGAGGGGAAGCAAAGGACCATTTTCAACCTCCCAAAGTCTGCCCTGCGGGCACAAAGTGTGTACATGGCTTTCACAGGCAAAACACACACAACCTCACTCGGGGCTCCCACTAAACAAACTGGACCCCATTCCAGCCTCCACTGGCCTTGCCTGGGTTTGGCTTGCTTGAAGTCCAGGATCACCTCGTCAAGTCAACGCTGCCTGCCCACGGGGGTCCCCGGTGTGGTTCCTCAGCGCAGGGCTCTGAGACCCCAGAAGACCTGTGACCCTGACCTGGTTGTCCGACCCCACCCATCAGCGTCCATGCGGAGATCTAGATGGGCTCGCCAGGATGGGCTCTCCTGTTCAACAAAGCAGAAAATGATGGTCTGTCCACAGCAATCCCGAAATCCAGCCGGGTCCCTGTGGCCAGTTCCTGCTCCCTGAGAAAGACAGCCCCGGGCCCCAGCCTCACCCTCTGCGTCCCAGTTTGCCTGAGTCACTCTTCCTTTTCCATAGGAAATATCCGTTGCTTGGCCCTCCTCCTGCCCACAGGAGGTGGAGAGTGGTGGTGCAACTTCTCTAAAAGCTGTGCAGATTCTCGCGCATTAATTGGTGGTCATCTTGACTGGACAAAAGCCACCCACCCTGCCTTCCGAGGAAGCCTGTCCTCCCCTTGGGTGACCTGCTCGGGCTGCTGGGTAGGGTGAGGCCCTCACCATTCTTGGCAGCCTGTTGATTGGCCGGGAGGGTCAGGGCACACCCTCGAGACTTTGAGACGCACCTTTGTTGAGCTGGGGGAGTAGCTGCGGTGCCACCTTACACCTTCCTGAAGGCTGAACAAAAGGTCGGCCAGCGCCCTGGCTTTCGGCCACGTGTCTCTGCCCCGAAGTCATTTCTCATGTTGAGAATCTCTGTGGAGGGCTTGAAGTGAGTTATTTTTGAGCGCAGCAAACCCTGGATCCTTCATGTTTCCTCTAAATTCTGCTCAGAAAAGTAACCGTGCCTGCGTTAGCGCTTCTCTCCTTTTGTGTTTAATCACGGGCTGCCAGAGGAAGCCAGCTGGCTCTTCTGAATCCTGCCTGGAAGTTTCCACAGCCAGACCTACGCCTGCCCATCTCTCTCCTACGGTACCACAGCTAAGCGCTGGCGAACCTGCCATCACCAGGTACCAGGGAGCCTTTCCTTCAGCCTCCAGGGACACCCCACGGCCCTTCGAGCCCTCATAAGCCCCTTGACCTCAGTGCCCTTCCAGCCCCATCTCTACCTGGTGCCCAAGCCAGTGCAGTGACCCTTGTTTGAAGCTTCTGCTTTTTTTTTGGCTGCACCGCATGGCATGTGGGATCTTAGATCCCCGACCAGGGATTGAACCTGTACCCCCTGCATTGGGAGTGTGGAGCCTTAACCACTGGACCGCCAGGAAAGTTCCTGTTTGAAGCTTCTGCTGCAGCAGCACCTACTCCCAGGCCCCACTCTGTGTCTCGGGGCCTGTTGTGAAGTAATAAACCACCCCAAATTCAGTGGCTTACAATCCCCTTTTATTTCTCTCCTGATTCGACGGTCAGAGCTTGGGAAGAGCTCAGCGGGGAGGTTTCCTTGGCTCCGCATGGCATCAGCTGGGGCCACCACTCCCCAGATGGTGGGCTCACCCACATGCCCAGACCCTGGCACCCCTCGGTCCCTCTTTCTCCACACGGAGGCGAGGGAGGTGGGCTCTTCCATGCAGTGGGTCCCCTAGGGCGGGCTTCCCAAGTGCACCGGCAGAGCTCTGGCCTTCAGAAGACTTGGATAGCACGTCTGCCACATTCTCTTCAAGCCAGTGGCTGAGGCCGGTGAAGACTCCAGGGCGCCAGGACGTTAGACCCCTTTTCTCGAGGGAGGAGAAGCAAGGATTCGCCTGCGTCTTGACTTGGCCGTGGTCCCTGCAGTCTGGCGTCTCCAGCACGGCTCTCTGCTTCCCAGCCCCTTCCAGGAGGCCAGCTGCCCAAGCTTCTCTTTGCTTCTGAGGCCCAAATCCCCAGCAGGAGAACAATGAGTGCGGCGCCCCCAAGTCTCCATGCCTGGGCAGGGGGGAAACCCAGCCAGCTACTCCCAACCTGGGTGGCTCTGGGCCCCCAGGTGTCTACACAGCAGCCCACGGGCAGGGGGACTTGGAGGACCAGGGGGCAAGGGCCAAGGAGGCTGAGGGGCCTACGGAAGAGCAGGTGGCTTCAGGAGGAGGTCACGGGGTCTCAGCGGGTGGGGGAGGGGCGGGGCTGGGGGACGGAGCGTGAACAGAGCCGGGGAATCTGTACGAGCCCTCCTCCCTCCAACTCCCAAGCCCGCTCCCAGGGCAGCATCCCTGCTTCGCCACTTGGTTCCCGGGCTCCAGCTGCGTGGGGTAGAAAGGAGACTCCAGGGCAGGACGGCGAGGGGCGGGGCTGAGCCAGCGGCAGCCTTGGCCAACCCACTTTACTCTCAGAGTCTCGGTTTATCCATCTGTAAACTGGACGGAAGGGTCGTGCCCACCGCCAGGAGGCTGTCGGGAGGGTCGGGAGTCTGAAGGGCTCGGTCACAAGAGGTCTTTGGAAGGAATTAAATAGCATTCGTTTTGATGACAAGTTTTCCAGGCAGAGGGGAGCGTAAGGGGACAGAGGTGAGGCCGGGGTGGGGGGGCCGGAGCACCACCTAGGGGAGGGGCGGAGGGAGCAGTGAGGCTGGGGGTGCGTCCGGCCGTGCTGGGGAGCCTCCAATCTCATCACTGTGCCGTGGAAACCACGGAGACGCTCGTGCGGCGTGGAGACCCCAGCCTGGTTTCTCAAAGATCACGGAGGAGGGAAGGCTGTGGGCTGAGGACTTGGGCCCCGCCGTGCTGGTGCAGGAAAGGAGGTGGAGAGACAGGCCTGCTGAGGGCTGCTGTGCAGGGACAGGGTGGCGGCCCGGCTTGGCCCCCGGGGAGGCCTAGGCAGGGGTGAGGGGTGGTGTTGGCTGGGCCGTGGCCTGGGTGCCTGCCTGCCCGCTGGTGCTCTCTGCCAGGAAATGCTGGCGTGGGGGGGGGGGGGGCAGGACGGCGCGGGGGTCCAAGGCAGTGGGCTCCCTCACCACCCAGGAGCCTGCCCAGTCCTGGTAACGATGCTGCACTGGCTCTGGGGGTGCCTGTGACGTTCAGTGTCCCGGAAATTCATTGTTATTGCCGCCCACTGAATAGCAAAAGAATCCATAATGGTAGCAGAGCAGAACTAAAATATTATCCACGTTTCAAATGACTTTGGATTATTGAAACTGTTCCACCAGCAGGAGGGGTGCGTGGAGGCGGAGTGGCTGCCCCGCGAGCAGATGTGTGGCTACAGGTCCCTGCCGTGGGCGGGGCCCCCAGCTCCGCTGGGGGAGCGGGGCCGGCACGGCCGGAAGCGGCCCTCGCATCTGTCCTGGCTCATGAATCCTGTCCCGGGCCTGCCCCAGGGAACCCAGGGCACCGGGAGGCCGGACTGACATGGCTGCAGAGCAGGTAAGGTGTGCCCCTGAGCTCACACCCACAGCAGGACCAAGCCGGTCGGGGGACGCCTTGCGCACGAGGTGAGGGCCAGGGCTTCCCCGCGGGCTGCTCCCACGCCTGCCTGACCAGTCCAGCGCCCTCACGTCACCCAGCTCCAGCCGCCAACCTCAACAGCTACTCCGCCAGCCCCCCACCCATTTTCATCTGCTGCAGACTTGACCTCGCCCCCTGGCCGGGATGGGCTCCTCCTGGCCAAGCCACGGTTCCTGGACCCCTCGTGCCGTCCAAGTCTGCACCCACCCACCCCGGCCCCCCAGCGGCTCCACAGACGGAGGCCCTGGGAGGAATGTGGGGTCCTCAGCATCCTGCAGTGACCTTGGGGAGGGGAGGCCAGAAGGAAGGGGGCGGGGCAGCTGCCGTCCTAGTCTCGGTCCCGGCTGAGCAGTTGCCTGTGGTCACTGTCCCGCGGTCAGCTGTGTGGCCGACAGACGTGGGTGGACGGGGACAGCCTCCCCTCCTGAGGCCTGCGCCTGTCCCCACCCCCAGCGAAGCCGCAGCTGCCGAGGCAGCCACCTCCGTGGGGAGTGCCAGCTGGGGAAAGGGCTCTTTCTTTCTTCCCTTTTCTTTGTTTTCTTCCATTGCCACTTAAAAAAGAAAAAAAAAAAAAAGAAAGAAAGAAAGAAATTGCTCAGCGACAATTTAGAGCCTTTTGCTAAAAATGCCTTTTATCATCTCACAGAGAAGGCACCCCCGCCCGCCCCGGGAGGACAGATTTTCAGCTCACTCTCTGGCCCTGCCCGGCTGCAGCTCTCTCCCCAGCCCCCGAGACTGCCCTGGACACCGCTGAGGAGGGAAGCTCCTCGTCCTCTTAGCTCCCCAGGAGGCCCTTCCCCTGGACCCTCCATGCTGGTTCGGGTGGGGCTTTGAAAAGATGGGCGGGGCCTCCAGGAGTCTGCGTCAGCCACGGGGCGGGGGGATGGGGGGCCGGTCTGTGGGGGAGGAGAGGTCGTGATGCAGTGCCCTGGGCGGCCGGGGCTCAGTTTGGGACAGGCCCCTCCTGCCCATTAGACCTCACAGGTGGGTTTTACACCCTCCTCCTGTCTGTCCCCCTCAGGAGGGAACTGCCAACTCTTGTGCTGAAATTCCGGTGGCGGCTGTCTTGCCCAGGCCCGGCCGTGGGACGTCCATGCTTCCTGATGGAGCCCGCGGGGGATGCTGTCCCGACGCAGCCGCCGGCCGCTCTGTGCAGTTTCCTGCACCTGTGCACATGTGGCACGGTGGCCCCGCCGCTCCATGGCAGACGGGAAATGGCCAGCTGTCCCCCGGTGCTGGTGGTCCCTGTGTCCCGGGGTGGGCGCCACCGGCCTGGCCGAGTCCCACCTGAGGGGCACCTTCTGCCACCATCCTCCCCAAAGACGCAGCTGGAAGGCCCGGCCCCCACGGTGTGGCTGCTAGGGAGGCTTCAGGTAGCCACATGCCTGGGGGCCCCAGCTGGCACAGCTGTCCTTAGGTGCAGCTGAGGGAGGAGCCTCAGGCCTCAGCCGGCTCCCTGTCTTCTCCCCTCTGGGGGCCCCAGTGGCCGGGTGGAATTCAGTCTTCTCTGGAAACATGCGCCTTTCCCATAACATCTGAAATCACAGAAACCAGGTCCTTCAATGTACAGATGGGGAAGCCGAGGCCCAGGGTTGGGAGGGGATCTGACCCACCCCCAGGGGCCAGGGGAGCTGCCTGGGCCCCGTCCTCACCCTCAGCTAGGCCTCCTGGCTCCACTCCGCTCTGGCCCCTGACCGGCTGTGGTCTGTCTGGGTTGATGGATGCCTTGGCCTTTCCCGGCATTTGACTTCGACCTGAGGGAGCGCTGACTTCAACCAGGACGTGGGGGTCGTGGTCACAGGGCCTGGAGAGGGGCTCTCCTCTGTGCCTCTGCCCCTGAGATCCCCGGAGTACCTCCCCTGCTCTCCTGGGGGCCCTTGGCCTGGAGCAAGCTCCCGGGACCAGCTCGTGCATCCGGTTCTCACCGCCCCACAGGGCGGGGCTCCTCCACGTTACCCAGAACCATGGGAAGCAGACAGCCTGGGCATCCACCAAGGGCACACGGGGTCAGCAGGTGGGGTCAGCGCCAGAACCCCACCAGGCCTGGGGACAGAAGCCCCTTGGGAAGAGGGTCTTGGAGGAGCAAAGCCTGTGCCCTCACCAGAGATTGAACTGGGACCTGAGCTTGTGGCGGGCTCACCAGGGCCTGGTGGGCAGTGGCTGAGCTGCTTTGGGAGGATGTGGGGGCCAGCAGACCTGGGACAGACATCTCTGTGTGCAGAGGATGCTGTGGTTTTGGAAGCAGCACGTCCTCCCCTGGAGCAAAGCTGTCAGCCAAGGCTTAGCCTCCTCCAGGAAGTCCTCCGTGATTCACATGGTTGTGTGCCAAAGAAAGGAAACTCTGCTTCTCTGCCTTCCTGCCTTCTCTCCCCAGTTTGCCCCAAATCATGAGCTCTAAAGAAAGCTCTGGAATGCCCACTTTGTCTTCTGGAGCCCGGGAGGAACTGGCCAAGGACAAATCGATACCAATAAGAACAAGGGCTGAGTGTTGGGAGGGACGGGTGTGGCCCTCCAGACCACATCCTGTGCTCATGAATGGAAGGCTGGGTGGGCATCAGTGCTCAGGCCCAGTCCCTGCTTTGTGTAAGGGGACAGGCTTGGAGACACTCAGCGACTTGCCCGAGCCCCCAGAGACACACGGCAAGCCCGGAGGGAGCCTGTGTGCCCCGTGCTCTCTTTGATCGGTCTGGATACTGGCCAGGAGTCAGGGGTCATGCCCTGGAGCCTCGGACCACGGTAGATCCTGGCCAGAGCCTGCACCCCTGCCTTGCCCTGGAGGCTGTGCCAGACCCACTGCCCCCAGGGGAACCTGAGCACACGAGAACCCCTAGGGTAACCCGTTCACAGAGGACCCCCCAGGGGAACCCACCTGCCCACAGGAGAAGCCCCACTCCCTTCTCCGGGGCTGTTGCGGTTCCCTGGCTGTCTGCACTCTTACTTCTCACGGGGGGGTTCCCATCCTCCAGAGAAGCTGCCGGGTGTTTTATGAGAGCCAGACTTCATGGTGCAGAACCCAGGGCCATAAAAGGGAGGGCAGTGAAATTTCTTATTGGGGTCAATTGCTTGGGGCCCCGGGGGCAGGGAGGCGCATGTCAGGGCTGCTCCTGGTCCAGGGGGGTTGGAAGGGTCCTAGCTGGGCACTCGGTCACCTGCGCTTGGCTCAGCCTCAGGGGAGATGGATGGGTGGGTCAGCTTGCTATTTACATGAGGTTGGAGCTGACCAGGAGGGGGTGACGCCCCGGGGAGGAGGGATCTCCTGACTGTGGTTCTAATTCCCTCTGGCACCCACCGATCCCTTCCCCTCGGGGCACCCAGCTGTCAGAGGAGGCAACTAGCTGGGAGAGTCCTCGTTCCCATGTGTTGTCAGAGAACAAGTTCTGGGGCAGCGACTTCAGTGCAATTCTGCAGGGCCAGCACCGCCATGGGGTCTGCACAGCCCGAGGGACCACCGAGCGGACCACCAGGTGACTTCGGGAGGGCGCTTCCAGGACACGCACCGGAGCAGAGTGAGGGTCATCCAGGTCACTGGACGCAGCGGGATATCCGGGATGGGGTGGTGGCCTCAGCCGTGCAGCCACATTGATGTGCCTGGATGTCCTGGGTCAGAGCCACCCTGCCAGGACTCCATCTGCCCCTGGCAATGGGGCTGAGTCCGTGTCCCTGGAGGTGACTGATTCCTCACAAAGGGTCCCTCTCTTTTCATGCAGGCAAGGACCAGAGAGGAGAATGGTGACACCCCTTCCTTCCTCCACCTCCAGCTCGCACCTGCGCCCTCTTCTGAGTCATCTGGGGGCTGAGACCCCAGTCAGTAGGAATCAGAGGGACCCCAGGCTTGACGGGCATCCACACCCAAAACACCGTTGCCTTCACTTTGTGCCCGCAGGTGACAGGAACCCTCAGAGGCCGATGTCGGGGAGGGCTGGGGTGTTACCTGAGCCAAGAAGCAAGGCCAGGGTACTGGAGTCGCGCAGAGAACATTCTCTACTGCAGCGCAGCGAAGATGGAAATTGCGGCAAAAGAGGGCACCAAGGTTGCATGGAGAACATTCTCTACTGCAGCACAACGAAGGTGGAAATCACCCAGGTTCCTGGGAATTAAGAAAATAACCCATCAGTCAAAGAAGAAAGCATAATTAAGAAGCTAAGCATTCGGCTCAATAAATTAGAAAAAAAAGGAGGGAAGTAAAAAGAAGAGCAGTAATTAGTGAAATAAGAAAATAAATATACCAAAAAAAGGCTCAATAATGCCAAAAAATTGATCTTTGAAAGGATTTATGAAACCTATAAATCTCTGGTAGGTCTGATCAAGAAAACTGAGAGAAGATATAAATGACTGAGATTTGGAGTGAGAAAGGGAGCATCTCTACAGCATTTGCAGATAACAAAAGTTTAGGAAGAGGAAAAATTAAAATGGAATATTATAAACCAATTTATGTCAACGTGTTGGAAACATTTGATAAAATGGACAATTTCTAGAAAAATACACTTAAAACTCGCACACTAGAAAGAGAAGACCTGAAAAGTCCTTACCTATAACTATTAAAGAAATTGCATTTAGGGACTTCCCTGGAGGCGCAGTGGTTAAGAATCCGCCTGCCAATGCAGGGGACACGGGTTCTATCCCTGGTCTGGGAAGATCCCACATGCCACGGAGCAACTAAGCCCGTGAGCCACAACTACTGAAGCCCACGCGCCTAGAGCCCGTGCTCCGCAACAGGAGGAGCCACTGCAATGAGAACCCCACGCACCGCAACGGAGAGTAGCCCCCGCTTGCCGTAACTAGAGAAAGCCCGTGCGCAGCAATGAAAACCCGACGCGGCCAAAAATAAATAAATAAAATAAATAAAAATTAAGGAAAAAAAAAGAAATTGAAAACCTTCCCTCAAAGGAAACTCCAGGACTAGATAGCCCTCACTCACAAGTTTTGCTTAAATATTTGAGGAAGAACTAATGCCAATTTTATACAAGCTCTTCCAGGTGACAGTAAAAGAGGGAGCTCTTCCCAACTTATTTTATCAGGCGAGTGTACCCTTAATACACAGATCCAAACAGGAAAGTATAAGGAAGGAAAATCCCACTTATTAATACAGATGCATTTTAAATAAAACATCAGCCAATTGAACTTTTACAAAAGGTCACCCATCACGTGCAAATTGCCTTTATTTCAGTGTCACAAAGTTAAACAGAAAAAAATCTATCAGTATAATTACCCATAAAAAAGATATTAGGGCTCCTCTGGTGGCGCAGTGGTTGAGAGTCCGCCTGCCGATGCAGGGGACACGGGTTCGTGCCCTGGTCCGGGAGGATCCCACATGCCGTGGAGCGGCTGGGCCCGTGAGCCGTGGCCGCTGAGCCTGCGCATCCGGAGCCTGTGCTCCGCAACGGGAGAGGCCACAACAGTGAGAGGCCCGTGTACCGCAAAAAAAAAAAAAAAAAAAAGATGTTAAAGGAGAAAAATTATGTGATTATCTCAAAAGATGTACCGAAAATGTTTGATAAAATTCAACACTAATTTATAATAAAAATATCCATTAGTGAACTTGGAGTAAAAGAGAACTCTTTAATACAATGAAGAATATTTTTGTAAAACATCCGAAAGCATAATACTTAATGGTGAGACAGAGAGTCTTTCTCTTTGCGATTAGAAATCAGAGAACGGTGCCCTCCTGAGCCCAGTTCCTGGACAAACCTGTCAGAGAGGAAGCAGAAAGGGTGTAAGGATAGGAAGACAGAGAGCAAAACTTTCATTATTTGTAGAGAAAATTGTTGAGAACATAGTGAATGTCATACCTTATCGTTAAGTTATAAGAATCAATAGGGAGTTCAGCAAGTTTGTTGAATTAAAAAAAAACAGGATACACAGTTCAATTATGTTTCTACAATGCTTCAGTCGACAATTAGAAAATAAAGTTGAAAACAAAGGTACTATTGGTAAAACATCAGGAAATACAGTCAGCCCTCCGTATCCGCAGGTTCTGCATCCGTGGATCCAACTAACCGCTGATAAAATTGTTGATTGAAACAGCAAACGCGGAATCCTCGGACACGGAGGGCTGACTATACTTTGTTATTTTGTATAAGGCACCTGAGCATCTGGGGATTCTGGTATCCACAGGAGGAATGAGTGGGCGGGGGGTGGGGGTGGGGTGGGGTGGTGGGCGGTCCTGGAACCAATCCCCTGAGGATAAAGACAGATGGACGATTGTGTTAGATACCCAGGAATGAACCTAATAAAATGGGGGTAAAACTTCTATTCAAAAGTCTATAAAACGTTATTGAGAGAAATCTTTAAAAATTTAGATTAAAATTTAATTTTGAAAAAGACCAGGAAAATGATGGTCGTGGATTTTTTTTTTTTTTTTTGCGGAACGCGGGCCTCTCACTGTTGTGGCCTCTCCCATCGCAGAGCACAGGCTCCGGACGCGCAGGCTCAGCGGCCATGGCTCAAGGGCCCAGCCGCTCCGTGGCATGTGGGATCTTCCCGGACCGGGGCACGAACCCATGTCCCCTGCATCAGCAGGCGGACTCTCAACCACTGCGCCACCAGGGAAGCCCTGGTCGTGGATTTTAAGATTCAATATTTTCACGATTTAAAATTTCTCCAAATCAATCTAATATTTCAATGCAATGCCACCCAAAATCCCAGTGGATCTGCTCCCTCCACCCCCCACCCCACCCCCGCCCCCATCTCTGTGTGTGTCATAACCAGGAAACTCTACAATCTATTTTACAGTATAAAGGACCAAGAATAACCAGGACACAAAAGGAGGGGGAGGGAGAGCGACCGTAGTACCTGACTTTGACATTTGCTGTGTTGTTAAAACTGAGCCAGTACGGTATTGACAAAACAACAGACATGAGTGGATTTAAACAGAGAACCATGAAACAGACCTGTGCATAGACAGATACTTGGCTTGTGAAAAAGGTAGCACCGAGGAGCAGTGGAGAACTAGTGGTGTGCTGGGATGACCAGATATCCAAGGGGATACAGATGAACTTGAACCCCACCTCACACCACACACTCAAATCTGTTCCAGGTTGGATGGAAATCTATGTGCAAAAGGCAGAATGATAAAGTCTTTAGAAGTTCATGTAGAAGAAAAGCTTCATGCTGTTGGGATAGAAAACATTTTATCATCACTAACCCTAAGGGAAAATATTGATGTATTTGACTACCTTAAAATTATGAACCTCTGTTCATCAGAAGACATCACTCACAGAGGATAAAGACAAGCCACAGTAGGGGAAAGGATATTTGAAAAACGTAGTAAATAAAGGGCTTGTATCCAGAATTTAAAACAGCCTCCTACAAACAAGAAGAAAAAAGGCAAGAAAAAGGGCAAGAGACTCAGACAAACACTTCACCAAAAAGGATGTCCAAATGTCCAATAAACGTATGAAAAAGTATTCATAGAATCATTTATTATGAAAATGCTAATTAAAACCCCAAAGACCTATCACTACATAGGCACCAGAATGGATAAAAAAAGAAAAAGACTGACAATAAAAGTGGGGGTGAGAACACAAGCAACGGGGTCTCATCACTGCAGTTGGGTGTGTGAGTTGCCACACTCAATTTAGAGAATTATTTGCCAATATCTGGGTACGTTGGAGGTGTACATTTGCTCAGACTCAAAAATTCCACACCCCAGGAGTACAGCTCAGGGAAATGCACACACCTGTGCACCACAAGACATGTGTAAGGATGGGGCATTAGGTGTAATATGTCAACTCGGGAAAGCCAAACATCAATTGATGGTAAAAACTTTGCGGTACAGTCATGGCGCAGGAAACAGCAGCCAAAAGAGTGGGTAAGCTGCAGCAACACCCAACACGATGAATCTTCAAAACATCATTTCATGGGAAAGAAACCAGAAATGAAAAAATGCATGCAAGTGACACTGGAGAGAAGAATAACAGGTGATAATAAAACAGATTGCAGCAGTGATCTTGGGCTGCGCGCTGAAGGTCCCAAGGCCACGTTCTTGGTGGGCATGAGCATCTTCATGGGGACAGAGGGATTTGTGGCTGGAAGGCAACTGGGAAACCAGAACATAGAGGAGTAGAACACGAGCTGAGGACCCAGCTAAGACAGCCTCCACACGCTGGGAGAGCTCTGGAAAATAAAGAGCTAGAGAGTACACATCACTGGTACCCTACCTGAGGACCTCAAATACCCGCGAACGAGGACAGGCAAGGTGCCTGGAGGAGCAATGACCTTTACAGTGTCTCTAAATTTACAAGAAAATCAACGGAACATTGGAAAACGGCTCTGTTTTCTTTATTCATTCTTGCCCCCCACACACACTCGTGGTCCCATCTCTGGGCACAGCCCTGCTTGGGGACCAGGAACAGAGCAGACATCCTGGAGCAGGACTTCCAGACCATCCTCAGGACTGGGGACTCCTGGAGCCCCTCCCTCCCTCTTCAGGAGTCCTGTGTTGGACCTCCGTCCTCCAGGGCCAGGAGAAGAGGCTGGCTGGAAACTGGTGGGAAGCAGGGTGGCATCTCCCACCCACGACCCCATGGGGAGCGATGGCTGCCCTGCCCCAAACCAAATTGGTCAAGATAAGGTGCAGGTCCAAGTGCCAGTGGGTCAGCAAAGCCCGTCCCACCAGGTCAGCACCCTGGTCAGCGCCCTGCATACACTGGGTTGGGGGGGCGGTGCACACGGAGTCACGGTGGGGTGTCCGTGGTGGCAGTGCAGGGTGGGGTGTTGCCTCAGGCATGGAATGCCTTTACCTGGATGTCCAGCTTCTCCCACCTGCACACTGCGGGTCCCCATGCCCCTGTGTCCTTGACCCCTGCTGGTGGCCCCTGGGCGTGGAATCCAGAGTGAACCCTGGGAGAGCAGGACAAGGACTTGTCAAGGGGGGATGGGATGCCCAGTCCCCCAAGAAGGAGAGGATTCTCCAGGCATGATCCTCAGGACTTCCGGGTTCCCACTGCCCCCCCACTTCTGCTGCTGGAGGCCGTGACCCACCAGCCCCTCTGGCCGCGACAGATTCCCCTGGGGGCCTTGTTTTTCTCCCCCTTGGGCTCAGGCCCCACTGCATGCATTCGTCCAACGTTTATTCAGCAAATGTCTGCCAGGCTCTGGCTCTGCCTTGGCCCTGGGCGGCGGGGCTCGAGGGGGTGGGGCAGGTGGGAGATGCAGCGCACCATCTCCCCGCGTCTGGGACCCTCTGCACAAATTCTGGGGCGTTCCTGGGCCCATGCCCAGGAAGCGCCTTCTCAGAGAAGGACTCAAGGTGAGCGGGGACCTTCAGGAGATGAACACACGTGGGAGGGGCATTGGCTCCTGGCCCGAAAGCGTCCATAAATCTCCCT
This sequence comes from Mesoplodon densirostris, assembly GCF_025265405.1. Lineage (NCBI taxonomy): Eukaryota > Metazoa > Chordata > Mammalia > Artiodactyla > Ziphiidae > Mesoplodon > Mesoplodon densirostris. Next base: position 2,279,159 of record NC_082664.1, on the reverse strand, counting down.
GACAAATGTCCTCTCTTAGCCCAGCACAAAGCCTGGCCGCTCCTGTTGATCCAAAGGCAGTGAAAACGGCCGGACCTGGAAGCAGCGGATCGCAGCAGAATGGATGGGCCACTCAGTACCCCTCATTTGTAACCCGAGATGTGATGGAAACACAGGCAGGCGTGACCCGGAGAGAGGGCGGGTGCGGAGGGTAGGGGAGGGGGCCCAGCACCCACTTCCCGGCGTGTCCACGCTCGGCCGCAGTCTCCCACCCAAGGGCAGATGGGGCCAGGTCGGCAGCAGCACCTCCTGAGCCCCTTTCCGTGGCTGGCTGCTTCCTTCCGGAAGAAGGCAGCTTGTGTGAGGCTCTCACACCGTGACACCGGTGGGACCTCAAGACCCAGCCCCCGCTGGGCAGTCTCCCCCCAGCAGCTCCACAGCCCCTTGTCCTCTCTGCCTGCCACTTTTACACCTGATGTGACTTACCCTGGGGCCCCTGCTTCCTATCTTGGCACGAGAGTCTAGAGAACTGCGGTTCTCCAGACGTCAGGGCAGGGAGTGCCCAGAATGCCAAGCTCAGGCTTGTCCAGGCTCTTGGCCTGGGGTGCAGGAGGGCAGGGGGGCCTGGAGCATGAGGGGGTGTCAGATGGCCCCTCTCTTTTGGATGCTGGTGTTGGAACCAATTGGAGGAGGACTTGGGGGCAATGGCAAATGAAAAGCCAGTTTCTTTTATTCCACAAGTTTCAAGCTCCCCTGTAACCCCAACAGGGATTGGAGCCTGCTGGCCCAGCACTGCCCATTGCCCACTGCCCACTGCCGCAGCCCCTCGTCCTTTGCGGGTCCAGGAGGTTGCTGGCGGCCCGCCCTTGAAAGTCGTGCCCTTTTTCTCAACGTGGGGACACTGTGGGCCTCTCCGGACACCACCTCTCCCTCTGAGGCTCCCCACAGAGCAGGAAGGATGGCTGTGGCCGGGTCACATCCCACATGGCCCCTGGCTGCCTGGTCAGCCTAGTCAGTGGCCAAGGGACAGATGCAGAGCACAGTGGCCGGCTTCCACCTCCCCCGCTTTCCACCTGCAGAGTGTGTGCACGTGTGTGTCCATGCGTGTGTGCATGAGAGAGTGTGTATGTTCGAGTGTGTGTGTGTGCACAAGACGAGCCCACACGGTCCTCTGGAAGCCAGTCCCATGGTGATGTGACCCTGGGGGTTTGGGGATGACTTCTGGGTCCACACAACCCAGAGCCTCTGGGCCCATAGGCCAGGCCTGGGTAAGTCAGCATCACACAGGGGTCAGGACAGGCCCGGGGGCGTGGGTGCCAGGAGAGGCCCAGGCCCACCATGCAGCTCCGGCCCCTTGGGAAGGGCTCACGTACACCCGGCCCTAGAGGGCCAGGCCCGGGAACACTGAACCTGTTTGAGGAGGTGACCTATCTCGGACCCGAGTCCCAAGCCCTGGAACCTTGGGACTCAGAACTGAGAGACCAGAGGGGCAGGACAAAGGTCACAGTGCAGCCTCTCTGCCTGATGCCTCAGAGAAACAGCGCAGCTTGGTCCAGCTGGGCAGTTCCCCCCATCCCTGGTCACCCCCGGGGCAGGCGCCACACAGGGCCCCCTCCCACCGCCGGTCAGCACTCACCTCTGCACGGGCTGAGGTCAGACGGGCACCATGCCCTGCGGGCAGGTTCTGAGCCCCTGGTGGACCAGGTCCAGGATGCGGGGAGACCTGCCGAATCCAGGAGGGCTTTGTGCCTGGCTGGGTGTTTGAGAGCTGGGCCCTTGCAGCCCCTGTTGGCCTGGCAGACGCCGAGTGGCAGGTGGGGCGGAGCAGACGCGCAGGACGGGGTCTCTCCACTGCCCCCCGGCCCGCCTCACGGTGTGCTTGGCTCACCTTGGGCCCGTGGGCAGGCGGTCAGAGCCTAGCGCGCCTGTCCCTGCCCCCCACACGGCAGAGGCAGCGGCTGACTGGCCTTGTCACCTGTTCGCCACTGAGGTCTGCGGGCTGAGATCGGGTTTAAGGGAACCGGCAGGGCGCTGTGGGGTGCTGGGCGGCGCTGGGAGGTGTTGGTTGCAGCTGCTCAGCTTCGGGCGGTTTCTCATGAAGCCGTAGGTGACTGCTGCAAGGCTGCAGGCTGCATCCGCCTCGGGAAGGCCTCCCCCTCGGGGTCGCTGGGCCAGGCAAAGGGGGTCCCGTTCTCCTCCTGCCCCGCCCCGTCCTGTCAGTGACGTGGGCACGCCCACCCCCCTCCCCCCACTGGGCCTGGTGTCCTCGTCTGGAACTAGGGGTCGGGCTGCCTTGTCCGTCCAGGCCCTTCCAGCCCCGTCAGGCCATGCGTTACACCTGGGGACCCCACACCCCTTCGCTCCCCCCTCTGCATCTCCGTCCGGGGTACCGGGCACCTCCCCACGGCTGCCCACGCACCAAGAGAATCAGACGCTGGCGTTGTTCCGGGGCAGCTCAGGGCCTCGCCCGGGCGGCTGAGCGGGGATCTGCGTGCTCTGGGCCGGCTAACGCGACAAGCACGGCCGTCAGCGCAGTCATGATGCGATTACACGGCTAATCAGCTCAGCGTGCCCTCCACCACCCGCGGCCCCTGCCTCGCGGGGGGGTCTTCGTGGGCTGTGCCCAGGATTTCACCCCTAATGAGCGGGGCTCCGGTCTCCTGGAGGCGGCCCCGAGGGAGGCCCGTGACCCAGCTGCTCTGGTGACGGAGGTGTGGGTCGAGTGGCTGGGGGCCTTTGCCTATCGCCCTGCCTGCTGGGAGGCGGTCCCAGGGCCTGTTCCACGGCTGCCTGTGGACAAAGGCAGCGCTCTTGGTTTCCGTGGTGATGGCCTGCAAACGCCCTCCCCGGGCTCTGGGCACCTGCCTGGAGGGGGTGGGGTCTGGTAGCTGAGAGGGACGAGGCGGGAAGCTCTGCTTCCCCTCCCCCAGGGCCCCGCCGCACATCGGATTTTCAGCAGGAGCTCAGGGTCTGAAATGCGCCAGCGCCCGGCTCTGACCCGGGACGATGAGGAGCGGCAATTTCGCAGCAAGAGACAGACGTGTAACAAGGGGGATTCTGTGTGCGGAGAGGCGGCGCTGGGTGCGTGGCTCGGGCAGAGTCGGGGGAGCCCTGTGACCGTGGAGAGCGTGACCATTGGCCAGAGTGGGGACAGCCCGCGATGGGCTCCCAGGGAGGGCCCGGGCGACGGCCGTGGTGGGCGGCCCCTGTTCTGGGCGGCCCCGATGGAGACCTACCACCAGTGTCTGCGGAGGCCTGTGCCCACGCTCTGCGACACAGCACCAGCCCCGCCCGTCTCCCTGCCCTGCAGGGACACAGAGGCTGCAAGAGCAGGGCCTCGGCCCCACCTGCCGCCCGCACCCAGCACGTGGTCCCTCGCAGGGCTGCCACCCAGAGGCTGAGGCCCCCCTCGCCCTCAGGTTCCCCAGAGCCCTCGGTGGGCCCTGGGGTCCCTGGGCCGCCTGCCTGAGATAGATGCAGCCTGCAGCCTGCACTACCGTCAGCTGCTGTGTACCCAACAGCCCCAAACTGAGCAGCTAAAAACAATGCAGATTTACCATCTCACAGGTTCTGGGGTCAGGAATCCAGGCGCAGCTTAACCAGATGCCTCTGGGTCAGGGTCTCTCGCGGCTGCAGTCAAGGTGTCAGCCGGGCTGGGGGAGGAGGGTGCACCAGGGGCCCCTGAGATGGTGCAGGGAGGTGGGTGCAGGGCTCAGGTGACGAGGGGGCTGGTGGGGACGGGGCTCTTCCCGTGTCACTCCAGGAGCCCATCCCTGCCTGGCACCATCTCCTCCAGGCACAGGTGGACTTGTCCTCACAGAGGGACAGGGCTTTGTCCAGCCTCTGCTTGGCCTCACCCTGAGGACACAGGAGGCCGGGATGAGGCGGGAGAGGCGGGGACATCTCTCCGGGAACCCAGTGGGATGCGTCACTGTCACTCACAGTGGACCTTCCTTCCTCCCTCCCTCCCTCCCTCCCCCCACGCCCTCCCCACGTGTCCCCTCCCTCCCTGTGGTCCTTCCTCAGCGTCGAAGGATGAGGCCTGGGCTGGACTCCACTACTGCACGAAGTGGACAGAACCCTGCCCCGATGCTGCCCCCCACGTCAATTTGCAGAGTGACCTTGGGTAAGTCACTTCCCTTCTAGGAGCCTCAGTGTCCCCATCTCCTGTGGGTGATGGGATTAGATTTTTTCTTCTCTTCTTTAATCTTGGAGTCATAGAGATCCAGGGCCGGGGGTGGTCAGCTGGTCACCATTCATTCATTTATTCACTCATCAAACATTCACTGTACCTCTCCTGTAGTGAGGAGAACGGTGGCCCCCAAACACCTCTGTCCATATAACCCAGTCCTCAGAACCCGTGAATGTGAACTTATTTGGAGAAAGGATCTTTGCAGATGTAATTAAGGCCAGGATCATCCAGACACTAAATCCAACAACGTGTGTTTGTAAGAGACATACACAGAGGAGGGGGCCATGGAAAGACTGAGGCAAAGATGGGAGGGATGCAGCCAGAAGCCACAGAAGAGGCTGGAAGAGGCAGGAAGCCTCCTCCCGTATAACCTCTGGAGGGAGCATGGCCCTGCCGATACCTGGATTTTGGTCTCCTGCCTCCAGAACTGTGAAGGAATAAATTTCTGTTGTTTCATGTTCCCTAGGTTGTGGTCATGGGTTACGGCAGCCCCAGGAGACACGCAGCTTCTGTGTGCACTGCTCACTGACAGGGGACAGAGACCACAGGGACAGTTATCCTGGGAAGGGAAGGTGGGCTGGGGCCCGGGGGCATGTGGAGTCAGGGGCTTCTCTGCCCTCTTCCTCTCCCCTCGTCCCGAGGCCCCGCGGGACCAGCCACCCATCAGCTTACTGCAGTTATAAATAGCATCCACAATCCTTAAGCCTTGGGGAGGACGACCTCCCATTTCAATAATGATCTGCTATCAGATATTATGAGGAATGGGCTGACAGGCCCTGGGAAACGTCCTCTAATGGACACAGCATCAATCCTAAAGGACGTGTGACCGTGTGTCAGGCTGGAGTCTCTCCAAGTTTGCACATCACAAGGAATTTAAGCAAGACCCCAGTTAAGTGGCTTATGACAAAAATAGTTAACATGTATTGAATGCAAGATGTGAGCTCATCAAGGAAAGAGACACTTCATTCTCTTTGAGAAGAAATAACCACAGAGTCAGATTTAACCACCAAACTACCTCCTATAGCTTCTGCCCAATTTTGCAAATCGTTATTTGCACAGTTAAGGGCAGGAGTTGATGAATGGAGTGAGGTTGCTCTCAGCCAAACAGGGGACGCTGGTGATGAAGCCACAGATGGAGGGCACGGAGCTTGTGGCGGGGCCCCTGGGCTCACCCCGGGTGGACGATGTTGCGGGAGAAGGTCCACCTCCGGGGGCTGCACGAGGAAGGGCTTCTCCACCCTGGACGGAGGTGGGGGCTTTGGTGGGTTGGGGGGCAAGAACCGCAGAGGCCGAGTCCAGGGACATGGCCCCCAGGCCGGGCCATCTGCCCTCCCAGTGCCTGCCAGGAGTCTCACCTCGCAGCTGTCAGTTACCCTAGAACCCACGCACCCTCACTTCCCAGGATGTACTGTTTGCCAAAACCCTCTCCTATCTTTTCTTTTACTTGCTCCCCACACATCCAGTGACAGAGGTCCTATTCTCTCCTTTCTGCAGAAGGACTGTGGTGGCAACTACCAGGAACAGAAAGCCAGACCAACGTGTTACCCAAAGTGGGGTCCGGCTGCTCACCGATCTAAAGCCAATACTCGAGAGGCAAAGCTGGTTGAAAGGAAAATTTGCTTTATTCCGGAGGCCGGCAACTAGAGGGGAGGGAGGACTTGTATCCAAGAGCTTTTTTTTTTTTTTTGCGGTACGCGGGCCTCTCACTGTCGTGGCCTCTCCCGTGGCGGAGCACAGGCTCCGGACGCGCAGGCTCAGCGGCCATGGCTCACAGGCCCAGCCACTCCGCGGCATGTGGGATCTTCCCGGACCGGGGCACGAACCTGTGTCCCCTGCATCGGCAGGCGGACTCTCAACCACTGCGCCACCAGGGAAACCCCGGGCAAGAGCTTTTAAAGGGGAGTTTCAGGGGTGTATAAGGGGAGGGAGGGTGTTACATGCAGAACAGCACAGTCAGCTCTGACAGTCACCTTGAAATCGGCCATCGGTGGTCTGATTAGCGTCTTCTTGATTGTTTAAGTACAGTTAGTCTTCAGTTCCAGGGTCAATTTGTTCCCATTTCTTTGAGATCAGCTCTCGAAATTGTGGCAGCTTATGTCATGGCTAGAGGCTGACCATCGTGCAGTTAACTTCTTCTTCCTGGTGGCAGTTTCAATATCTGCAAGACAGCTCACAGGACATGGCTCAGAATAGTATCTCTAGCCCTTGAGGAGGAACTAAAAGTCCTTGTCTCTGCTTAATGACTGAACTATTATTATTCTGTCCTGTCTGACTGTTTTCCTTTGCTTCTGCATTTTCTCACTTCGCTGATTAAACTTATTCTTTGTCTAAAGTTTTTCTACAGACAAAAGGCAGGTGGAGGACCTGGGGGGCAGGGGGTGGGGGAAGGACCATAGGGTCCTGCTCTATTTCAAACAGAGGACTCAGCAGGGCAGTTCACTGCCTCACGGTGGCATGCTGCTGCAGACGCTTCCTGAAGACGTCCAGGTCTTTATCCTCGGAACCTGTGAATGCCATCTTACGTGGAAAAAGGGACTTTGCAGATGGGAGTAAATCAAGGATCTTGAGATGGGGAGGTTTTCCTGGATGACTCAGGGGAACCTTAAACGTAATCACATGTCTCCTTACGAGAAGGAGGCAGAGGAGATATGACAAGAGGATGGAAGAGAGAAGGTGATGTGACCATAGAGGAGAAGTTGGAGTGATGCAGCCACGAGCGAGCCAGGGAATGAAGGCAGCCCCGGAAGCTGGAGAAGGCAAGGAATGGATTCCCCCCAAGAGCCTCCAGGGGAAGCACAGCCCTGCCAACACCTTGGTTTCAGCCTAATGAAACCCATTTCAGACTTCTGATGTCCAGACTTCTGAGAGAATACATTTCGGCTGTTTTAAGCCAACCAATTAGTGGTAATTTTTATACAGCATCAATAGGAAACTAAGACACTCCTGAAACAAGAAGTATGGAGACAGGCATCACTGGCGCTGAGAAAGAGGCAATGATGTCCTCAAGGACCCAGGCTCCTCTCCTTTCCCTCAACCATCCTTGAATGTTGGCTATTTGTCCTTTGGCTTGTCACCTCATGGACATAAACTGGTTGCCATAGCTCTAGGCATCACATCTTCACTTGACAGCATCTAAAGCAGGAAAAGATGAAAGTTGGGGTGGGAGGCATGGCTTCTCCTTATGTGGTCCTGTCTTTCATCAAAAAGGAAAATCTCTTCCAGAAGCCACTCAGTGTACTTCCTAGGCTGGTCCAACCAAGGGCACATGGCTACTCTGGGCCAGTTGATCAGCACAAAGGGAATAGACAGCTCTGATTGGCTTAGACCAATCCCAAGTCATGTCCAGGCTGGGCACAGTCTCCCCCCGCACAAGCGGGCTCTGTTGGCAAGTTGACGAGGGGACCCGTCTGGGCGCTCAGCCTATCTCAGAGAGTGAGCGGTGGGGTGGGCTCAGGCTGTGGCCTCCTGGGTCCCCCCCACCCAGCTGCCTCCCTAGGGCACCCCCTACTGCCTGTCTCTAGAGGGGTCACCACCAGGATGTCCTTGTCACAGCCCTGCCTTGGCAGGACACCGATGCCTGCCTAATGTCACACACCCAGCAGGTAGGCCCTCTGCCCACAGGGACCTGGCTGCCCACGCCTCCCTGAGGGTCTCCCTTCCGTGGCTCCTGCGTCCTCCCCTCAACCGACAAGTCTGTTTCAGCCTGGAAAGAAACCGAGGCCTGTCATGTTAACATTAACCCAGCAGGACTCCGTGCCCCTCTCACCCCTTCCTCCCCTCCTGGGGGCTTCCCAGGCATCTCCAGGCTCCGGGTCTCCTGGCTCTGCCTGTGGTCCACGTCGGCCGCCTTACCAGCCCTGACCCGAAGGGCTCCTTCCTCCAGGCTGTCGGGTGGCTCCTCCCAAGGTCAGTGTGACCCAGCCCTCCTTGGCCTGAAGACCCACGTCCTCATGACCACAACCCCCGCTGCCCGGAAAAGACAGACAGACCCCCGGGGACCCTGTGCTCATGGGCCGTGGGGCAGAGGAGGGCTCTCGGCAGGTTTCAGGACGGGCTTCCTGGAGGAGGAGGAGGTTACCTGGGGGCTGTGGTGGGGAGAGCCCTGGGGCTGGGGGGTAGCAGCCCCTGGTCCCGCTGCCCTGAACTGGGACACTCGGTGCCCCGGGTCCTGGGGCAGCCGGGGTGGCTGGCCTTTCCTGCCGCTTCCTGTCCTCCCAGCAACTCAGCCCTCAGACTCCAACCCGCCCACGCGGCCTTGTCCCTGGAGACCCAGCTGGCCTGCCCCCTCCTGGACAGTCCCTCTGGGCCTCCCCCGGGGCCCGAGGTGCCTCCCCACGTAGGACTCACTCGCTGGGTGGCCTCCCTCCTCTTCACGGTGCCCCTGTCACGAGAGCCCCTCTGGAGGGGCAGGGCCCAGGCCGGCCCCCACCTCGCCCGCGGCCTTTCGGTGAACAAATGAGCAAGTGCTGAGCTCCTCCCCCACCGCTGTCAGGGCATCCTCTGGCCTCTACACACCCAGGGCCCCATTCCGTCGGCCCACCTCTGCCTGTCCGGGAGGATTCCCAGGTCGGTGGGAAGGGGCTGCCCGAGAGCCGAGGGCGAGGGCCTCTGCCCCCCCGCCCGTGCCCCCCACGGAAGGCTTTCTGGGCTCCGGCCAACCTCCGCCGAGCCTCAACCTCGGGAGCCGCTGAAACCATCCTTTGCTCTCACCGGCCTCTCGCCGCCGCCTCTACAGATGTGTCCTGTGGCCCCCTCCCGGGTTCTTACGATGCCCTTGGTGCTCCGTCGTCCACCGGTCCAGTCTGGCTGCAGTTCAAAAGCCTGGCTAGGCTGAAGGGGCCCCTTGGACGTGGACCCGGCAGGGGCGAGCCGCAGCTGGCTCTGGGCAGGGCCTCCCGGGTCCCTCGGGGTGAGCTGTCCTGGGGGCATCCTCGCTCCTCCACCTTGGGGGCACGTCCTGCTCTCCTCAGACCCCCCGGGCAGGGGCCAGTGTCCACAGCGGGGCTCTTGCTGGGGCTGAGGTTCTTGTGCGTGGTAGCTCTTGGATCCCGGTGCCTCTCCTAATGTTATTTTTATTTATACACCTGAATCCTCCAAACATCTGCTTTATTGAGATTCATCCATCACAAGGCTTAATTAAAATTACGCTGAGCATCTAACTCAGCGTGCATCACTAAAGCAAATGTTTGTTTTGCCGCAGTCAATTAGGGCTGTGTGCGGGGAGCATGAGCCCCTGGCAAGCAAGGCGAGCGGCCCCGACCCCCCTGCACTCCCTGGGATGCACTGATGGGGGGTTGCTGAGAGGGCAGGAGGGAGCGGGGTGGGTGGGGGAGAGGCATTTCTCAGCCTGCGTGGGGCGGGCCCTCCCCTGCAGGGTCTGGAGGACAGAGGGAGGGCCCTGGTGGGGAGGGGGCTGCAGGGTCCTGACACTGATTCATGCCCCACCCCCGTCCACTCTCAGCATCTGAACTGGAAATCTGAGTCCCACTCCCCAGGGGTGGGGGCTTCTGCTGTCCTCAAGCAGGGGCACAGATAGATTCCCCAAGACAGGACGTGGGACACGCATGGAGAGGACTTCGTGGAGGAGAACGGCTGAAGGGGAGGGGCCCGGCCAGCGGTGGGGGGGGCCTCCCCAGGGGTCTGCAGGAGAAGAGTTGAGCCCCCTGCAGATTCCTGCAGCCGCTGCTATAAACTACAACAAACTGCCTGCCTTAAAGCAACACTACATTAACACCTCCTGGTCTGGAGGTCAGAGGTCTGACACAGGTCTCACTGGCTTAAGGTCAGGGTGTGAGCAGGGCGGGCTCCTTCCAGAGGCTCCAGGGGAGAACGGTTTCAGGCCTTTTCCAGATTCTAGAAGCCACAGGCATCCCTGGCTGGAGGCCGAGCCTTCCTCTGCGCAGCCATCAGCGAGGCACCCGGCCCCTCTCCCCTCCATCCTGCCCTTGCCTCTCTTTCCTGCTCCGACTCTCCTCCTATAAGGACCCTCGTGAGCACCCACTCCCACAAACCAGCACAGTCTCCCACCTTCGGGTCCTTAATCACACCTGTGACTCTGCAGGGCCCATAGCGACAGGTGGCAGAGATGAGGACGTTGACGTCTCGGGGGGCCAGGAATCCGCTGCGTCCCCCGAGGTGAAAGGCTGTGGTTGATGGAGAGGCGGGTCCAGCCCAGAGCGTTTCTGAGGGAGCAGAGTGGGGCCTCAGGGCAGCCTGGCTGTGGGGGGTCAGGGCGCCCGCCCGGGAAGGGCTGCAGAGGGCGGGTGCCCGGGAGAGGGTGCAGACCCAGGCCTTAAGGTGGCGGGGACGCAGGTGGCACCAGGCTTGGAATTCACTGTTCCTGAAGGGGCGGTGTAGCTGGGTGGGGCAGGGGCGGGGCTGGCGGTGCTAGAGCCATGGTGGTCAGGGTCAAGCTCGGGGAAGCCGGGGGTGGGGGGGGGCAGTGGGTCCCGGTGTTGGCTGGAAGCAACACCAGGGGGCAGAGCCCCAATTCCCAGTCTGTGCATGCTGCCCGGGATGGCCACGGGCTGGAGCCCCTCCAAGCCTCCCATCCTGTCCCAGTTCATGCCAGGTCAGGGGCCCAGCACCTTAGGACCACTAGCAGTCATGGGGCAGAGGAGGAGCCTGGGGTCCCTCTCCTTACAGGACAGGGGGACAGGGGTGCAGGAGGAGCCTGGGGGCCCCCTTATAGGACGGGGGACAGGGGTGAGCAGTTGCTGGAGCAGCAGGGGTCAAGGAGGCCAGAGGGCACCAGGGCCGTGGGTGACCCAGAGCCATGTCGGAGGCATCCCAGCAGTGCGCAGGAAGATGGGGCCATCCGCTGGGTCCAGAGCCACCAAGAGGGCCAATATGACGTGAGGGTGGACTTGAGGCTATGGGGATGGCTTCCTGATGAAAGAGCTGGGCTGGCTCAGGGCAGTGAGGAAGAAAGGGGGTGACCTCAGCCCGAGTGGACAGGGAAACGGGGCTAGCTTGGGATCAGCTGCGAGAGCCAGAGCAGGGGTCCCCCTCCCCCAAGGAGCCGGGGCAGGGGAAGCGGGAGGCATAACCTTTATGGACAGCAGGATGTGGCTTTACTTGTGTTAATCAGCCTCCTTTGATTTGCCCGAGATGTCCCGGTGACTTAGTACCCTGGCCGTCTCTGATCTGCCATCCCATCTGACCCTGCAGGACAGGCCCCTAGTGAGATGCAGGCCTTCCCAGGGAGATCCTCGAAGCTGGTTCCTTCTGGTGGGTTCCACCTCCCCAGCAAGACCGCCCCTGGTTGCCTGACTTGGGGTCCCCAGCCCTCTCACTCATGTGGTTCTATTCTCACCATCACTCACACCCCATCTGAGACTGACTAGCTGCTTCTGAGCCAGGCCCCCACCAGGGGTAAGTCCCCCGGGGTGGAGTGGGGCTACAGGAAGCTCCCCCTGCCACAGTCTCGGGAGCTCAGACTCCCCTTTGCTGGAGGACCTTTCCCTCTCACCCAGAAGTCACTTTCCTTTGTGCCTGGCCCGGTCCTGTGTGAACCTCTGTCCAGTATGAAACTCTGTCCCATGTGGCCCTGTCTCTACCCCTGTGACACTGCAGGCGAGGCCCCCAGCCCGGCCCCTCACCCTCACTCTCCCCAGCAGGTCCAGAGCCAGGTGACCTGGGCGAGGACCATCCCTGGGGCAGCCCAAGTGCTCGCTGAGGCAGGGGACACAGCATGCCAATTTCTCCTCTGACCCTCAGCTTCCCCATCCTCCCGTTAGGACCAGGACCGGCCCATCCCACGGGGCTGCTGTCGGGCCACAGAGGTGGTGGATATGGAGCCCAGAGCCTGGGCTGGGGTCGGGGGACTCAGGGCCCCCTGGGCTGCTCTCGGTGTAGAAACCGCCTCATTCACCATCCCAGTGGGACCCTGGGGAGTGACGGAGGTGCTGACAATAGCTCTGCCGGCCACAGGAGCCCTCTGGGACTGTCCCAGCCAACCGGGGTGCTTGGTGATCACTCGGCTGCTTGGGGTGTCTTTCTCCTGCCTAGGGATATTCTCCCAGGGCCTCCTTCCGCTCCTCCAGCCTTGTCTGTATGGCTGTGGGTCCCTCCCCTATTCTTTGTGTGCTGTCCATGGCCCCCACACACCCCCATCCCCAGCTGCACCTCAGGGCACTTGGGACCCCTTCTCCCCACTTCCAGGCCCTCCTCCACCTCTGCTGGTGTCGATTCAGCACCGACCCCAGATCACATCCCTGCTGCCCCAGGAGCCTTCCCTGGCCTGTGCTGGCCATCCACAGGGACCCTTCCTTCCTCTGTCTGCGTGGACCACTCATGGACACTCACCGCCTGGGTCCTGGTACCCGGACTCTGCTGCTGGTGATGACGTCATGGGAGGTGGTTACTAGGCAACCAGCTGCTGCAGTCAGGGGAGTCTGCTCTGTGAATTGAAGGGCCCTGCCAATTTCTTAAAATATCAGAGTCAGAGCACATTTAGTCCCAGAGAAGAGAAGAAAATCCAGCCAGGTTCACGTCGCTGGCAAGCTCCCCTTCTCTGCCCTCTGACTACATGGGATTTCCAAGAGGCGACCATGTGATACTAACCTCATTTTCTTTTCTTGTCATGGTCCTTAGCCTCGTGGACGAGGTGCCCGTTATTGTTGTGATTTTAGCAGGCACTTGCTAATTCTGCCGTGTTATCTTTGAGGATGAAATAGGATGCACCTCCCAGATGAACTGTTAGGTGTATTTTGTCCGTTACAGAGAATTATAGACAAAGGGAGCTGGTGTGACCCTGGAGGGAGGATGCCACCGACTCTTGACATCAGTCCTGTGTCGTTGAATATTCTTATCAATGAGTTATATGAAAAAATAAAAGACCTGCCTGTCAGACTGGTGCTGAAACAAAGGACGGGAAATACGTCATAGGGAAGAGTCACAATTCAGAATCAACCCCATGGGGAGGTGACTTAAGATTTAAAGAGAAATTTCAAACAGGGCCCAAAGAGCATGATCCATAAAGAATAAAATTGATCAACTGGACTTCCCTGGTGGCACAGTGGTTAAGAATCCACCTGCCAATTCAGGGGACCACGGGTTTGAGCCCTGGTCCGGGAAGATCCCACATGCCAAGGAGCCATTAAGCTCTTGTGCCACAGCTACTGAAGCCCACGCGCCTAGAGCCCGTGCTCCGCAACAAGAGAAGCCACTGCAATGAGAAGCCCGCGCACCACAACAAAGAGTAGCCCCCACTTGCCACAGCTAGAGAAAGCCTGCGTGCAGCAACAAAGACCCAACACAGCCAAAAATAAATAAATGAATAATTGATCAATTGGACCACATTAAGGGTGAGAAAAGATCAGCCAAAAGGTGATGTTTGCAGTACACGTCTCTGACAAAAGACAAAGGTTTTTCATCCAGATTAAAAAAACTCCAGCACATCCATTTTTTAAGAGGAGGGCGAGGCAAGTGGATGGAAAACAGGCAAAACATTCGAACTGATATTTCACAAAATGGACCCAAACGCCCATGAAGTGTGTGAAAAATGAAATGCTCACTCCCGTTAGCAGGGAGACGCAGGTCCCCACCATGATGGGACACACCCTGCAAATAAATGTTGGCCAAAATGAACAAGAGAAAAGATAGATGGAGTGAGGCTGTAGGAGGGCAAAACTGGGCCGGTCCCCTCGCAGAACTGCTTGGCGGTATCTGCGAAAGCCAGACACACACAAATCCTAGGACCCTGAGTAGTTTCCACCCTTAGGAACCGACCCAACAGAAATGCACACGTGTTTTTTTACCAAAAAACATGTATAAGAACATTTATTGCAGTTTTCAATGGCCAGAAACTGGAAATAACCAGAAAGTCCACAGCTAGGTGACCAGGCACCAAGCTGGGGTGTGTATAGGGTGGAGAACTGGAAGCAGTGATCACAGAGGGACTCTTGCTATGCTCCCCAGTGCGATTGAAGGTCACCGATGTATTGAGTGAAAGAAACCAGACATGAGAAAGTGCACACTGCACAACCCCATTACAGAAGCATTAAAACCACGAGCAACCGGTCTGTGGGGTAGGAAGTCACAACCGGCTGCCTTTGAGGTTGGGGCATGAGCGGGTGTCTGGAGGTGAAGGTGTTTTCTTTCCCAGTCAGGGTTCTGGCCACGAGTGGGCTCTCTACTGCGCAAATCCACCATCACGTCTCATCTGTGCACTGTGTGCTTCCACTCTGAGACGTTTGGTGAAGGCACGTATGGAGAATATTTTACCACCACAGATGAACAAGCACGGACTCTGCCCCATGCCATGGACAACTCCAGAACTGAACACAGTGCGTAGAAAGACTGTTTTTAGACACTGGACAGCAGGCAGTGTCAGCTGTGACCTGAGGGAGGGCAGGCTGGTGAGCGCTCTGTTTTTGGCTCTGAGGACCTTTCTGGAATTCAGGGAGCATGGAGACCTGACCAGGCACGGCTCTCTTGCTGAATTGAGGAGGCACGACTGGGGTCCACGGAGGTGGAGAGGCTAGAATCCATGGGGAACAGTGCCAGAGACATGGGGCTGCACTGTGGGGCGGCTCTAGAAATCTGTCTAGGGGACATATGAGTTTCGACCAGCCAGAGAGAGGAATTTTTTTTTTAATTTATTTATTCACTTAATTTATTTTTGGCTGTGTTGGGTCTTTGCTGCTGCGCGCGGGCTTTCCCTAGTTGCGGTGAGCGGGGGCTACTCTTCACTGCAGTGCGCGGGCTTCTCATTGCGGTGGCTTCTCTTGTTGCGGAGCACGGGCTCTAGGTGCGCAGGCTTCAGTAGTTGTGGCACATGAGCTTCAGTAGTTGTGGCTCATGGGCTCTAGAGCACAGGCTCGGTAGTTGTGGCGCACGGGCTTAGTTGCTCCACAGCATGTGGGATCTTCCCGGACCAGGGATCGAACGCATGTTCCCCTGCATTGGCAGGCGGATTCTTAACCACTGTGCCACCAGGGAAACCCCAGAGAGAGGAAACCTTTTAAACACTTGTATTCATCAGCTTGGGCTGCCACAACAAAATACCACGGACTGGGAGGCTTAGACCATAGACATTTGTTTCTCGCAGTTCTAGAGGCAGGAAGTCCGAGATCAAGGTGCCAACACAGTGGGGCTCTGGTGAGGACGCTCTCCCTGGCTCTCAGGATGTTGGCTTCTTGCCGTGTCCTCACATGGTGAACAGAGAAGACAAGCTCTCTCTTCCTCTTTTATAAGGTCACAGTCCTACTGGATCAGGTCCCCACCCTATGACCTCACTTAATTTTAATCACCTGCCAAAGAAGCTATCCCCAGCTATGTCAAACTGGGGCTTCACCCTATAAATCTTGGAATGAGACCAATTCAGGCCATAACAACACCCCAGGCATTGAGTAGAGACCACAGAAGGGCCATAACCTCAGTAGGGGAGCTAAATCAGCCCCGGAGTAAAGGCTACTCTGATCCATCACTAACAAAGATCTAAAACAAGCCTCAAAGCTCTGAGTCTGGCAGCAGCCAAGTAAGTTCCTATCAGACCGACTCTTCTGAAGGTAACAACTATAAACACTGGACTTAAAAAAGATAATAAAACAACCAGCTGAAGACCCTGGAGACAACCCAAAGCAGGCAAGCTCTGGGAGGGAGTCACTCTTAGACTAGACTGAGGAAGTTCTCCACTTCAACAGCATCCAGCCTTAGGGCAGCCCTGAGTCTATACCATGCAAGTCATGGAAATAACCCCAAAGTCCAATACAAATGCACAGTCTTTATGGCTTGAAGACCAGAGCATGAGGTTTAGGGCAACCTCAGCCATGGAAAGGTAAGGGAGGATCCCAGAAAGGGGTAGATTCCAAAGTCTGTGTATAAATTCTGTGCCAATTTCTGCTTGACCCCTGAACCACACACGAGTACGGCAGACTCCAAACAGCCCAGCCAAGGCCAAAAAACTCAACTAAGGTTTGAGCTGCACCCCAAAGAAAGATTTTTCAGTTTGAATCCTATCAGACAAATTGCCTATTAAAACAATGAAAATTAAAGCCCTTCAATCCAGAGCCTCCACAGGTTACATTTACAAAGTCCAGGATATAATCCCAGATTACTCAATATCTAAAGAAAGAAAAAAATATGGCCCATTCTCAAGAAAAGAGGACAATCCATGGAATCTAACCCCAAGATGACCAAGATGGTGAAGCAGGCAAGGATTTTAAAGTTGTATGGTTACTGTGCCCAATGAAATAAAAGAAAATATGCTCACAATGAATAACTAGATTGGATACTGCAGTAGAAAAATAGAAACTGTAAGAAAGGACCAAATGGAAATTCTAGGACTGACAAATGTAAATCGGAAATTTAAAAGTTTGCTAGATGGGCTTAACAGCAGGACCAAAACTACAATGAAAAGTTAGTGAACTTGAAGAGAACTCAATAGAAATGATCCCTTTTGAAGATGGAGGAAAGGAAGAGAAAAAAAAACAATAAAAGGAAGAGTGCTTCAGGCACCCATAGAATAATATCAAAAGTCTGACATATGTGATATTGGAGTGCTGGAAGGAAAGGAGAGACAGAAAACAAAGAAGACATTAAAAATTTTTTATTGTGTGTTTAGAAGTCATGGCTAAAAAATGACCTGAATTTGATAAAAAACACAATTTATAGATTTCAAGAGCTCAGAAAACCCACATCAATATAAGTGCACGGAAAATATGCCAAAGCACCTGATAGTCAAATCGATGTTAACCAAAGGCAAAGAGAAAATCTTGAAAAGCAGCCACTGAAAATGACACGTTACGCACAGGGGAGCAGAGAACTGAGTAACTGTTTACTTCTTACGAGAAATGAAGGGAATGGGAGACGGTGGAAAATATGTTTTTCTTTTCTTCTTTTTTTTTGCAGTACGCAGGCCTCTCACTGTTGTGGCCTCTCCCGTTGCGGAGCACAGCCCCTGGACGCGCAGGCCCAGCGGCCATGGCTCACGGGCCCAGCCGCTCCACAGCACGTGGGATCTTCCCGGACCGGGGCATGAACCCGTGTCTCCTGTATCGGCAGGCGGACTCTCAACCACTGCGCCACCAGGGAAGCCCGGAAAATATTTTTAATGTGAAAAAGAACCCTATAAACAGCAAAAGTATTCTTAAAGAATGAAGGCGAAAGAAAGAAATTTTCAGATAAAAGAAAACAAAAAGAATTTTTGGCCAACAAATAAAAGGAAGTTCTTCAAATGGATAGGAAATGACACTGCACGGAAACCTGGAACTTTAGTTCCAGGGGATAGAGTTTCATGATAGATACGTGGATAAATAAAAAATACCACCTGGGGGACTTCCCTGGCGGTCCAGTGGTTAGGACTTCGCCTTCCAATCCAGAGGGCACGGGTTTGATCCCTGGTTGGGGAGCTAGGATCCCACATGACTTGCAGCCAAAAAACCAAAACATAAAACAAAAGTAATATTGTAACAAATTCAATAAAGACTTTAAAAATGGTCCACATCAAAAAGAAAATCTTGAACAAAAAAATACCACCTGGAGTTAAGAACACGGGGAGGGAATCTGCATTGATTCTCCTATTATTTATCTCCCTGTAGTATGTCTGAGCCCTGGTCTCAACGGGGCTGGAAGAACTGTCTTCTGCCTTCTCCCCTGCCCCCAGCCGTGGTCCCTGTTCTCAGGGTGGGTCTGTGGGGTCCTGGGCACGTGGGCTCTGCCCTGTTTCTGGAGTCAGGGCCCTGGCATCGGTGGCCAGTGGGAGAGGCTTCTCTGCTCCCTGTACATCTGCTTCATTTCATAGCGCCCACACATTCTGACCAGAGACGCTTCTTCTAGAACATGCTTATAAACACCTCCCCCAACCCCATGCTCAGCTGGGTCTGGATTCTTTCCTTCTGCTTCCTTGACTCCTGGTGAATTTAGGCCTCCTGTCCAGGGCCTCACCCACTTGAGGGCATCCACTCACAGGAAGTGCCAGGGAGGGGCAATCCCCCAGCAGGGCCCAGGGCAGAGAAGAGGGCACTCAGCTGCCGCCCCTCAGGGCCAAGCCGGAGCTGGACAGAGCTCTGCAGCCTCCCTCTTGGGCTCAAACCCCCAGCCACCCAGACCCCCGGGGCCTGCCTGGGCTGCTGGGTGCAGGCCCTTCCTCTGTGGAGAGGTGTTAGGGGGACAGTGACAGCCAGAGCTGGTGGCCTGGGAGTGGGAGGGGCACGCATGGGGGTCCTCTCTCCTCACCCCCTTCCCAGGAAAGGCCTCCCGCCCCAGCACGTGAATATGGATTTGTGCCTCAGGAAAGGAGGGGCTCTTGGCCCTAATTAGTGCACAGTGGCGGCCCCCCTCCACCCCCGGGAGCCAGGGTCGGCATCAAAGCAGAGCAGCCAACTAATCCTCCCCTTCCCAGAGCAGCATCTGCTCCTTCCCCTCCCCCCAGCAAGGCTCTCTGACAGCAGCCGCAAGAGTCCTGGCTATTTAATTAGGATGGAAGGTTCCCCCAACCCTGGGAAATGATTTAATTTCAATATTTCCTTTGCTGAGCAAGAGAGGCTCCCTCCCCCCTCCTCTAAGGCCTTTCATCTGCAGCTCAGCCCATCCCCCCTCGGGAGCTCTGCCGTCCCCTCTCATTCCGAGTCTGTGTTCAAGGGACCACTCAGGCTGGGGGTGGCGGCGTCCTTGCACGTGCTGGCCCTCTGGCTGCTGGCCCGGCTGCATCAGCCCAGCCAGCACAATCTCCTGCCCAGACGCCCTGGGTCCCCCGTTCCTCCTCCTGGCAGCTACTTGTGAGGGGCCTCCCCTGACCTGGCCTCGAGCAGTGCACGGCCTCTCTTCCCCGGACACAGCAGCCTTTGCTCGATGGGCCTCTTATTACGGACTCTATTCTGGCCTGCCTTATTCTGCTCCCAGTGTCCATGTGTGTGTGTGCGCACAGGCACACACATGTACATGTATGTGAGTGTGCACACACGTGAGGGTGTGTGCATGTGAACTTGCTGTGTACGTGCATGTGTGTGCAGGAGTGTGTGTGCCTGTGTGCCTGTGCACACACATGCGTGTGAGTGTGCCCATGTGAGGTTGCGTGTCTTGCATGTGTGCACACAAGAGCATCTGCATCCGAGCACGTGTGTGCCTGTAGGTGTGCACATGTATTGCACACATGTGCATGTGTGTGATGATGTGTGCGTGACTCTGTGCGTGTGAGTGAGCTTGTGCACATGCCCGTGTGTGTTGGAGTGTGCGCGTGTGTGTCCGTGTTTGCGCTTATGCGCATGCACATGCACGTGTGCACATTTGTGTGTGTGTGTGCACACGTGCATGTGGTGTGTGCGTGCACACGCGCATGTGGTGTGTGCCAGCCCAGCTGGGCTGGGAGCTTCCCCAGGCCTGAGCCTGGTTTCACCCACTTCTCTTTAAACAGCCGCGCTCACGTCCTCACTGACCCCTCCCGGGCTGGCACCAGGCCAGGTACAGGTTGAGGCAGGGCGGCCCAGGCTCTGGTCACTCTGTCCCTGGCTCTGTCCAGGTTCAGTTTCCACGTCTGTACAAACACAGTGGTCCCAGCGCCTGGTGTGCAGCCAGCAGAGCGGAGGTCAGGCAGGCTTTGCCGAGCCTGGGGAGTCAGCCCATCCTGCCCCCCTGCAGGCACCGCCCCCCCACCGTGGTCCAAGGCCCCACTTTGCGCCCGCAGCAGCTCCCCCCTCTCCCCTAGCAGGGGAGGCCCTCCAGCCCTGGAGGCAACTAATGAGAGGTGTCAGCTGGGCGGCTCTTCCAGAGAACCCGCTGCCCTGAGCAATTTCTTAAAAGGAAAATTCTAACCTTAAAGAGTCCTTTGAACATGTCGTGAATGAACAAGGAACGCGGTGAGGTGGCCCCTCGGAATGATGAGGAGTTGGAGATTAGAGAAAAGAGAAGATTGATGAATCCGCCCCGTGCACTCCAGGAGCTGTTTGTCAGCCTGTCCTGGAGGCGAGGCGGGGCCCTGGGCTAACAAATTACGATCATTGTTATTCCCCCCCCCCCATGCCCGTCCCCCCCACACCACAGTATAGGCCTTTTCCAGACAAAACGTGCTCTGGCAGACAGGCGCCCACACTGTCTTCACGGCCTCAGTACTGATGGCATTGATCATGCTGTCCCCGAGAACAGGCGTCGATGGATCACCACTACCCACGGGGTGATACACTCGGGGCGCCAGGGGCCCGCGGGCTCCCCCCAGCAGGCACCCAGGCCTCTGTCAGCCACCCGTGTTCCCAGGGTCAGTGCACTGCCTGGCGGGGCACACGGCAGTCACTTAGACACCAGATGAGAGAATGAATGAGTCGAGAGCTAACGGTTGAATGAATGCGTGTGTGCGTGTAATGGGTCACGGAACAGGGGCCAGGAGCCGAGGGTGGGTGCTTCCCCAGCCTGTCAGAGTCTCTGGGTTAGAATCCTGTGTCGTCGGCTGGGTGGGGCCCCCTCGGGCTTCCTCTCTCCACCCCCTCCAGTGCCAGCCTGGACGGTCTTGGGGTCCCCAGAGACACACGATTCCCCCTGCGGGGCGGGGGTGGGTGAGGAGCTCGGAAAGCAAATGTGCACAGAACATGGTGAATTGCTTTCTTTCCTGTTTTATGAAATACTTTGCTAAATGCCTGCATAGTGCTCTCCTGAGGGATGGAGGGAGAAAAATAGCAATTAAAGTCTTGTCATCCGACTTGTTCAGGCCGTTAAGTTGTTCAATCTTGCATAAAAAATCGGCGAGCGTACTGAACACGGAGGGAGCACCTGGACACGAGGCAGTAAGTGTAAATCAGCGCATAACAGTGCACGCCTGCCCAGCCTGGCGGAGTCTCTGTGGGCGTGCCACGGGGCCCAGGCCCCCCCGTGCAGGGGGAAGCCAGGCGCAGGGCCCTTGGCCCATGGTGGTCCCCGGCAGAAGAGAGGACGGTGGCCCTCGTGGGCTGGGAGGAGACCTCCAAAGCCCCTCTGCTTCCTGGAAGCTGGAAGCACATTTGGAAAGGCTGCTGGCTGGGCCACGTGCTCGGACAAACACAGACGCGTCCCAGGGCTGCGTTGCCATGGCATTCGGGCCACCTCGATCCCCCGGTCGGGGCTGGAGGGCGCTGAGATCAGGACCGGCTCCGATGGGAGACGGGGTGGGGCGGCCGTGGCCCCGGGCTGGCGGTTTTTGCACAGCCAGCTGTGTGCCTGGGGTGCTTGCTCCTTCCCAGGCAGCCTGAGCAGGTCTGCAGGGTCCCGTCTGCCAGGTGAGGACAGCGGGGGGCAGGGGCCCCTCTGTCGCCCCCGGGATGGCCTCTCAGCCGCTCAGGCAGGTCTGCTGCAGACCCTCCCCTGCACTTGCAGCGGAAGCCAGGCCTGTCCCCACTTTATGTCCCTGTTTTATGGCGTCTCAAGAGAAAGATAGCTCAAGCTGCAGAGATTCATTCCCCCCTGCAAGAGGTTCATTTATTTTGACACGTGTGGTTTAGTTTCAATTATTTATCATAACACCGGAGAGGGCACTGATAAAAGCACCAAAGTGTGTTTACCCAGAGCCACGCGAGGGTGGGTGGCACTGCACTCGGGGCTCGGCGGGGGGGCTGGGGGGAGCCAGGCAGACGGAGGCAGAGGTGGGGGAGGGGAGCAGCCCTGCGCCAGGGAAGGGGAGTGGGGCCGGGGCAGGTCGGGGTCTGGTGGCCACACATGGGTGATGGAAATGCTCCGTCGCACTCAGAAATGGCATCTTGTTTCAGTGCCTTATGAAGAGCTGGAGAGAAACCTGGAGCCGGTGATGTGATTTTAAGAGAGTGGCCACAGCTTTTAAATCAACTGGAGCCAGAGGAGAAAACAGGAGTGGCCCGGCTTCTCGGGTTTGTTGAGATTCCCCAGCCTTGTGACCCACCCTCCAGCCGTCACCTGCACCTGTCCCTCTCTCCATCCACCCACCTGTCCATCCACCTGTCTGCCTCTGCTTGTGACACCTGCGCTGCAGCCAATCCCATGGTGGGGGCGGGGCACTGGCAACACAGAGGCACATCAGACCTGGCACCGCCCCGGGGAGTTCTCGCCTGGGGGAGGGACGGGCACAGTTAATTACAAAGTGACAGCCCTGCGGCCCGTGCTGTGTCCTTGGTGATGTTCTAGGACCCACTGTGTGTTAGGGCTCCGGAGACCCGGTGAAGGAGCCGGGACAACTCCCCAGTTGACAGCTGAGGGCACCGAGGCCGGAGAGGCTGACCAGCCCAGGCTGCATGACCGGGCAGTAGGGGGGTCGGGAACCCTGGTCATTTGGCTCCAGAGCTGGCCCCCTGGACCTCCACCCCGGGGTCCGTGTTGCCGGCCCCGCCCACAGCGCCACCCTTCCTGCTGGGGTGTGGAGAGGTGCACCATCGCAGCTACAGCTGGCCCTTCCCTGGGTCCCGCCCATCAGCTCTGGGTGGACACCGGGTGGAGTAGAGATAGTGGGTCTGGTGGGACTGCAAGCCAGCGCATCCCCCCTGCACAGCTGGGTACTTGCTGCTCCGTTCTACAGAGAAGCTCAGAGAGCGATGGGCCTGCAGGGTCAGCTGGTCCAGGCGCCTCCCACGGCAGAGTAGGAAACGGAGGCTTCAGAGAGGAGAGCGCTTGCCCGGCAAGTTCCCGGGCTCAGGAAGCGCTGTCTCTGGCGTGGCCTGGGGAGCCGGGAGGACCCCACCAGCGTCCACCAAGACAAGCCGAGATGAACGCCTTCCCAGACAGCTACTTTAACCCTCCAGAAAGCAGCCGCATCCAGACCGACTGGCCGAGGTGGGCCCTGCCTGCCCCTTGGATTTATGGTGGAAGGAATCGGTCCCTGAACCGCTGCCCAGTTCCGGTTCGGGATCCTGCGTGATTCTCCGTGGACTGCAGCCCACCTTTTATTGACACCACTGGAGTGTGAATTCCATGAATAAATTGTATGATCTCGGGGGCTTCGGGATGACAAAAACACAAAAGCTGCTCCAATCCTGAAATGCCTGTCTCTCCTTGCCGTGCCAGCTGGGGCCGGGGGAGTGGGCCCTCCTGGGAGACTCATTTAGATTTTAATTAAACTGGCTTTCCCAAACAATTTGCAATAAATTAGCAACAACCAGTGCTGTGGCGTCCAGGCATCGAGGCCAGCTGCACTGCAGGCTCTCACCTGGGGTCGCCTGCACGTGAGGTCAGGCACACCTCCAGGCCAACCGTGGTCCTCACGTGCAGGGCTGCATCCCTCGGCCGCAGGTCTGTGCGTTCCCAGCGCCTGACTCTGCTCAGGCCCCTCGACCGAGGGGCCCCACCGCACTCCATAGTGGAGGACCCACTGGCAGCCACAGGCCTGCATCCCACGCCCAGTGGATACTCCACCCGGCCCCCACTCGACCGCCCCCTCCCACCTCTCGTGCCTCAGGTGACTCGAAGGTAGCCAGAGAGCAGTGGAGCCCACCCTGCACGCACGCCAGTGGCAGTCCTCCAGAGACCCCTGTCCATGGCTCCCCGGACGTCCGGCGGCTTAGGAGCTGAGATCGGGCCCACCATCCTTGGCCCTGACCGGATGGGTCAGGCAGGGTGCCTGTGTCACTCTCTGGAGGGCTACCTGGGTCCTGGGCCCACTGCCTGGGGCTTGTGGGAAGAGGAGACTTAGGCAGGAGGGTTCAGAACCTGCAGTGTGGGCCGCTGGAGGTCAGTTACCAACTGGGTTGGGGGTCGGATGCCTGCTGGGGTGTCCTGTGGGGTTGGGGGAGCAATCCTGGGACTTAGGGCACTGAGGGCCGCAAGTCCCAGGCCCCTTCCAGGATGCAGACCCTGGCTTCCTAAGCTGCTGGGACCCTGTAGACCCAGACTCATGCCGGGCAGAAAGCGATGGTCGAAAGCACAGTGGTGGCTTCTGCACATCCTGGCTGCCGCTAACCACCTGTGTGGCCTGGGTGAGTGAGCCCGGCTACCTCATCCACTCCCTGCCCCAAAGCGGGACAGGGCTCGAGCTCGCGGCATGAGCTTGGTGTCAGCCCGTTGCAGTCAGCAAGGTTTCTAGAGACTTCCATGTCACTTGAGTCTGTGTTTCTAACATTCTGAGAGTCTGGGCTCCCACGGGCTGCAGCTATGAAGTTCCCTGATGCCGGGTTCTGGGGCGCTGCGTCCTAGTGAGGGCTCACGGATCCCACGGGGGGACCCAGGCCTCCTCGTGCCTGGTGGGCAGGGAGCGCCACCCACACGCCCCGCTCATCCACGGACATCTCACACCCCCCTCGGGAGAAGGGCTGAGTCCCAGGCCACGGCCCTAGAGGCCACAGCTCCCCTGGCCTGCACGCCTGTAGGGGCAGACCCTGGTGTGTGGCTTTGAAATAACCAAGCCCGGTTAAGGGAGCGGGCGGTGTGCAGTGGCCACGGCAGCCCTGCCTGCTGGCTGGCAGTGTCACTGACTGGCCTCTGCTCCAGCAGCCGCTCACCCACAGCTAGGCCCATGCTCCTCGGAAGCAACCTTTCTGGGCGGTTCCAGGCCGAGGAGTCGCAGACCGCTGGTTTTATGCAGGCGTCTCCAGGTTCCCCTCCTGCGCGGGGGAAGGACAGCTGTCTTACATGCACGCGGAGCAGCACCTCAAGGGTTTTGGTGTTAATTAAGTTGGCAGGACTGTTCTTAACAAGCACCCGCCGTTAGGGAAGGTGGAAATGAAGTGCCTGGCCTCCCGATGATGCGGGAAAGGGGGTCTGTGCACCCCGATGGCTGTCCCGCGCCTCTTGGTGCAGGGCTTAGGTGTGTTGGCATCTGTCCAGGACAGTAAAGCAACCTCCTGAAATGGTCCAGTAAGTTTAAGAGCAACCAGAGCGGGCTTCCCTGGTGGCGCGGTGGTTAAGAATCCACCTGCCAGTGCAGGGGACACGGGTTCGAGCCCTGGTCCGGGAATATCCCACATGCCGTGGAGAAACTAAGCCCGTGCACCAAAACTACTGAGCCGGCGCTCTAGAGCCCGCGAGCCACAACTACTGAGCCCACGTGTCACAACTACTGAAGCCTAGGCGCCTAGAGCCTGTGCTCCACAAGAGAAGCCACTGCAATGAGAAGCCCGTGCACCGCAACGAAGACCCAATGCAGCCAAAAATTAAAAATAAATTAATCAATTTAAAAAAAAGAGCAACCAGAGATGACCGAAAAAGACACCAGCTGGAGAGCAACTGGGCGGCTCTGAATGAAGGGGCTGGGGGGTTGCCAGCACTTGGGGGGTGGGGGCGGAAGGCGGACAGCCTCTCGCCCCTGTCAGAGCCCCCTTCCGGGTGTGGGACCAGGGCAGGCTCTCAGACAGTGGATGTCAGCTTGGAATTCTTAATAATTTCATCCCTGGATTTGGGTTTTGTATGTGCGTCTGATGGGACAATGGAGCCTGTGGGGCGCTGGGAGCCTTGACTCCCACGGGTCCCCCCCTTCTCACTGGCCTGGCCCACTCCCTGCTTCTCAGCCTCCTGTTCCCTGCCCTGGTGCCCTAGGCTCTTCTGGCTCCCCTCCAGCCCTCACACCTGGCAGCCGGTCCTACTGCGGGTGGGAGGCCCGTGCTTCACATTCACCTGTATGTTAGGCATCGGGGCTACCTTGGAGGGGAGGCTGCCGCAGCCCCTGCCCTTAGGGAGGTTGACAGTCTAAGGGTGCAGTTGAGCAAATCCTCACAGACACGTGCACTGAAGGGAGGGCTGGAGTCCTGGCAGAGGAGTGACAGACGAACCTGAGCAGGGCCCGGGCTCAGGATCTGGGCCATGGGGGGCCTGGGGGTGGCAGATCTACTGGGAGGCACTGCTCTTGTTGCACCCAGAGGCAGTGTGACAGGGGCCATGGCCTGGGCCGAAGTCAGGAGACCTGAGCCAGGTCCAGCTGTGCCCTGACCCGCTACGGTGGCCTTCAGACCCTCCCTGCTCCTGGACTCTGAATCTTGGACACGAGATGCTTCGACCCTGCAACTGGGAGGTCAGTCTGGGGAGCAGGCGGGAGCTGGTGTTGGGAGTGGTCAGGTGGGGCCCCCCGGGGGGCATGGCCCCGGGAGGTGGGGCTCTGAGAGGTGTGGCTCCAGAGGCGGGGCTCCAGGAAGCCTCCACCTTGCAGCTCTTTGGTGGCCTTGAGGCTCTGGACGGCCCACGGTTAGCCTGGCCCAGCTTTCCAGCCCCTGCTGAGAGCCGCTGACCCGACTGTGACGGCAGCTTGGGACAGAGTTAATTGAGCCCTCACCCTGGTTTTGTCTGCAGGTGCCCAGCAGGACCTCGGTGCCAGCACTTGGCTTCCAGTGCAATTCTTGACTGCTTCCAGGCCCACAGGGGCGGCAGCTAGGCCTGGGCCAGCTCTCAGAGGCATTGTTCTGTCCGTGGGAAGAGCCTGGGGCTGCCTCACCCGCCTGGCACCCCTCCCCTCCTCCCGGCCCTCCGTGCTGGGTCACCCTTGCGGATGGGGCTCTCTGCAGGAGGGCCAGCTTGGCCGGCTGGGGTGCCCTCCCCCTCCTCGGCTTCCTGGACAGCCCGACGGCAGTAACTGAGCCTGAAAACTTGCGGTCCCGAGAGGCACGTCCAGGCACAGGTGATTGTTCCCGGCTGCCTGGCAAGGGGGCCACCACCAGGCTTCTGATGGGCGTCATCGGGACCTCCCCAAGCTGGAGCCCTGCCCCCTGGCCCACGAGCTGTGACCTTGACCTGCCTGCATCCCCTGAGCACTTTCCGCCCAAGTCACCAGCTGGGCGTGGCTCCAGCCCCAAGCGCTGGTAGCTTTGGTGTCACTGCCGACCCCCGAGACCCTTGATAAGGATGGGGGGGCACACCGAGACTGGGAGACGGGCCTCTGGGATTCCAGCCCTTGCTGCTCCGAGCCTGTGTGGCAGTGGTGGTCCCGGCCTCTGCGCCACTGGGCTGACGGCAGGGTCAGGGCCAAGTGCCCTTCCTGAGTGTGTGTGCGGAGGGTCTTCAGAGAACCGCCTTCACAGTAACCCTCTGCGGCCTCCCTGGGAGACCTTCTGCACGGCCCCTCCTCCACCTGCTCGGCTCTACTGGCAACTCCTTGCTCCAGGCTCCACTCTGCCTGCTCTGGGGTCCGCCTTCAGGCCCCAGGTGCTCAGACGTCTGCTACCTCCCAGCTGGCTCTGCAGGGAAGGGGCCCCAGGGGAAAGCAAAGGGGACGGGCAGTGCTCTCCCCGACACCACCCCTGTTAGTCCTACCTCAGCCTTGGTGAGGTCACAGGTGGGCCCGGTCATAGGTGGCTTCAGCCCCAAGCATGACAGGCTTCAGTCAGGCAGGGGCTGAGCCGGAGGCCGGTCCTGTGACCAGAGCCAGTGTTTCCCCCCAACACTGTCCTTGTCCCTCCGAGGCTGGCTGAGTGAGGAGGGGTCCTCCCTGGAGACAGGGCCGGGAAGATGCCCCTAGTGAGTCCCTGGAAACATCGGCCTCTGAAATCTGGAAAATTCTGCCTCCGACCTTCCTACCGCTGACGCCAGGAAATGGTGCGTGGGCTACAATGATTAATAAAAGTCACCACCCCACGAGACGGAGCGAATTGAAAAGCTTGCTTATTCCAAGTGGAAGAAATGGGATTAGAGCCTAAAATATTTGAAAATGAACTGGAAACAGCCTGCCAAGTAACTTTCAGAATCAGTGGCTTAGGAGTTAAGTTAAGGACTTAAACTCTATGATAATCTGGCAAAATTGCCTCAGCATCTTCTGGCTGGGGTCGGGTTGTGGGCAGAAGAGGGTGGGGCTGGGGCTGTGGTCGAAATGTGTGCGGCCTCCTGGAAGAGCCGCTGGCAGGTTAACACGGACGGGACTGGTCTGGCCTGGGACGCCTCCTCCCAGGACCCTCCACCCCTGTGCCCCCACCCCACCAGTCGCCCCGGAACTGAGCGTTGAGGGAAGGTGCCTGCAGAACGAGGTGTCATGCCCCAGGTTCCAGGTGTGAGGACTGAGGTGTCACAGCAGCTGGGGGGTTTGGTTCTACGGCAGCCCTTACGACGAAAAAGCAAGAGAAAACCACAATGCACTTGACAATGCGTTAATTCACCCACTGGTAGTCTAGAATCCATCATGACAGAAGGTGGCAAACCTGCAGGATGCTTGGGGCGTGGAGGCCAGCCCAGGGCTTGGCTGAGTCATCCCGAGCACGCTCAGCGGAGCTCCAGCTTCTGCAGGGGGCAGAGGGCATATAGGTGGAGCAATTGCTCGAGTCCAGGTGCTACATTAAGGCTTGGCATGAACCCCTTTAATTCTCGAAGCAGCCTTTTGAGGGAGGTGGAGGGTGAGCTCGCTTGGAGGGACCAGGGGATGAACACCCACCTCGCCCTCCTCCTGCTCTCCTGTCCCCTGACTGGCTGAGGACATGGGGGTCATCCATGTGGTCCACGCAGCTCAACCTCTTGTGGGTCCAGAGGGGTGGAGAGAGGTAAGTGGGTCTGGAGGATCAAATGGAAAGTTCCAGCACATCACACTATTTAAACAAGTCTCCCTTTTTCTGTTAACTGTGCATCTGATACAGCTCTACCAAGCACTAGTTTCTGTCTCTCCAGCCAAGTCCAGATGAGGTGTTCATTCTTTCTCAATATGCATTTTTTGTTTCACCAATGCCAAAGGAGCACCTATTATGGGCTGGGTACTTTCCCAGGCCTGGGAATGCAGGAGACACGCAGACAAGGCTATGCCTTCCTGGGGTTATGTTCTGGGCGGGGGGTGGGGGGGAGATGACAGCTCCCATCAGATAGGAGAGAATGCAATGGAAGGAGAGAAGAGGGGAAGAGAATAGAATAGACCAGACTTTCAGGCACTAATGAGCTTGATGAAGAAAAATGGGGCAGTGCAAGAATGGGCGGTGGGGCTGCCTGAGATCTGGTGGGCCAGGAACGTCTCTCTTAGGAGGTGATGTTGGAACAAAGACTGAAGAGAGGGCGGGCAACTTGTGAAAGTCTAGAGAAGAACAATGGAGAAGACAGCAAATGCAAAGGCCCTGAGGTAGGAGCTCGTCATGTTCAGGGCCCTGGTGGACCCAGGGTGCTTACACAGGCTGAGTGGTGGACGCTTTGCTGGTGCATTTGGAGACGTCAGTAGGGTTGGATCTGCAGAGTCCTGTGAAGCATTGAGGAAAGTGGATTTTATTCTAGGTCTGAGTGAGGAGGCATTGACTCTCATTGGGGGGGAGGGGTCACTCTGACAGCTGAGTGGACTCAACAGAAGTCAGGGCCCAGTGAGGACACTACTGCTTTCATCCAGAGGAGGTGGCTGGACCCAGGGACGGTGGTGGGGCCGTTAGATTCTGGAGATATTCCTGAAAACTAGAGCCAAAAGAAGGTACCTAAGAGAGTGAGTTGGCCTCCTGGGGGGGCGGTGGGGACGGTCAAAGCCTGTACTTACCCTGGGACGCCGACACGGTGCTGTTGGTAGTGACCGTGGGTGTGGACATCCTGGGTACGGGAAAAAGTCAGGAGGCTGGGGGTAGGATGCACGGCCCACTCGGGCATCTGGCAGAGACCCCTGTCCCACTGTTGCTCTTGGTCCTGTGCCGGCCTCCCCTCCCCCACACTCACCCTCCCCTCCAACGCATCTCAGCATCTGCGTGTGAGCTTGTCAGTTGCGGTGCTGGTTATACGTGTGTCTCTTTGGGAACTGTGTTCATGCGGGATTGTATGGATGTTCTCCACGGTGCATCACACACAGAGATCGTCCTCATCTGAACAGCATTAATCAAAGGAGGATGCAGTGCACAGCCCCGTCTCTCATATTCACTTACCCCTGCTGTTGTCTTTCATGTCATTTTTCTGCATTAAACAAAAAGACTTGTTTGCCCATTACTTGCCCGTTTATTGGCAGGCTTTCCTCCCTGCCCTGACTATAATGCGGACTCCAGTGAACGGGACCGGGTCTATCTCACTTAGGCTGCATTGCCAGGGCCTGGTAAGAGCTCTGTGGCCTCCTTACCTAGACGGGGCTTTTGAATGAGTTAATGCTAGAATAAGTGTCTGAGTCAGTCCGAGCTACTATAACAAAATAACACAGACTAGGTAGCTTAAGCATCAGACATTTATTTCTCTCAGCTCTGGAGGCTGGACCTCCAAGATCAAGGTGCTGGCAGATTTGGTGTCTGATGAGGGCCCTTTTCTCCTGGCTTGTAGATGGCCACCTTCTTCCTGGTGTCCTCAGATGGTGGAGAGAGAGAACTCTGGCATCTTTTCCTCTCTTTATAAGGACACTAATCCCATCATAGGGCCCCATCCTCATGACCTCATCTAACCCTAATTACCTCCCAAAGGTCCCACCTCCAAGTCCCATCGCACTGGGGGTCAGGACCTCAAAGTATGAATTTTGAGGGGCACAAATATTCAGTTCGTAGCAGTAAGTGAATACATTGCTGTGGAGGCCATTGTACTAGGCCACGCATGTCTGAGTTGTGAATGTCTTGAAAACCATGCAGAGTTGTTGAGCTAAGGGTTTGTATTTCTTTTGTTGTTGTTTTGTTCTAGCAAACAAAAAACAGCAAACACCAAACAAACAAAAAGAGTCCATCATTTGTTACAATGATAGTTCTAGTAAAGTTGTCTCTCCTTGTCCTCCCTGAGAAAGAGAAGCAGACATGGGAATTCCAACTTCATGGAGAGCAGGAAACACCCATGTCTCCAAATCACCCCTCATGTGAAGAGGCTCTGCCACGTGCACTCAAGGCTGGTTAAGAGGCTGATGGAGGCCCCTGTGCTGGGCCTTCATCCTGAACCACGGAAGCTTCTGCTCACCCAGACAACTGCCCTCATTCCTGCAAATGGTTGGTTTAGGAAGAACTCACCTCACGAAAAAATAAACAAGGACAAAAAGGAGCCAAAGGGCTTCCCTGGTGGAGCAGTGGTTGAGAGTCCACCTGCCGATGCAGGGGACACGGGTTCGTGCCCCGGTCCGGGAAGATCCCACATGACGCGGAGCGGCTGGGCCCGTGAGCCATGGCCGCTGAGCCTGCGCGTCCGGAGCCTGTGCTCCGCAACGGGAGAGGCCCACGTACCGCAAAAAAAAAAAAAAAAAAAAAAAGACCCACATGGGAAAGACCTCCCACTGGGGAAGCTGGTAAGTTTTTTTGTTCAAATTGGGAACTTAAAGATCTAAATAAAAATATCTTTTCTGTAAAACAAAAGCCGGAACAGGCTGCAACAAGAAACAGGAGATGCAAAACAGGCTCAAGAACAAAAAGCATCCCAAGATGAGGCCACACCAGAACTGGAGAAGAGGTGGTGCTGAGGGGGCCAGGCTTGAAAAGAATGAGAAAAGTGAAACAGAAAAGAGCTGGAGTTTAAAGGGATGAAAGAAAAAGCATATAAAGGGAAAACAGCTCAAATAACTCAAGAACATTTGTGAAGTTAAAAAAAAAAAAAAGGATTAGCTCCATGGATTGAAAGGGCACTGTATTCCCATAAAACAGATGCATAGAATTAACACTGAGGCCTGTCCGAGGATGGTGGGTCCAACCTGTGAGTTAACTCGGGTCCAGGCAAAGTATCGAGGCTCTGATGGGAGAAGGAACACGCAGGCTCAGATGTTCTACTGTGACACCCAATGTTAGGAAAGAGTGAAAGCCTGCCTGCAAAATCCGCAGGGGGAGAAGGATGAGCCAGAGCTCCGTATCAGAACA
Source organism: Mesoplodon densirostris (assembly GCF_025265405.1). Taxonomy (NCBI): domain Eukaryota; kingdom Metazoa; phylum Chordata; class Mammalia; order Artiodactyla; family Ziphiidae; genus Mesoplodon; species Mesoplodon densirostris. Next base: position 2,247,452 of record NC_082664.1, on the reverse strand, counting down.
AGATGCCATAACTACCATTCAAATTTAACCATAAAAAAAGCATTTCAAAAAATAGCCACGAGTCAGGGACTGTAGACTACTTAAGTTTTCTTTAAAGAAAATGATGGAAACTGATTTTGGTCAACCCGGAGGTGACACTATGAGCAGAAGGGCTGGTAGCAGTGGTGAAGGTGACAAAGGTGAGGACGACGGTGGGCCTTGTGCCACAGAGCGGGGCAACGGCTGGGGCTACAGCCCAGGTCGGTGTCTGCAAACAGGGCTCAGGAACAGTGTCCCCGCCCCTGCGTCTGCACCTCTCTCCACACCCCCAGCCCCACCCCTGCACGGGCATTCCTCTCCCCACTCCCTGCACGTGCACCCCTCTCCCCTCCCACCCCCTGCAAAGTCTCTTTCCCTCCCTGGAACCCATGCTGGCTGTAGGGCTTCCTCACCGATGGGCCGAGTCACCAGCTGGAGCCTGGCCTTGGGGAGTGGGAACCTCGATTCTCACCCTCCTGTCTGTGAACCCCGAGGGGAAGCTCACCCTCTAGAGCTCCTGTGGGATCAGTCCAGGCCTGAAGTGTCCTGGCAGCTCCAGCCTCATCGTCTCCCCAGGGGGAACCGTCTTTGGAAATCCTTTGCCCACCCACCTCCCTGGCTTGGGGTCTACTCTGAGCTTGGTCTAAAATGACGTCTAAGATCCACAGTCACCAGACCTGGCCTGGCCCCAGATTTTTCTCTACAAGCCCCTGCTCAGAGCACGTGGCCCATGCAGGATGCTCAGTCAACCCCCCTGGGTCCTGGACATTCGGGGCCGGCCTGAGGCGACTCCCACCAACTCCCAGACACAAACTTGCTAGAAAGGAACTCACTCCTGGGGCCTGGCGAGACCCCTGGCTTGGCAGGCAGGGTTGGGGAGGGCGATGTGAGAACACAGATACACGAAGACCCAGCTGTCCCCTGCAGGGACCCCACCCCCGCTGCTCCAGGCAGCCACCCTTCCATGTGCTGTGGTCCAGGCCTTGGCTCCAGTGTCCCCGCTGCTGGGGCTCCTCATCCATCTTCCAGGCAACAGAGGCGCCCTCGAGTCCCCGGTCTCATGGGGGGGGCTGTGGTGTCTCCACACGCATCACCATGGCTTTCCACTCTCAGCTGTCAGAGAACAGGCTCCTTATCTAAGGAATGTGACCAAGATAATTAGCCCTAAAGACACAGCCCGCATGGTGGCTGCCACGCTGACAGAAGAGGTGGCCGCCAAGAATTCTGTGTCAGCCTAGGTGTCACTCTCGGGCACAGACAAAAGGCAAGCTGTGTGAGGACTCAGGAGATACATCGCCCAGGTGGTTCTCCAGAGAGGAGTGAAGCAAAATAGACATACTCAAAATAGCCTGTCCAGCCTCTGCTTGCTGAGCCCTAATCTCTTCTAGCCACTGACGTCTCAATAATGATAACATAAAAAATGATGACAGGCCCTGACGGGGCACCCCACCCCTGGGCATTCACAGTGAGTGTCAGTGAGGAGGATGTGAATTCTATCCTATCAATGAAAGAAAGGAGCTGGGGGTTAAGTGGCCGAAGGTCCTGGGGTCCTGAAGGGGGAAGCCACGGTTCAAACCAAAGGCCGTGGCCAAAGTCCGACATGCTGCCCTGTGCCACACGGCCAGCCAGCGGCCGAGGCCACCTGCCTGTCTTCGCAGGCCGCAGGTCCAGCAGGGTCAGCGGGTGGCTGAGCTGTGGGATCACAGGGATGGAGATGGGCACGCCCCCTGGAGGGTGGGTCATGCCCAGTGCGTCTGAGATTCTGTGCAGGGTGATGGGGACCCAGGAATGGCAGCCACAAGGCAGCTCTGGGCCACTGTGTGGAACAAGAAAGGAAGATCCCTGACCCAGCCGGGGCCACTGGTGACCAGTGAGAGGAAGGAGGGAGCCACAGAGGATGCTGGAGATCATGCAAAAGAAGTGGCTGACAGAAGGAGTGTCAGGAAAGAAACACAGACATGTGACTCTGTGACACTGGGACAGGGACAGACTGCACCAGCCGGCACAGAGGCCCTATGCGGGGAGGACCACGGGTGGCTGGTTCTGGGGACGAGGAGGTCAGGGATGAGCACTGCTGGCGTGGGTGGGAGGGGAGAGGCAGGCCCACGTGGGAGGAAGAGGGCAGGGGGTGAGAAGGGTTAGCTAATAGTGGGAGGAGGATGTGGGGTCACAAAGGGCTTCTCCCCTTTCAGAGGCAAACGGCTCAGCTGGTCTGTGACTTGAGGGTAAAAACCAACCGGTGAAGGAGGCATTAAAGACACAGCCAGAAAGAGGGAGCTCATGGGGCAGGAGTCCACAGGGCGGGTGCGGGGGTGCAGGCGGGGGTGACCGAGAGCATCCGCTGGACGGAGACAGGACGGGGATTCAGGTCACATTGAAAAGTAGAGTCCCATCCTGAGACACCTAATACATTGTGATATACGGTTTAAAAACAAAGCACTGAGGGACGTGTTTGCACAAGAAGAACAGAGGAGTTATATTATCATCAAAAATAATTCAAAGGGGCTTCCCTGGTGGTGCAGTGGTTAAGAATCCGCCTGCCAATGCCGGGGACATGTGTTCGAACCCTGGTCCGGGAAGATCCCACGTGCCACGGAGCAACTAAGCCCGTGCGCCACAACTACTGAGCCCGCGCGCCTAGAGCCCGTGCTCTGCAACAAGAGAAGCCAACACAATGAGAAGCCCGTGCACCGCAACGAAGAATAGCCCCTGCTCACTGCAACTAGAGGAAGCCCACGTGCAGCAATGAAGACCCAACACAGCACTTGAGGACACGGGGAGGGGGAAGGGTAAGCTGGGACAAAGTGAGAGAGTGGCATGGACATATATACACTACCAAACGTAAAATAGATACCTAGTGGGAAGCAGCCACACAGCACAGGGAGATCAGCTCGGTGACTTGTGACCACCTAGAGGGGTGGGATAGGGAGGGTGGGAGGGAGACTCCAGAGGGAGGAGATATGGGGATATATGTATATGTATAGCTGACTCACTTTGTGATACAGCAGAAACTAACACAACATTGTAAAGCAATTATACTCCAATAAAGATGTTAAAAAAAAAAGACCCAATGCAGCCAAAAATAAATAAATAAATTTATAAAAAAGAAAATAATTCAAAGCACAAATCACTCAAAGAAAAAAAGAGACCAATATACGTTAAAAAGAGATATTGTACCTGGTAAAGCTGTAACGAGCTTGAGCCTTTATGTGTTCAACATCTAATATCCAAATAGATAAAGAACAACTGCTAGCTATATAAGGAAACCAACAAGGCCCAGGGGTGATGGGAAATTCAGCCTAGCAGCATTAATGTACTCCAGATCAAGTGTACAAAAATAAGTAAGAATACCAAGGGTATGACTCATCATTACTAACGAAGAATTTATAAATATGTTCTATGTAAAATTTACACCACAGTCGTAAAATCCAGCTTACTTTTCCGTAAGTTGATGGAAAACAAGAAACACCTGAACAGTCACCCAATCTCATTCATTAGGGAAATATTTACAAATGTTTAAGAAATGTGCTATTGTTTGATTACCAGATGAGCAAGATTGAAAGTATTTAAGTGTCAAATGTGGTGAGAAAATGAAGAAAAAATGCCCCCTCTTTGGGAGGTGGTGTAGACCAAAGTGCTGATCACAGACATCCACTCTCCCGCCTGGCCAGGTGACTTGTTCTGATCAGTGACAGGTGGGCAGAAGTGACGTGTGTCGTCTCCCTGCAGAGGCTCTAAGGGCCAGCATGGGGTCCACTGTGCTTGCCTTTCCTCAGCCACGATGACCCGCGGTGACCCAGAGAGAGGCCGCTGCATCCTGCTGGCTCCCACCGTGGGGAGAACGAGGAGCAGGGTGAGCCAGGCACAGTGGACGGGAAGCACAGGTGAAGAACAAGCCTTTGCCGTCACAGCCCCTGAGATCTGGGGGCTGTTTGTCACTGGCAGAGCCCAGCCCTTCATGCCCAATCTGGGGATGATGGGGTAGTTCCTGTTAAAATGGGAAATGCTCATAAAACATGACTCAACCAATCTACTTCTTAACCATTGCTCTTAAAAATACCCAGTGCAATTCTCCTTCTGAGCAGTCGACTAACATTCCAGGCTGAGAGCAATAGGAAAGCTGGATAAAACAAAAGTAATCTGTCAAAAGGGATCAGAGAGCCATGGAAGCAACGAGGACAAGAGGGACTAAAATTCCTGAGAGGGGAGACCCTGCGAGAGATGAGAGGAAGAGCTTCAGCCATGATTCTCCTGGGGGCCTTTGCGATTCTGGACCTTGTTAGAGGCTTGGTCCAAGCAGAGCAGCAGCTCTGGGGAAAAGGGATCAAGAAGATTCAGAAGAGAGATTCAGAGACTTGAGGAGTTTGAACACACAAGACAGTTTGAAGTTCTGAAGCTGCCCAGAGTGGAAAGCTAAAATATGGTCTTAAAACCTCTGAAAACAGAGCAGAATGTCCTGGAGACAATCAGTGCTGAAAGGATCGAGACCCCCCAGGGCGGGAGGCTCCCAGGAGCCCACAGGCTCATCTTTGAACTCCCTAAAGGGCTATGTTCTGGAAGCAGAGGTGAGCCTCGGCTGAGGTCACTGGACCTGGGTGGTCAGCGCCTATCCTCTCTGCTGGTCAGAGTGCCGGTGAATGTTTTCTGGTGGAAGACACCAATCTGCCTTCCTCAGATTGTGTCTGTGCATCATGCCCAGCGAGCAATTAAAAAGTAACTAAGTATACGAGGAAAACCAAAACAGGACTGAAAACCAAGAAGGAAAAAAAGCAGTAAGAACAGAATCAGGTGACTGAGCTATAGGTATTCGCAGATAAGGATTTTAAAATAACTCTGATATGTATGTTCAAGAAAATAGTGGAAATGATGGGGGAAATAGATGAGAAAAAAAGAATTGATCAAAGAAATAGAATCTATAAAAGGACCTAAATGGAAATTCTAAAACTGGAAAAGACCTAAAATCAAGCAATCAAAGCAACAGCATTTTAGATACAGCAGAATTCTGGGTTAAGGAACTGAATGAAAGGTGAATAGAAATGTCCAAAGTAAAGTAGATGGGGAAAAAAAGCAAAGAAGAAAGACACGAGGCATTCGGTGGAAACATCTATCCTGTGTGAATTGTAGCCCCGGAAGTAGAGGGAGAAGGGGACAAAGCCACATTTGGAGAAATGATTGAGAACTTTGTAAGACCAATGAAAGGCACCAGCCCACAGATTTAAAGAATCTCTGCAATCCCCAAGCAGGATAAATACAAAGGAAACCACGCCTTGACCCATCAAGGTAAAACTGTGGAAAACGAGAGAAAAAGGGAAAACTGGCCAGAAAAAAATGATGCATTATCTTTAAAAAAGCAAAAATAAGATTGAGAGCTGAGTTCTCACCACAAACGAAGGAAGTTAGAAGACGGTGGAATGACAGTTTTGAAGAGCTGAAATAAAAAAAGAACTGCCAACCTAGAATTCTACGTTGGCAAAAATAAACTTCAAAAACGAAGACATTTCAGGCAAAGAAATACTGAGAGAATTCAAGACCACAAGACTTGAACTAAAGAAATTCTTAAATGAGGGACTTTCCTGGTGGACCAGTGGTTAAGACTGCATGCTTCCACTGCAGGGGCTGCAGGTCCGATCCCTGGTTGGGGAGCTAAGATCCCGCATGCTGCATGGCACGGCCAAAAAGAAAGAAAGAAATTCTAAAATAAGTTCTTCAGATGCAAAGAAAATACTCCCAGCAGAAACATGGAGCTATCAGGAAAAACCAAGAGCAAAGAAAAAGGTAAAACTTGGGTAAATATAAGCAGGCATTTGTGGTAATGGACTCTGGCATGTAAAGTACACGTTGAATTAATGCAGTACAACAATAAAGCGAAAGACAGGGAGAGTGATGGAGTTAAAGTCTTCCAAAGGGCTAGCAGAATAGGACATTGGCAAAGCCTCAGTTCATATTGGACTGTCATGAAGTAGTCAAGGATGAATGTTGAAATCGCTAGGATAACCACCTAAAAATAGTAAAGCAATGTGTAACTTGTGAGTTAGAGAGGGAAAACAGGATAAGACAAATATTCTACTAATCGAAAAGGAGGCAAGAAGTGAGAGGAAAATGGAACATAAATCAGATGGACAAATAGGAAACCAGACAACAGAGAAGAAACCGAAAATACAGAAAATTACCTTGCATAGAATGAGCTGAATAATCGAGTGAAAAACTAGTAATGTCAGACTTCATGCAAAAAATAAAACCCTATTATAAACCACTTAAAGTAGACACTCCGTCGATAGAAGAGCACAAAAATGTTGAAAGAAAAAAACAAAGGAAAAGGAAGAATTGCAAGCACAACCAGAAGACAGCCTGTGGAGTCCTATGGTTGTTAGACAAAGCCGATGCTAGGGCAAGATGTTTTGCTGGAGAGGAACACAGGCTCCTCTGACGCTGAGGGGATCAATCCTTCAGGAAGATGGTACAACCCTAGATAAGCATCAGTAACATAAAAAATAGGAAACAAAAAATGACCAAACTAAAAGAGGAGAGAAATCCAAAACCATAGAGGGAGATTTAACCCACCTCTCTCGATGGCTGATTTACTGGACAGACAAAAAATCAGAAAGAAGATCGAAGTTCTGAACAGCACCATGGACAGACCTGACCTAATTGACAGGTGATCCAGACCACTGCACCCGCCTACAGCCAGGCTCACGTCTTGTCATTAGCACACAGGATGCTCACTGATATTGCCATGTCCCAGCCCACAGAACAAGTCTCAGCACATTTCAAGGGACTGAAATCACTCAGAAGCATGTTCCCGGGCCGCAGTGGAACTAAGCTGGAAATAAAAACATAAATAGAAAAAAAAAAAAAAAGACAGAGGAAACAAAATAAATTTTTTAAAAAGATAAATAAAGAAAAGAAAACATAAATACAACTGGAAAATCCCCAACCACTTGGAAATTAAGCCATATACCTCTAAATCACAGATCACAGAAGAAATCAAAGGAAATGAGAAAACAGTATGAACTGATTGCTACTGGAGATGTAACATATCAAAGTAGAAGAATATAGTTAAAGCAGTGTTCAGAGGGAAATTTATAGCCAAACATGTATATATTTAAAAAGAAGGAAAGCTGAAAATCAATTATCTAAGCTTCTATGTCAAGAAGCTGGAAAAAAGGCCAGCGTAGTGAAAGCAGAAGGAAAGAAAGAATAAAGATATGACAAGAAATCAATGAAATAGAAAACATACATACATCAGAGAAAATCCATGAAGCCAAAATTTGTATCTTTAAAAGATTAATAAAATGAATATACATCCAGCAAATGTGATCAAGAGGGGAAAAGAGGAGAGAAAACATAAGTAAATAATATTAGGAATAAAAAGATGCTAATAAGATGAGAGGATACTATAAATAACTTCAAGTTAATTTCATGATTTGGATTCAATGGGCAAATCCATCCTCCAAAACACAACTTATCAAAATTGACAGATGCTATTTGATCTGAATAGTTTGATATTTATTAAATAATTGTATCCATTATTAAAATGTTTCTCACCAAGACAACCCATGTCTCAAATGGTTACATTGGTATTTTTTTAGAAATTTAAGAGAGAAACAACACTGGTCTTACACAAACCAATCTAGGGAATAGAAGAGGGAAAAAACACATCCAAACTCATTTTTTGAGGCTAGTATGGCCTTCCTATCAAAACCTCACATGGACAGTAGGAGAAAGGAAAATGACAGACCAATTTCCTTTGTGAACATACGTGGGAAACTATTGGCAAATTGGATCCAGTGATATATAATAATAATCATATATTGGAATCATATGAGGTTTATGCTAGGAATGCAAAATCCGTTAATATATTTCAAATTCTAACATATAAAAGAGAGACATCAGGAGATCATCTCAATACATGCAGGATTTAATAAACTCCAACAATATGCATTCATGAAAAAACTCAGTAATTTGGAATAGATTTGATTGATTTTCCTTAAACTGATAAGAAGACTATACTAAAAACAGAGTAAACATGAGACTAGGAGTGGGACAAGATACACAGCATCAATATTTCTATTCACCACCTAGAGGGGTGGGATAGGGAGGGTGGGAGGGAGACACAAGAAGGAGGGGATATGGGGATAGATGGATACATGTAGCTGATTCACTTTGTTATACAGCAGAAACTAACACAACATTGTAAAGCAACTACACTCTGATAAAGATGTTAAAAATTTTTTCTATTCAACATAATATTGTACTCTGTAGCAAACGCATTCAAGCAAGAAAAATAAATGAAAAGATAGGAAAGAAAGAAATCAAACAGTCATTATTTGCAGATGCCATGACCAGTACATAGAAAAGCCAAATTAATCTAACCATACAAGCTTAGAATTAAGAAGTGAATTGAGCAAGATCACCAATTTTATTTTTATATATCAGCAACAATATTTTGGCAAATAAAAATTTAAAAGCCACATTCTTTACAATAGCATTAAAAAGATCTAACACTTAGATAAGGCCCTTGTTACTTTTGTAACAAAAGATGTATAAGACTTCTGCACTGAACATTACAAAATACTTTTAAAAGAAATTAACAAAGACCTAAATAAATGGGGAAAATACTATGTTCAGAGATTGGAAGACTATTGACATGTTTATGTCAATTCTCACAATAATGTAGAATCAATACAAATTCTGATCAAAATAAAAGTTTTTTTTTTCATAAATTGAGAAGGTTAAACCAATCTTGAAAAAGAACAAAACTGAAGGATTTGCTCTATCAAATATCATGACCATATTGTAAAGCTACAGAAGATACTATAGCATGCATTTAGCATGAGGAAGGATTAATTTACCACTGTACCGAACTGGAGAGTCAGAAAGAGACCTCCATCTAAACCACTGCCTGCAAAGCTCACTGAATAGGGGAGTGCCAGCCTTGACAATAAATGCTGCTAGATCAAGTGGTTATTTATAGAGAGAGATAGAGATATATAGATAGATAGATAGATAGATAGATAGATAGATAGATAGATTTTTTTTTTTTTCCGGTACGCGGGCCTCTCACTGTTGTGGCCTCTCCTGTTGCGGAGCACAGGCTCCGGACGCGCAGGCTCAGCAGCCATAGCTCACGGGCCCAGCCGCTCCGCGGCATGTGGGATCTTCCCAGACCGGGGCACGAACCCGTGTCCCCTGCAACGGCAGGCAGACTCTCAACCACTGCGCCACCAGGGAAGCCCGGTTATTTATATTTCTAAAAATCCATTTTTATCCCTGCTTCACACCATGAAAAAAAAGAAATCAATTCCAGGTGGATAGCAGATCTAAATGTGAATGGAAAAAAAAATTTAGAGAAAAGTACAGGAGCAAAGCATTGTAACTTGGAGTAAATAAATATTCCTTAAATAGAAAATACAAAAGCACTAACCACTGAAAAATTGAGAAACTGGACCATATGAAAATTAAAAATTCCTGCTCATCCAAAGACACCATTAAGAGAATTAAGAGGCACACCACAGAATGGAAGATGCTGTTTGCAACATATATGTGACAAAGAATTGTATCCAGACTCTATTAAAACTTCTGTACATCATTAAGAGAAAGACAGATGGCCCAATGTGAAAGTGAACAGAAGACTTTCCATATACTGAGGTCTGGGAAGTCATTCTGGCTTATACATGAGTTAACTTGAATTTTATGCTGACTAGAACAGCCTTTTTGTGGCCTATCCAAAATACATTGTACACCTGATTTAATTATTTTAAAAAAGGGTGCATTGACCAGAAGTAAAGAATGTCCATGTTAAAAATAAAGATTAGGGCTTCCCTGGTGGCACAGTGGTTGAGAGTCCACCTGCCGATGCAGGGGGCACGGGTTCGTGCCTCGGTCCGGGAGGATCCTGCATGCCGCGGAGCGGCTGGACCCGTGAGCCATGGCCGCTGGGCCTGTGCGTCCGGAGCCTGTGCTCTGCAATGGGAGAGGCCACAACAGTGAGAGGCCCGTGTACCGCAAAAAAAATAAATAAATAAAAAATAAAGATTAAACGTCTCTCTTCCTGGGACGCCAATGCTGGTCCACTTTTGATAATAAGACTCCCTCCCCAGGTGCCAAGGCCATGCTGACTCACTGTGTACGTGCTGATCTGTGGTTTTTTTGAAACCTTGAAGAAATGTATCCTTGACTTGTTTGATGTTCTTCGTTATGACAACACATAAAACTATGCTGAAAACCATGCTTCTCTGGAGCAGTTTCTCAGAGTAATCTGGGAAGCTGGCTTCTGAGCTATAGTCCTCAATTTGGCTCAAATGAAAGTCTTCTATTCCTATTATAGATTGTTTATTGATCACTTTCATCATCATTGCTTCGTGTAGTTGGCAGGATATCAGAAAAACCCACCGGAGGTCACCTGGAGTCTACTTTGGACTAGTGCTTAGTACCAAGCATGGTCCCTTGAGCCCCTGCAGCTTCACAGTACCCTTCAGATTGTTTGGTGAGTTTTTCCTGATATCTGGATATCCTTGTATTTAGTGATGGTCCACTACTTTTATCTGAGCTGTTATCTTAAGACTTGGAGTCTTAAGGGGGTACAGGGACATTTCCTAGGTGAAAGGGACCTAGGGAGAAATTCTAGGCAGGAAGGTCTGGAAGGAATTTTGGAGAAATTGGGTTAGCTGATCCTTTTTTTTTTTTTTTAATGTTGCTTAAAATTAGAAAGATTTTTACCGTATGATAAAACAAAACTAAAAGAAAGTGGGAAATTATGCTTCTAAATCGTACCAGCTCCCAGACAGGCAACCACCCACTGGAACTCCGGCTGGCTTCTACAACAGATACAGAACCAATACTTGCAAGTACTTTTCTAACCCTAAAAAGGCCAGGAGGAAACTTTACTGACATTCCAAAACTGATTTTTGCATGTACAATTAAAGAAGCTGGCTTGATAAAAACATCTTTTCAAAATTCTGACCCCTAGAGAACAAAAGTACTCCTAGGAGAAAGCTTGAAGTTATAACTCTCATCATGTCCTTGAAATGCAAACACAGCCCACATTGCCTGAGACCACAGCCTTGGTGCAATTAGTAGAACATAAAACCAGAAGAAAAAGGGAAAAAAAGACCTTTTAAAACTCAAGCAGGAAAACTATGAGTTTTCTTGTCTGTGTCTATCTGGATGTATATATGTCTGTGTGTATGTTGTAAATGAGACACGTTTCTACCTCCAGATGGTCTTATCAAAATTAATTTGTAGGGCTTCCCTGGTGGCACAGTGGTTGAGAGTCCGCCTGCCGATGCAGGGGGCACGGGTTAGTGCTCTGGTCCGGGAAGATCCCACATGCTGTGGAGCGGCTGGGCCCGTGAGCCATGGCCCCTGAGCCTGCGCGTCCGGCGGAGCCTGTGCTCCGCAACGGGAGAGGCCACAGCAGTGAGAGGCCCACGTGCTGCAAAAAAAAAAAAAAAAAAAAATTACTTTGTAAAAGAGCTCCATTTAATTGACTTAGAAGTAAGTGCTTACAAATCAAATATTTCCAAATGTAACAAAAAATTAAGCCAAATTTTTAAAGGACCAAGTGATCTAGGATTAGTCTTTAATAAATGAAAACAAGTTTAGGTTGTTGGTTTGATTAATATACGAACTTGTCTTTAGAGCCATCAACATTAGGTATAATACTTTTATTTGGTACCTAGGTTTCCTAAAAGTCACTAAGTTTGTGTTATCTCTGTTATAAAATTTGTCAACAGGAAAGTTAACTTGGTAGGATGATATTTCCAAAAATAATGAAATAGAGATAAATGGGGTAAAAGTTCTTTAGATGAACTCTTTAAAAATGATTATGTCCTATGGTATGTCTACCTAAAAATTGTTTCTCCGGATTTTTGGTAACTTAAAACTTTAGAGTTTTTCTAAATTAAATTAAATGATAGGAATTTACTGAATATCCAGATGATTTCCAATTAAGATAAAAATACTAAACATTAATTGCTAAGCATCTAAATTTACCTACTTTGTCTTCTTATTAGAGAAAAATTAAAGATGTTTGGGTTTATTGGACACATGGCTTGTACCACATTGAGAAAAGAAATTATGCTGTTAGAAAATGTATGTTTCTAGAGGTTATGGAGTATGTTCATACGTTTGCCAATCAGGAAATTCTGAAAATGACAAACAGTTCACAACTGCTGATACTTGGTTTTTGCTAGAAATTAAGTTTCTAAAGGGTTAAAAATTATAATATATATGTAAATAGATCCTCTAGAAATAATAAGAGAAACATTTCAGTATTCAAGGAAAATAATAAGATGTATGTTTTTAGTAAAATAAGGTATGAAGAATGGAAATGCATTTTGTTAAGGGAAAAGAAAGTGATATTGTCCTGAAGCATCTCAGAGATACTGAACTAATTATGCTTCTTTGGATATATGTTACATGGGAAGCATTGTCAAACAAAAGGTAACATTAAACTTTCTTTACATTATGTCGATATATCAGTGATATGAAATGATATGAGGACTTCCCTAGTGGTCCAGTGGTTGAGACTCCACGCTTCCACTGTGTGGGGTGTGGGTATGATCCTGGTCCGGGAAGTTTTGCATGCTGTGTGGTGTGGCTAAAAAAAAAAAAGAGAGAGAAAGAAAATGAAATGATATGATATGAAATTCTTGGGAATCTTATACGTCCTGACGTAAAATGTTATCTGTCATCAAAATTGAGGCTCCCACTAAAGGGACTAAACCCAAGTATTAGGGAAATGACCTAGCTGACTTTCATGCCAAGGCAACAACAGAATCTGTAAAGATCGTGGCACATGTAGATAAAATCCATTCTGCTTCTACAAAAGATTAACCCCTCATTGTCAGGCTTTTGCCATCCTGATGTGCTTTTAACATGGCAACAGTCTGCTCCTAAATCAGAAATTAAATGGGTAAACGATAACTGTGAATTAAATAGTTGGGGCTATGGGAAACCCAAGACGGCCGCTTGGCTCTTCCCGGCTCCCTGGCAAACACTATTTTTTATTTGGTGGGTTAAAGCCTTCCCTGGCTGCAAGGCTGATGCCCTCCAATGACAAAGAAACGATTAGAAAATATGTTTTCCACTTGGGATGTACTTTCCACAATCTCCAGTGATCAAGGCACCCATGTCATTGGGCAAATCATGCAAGCCTTAACAAAAACCTCAGAAACTTCTTGAAATTATCACCGTCAATATCACCCTCAACCACCAGGCAAGGTCAACAAAACTAATGGAAAAACTGGACTCAAGCAGAACAAAAAATAATTACATAGAATTGAATGAACTGATAAACATGATTATGAGTTTTATGACGTTTTATCTGAAATGTTACTGGCTTTTCATCTTTGTTTTCCAGGTAAGGGAACCTTTCCCCCTTAATCTAATTATGACTTACAGCAGTTTAATAAATTATACATTTTTAAGTAGATTTGAAGCATTTATCTTTTCTCTCTACCTGATCTCTCCAGAATTTGGAAACTCTTGGGTTCCCAGCGGCCTTTCCAGGTGAATAGGGAAGGCCACTTCCTGGCAGGTATAAGAATCTCAAGATATTTTGGACCTTGAAAAGAGAGGTATCCACCGAAATCTGTAGGTATTGCAGGCGGAATCTAATAGCATGGCTTTCCTGGCCTTGAGAGGCCTTTTAAAAGTTCAGTTTGAGATCCCTTATGAAAAGTTCCAGCAAAACCAAATTTTAAAAAGCCTATTGGATCAATTACACTTACGTAAATAATCATGTTAACTTTACTGAAATCAGAGTTATTTTGCAAACGAATTAGTCTTAATTTGACTATATTTGGTAAAAATAAAGATAATTCAGAGAGAAAAGTTAAGTTTCAATCCTATACCTTTAGGGCTTCCCTGGTGGCGCAGTGGTTAAGAATCCGCCTGCCAATGCAGGGGACACCGGTTCGAGCCCTGGTCGGGGAAGATCGCCCATGCCGTGGAGCAACTAAGCCTGTGAGCCACAACTACTGAGCCCGCGTGCTGCAACTACTGAAGCCCACACGCATAGAACCTGTGCTCCGCAACAAAGGGAAGCCACCACAGTAAGAAGCCCGCGCACCGCAGCGAAGAGTGGCCCCTGCTCGCCACAACTAGAGAGGGCCCACGCACAGCGGCGAAGACCCAACGCAGCCAAAAGAAAATAAATAAATAAATTGATATTTAAAAAAAAACTATACCTTTGTGGCTACTGAGGTTTTCTATATACTGAAGTTTTTTATTTACTACCTACAATCAAGACGTCTCTTTGTTATGTCACATTATTGTAAAGTTTGAGCAAATTATTAAAAGGATGTTCTAAGTTTATTTCTGAAGCTGACCGCAGTAATGTATCTTTGGATGAAGATCAGATGCCCCATGACCTGCACCCAGGAGATTATGCAGACTGGGAAATACATCATTTAAAAGACTCTCTCTCTGACCTAGATAGAAGGGCCCTTATTAGGCACTCGTAACTAGCTCATGCACAGTGAAATGGAAAATAATTGACTCTTTTTTTGGCCGCACTGTGCATCATGTGGGATCTTAGTTCCCCAACCAAGGGTTGAACCCAGGCCGCCTGCAGTGGAAGCATGAAGTCTTAACCACGGTGCCACCAGGGAAGTCCCTGCAAAGAATTGACTCTTGACTTCATATTTCCCACTGAAACAGGGCCTCTGCATGGAACTGTTCTAAAGAGAGGACTGCTAACCTCAAACTCACCTTCGAACAACCATCAAGCCGGGATGAGAAGAAGATGACAACAGTAGTAGACAGCTGACCCAAGAATCTGGGCCAGGCCTGTAAGACCCATCCTACTGGTTCAATTGAACTGTTTACCAAATGTCTGTCTCCCGATCAAAATTGAAAGTTGTTTTACCTCTAGCTATACTTTTGCCCCAGTATTCAGGATGGAAAGAAAATTCTTTAGTAAAGTTGTCATAAAGTATAGCTACTGGGATACTCCCTTCATAATACTTATCACTGACTTTTCAGATGTTCCTAACATGACCACTCACCCAGACCAACCTTCTCTCAGCTAATCTTTCAGCTTCAAATTCTTCAACGTATTAATATGTCCATGCCTTGTCTGACACTGTTCTCAGTCCCTAGAGATGGAGCATGACTTACCCCAGAAGCCCCTCGCTCCATCCCTTACTTAATCGAAAAAAGTCTTAAAGAGAAAAATGTGAGTAAATTGTGCCAGCAACGCCCTTACATCAAATACCTAGTTGACTTTTGGAAACCCTACAAGAGGAGTGATCCATAGTTTAAAATTGTGTTGACAAAACTCCCAACTCACGAGGCTATCAGTGATAGCACTCTGGGAGGGACCCCCTGTGCTCCCCCAGGTTTTGTCTTCATATGTGGTATTGGAATTGACACAGCTTCCCAAGGACGGGCACATAAATGTCTCAATAGCTGACAAATAGAAGGTTTATGTGTATTAGGACATTATGTTTCCCATTGTCTATACGTCAGCAGATAGATGAGCCTCCTTTCTCTCTTCATTACAGAGTTAAGAGATCCATGTTAGCAAGATACCAACATACCTGGTGGCAAAAATCTTTTGGGTATCTTGGTTCCTAATGCAAGAATACATGTAAACAAAGATATGCTCGGAAATCTATCAGCCACCATGTGTCAAATAAATGGAAAGATTGTAGCACAACAAACATCCCTAAATTTCTTAGCCCAAGTAGTGTTAGATAACAGGGTTGCCTCAGGTTGTCTACTGGCTGAACAAGGAGGTACTTGTGCTATTGTTCATAACACTTGTTGACTTAGATCCGTACCTCTGGAGAAGTTGAGACACACCTAGAAAGAATTTCCCAAAGGGCAAAATGGTTACAAGATGTAAAAAAAATGACCCTTTAAATTATCTGTTTTGTTGGCTTCCCTCAGGAATAGACACTTTTTTCCTCTCTGCTTTACCGATGATTATCATTTTCACAATATGTATTGTCACTCTTTTCCTAACTATCAAGCTCCTCATGACATGTATCACGGCTTGCTTTAAGCCTACTGCTAAAAGCACAATTACAATGGTTGTGCAACAACTTGTTATGATTGATAATATGTACAGCCTATAAAATACTTCCCCATCAGCGTGTATACCTCTGTTTTTGCCCACTGTATTCAATTCAAAAAAAAAAAAGAGAGAAAGAAAGAAAGGAAGGGGCAGACCTAGCACCAAGGGACATGGTGGACCCAGGTAGCAACCACCTTGGCATCAAGGGACAAATTTTCTTTTCATTGAAGCAGAGTTGATTTACAATGTTGTTTTAGTTTCAGGTGTACAGCAAAGTGATTCCGTTATATATGTATACATGCATAATATACATTCTCTCTATATATGTAAATATATATTTTTTCAGATTCTTTGCCAGTAGAGGTTATTACAAGATACTGAATATAGTTCCCTGTGCTATACAGTAGGTCCTTATTCTTTATTTTATATATAGGGGTGTGTATCTGTTAATCCCAAACTCCTAATGTATCCCTCTCCCCCCTTTCCCCTCCCTTTGGTAACCATAAGTTTGTTTTCTATGTCTGTGAGTCTATTCCTGCTTTATAAATAAGTTTATTTGTATCATTTTTTAAGATTCCACATATAAGTGGTATCATATGAAATTTGTCTTTCTCTACTTACTTCACTTAGTATGATAATCTCTATGTCCATCCACGTTGCTGCAAATGGCATTGTTTCATTCTTTTTATTGCTGAGTAACATTCCCTTGTACATCTATCTATCTATCTATCTATCTATACCACATCTTCTTTATCCATTCATCTGTTGATGGACATTTGGGTTGCTTCCATGTCTTGGCTATTGTAAATAGAGCTGCTATGAACATTGGGGTGCGTGTATCTTTTCGAATTAGAGTTTTCACCTTTTCCAGATATATGCCCAGGAGTGGGATTGCATGATCTTATGGTAGCTCTATTTTTAAGGACCTCCATCCTGTTCTCCATATGGCTGCACCAACTTACATTCCCACCAACAGTGTAAGAGGGTTCCCTTTATTCCACGCCCTCTCCAGCATTTATTTTTCTCCAACATTTATTATTTGTACCTTTGGTTGATGGCCATTCTGACCAGTGTGAGGTGATACCTCATTGTAGTTTTGATTTGCATTTCTCCAGTAATTAGTGATGTTGAGCATCTTTTCATGAGCCTGGTGGCCATCAGTATGTCTTCTTTGGAGAAATGTCTATCTAGGTCTTCTGCCCATTTTTTGATTGGGTTGTTTGCTTTTTTGATATTGAGCTGTATGAGCTGTTTGTATATTTTGGAAATTAATCCCTTGTCGGTCCCATCATTTGCAAATATTTTCTCCCATTCCGTAGGTTGTATTTTCACTTTTTTAATGGTTTCCTTTGCTGTGCAAAAGCTTTTAAGTTTAATTAGGTAAGGGACAAATATTTTGATCATCAATGCTTTTCATAAATCAAAAGATTTACGATCAAAAGGGGGACGTGATGAAAGAAATTTTCATATGTTGGAGTATGGGGAGGTCATTCTGGCTTATTCTTCTCCAGAGCAGTTTCTCAGAGTAATCTGGGAAGCTGGCTTCTGGGCTATAGTCCTCAGTTTGGCACAAATGAAACTCTTTTCTATTCCTATTATAGACTGTATATTAATTTTTTTGTCGACCATTTAGACATCTCAAAAAAGAGGATATCCAAATGGCTAATAAATATATAAAGACATGCTCAGTGCCATTGGTTGGTACAGAAACGCAAATTAAAACCAACAGAGATAGCACTATACCCAGCAGAATGGCTAAATGGAAAGATGAAAAATGCCATGTTTTGACAAGGCTGTGAATCAACTGGAATTCTCATACGCTGCTGGTTAGCTTGGAAATTGGTACAAAACTTTGGGGAAATGTTTGACAAAATATCTAGTGCCTGATACCATGTTTTCACTCCTAGTTATAGATCTACCAGAAATGGGTAAATATTTTTCCAAAAGGCTTGATCAAGAATGACCATAGGAGGGACTTCTGCGGTCCAGTGGTTAGGACTCAGAGCTTCCACTGCAGGGGGCACAGGTTCGATCCCTGGTCAGGGAACTAAGATCCTGCAAGCTGCGTGCATGGCAAAAAAAAAAAAAAAAAAAAAGAACAACCATAGCAGCACCATTTATAATAACCCCAAACTGGAAGTGAACAGAAAGCCCACCAAAAGTAGAAGAGTAGAAGGGGCAATGTGTGGCGTGCTCACCCAGTGCATGCTATGTATCAGTGAGATTCATGAACTCCAAGGACACATAACAACGTGTGTTGATCTTTCAAACAAAACAGTGAGTGAAAGGAGTCAGACGCGGATAGTACATTTTGAATGAGCCCATAATCTAAAGTGTGAAACAAGCTAACGGAATCGAATACATGCTGTTAGAGGTCAAGCTGGCTGTTCATCTTGGGCAGGGGCATGATGACTAGAAGAGGCATAGAGAGGTTTCTGGGGGTGAGAGCTGCTCCGTGTCTTGATCTGGATGTTGAGTTGGTATTTATGATTTTCGTCCTTTTCTGTGTGTCTGCTATGCTTAAAAAAGGTTTACCAGGAAAACCTAGCACATGAGCACAGGGAGGCACGTATGAGGATGTTCACTGCAGCATTGTTTACAGCTGAGGAAAATTGGGAACAGCCTAAAGGGCCATTGATAGGGACAAGGTTAAAGGAATTATTGTCTATTAATATTGTGGTAGACGCCTGGAGGGGTGGGATAGGGAGGGTGGGAGGGAGACGCAAAAGGGAGGGGATATGGGAACATATGTATATGTATAACTGATTAAATTTGTTATAAAGCAAAAAAAAAAAAATATTGTGGTAGAAGTTGGAAAAAATAGAGCAGACTTCAATAAGCTTATGGGGCACATATGCAAAGTATACTGTGAGTGAAAAAGCTAGCCTACAGGACAATACATACAACTGCTTAAGCATACAGAAGTCAAAAGTGTGTATTTCTGTAGATTATATATTTATATGCAAACATATAGAAATGTATAATAAAGAAAACACCCCAACTGTACTAGTGATTATTTTTCCTGGAGACTAGGAGACTAGAACTGAGGATGGAGGTCAGGGGTATTTTATGTTTATATGTATTTATATACAATTTTGTATATACTAATATAATAACATTATATTTTATTACAATGACAATGTAATCATGATTACTTAGGTAATTAAAAATAATACTTCAAGTGATCAATGAAAGATTTCCAAAGGGACATTTCCTAGGTGAATAAAAAATAAATACTTCAATATATTCAAAAAGTTAAAATTGTACAATGACATTAGTTTATTTTGAAGGATTAAAACTAGAAATTATTAACAAAGGTCTAAATTCAAAATCCTTACCAACTGGTGATTAAAAAGTACTCCTGTAAACATAACATTTGAGGAAAAAGGAAAAAAGAAATATTACTTAAATTCTAGAATATCAGAAAAATAATGAAATTGCTAGCAACAAATGGGTTTCTACAAAGCTGTCCTCAAAGATAAAGTCACATCTTTAAATGCTTTCATTATCAAACAAAGAAAAAAAAATATCAAAGCCTTCAAGTCAATGAGTTTTTTAAAAGTAGTTCCAAGGAAGATTAAAACAGAGGAGATAATAGCAGAAATTATTAAATTAAAAAAACAGAAAAATTAGAATTGATAAGCAGATTAAGACCTAAGAGATAAGTAAATTAAAGAGCTAGGTCTTTGAAAAATCTAACACAACACACCAGACTCTGGCTAATCTAGTTACTACAAAGAAGGAGGGGGTGAAATAGCAATTAAACAAAACTTTAAATCATATAAGCAGTAAAATAAACATGAAGACAATTTTTTAAATTGACAAGGAATTACTTGCACTGTTGTATGCCAATAAATCTGAATGAAAACAGATAAATTATCAAAGTAGACATCAAAAGAGCTAAGCAATATGCAGAAATAGATATCCCTGGGAAAAATGTTAAAAATAGAAAAGAATTACCTCCAAAGGGGTTCCAGACTCAGGCATTCTTGATGTTGAGATATTGTGAACGTTTAAGGCATGATTAATTCCAAAATTATGTACTCAGTTTTAGAAACTTATAAATTTGGAAATCTTGCCAAGTAATTTTGACAAATATAACTCACCATATGTTCTTCAAACTATATTACTTAGGAATTACATAAAAAGATGCCACTATTTCATAAAGTTAAATAAAAAGTTGGTTCACCAAGGTCAACATAATTTTTAAATGCAGAACCTCTCAAAGCCTTTAACTTGCAAATATGCATTGTGATTCTTAACAAGGGCAGGAAGAGAACCTCCAGTGTTTCCCAATCTTATTTGTCCAACCAGAAAACCATTTCTATCTTGAGGCATCTCTTGGGGGTGGGGTTCCTTTGGGAAAGTCTGCTATAAATATAAAAATTCATGTAAAGTGAAAAATGAAATACTAGCAAATAAAATTCAGCTGCAAGCTTAATCAACAATCTATGAAGTTGACCATGGGAAAGAATGATTTAATATAATACAATTATTTAGCAGCGTACAATTCATTAATAAGACTGCAAATATTATCTACATAAATGTTGAAATATTATTCAAAAAATTTAAAAATGTATTTCAATAAAAATAGTAAATCGTAAAAGCTCTTACATATATAAAAGCACTTTCAATGTAGCTACTTAATAATTCTGTGTATTAAAACATAATAAACAAAATTAAAAAGCAAATGACATTGTGAAAATATTTGCAACAAATATCGTGCACTGAGAAAGATCTCTTAAAAGTCCTCAACAGGGCTTCCCTGGTGGCGCAGTGGTTGAGAGTCCGCCTGCCGATGCAGGGGACATGGGTTCGTACCCCGGTGCGGGAAGATCCCACATGCCGCGGAGCGGCTGGGCCCGTGAGCCATGGCTGCTAAGCCTGCGCGTCTGGAGCCTGTGCTCCGCAACGGGAGAGGCCACAACAGTGAGAGGCCTGCGTACCACAAAAAAAAAAAAAAGTCCTCAACAAAGACCCTATCATCCCAAATAAAATTGGCAAAGGACAACTCATAAATGAAAGACTACAAATCACCAAAAATTATTAAAAAGTGTCCAACCACATTTAGCCAAAGAATGCCAAATTAAGACATCACAATTTTTATCTGTCAGGTTGAATAACATATGCATTGAAAGATACCAGAAGGAATTTGTCTCAGACTAATCCTCCTACAATAATGACAAATATAAACTTAGAGAAAATATAAAATGCAACTATTTGAAGACATCAGAGGAGAAACAAAAATAAACAGAAAGTTGAGAGCTTTGACCCTTGAAAGAAGAGAACTACACTGGGTGAGATTCATGTTTACACAACATTTTGCCTTAGAGAAATCCCCAGTCTCATGGTTTAGGGCAACTAAAACACATATTTGGTGTTAGGACAGAAAAACCTCTCAGACCCTTTGTAGAAAGAATTTGCCAATAAATTTCCACCTTAAAAGTTGGAAAATAAGAGCAACTTAAGCCCATAGAAAGAAGGAATTAACAAAGATACAAACAGAAGTAAATGAAATTTTAAAAACAACAGAGACAATAAACAAAGCCAAAAGTTGTTTCTTTGAAAAGATTAATGAAATGGCTAAATCCCTTCCCAGAGTAATAAAAGAAAAAAGAGAAACAAATGACAAAGATCAGGAAATAAGAAGGGGACATTACCAAGGATACAGCAGATAAAGGGGCCTCATGAACAACTTAATTCAACAATGCTGTGAGGGAGTTCCTTGGTGGTGCAGTGGTTAAGAATCCACCTGCCAATGCAGGGGACAAGGGTTTGAGCTCTGGTCCAGGAAGATCCCACATGCCACGGAGCAACTGAGCCCGTGCGCCACAACTACTGAGCCTGTGCTCTAGAGCCCGTGAGCCACAACTACTGAAGCCTGCGTGCCACAACTACTGAAGCCCGTGCACCTAGAACCTGTGCTCCGCAGCAAGAGAGGCCACCGCAATGAGAAGCCCGCATACTGCAACGAAGAGTAGCCCCCAGTCTCTACAACTAGAGAAAAGCCCACGCACAGCAACAAAGACCTAACGCAGCCAAAAATAAATAAGTAAATAAATAAATTTATTTTAAAAAATGCAGTGAAATGGACACCTTTTTTGAATAATGTATCAAAACTGACATAAGATAAAATAAAAACCTGAAGAGCCCTATATGTATTTTAATTACTGAATTCATCATCAAAAACCTTTCACAAAGAAAATTCCAGGCCCATGTGCTTTCTCAGATGAATCCTATTAAATATTTTTTTTTAATTTTACACCAACCTGACACAAGCTCTTTCAGAAAATAGAGGAGGAAACACTTCCAATTTCATTTCATGAGGCCAACATTACCCTGATATCAAAATCTGACAAAGACATTACCAAAAAAAGACCAATATTCTTTATGAACATAGATGCATGTCTTTAATTATATGTTAGCAAAATGAATATAAGAAATTATATATTCTATTAATTATATTAATATTATATATTAGCAAATAAATAGTAAAATATAAAAAAGAGATTGCCTTGTGATCAAGTGGGATTTATTCCAGGAAATCATGTTGGGTTTTATTTAAAAACCCATACACGACTGGCTGCTCTGAAAAGCCATCTTTGCATTGTTCCCGTGACCGGCTCCCCGCCCGCCGCAGTCACCGCCGCTGCCGCGGACTCCGGCAGCTTTATCGCCAGAGTCGTCGAACTGCCGCTTTCTTTTTTTCTTTTTTTTTTTTTTTTTTTTTTTTTTTTGCGGTACGCGGGCCTCTAACTGTTGCGGCCTCTCCCGTTGCGGAGCACAGGCTCCGGACGCGCAGGCTCAGCGGCCATGGCTCAGGGGCCCAGCCGCTCCGCGGCATGTGGGATCTTCCCGGACCGGGGCGCGAACCCGTGTCCCCTGCATCGGCAGGCGGACTCTCAACCACTGCGCCCCCAGGGAAGCCCCTCCCGCTTTCTTCTTAGTCCGCTGCGTCGGATCACCGGCGTGCCCGTCATGTCAGACGCGGCCTCGGACACCAGCTCCAAAATCACCACCGAGGACTTCCAAGAAGGAAGTTGTGGAGGAGGCAGAGAATGGGAGAGGGGCACCTGCTCGTGGGAATGCTAGCGAGGAAAATGGGGCGAGGAGGCCGACAACGAGGTAGATGAGGAAGCGGAGGAGGGTGATGGACATGAAGGTGAGGAGTCCGAGGCAGCTACACGCAGGCGGGCAGCTGAAGATGAG
This sequence comes from Mesoplodon densirostris, assembly GCF_025265405.1. NCBI lineage: Eukaryota > Metazoa > Chordata > Mammalia > Artiodactyla > Ziphiidae > Mesoplodon > Mesoplodon densirostris. The sequence continues at coordinate 2,224,201 of NC_082664.1, read as the reverse complement.
GAGGATGACGATGTTGACACCAAGAAGCGGAAGACCGATGAGGAGGGCTGGACAGCACAAAAGGCAAAGTTAAACTTAAAGGGCCACCGCGACCTAGTCACCTTCCACCGCCCGTCGCAGAATCTAAACGTGGTCCCCTTAGAGGAGGGTCCCGCCTGTCCGCCCGCCCATGCGGGCAGCGCCACCCGCAGGTGACACGCGGTCCCCGCCACCCAGCCAGAACCACAGCGCGAATTTGCAACAGGGGAGGAAAAAAGAACCACAACTTCCAAGGCCCTGCTTTTTTTCCTTAAAGTACTTTAAAGAGGAAAATTTGTTTGTATTTTTTATCTACACTTTGTATTTTTGTACAGATTGTTAGGGGGTCAGCCATTTTTAATGACCTCGGATGACCAAACCAGCCTTCGGAACGTTCTTTGTCCTACTTCTGACTTTACTTGTGGTGCAACCGTGTTCATTACAATCTCAAAGGAGAAAAAAAAACTTGTAAAAAAAGCAAAAACAACAACAACAACAAATCTTATTCCGAGCATTCCCGTAACTTTTTTTGCGTATGTACTTAGCCGTACGATAAGTAGTTGGTTTGTGTGCGATGGTTAAAAAGGCCAAAGATAAGAGGTTTCTTTTTTTTCCCTTTTTTTGTCTATGAAGTTGCGATTTATTTTGGGGGGGCCTGTTTGATGTATGTGTGGAACAACGTCGTCCAACAATAAACCAGAATTTTATTTTGCTGAGTTCTAACAACAACAACAACAAATTAAATAAATAAATAAAAACCCATACAGTATAATTCACTTTGTTCACGACAAGGAAGGAGATACTGCAGACCTCTCAGCAGTCCCTGCAGGGACCCACAGCCTTGCAGAGGACAGGCTCCGCGTCCAGAAAGAAGCCTTTGTGATGAGGAATCACAGTTCCTGGAACGAGGGGCTCCAGCAGGTTCCTCACGCGCCATCTTCCTGGATTCGACCGGAGCGTCCACTGACTTGGGGGATCTGGAATATTGACACAGAAACACAGGAAATGAGTCAATACTTGGCTTTCCATGTTCTAAAGGGGTTACAGGGACTTCCCTGGTGGTCCAGTGGTTAGGACTCCGCACTTCCACTGCAGGTGGCACAGGTCCAGGCCCTGGTTGGGGAACTAAGAGTCTGCACTCTGCGTGGCACAGCCTAAAAAAATTTTTTTTTAATAAAATAAAATAAATTAGAAAAGGGGGGTTGGTGACAGAGAGACAAGGGTCATGAGAGCCAGGCTGCACCTACCCACACCTGGCCCGGCAGCCTCAGACCACAGGCAGAGGTCCAGGGCACGGTGTGCAGGTTGTGCACTGCATAACTTGGGAACATCTGCTGAGCAGCCCGTGGGCTGACGTGACAGCCGGGTGGTGGTCCTGGGCTCTGGGCCACAGCACAGGGGGGAGGAGGCAGCGAGGATACCATCAGGAAAGTGTGCGCTGGAGCAAGAAATGTGAGGGTCCTTCCAGGGTGAGGACACAGTACTGGGCGGGACCGTTCCCCGGGGTCTTGGCTAAAACTGGTGAGGCCGCCTGAGGGAGCCCCTGAGAGGGAGAACAGGACACCCCAGTGTCGGCTTGGCCGGAAGTGGTCCGGCAACGGGGGCTGAGGTGGGGTTTGGGATGAAAGGTCCCCCGAAAGCTCGGACACTCACCCCGACCTTGGGGCTTCTGACAGGTGCCTGGATGGAGCATGTTGGACGAACTGCTTCTTGGGGGATGCACTGTGGTGCAGAGGCAGGCAGGCATTCTTAAGATGGACACCGTGGTGTCGCAGCCACGGGACCGGACACTCGGGGGGAGGAGAGCCCCAGAAACCCAGACGCAGCACGGGTGAGGTCAGGGTGTTGGGGGAAGGTCCGCACCTCCGCCGGCCCTGCTGCTTCACGTCCGCAGGCTCCCGCCTGTGCCCCCAGGATAACGGGCACCCAGCGTATTCAGGCACCGGTACCATCTCCTGACCTGCCGCCGCCCGATGGCCGGTGGGTGCCTGTCCTACAGCAAAGGCCTCCAGGAGCAGCTGATGGCCCCCGAGATGGACCCGGAGCCCCGGGGACGAGCAGCTGGGCCCTGCAGCAGTGAGCTGTTTACAAGTGTGTCTGCAGGGCTGCCCCAAGCTCCCCAGGGTAGGGAGGCTGGGAGGGGAGCTGACAAGCAACGACGGGGTCCCCAGCTTGGAAAGAGGGAGTAGGTGGGCTGGCTGGACACCAGGGGGAAGAGCAGGGCCCCGGTGTGTCTGAGCCAACCCCCCACCAACCGTGGCTGTTTCCTCATCTGTGAATTGCCCAGAGACGCCTGGTTGGCCTGCAGGCCTGGGGAAGGAAGCCCTCGGCCACCGAGGCTCGAGGCTGCGACCTGGTCCCGGAGACGTCCGGTCTCCCGTGGGTTCACCCGAGCACGATGCATTCCTGCTGATGTGTAGGCTGACCTGCCGGCCCTCTCCTTGTAGGTCACACGGACTGCCCACCTTCAATGTCAGCCGGGCCAAGGTGCCCGGGAGCCGCCGAGCCGGCCGGGCCCTTGGGGCCCAGCTCGCTGCCGAGCACACCTACCGCGCAGGTAGAGCCAGGGTCTCCCTGCACACACTCCCGCCAGGCTGGGCATCAGGAGAACCCGCATACCTCACACCTCCGACTGCTGTCCTGATCTTGAGCCATTTTATTCCACTCGATAAGTCTTATTTGTTAAACGTGTGAATGAGTGGACCTCACCTGCGTGTCTCAGGAACCCTCCTCCCTGTGTCCCCTCCGTTTCCACCTGCCCTTCCACGCGGCCTCTGAGATGCTGCCCCGCCGGGTCCACAGTGGCCCCCGACCCGGTCCGCCTCCCTGCCCACATCAGGGCAGCCTCCGGTGTCTGACTGGCCACCACATCTCCGTGGCCCCCAAATTAAAACATCCAGCAGCCCAGGGAGCCCCAGCCATGGCCGCCCGGGCACTCTGCTTTTCCACAGGCAGGGAAAACCATTAAGTGCCGTTTCGTGGGGTCCTTTGAAGTGGAACAATTCTCCAAGAGGAAATTATGCTCAGGAAAGTGTCGCAAAATGTCCAGCCCTTTGGAGCAATAACATTATAGCACTGTCAGGACGCTCGTCAGAACCCAATAGATCACTTAATTGCTGAGAGCCAGTGAGCGCAGGAAGCAAGTGTGTGCGCGCGACTGGGGAATGGGAGGCCCGAGGCGTGCCTGCTAATGGCTGAGGTCCCGGGGTGGCCTGTGCAGAGGGGGAGGGGCCGGGCTATCAGCGGGGCTGAGACCTGTCCTCTGACACCCTGCTCAAGGACCGTCCCCGGAACTCCATCAAATTGTATTGAGCAGGGCCTCCCTGGTGGCGCAGTGGTTGAGAGTCCGCCTGCCGATGCAGGGGATACGGGTTCGTGCCCCGGTCTGGGAGGATCCCATATGCCGCGGAGCGGCTGGGCCCGTGAGCCATGGCCGCTGGGCCTGCGCGTCCGGAGCCTGTGCTCCGCAACGGGAGAGGCCACAACAGTGAGAGGCCCGCATACCGCAAAAAAAAAAAAAAAAAAAAAAAAAAAAAAATTGTATTGAGCGAACTGGCGGAGTGTGGCTGGAGCGAGTGGAAGCCCCGGGGGACGCCGTGGCAGTCCTCCAAGCTCCGAAGCTCTGGGAGAAGGCACACGAGCAGGCCTGCTCCTCTAGGACAAATTGGAACTTTTGTAGTGCGAGGCAAGGCTGCAGGGCCAGTGTGGCCTTGCTGGGTGTGGGGGGGGAGGGGCATGGAGCCGGCCCGGGCCCAGCATCTCCTTCCTCTGACACCAGTGTGCAGCTCCCTTGGTGACCGGGCTGCCATGCTGTCACGTGACTGCCTTACACGCAGCTCACTAGCAAAGCTGGGCCCACTCCAGCCCCCAAAATACTGGATTCGGAGTGTCTGTGGGTCGGCAGGCTCTGCCCTCGGAGCCGAGGGGCAGGCAGGTGTGCAGGCATAAACGGGGCCCCGAGGTGACGCCACAGCCACCCTGCGGCGCCGGCCCCGCTCTGAAAGGCAGCCCAGGGACCCCAAGCCCAGGGCCTGAGCAGCCCCCGGGGAACCTGGCCGCAGCACTCGTCACAGCGTCCTGCTCTGTCCCAGCACCACTGTCAGGGGACAGGAGGGCAGCTCCGGGTGGGCCAGTCATGCCGCCCCCCGAGCGCCGTCCTGGGACCCACAGCCCCGCGCCCTCCGCCCTCCCGCTGAGTGCTCCCGCCCCACCGGGCCCCGCGAGGACGCCACCGCACCACGACTGTGGGCCCCCCATCTAGGGAGTCAGCGGTGTGGCCGCCTCGCCACCTGGTGCCACGCACACCCTTGGCGGGTCATAAAACAAACCACCTGGCCTCTCGGGGCCGCTGCCGCCTCGGTCATCCCATGGCAGCCTGGCAAGACAGGCCAGACTTTAACATCCTTCTAAATGACGGTCATTGGATCCATTCACAAACTGTCTTAAGAGGAAGGCAGCTGTCCATGGAGGGCAGGGCCCAGACACGCCACGTGGGACACATCCAGATGGGACCAGAGGCAGCAAGGCCTCCTCCCTGGCCCCTCCTCCCTGCGCCCTCCTCCCTTCCCTCCTCCTCCAATTCCCAGGCTTCAGGCAAGGACTCGGCCTTCCCTCCTTGTCCGGAAGGCTGCTCTGCCTGTCCCTGTCCCTCCCCTGGACTGCCCACCCAGGCCTCTGCCCAAATCCCCCCTGCCCCTCACCTGCTGGATCACCATGCACTCCCTCAGGCCCCAGGCATACTCTAGCTGAGGCCCGGCACCTTCCCCACCCGGGTCTCCCCTCCGACCCCTGTCCGTTCAGCCTAGCGCTCTTTCTTTCTGGCCACGGCCGGCTGTCACCCTGACACCCGAGGACGGGCTCTGACTGCCTGTCTCAGGCTGCACACGGAAGAGGGGTTGGGGTACACAGCCTGGATCCACCCACCCCTTGACCAACAACCTGGGTGGCCGGGGATCAGGGCAGGAGGCTGGGGGCTCAGGAAGACACTCCTGGGGCTGGGGGCCAAGGGAGGAGAGCCTTGGGAGAGGCCTGAGGGCGAGAGTCCGAGGCCCAGCCGAGCGCAGGGCCGGGGGGTGACGGTGCGGCATCGGGGAGCCGGTAGGGGAACTGAGGATTCCTCTGTGAGGACCCAGAGTATCTGGGGCATCGCCGGGGCTGGGGGGCATCTGAGGCCACAGGCAGAGGGGCAGCGGCCGCAGTGGCGGCCTGGGAGCCCCTGAAGGTTCTGGCAGGGAGGACTGGCAGACCCTGGAGGCCAGCCTGGAGGCTCCGATGAGCAGGTGGCCAGGGGTTCCACGCGGCTTCCACGTGCTGCAGCCCTCACCCCTCCAAGAGCATCTGCAGGAGCTCAGCTCAGGACGCAGATGCCAGAAAGTGCTGTTTCAAAGGTAAAGAGCTCGCCGGCAGAGGCTAAAGAGTGGCTGACGCTCTGCCAAGGTTGGCAGCGGGAGGGACAGGCTTGGGGCACCCACAGCCGCGGTGCCACCCCTTCCCCGCTCTGCACCCATGAGGGGCAGGAGCACCGGCCGGCCTCATCTTCCTCTTCACTGCAGCGGGGGCGGGGCTGCGTCTTGCCTGCTCCCAGCAGCTGTTCTCCAGCGGGACGGCAGCTAAGCCCCCGCCGGCCTGCCCCCAGCCCAGGCACCCTGGCTTCCCCACTCAGCACTCCTCCGACCTCCAGCATCCTTCCTCAGCCTCCCCAGCGCCCACCCTCCCAGGCCCCCTTACCCCACCCCTGAGGATGTGCTCAGGCCACTGTTCCTGGCTGCAAGCTGGATGCCCCCAGCACGCCCAGGGCCTCCCCAAAGAGCTTGACCCAGCAGGCACGGCCAGCCGTGGCTTCACCATTTCTCAGACAAGACCCTCCCTGGGTGACATCCCCCGGAGGGGCCACACAAGCCACAATACCTGAAGCACAGACACATTCAGAACCAGAGTGTCCTGCGGCACGCGGCCCCCAGGGACTGCAGGTCCACCCCGCCCAGAGCAGGAACCCTGCGGCCCTGACACAGGGTCCAGTCTGTGTCTTGGGGAACAGTGCAGGTGGTCTCTGTGGCCTGGTGGGACACTGGGCCCCTGCATGTGCACATGTGGGCCTGATGGCTCCTTCTGTACCCAAGGGCTGTGGTCAGGGATTGGTCCTGCGGTGGGCAAGTGGGTGACCAGGACCTGCAGGGTTGATGGGACATAAAGCGGCCTTAGATGCTCCACTCCCCCACCTCTGACAGCCCCTCCTTGCACAGGCACCGAATCCTGTTGTTCCTGGGGGGTGGGGGTCGAGAAACGTTTACCCCTCAGCCCACCCTCGGTGTTGCGGGAGCAGCCCTGGACACAGCCTCAGCTCCCAGGAGGCCGTGGAGAGGGGACGGGAGCCTGAGACTGGAGATAGAGACCCTGACAGGGGTTAAGCTGCACAGCGCCCGCTGGGCCTTCAGCAAGTCTTGCGCCCCGGGCAACTCAGACACCAGCTGTGAAATGGGAGGAGAGGCCTGCCTCTCAGGACACTGCAAGGACCACCCAAGATGCGTCGGGGGCAAGAGGCCCTACCCAGGCTCCAATCATGCACCACCTTCCCTCCCCTGCTCGGCCTCTGGGCCTCGGTTTCCCCAGCTGCAGAATGGGGGTGTAGTGCCCAGCTTGGGGAGGTGGCAAGCTGGTGTGTGCATGCCCGCGAGTGAAGGGCCTGGCCCTGGGAAATGGCTGGATCATCTCCCCCAGACCATCCCCCCGTCTCAGACAGAGGTCAGCAGTGCACGCCAGGTCCAAACGTCCTGGATGCCGGGTCAAGCAGGCCAGCCCGGGTCAGAGTGCTGTGCGTTCCCAGGTAACTGACTAGGGCCACTGTCTCCCCAGAGGCCACGTGGTGGTGTTCTCAGGTTCTGCCCCCAAAGTGACTGTGCACCCAGGACACACCCTCCTCAGGCTCCCAGGGCCCAGGGTCTGCCTTTCCTCCACACCCAGCCTCTACTCTCTCCTCCTCCTGGAAGCCTTCCCTGTTTTCCCAGGTTTCGCTTCCCAGACACATCAAGGGAGCCCAGCCAGACCGAGGGTGAGGCCAACTCCGGGAGCTCAGGCCAGGTGTGTAGGTGGGGACTCGGGTGCAGACAGAGGGGGTCTCAGGTGACCGTGGGAGGACCCCAGCTCTGACAGTCTCCGGGACAGGACTCTCCTGGCCTCAGCTTCCTTGTCTGTGAACCTGGGGACTTGTAGGTTGTACCTGCTGCGGGGATTAGAGGAGCCGGGATGGAGGTGGGAGCAGGGGTGCTACAGTGCCAGGCTCTGCCTGGGCCGGGGGTTAGGGGGGACAGGAGTGCCTGTCCTGCCCCAGCCTGCCCGCCCCCTCGGGACCGTGAGCAGCGCTTCCTGCTGCCCCAGGTGCTGTGCTCCCCACCTCTGACGGGGGGCCGGGTTGGGTGTGCGAGGCTCCAGAGATCTTCAGAGAGCGGCACAAGAACAGGAATCGCCTTTTACAAGCATCTCTGGGGAAAATTCCAGAGAGACACTGGTGTTCCTCCAAGGCGTGGGCTTCCACAAACCACCCAGGAGATGGGGAGACGAAAGTGCTGCCTGGCTCTGCCTGCCCCAAAGCGTGCAGGCTCCACCCTCCTGATGCCCAGCCTGGTAACGCCCTACCCGGGGGGACAGTTAACCTGGGTTGGAGGGGGCGGCCGATGCAGCCAGTGCCTGCTGGGGCACCTGGCACCTCTGGTCAGGTGATTCTCCCTCCAGCTGGGGCCCAGAGGGGGCTCACCTCCCAGGGGGGCACTGCGGGTACAGCAGCCAGCGGGCACGGCTACAGAGCTGGCCTCACAGCGCAGACAGCCTTGACCCGGGCTCCGACGTGGACACCCCGAGTGTCACCAGAGGCCCCATCCTGGGGGAGGGGCTCAGCCCGGTGCGGTTCTTGCACACCCAGGCAGGGAGGGCGGTCCCTGGGCCAGAGCTCAGCCTAAGGGGTGGGAGCTGGGCGGGAGTGGAGGAGGTGTTTGGGCTGCCCTGTGCCAGGGCCAGAGCCAAGAACAGCGGGTCCCCATGCAGCTGAGAGCAAACATCAGGCCGACCCTGCTGGGTCTGTCTCGGCTGGCCCGGCCCTGATGCCACGCAGGCCCCTGCTCTGTGGGGTCTCTGGGGAGGGGAGCAGGGCCTGCCTGGAGCCCTACAGTGGCCGGGCGGCCAGAGGGACCTGGAGCCAGGACAGAACCAGAGCTGCTTGGAGTCCTGGGGTCACCGAGCCCTGGGACGTCCCGAGAGGTGCTCCGGCCAGCCCTTCACCCACAGTGGGGAGGCCAGGCCTGGAGAGGGACGGGGTTTGCCAAGAACAGGGAGATGGAAACGGCTGCTCAGACCTCCCTACCCTGAGGCAGCTGTTGGGGGACGACCCTACAGGGAGGGTGTCTCTGAGGCTGGCAAGCCCTCCCTGCTGCCTGTCTGTCTGCCAGCGTCATCCTCAACCCATCCTGACCCGCAGGCTGCAGCCCTGAGGCACACCTGGCCGGGCCCCCACCCTGGGTGGGCGCACCCAGGCCCCGAGCAGCTCTAGGTGGCTCTCGCTGTCGTGTTTCCAGCAGCTGCCGTCTGCAGGGCAGCTCTGCCCAGGCAGGCCCTACACGGCCCTTCCCACCGGGGCGGGGAGCCTGCCACCGTGGGCGCCGATATCCCACCCGCCCGCCCGCCCGTTGTTCCAGGGCCCAGCCCAGCCCTGCCCGCCTGCCCACAGTGACACGGCTCCCGGGAAAGCAGAGCACAGCATCCAGCTTCTAGCAAAAACCTCTGCTCTGATGACCCAGATTTGGGGCCTGTGGAAGGAGATCTGGGCCCAAACAAAGAGGATCTCAAATTAGGACACCGAGCATCACCCCATCTGCTGTGGAGAGAATAACCAGGAGACACGCGTCAGAAAACGACTCCGCTCGGCTGCAAAGCGTCCCAGCCCCGTCCCGGCCGCCCCTGCAGGGTGGGCAGCCCTTGGCATGCTCCGCTAGTTTCCCTTCCACTCTGGGCCTCGGTTTTTGCCCCCGTGAGTCACGGGTTTGCGCTTTTCCTTGGCATCGCCCTGAGCCCCCTAAGGGTCACGGCTGCTGGGGGCCTGCCTCGGTGATGGTGTCTCCCTCGAGGCCTGGTGGCCACCCTGGCAGATCTTGGCCGACTGAGCGGTGAGGCTTTCTCAGGAAACAGCCCACTCCCTGGACGCACTCGGTGAGTCCGTCACTGCCACCAACGCCGACACGGCCAGGCTGGGATCTCCGCAGAGTAACAATGGCATCAATGCCACCCCCATGGATTGAGCACCTACTGTGTGCCCTGTACCTTCTGTCTCGCTGAGCCTCAGTCCTGCACGGAGACCCCGGTGGGCGGGCACCTGTCTCTGGGGCACACATGCAGGGCAGGGCAGGCAGGCCCTCCCCCCAGGCAGGGCTGCCCCGGCACCTGGTGTGGGTGGCCTGAGCCGGACCTACAGGCGGTCAAGGGACCTCCAGAGCAAGACCCGCCCGACTGCCTGGTTCCCACCGGGGCAGCACCACTCAGCCGCTGTGTGACCAACGCGAGTTGCTTGCCCTCTCTCTGCCTCATTTCCACACCGTGAGGTGAGCGGAACAGCCGACCTCAGAGGGGTTTTGTGGGGCTCCAGTGACCCTGCACGAGGTGTGTTTTCTAGTGTCTGCACTGAGTTAGTGCCAAGCACGTGAACTTATTACGACGGTGAGTGGGACGGACGGGGGAGAGGGGCGTGAGGGTGCCAGGGCAGTACCCTGGGAGCAGCTTGAGGAGGCCGCTGGGGTGAGGGTGATGGTGGTGGTCAGGGAGAGGAGGTGGGGTCTCGGCCTGGAGCCCCCTGGGGGTCTGGGAAGCACCTGGAAAGCGGGGAGGAGCAGAGGTTGCCTCCCCTGGGAGCAGACCCCGCAAAGTGCTGACCCAGCAGCCGGCTGAACAAATATTCATGACGGCGGCCTTGGCGCCCTGAGTGGGGTGGCCTGTCCTGCTACTGAGGCTACAGGGAAGGGAACCTGGTGCCAGCCTGAGAGTGGTATTTAAATATCAAACTCTTTATAGGGTCCCCTGCCCTCCAAAAGCCGGGGCTGCCCGCCGCCACCAGCCAGGCTCCACAGCCTTTTCCTGATCCCACAGGCAGGACTCGTGGGCCCCCATCCTCGTGAGGGGCCCTGGGAGGTCCGGCTCAGTGCACTGGGTGCGCATGATGCCCGACTTAAGGCCCAGCCCGCCCCCCTGGTGTACCCATGAGGCCTGACTGGGCCAGGAGCCGGGACAGCCGGGGCACAGGGCTGCGTGCTGGGGGTCGGGACAAGCTATCATGGGGCCAGCTGGAGCCCCTGAGGACAGACGCTGGGCAGTGTCCCATCCCGCCCTGGGGAAGGAGGTGAATTTCCTCTGACACGCGCTCTGGGGGCCGTTGGCAGAGTGAGCCTGAAGGTGAGTGACAGGCACCCGAGACCACACATCACGTCCACTCGCACCCTGAGGCTGGCCCCCCGTTGCCGGAAGGAGGAGGTGTGGTCAGGGAGACGGCGTGGGCTCAGCTCAGCCCTGTTGTCTCCATGGAAACGCTGCCCCTGCGGCCTGAGGCTGGTCCACCCACCCCACAGACATCTGAGCCTCCTGGACCTATAGCTTCCCTTAGCAGTTCTTCCAGACCAAGGAAGATCTGCCCCCTGCCCAAGCCCCACTCTAGCTGAGCCCCCCGTGGTACTCACGGCCCCGCTGGTGCCGAAGGGGCCTGGGACGCTGTTCTAAGCGATGGGGATGCGGGACCCCGTTCATCCTCCAGTCGCCCCACTGCTGCACCAGGAAGCCGAGGCTGAGAGAGCCGGTTCCTTCCGCGGGGAAGCTGGGGTCTGACGCGGGGCCCGTGAGCCCCCGGCCGTGTGACCGCTCGAGGGGAGGCTCTGGGGCCGACCCGGCTCCAGGTCACGGGGCGCAGCTGCTTCTCCTGACACTGCTGGAGCCCCGCTCACCGCCCATGTGTCCCCCAGACTCCATCCTGGGGGAGGCGGGCCCTGCCGCCCGGCTGGCCCTCAGCCTCCCCGCCCCCGCCATGCGGCGGCCGCAGGGCTGACTCTGCACACGCATCTGCTCCCTTCCTGCAGCCCCACGACGGTGAGCTGCTCGTGGCCAGGGGGCTGCCTGAGGGGCAGTGGGGCCTGGACCCCCGGAAGGGAGCGGGCCGTGGGAAGAGGGTGATGGAATGCGCTTCCCGCGGCGCCCGCAAGAGCGGATAACGAGCCCACCGGACCTGATCCCGTTAGGAGCTGCCGAAGCGCCAGCAGAGGCTCTGACCCGGGGCTGCTCTGGGAGAGACGGAGCCCCGGGGCGGGGAGTGCGTGGCCACCACCACATCACCCTGGTCCTCGCACCCGCGCTCCTGGGAGGTCGCCGACGTCATCCTGGCCGTGAGCCACGGGGGTCAGCGCTCGCTTGGCGCCTCTCCTCCGTCCAGCGACCACCCTGCGTGCCCTGCTTGACGTCACACGACAAGTCATCAGTCCTGCTGCCCAGCCCCGGACGCACCTCACGGCCTGCAGATGACGGTGGGCCCCGCATCACCAGGCTGGCCCCCGCCCCGCCTGGCATTTGCTCAGAGGAGCCTCAGACCAGACCTGCAGCGCCGGCCCTGGAGATGTGGCCCAGGGGACAAAGGCTGGGTGCCCGGAGACCACACAGGCCTGGCGGAGCTTAAGACCAGGTCGGGCTTCCCTGACCAAAGCAGACCTCACTTCCTATAACAACACAGCCTCTCACTCGTCCTGCCCGCCCTGTGCCCCCGCAGACGCGCCCGGGGGTCCTGAGGAGGTGGTGAGGGCCCGGGCCGGCTGGGGTCTCTCGGCCAGCGGCCAAACTCCAGACCCTGAAGAGGCCGGTAGTTAGGCAGACGGGCTTGGGGTGTGGCCTCGAGCTGTGCAAGCCCCTTTCACAGTGGGATGGACAGACAGACAGCACGTGTCTCCTTCTGTCCCTGTGAGGACGCAGCCGTGGTGAGCAGAGTGAGCGAGAGACGCAGTGAATTACTGCAGGCCGGGCGGGGCGGGGCCGCTGCGGTGCGCTCCCTGCCGCCCTGCTTCTCCAGGCGCCCTTGCTCACCTGGGCCCTCTCTGCCCGCTGGGAGCCGCCATCCCGGGCCTGCCCAGGCAGCCCCCAGGAGGGTGAGGCCCTCTAGACAGCGGACTTGAGAAGAGAGGAGAGGGCTCTGGACGCTGACCCCCGCCTGGGCCACGGGAGCGACCACGTATCACGTGTGGTTTCCTACCTCGTGCCTTCTCCCCGACTGACCACCTCCCTCACCCCTCCAGTCTGCAGGAGGCTCAGCTACATCTCCCACTGGAAGCGTTCCAGGACTGCCAGGCAGAGGGGCCCCTGGACTCCCTGTCATAGCCTGCACTCCTGGGCCTCCCCTATCAGACAGGGCGCTCCCGAAGGAGGCCCACTGAGAGAGGCTGGTCGCCGGGCACCTGTGGGTGCCTCCACCCGCCCCAGGCCCCCTGCCTGTGGGGCAGCCTCAACTGGGACGGACTGAGAGCTCCTGAAGGCCAGCCCAGGACGCAGTCGATATCCACCCGATGAGCCTGTCATTACGAGGCTCTTAATTATTCAGTGTTGACTCTGGGGGCTGTGTGTTCCCACCCTGCCCACCCCTGCCTACCGCTGCCACAGACACAAAAGCTGTCCGTCCATGGAGCTGGCAGGTGGGGCCGCTGAGCAAATATAAGAGGAGGCTGGGCTTCCCTGGTGGCGCAGTGGTTGAGAGTCTGCCTGCTGATGCAGGGGACACGGGTTCGTGCCCCGGTCAGGGAGGATCCCACATGCCGCGGAGCGGCTGGGCCCGTGAGCCATGGCTGCTGGGCCTGCGCGTCCAGAGCCTGTGCTCTGCAGCGTGAGAGGCCACAACAGTGAGAGGCCCGCGTACAGCAAAAAAATAAAAATAAAAAAAAAAGATAAGAGGAGGCTAAGAAGCCCTGGCTGCTGTGGAGAGAAGCATGGGGGCCCCAGGCTGCTCTGCTGAGGGCTGAGGAAGGAAAAGAGCCGGGTGGGGGAAGGAAGCAGCGTGCCCCCCAGCCCGCCCTGGGCCAGGCAGGGGCCACCACCAACCAGCACCACCCATTCAATCCACAACTGGAGGGGGGCCGCCCCCTGCTCCCCACGTGCCCAAGGTGACACCTTGGCAGAAGAGCGGGGAGGGATCAGGGGGACCCAGGGCAGTCAGAGGTGCCACAGGTGGGCCCGAAGACCCCAGCCGAGCACCCCAGGCTCCCAGCTCTCCCACCAGCTTGTGTCAACTCCCCCATTAATGGCCCACTGGCCACTCTTGCCCCTGTGCTCACTTCTGTAGGCTCCTACCTGGGGGTGAGTTCCCAGGGCCGGGACAGAGAGCCCGGACAAGGACCCAGGAGGCCCGGCCTCTGGCCTCAGCCCAGCCCCCCTCGCTGGCAGCCTCGCACAGGTCTCTGGCCGCCCCCGTGGCACCTGCCACCCCTCACAGGGTGTTGTGGGATGCGAGTAGAGCAGACGGGGAGGACGCTGGGGGCAGTGGCCGCTCTGGAGGGCGGACGGGGCGGTGCCATGTCCCCCGAGGGTCTCTGGGGATGCTCGTCATAAACCCTGAGGGGGGGCCTTCTCCTTTGGGCCACACCGTGGGGCCCGAGGCTCACGGGGCCCCTGTCTGCTCTCCACGTATCTGCCCACCTACCTCACCCCCCTCGCCGGACACCTCACTCTCCAAAGCTGTCCCGCGTCCTTTACCCCCCAGCACCTCCCCAACTCCACCAGGGCCGGCACCAGGAGGACAGGAACGCACCACAAAGCTGTGAATAAAGAACTCTGTGGCCAGGCCTGGACAAGGCATGGCTCCCACCTGCAACAGTCTCTCCTGCAGAGTTGGGGGTCTGTGCACCCCGGGATGGGCTCCCTGGGAGGGGTCTCCCTGAGCCCACCTGTGCCAAGAGAGCCCATCACACTCTGGGGGGTCCTCTCTCCCCAGCACAGGGGCACCCTTCTATATGTGGAAAGCCCCCGACGACGCTGGGTCTCCCAGCCTAGGCCACCGGCCTCGGCCTGGCTTCTCCATCCACGTACCACGTGGTCGTGGGGCACTGTCCCTCCACACTGGAGGCGGGGTCCCTGCCCAGCCCGTAGTCACGTGTGGTGGACAGAGCCAGTTCACGGGCTAAGTGGCCCGAGCCAGTGTCCCCAGGTGTTATGGGCTGAAATGAGACCTCCCCACTACAACTCAAATGTTCATGTTCTAACCCCCAGCACCTCCGAATGTGACCGAATTTGGGAATAAGGCTGTTGCAGAGGTAATTTGCTAAGGGCAGACTGGAGTAGGGGGGCTCCAAATCCCCTCTGATGGTCCTCCTAAAATGGGATATTTGGACGCAGAGACTCTCACAGTGACGATGAAGGCGGGGATGCTGGAGGTTGTTGGCAAAACACCAGAAGCTGAGAGAGAGGCCCAGAGTAGACTCCCCCTCACAGCCTCGGAAGGAGCCAACCCCGCCCACCTTGACCTCAAACTTCTGGCCTCCGGGACTGTGATACACCTCTGCTGTTGAAGCCACCTGGACTGTGGTACTTGCTACGCAGCCCGGGCACATGCATACCCAGACCTGGGAAGTGGACGGCGGGGTTTCAAGCAGTACTTTCTGGGGTTCGCAACACTAACCCACCCGTTGTCTGAATGCACAAGGCTTCAGTGACAGATGGGGAAACAGAGGCATTGAGATGGGACGGGATTCACCCACAAGGCCCACAAATCTGTGGTGGACTTGGACCCCAATCCCAGCCCCTGATTCCCCATCCGACCCCCGTCCTTCCTTCTGGCGGCACCGGGAGGGCCTGTCCCACTGTCCAGGTGGAGGGATTGGGTCCCAGAGCCAGCTGGTGGCCAGCACTGAGGGAGAGGCAGCCAGACTTCCACAGGGTGGAGGAGATGCCCTGGACCACAGGCCAGTGAGGCTCTGCAGCAGGGCAGTGTGCAGAGGGCCCAGCGGACGGAACCACCAGGAGGGCTTCCTGGGGGAGGATGCTCCGAGTGGGCTGGAGGATGGGCAGGGCTGGGCAGCAGTTCTGAGCCAGGGAGCTGGGGCGGGCAGGCTAAGACAGGGGGCGCAGGACAGCTGCGGGCCCGAGACTCTCGCCAAGGCCCTTCTGCGGTGCGTGCCTGGCCCACGCACACCCCTCGGCGCCGCGGCTCCTGCCGCCCTGCGTGCCTGGGGCCCTTTAATCCGTGTTTTTCATTACAGAGCACAGAGCATGTTATGAACAACCTGTTTCACATGAAAGGGGAAGCCATGTGCTCTGGCCGCCCAGCCCAGCCCCATGGGGACCCCGTCAGCATCCTCTCCCGCTGGCAGGTGGAGCCTCTCTGCGCTTGGCAAAGGCCAGTGTCCCCAAGAAGCTGAAACTTTTCTTTCCTGCTCTTTTCAGGCAGCAACCTTGGCGGCCGGGGCTACTTCCACGAGAGCGGCGATTTGATCAGAGACAAAGAGAATGCTGTGGACCTCGCCTGGCCAGTCCTGTGGCGCAGCAGCAACCCCACCCACGAGGCCGGCGGGGGGCGCCCAGGCCTGCGGGCCCCCGCGCAGCGCCCCTTCCCGTCACCAGGCTCAGGGCAGCTGGCCCACGCCAGCTTCTCTGGCATCTCCAGGGACCCCCGGGGAGCCCAGTGCGTGGGGGGCAGCCAGCCCTCCTGAGGGTCCCCCAGCCAGCACTCCAGACACGTGGGATGAGAAGGTCAGTCCAGGCTGGGGAACGTTTTGGGAGCGGAGACAAACACAAACCACCCAGCTTGGGGAAAAAGACCCCTCAGAACCTGTTTCCTCCTCTGTAAACCAGGCATGGGGCTGGCTGGCCTCGCCTGCCAGGCCTTCAGAGAGTCATGGGCAGGGCCCTGCATTGCTGGCTCTGTATTCTGGAAGCATCTGCCTCCGACAGCTATGGAGGGTGAATGAATGAGGCGGGGACGGAGGGTGGGGATGAGAGCCTGCCCTGTCCCGCCGCGTCTGGCTTCCTCCTAGCCCTGCAGGGAGGACAGGACAGCGGGCAGGTGGGTCTGGGAAAGAACCAGGTGGGGGTCTCGACAGCCAGGGACCCATGGAGCCATTTGCATGGGTGAGTGAATGTGGGTCATTGTTACTGGGGAATTCCACAGTCTGCAGGGTAAGGGCGCGTGAGCAGGTCCTCGGGGAGCCCCGTCCTCCGCTGGGGCCTGCACACGCAGCTGCGGCCACCACGTGACAACCAGGGGACCTAGTCGTTGGCCTGATGCTGTTACCTGTTTATTTGTCTCCAGCAGGACCCCCGCCCCAGCACTGCCGTTCAGTGGCCTTCGGAGCAGAGAGGGTGCGGGAAGCGTCTGGAGGGGGGTGACCCTGCCCACCCCAGCAGCAGGGCCCCCTCAGAAGGGTCTGTGAGATGCCTGCTGGGACCCGGTGCTGCAGCCGGGTGGCCCCAACCCCGTCCCACTGCACATGAGAGGGAAGCCCAGGTGGGAACCTGTGTGTTGTGACCCCAAATCTGGGACAGTCCCCAACCTGTCCCCCACGAGAGTCTTCAGGGATCGGAGCTCAGCCCCAGCTCCCACTCAGGACCTCCTGTCCTCTGGCCCCTAAGAATTACCCACCCGCTCCTCCCCTGCAAGGGGCTTCCCCTAAGCAGGCCTGGCCCACTGTCCACAGGGCCCTGGACCCTTCTAGCTGCAGCTGCCAGACCAGGGGCTTGGGCTCAGGCTGCGATACCCTGAACTCACGTGCTTATGTGTACCTCACCCCCGAACTGATGGCTCCCCAGCCTCTGATCCTCTCAGGCCGAAGTCCTTGCTCCCCACCCCTGCGCCCCGCCTCCCCCTGCCTGCCCCCTGCCCCATTTGCTGATTTGCCCAGAATCCTCCATCCTCCCAGGTCTTGGGGGTCTTCCCACAAGCTGTCCCTCCCGCTCAAAGCCCCCGACCCACTTTTAAGACCCAGCTGAAGTGCGCCTGAAGGAAGAGGCCCCGGCTGCCCCTGAGACGGAGGCTCCCGCCTGTTCCCGGCCCCGGCTTCCCTCTGCTGCAGCATCCCGACTGCGCGTGTTGCTGTGTGATCTGGGGACCTTGGTCTGACCCCAGCACTCTTGTGAGCTCTGAGGGGCTTGGTTCAGGGTGAGTTCCCTGTTTGCTAAAGGGATGTGTGGTGATGTCCATCTCCAGAACCGGGGCACCCCAAGCTTGGTGCTGGGGACTCAAGATCACTTATTTCTGGGGTCTGAGGGACGGGGCTGGTCCCAGAGCTTCAATGGGGCTGAGAGGCTCCAACAGGAGGCCAATGCGGCCACAGCGGCAGGACCCTGGTTGGCCCCCATCCCCATGGGGCTTGGGGAAGAGCCAGGGGGCCGGCAGTGGGTCAGGCATGCCCCAGGGGGGCTGGTAAAGGAGGGGCCTCGTGGTGATGAGCCAGCTTACCTGGACTTCTGCTCCGTGGTCTGGGTCTCTGGTGGCCCGTGAGCCACCAGAGACCCAGACCACTGTGTTCCTGAACTCGGGGTGTCCACACAAGAACAACCATCAGGATGGCTTGGACCACGTGCTGTTGGGATTAAGGGGGCATTCGCTCCCTCCCTCGCTCATACCTCCAGCAGGTACGCACCACGCAGCTGTCATGTGCCAGCCAGCCTGGTTGCCGGACGGACAGAGAAGCGAGCGGGAAGGAAGCCCCCCCGTTCTTGCCAACTGGCAGCCGGGGAGGGAGGAAGGAGAGTCTCCCCAGAGCTAGAGGAACCCGGCCCCTTCAGGAGGAATCGGCCGCACACAGGCCCTCGCTCCTTCTTCCCTCCGCAGAGCCATGCCTGCAGCCCCAGCCTCCCCTCAGGAGCCAGGAAACGTCTTCATAAAATATTGATTGGTTTGCACAAGGCTTGGGTTGTCAGGAAAGGGTGGGGAGGCTTTTGCATGTAGATTAGATTTGTTCAGCGCTTCCTTAACCCCTTCCTGCCAGGTACCTTGGACACCTCCTTGGATTCCCCAGAAAGCGGGCAGGGTGCCCGGGTGGGCCCAGGGTGGCCCAGGGGACCTGGGAGCTGGCCTGCCCAGCATCTCTTCTTGGGCACGGCTGTGGAAGTCTTCCTGCAGTTCACTTTACCCCTCTCCTCACTGGGCCACCTGGTCATTTTTCTGCTGGATCCAGAGACGAAGCCGTGTCAGTCCCTCCCACCCCCAGGTCCCTGCCAGGCGAGGCTTGATCTCAGTGGCAGACACAGACCCCAGAAGCGCTCCCAGCCAGACCTTGGTTCCACGTCATCTGGAAAGCAGCTTGGCTCTGAGGCTGGTAAGAACTTCCGTCTTGACTTTTAAATGTCATAACCCCACCTGGCTGATCGTGCTGAGATCAATAGAGGCAGCTTCAGATCTCATCCCAGCACCCAGGGCTCCGGGCACTGGGGAACGGGGTACAGAATGCAGAGGGTGCCTGCTGGCCTCAGGTTCCAAAATCGTGAAATGGTGGGTAATGGTCCTGCCCTTTAAAATTGTGGCCAGGGTGGAATAGAGCCACATGTGGCAGTGACAACTGGACAAGAAACAGCATCTTTCCTTGTTGTGCCTGGATGGAGGGAGTGAATGAATGGGTGAGTGAATGAGTGGGTGAGTGAATGAATGAGTGACTGAGTGAATGAATGAGTGACTGAGTGAATGGGTGAACAGAAGAGTGGACCGATCGTCCTGCAGGACCTCAGCTATCCTGTGGGGTCTGACATCACTCCCTCAGAAGCCCTTGACCTCCAGGAAGCCCGTGTTCACCAGAAACTCTGGCTCTTCCGCGCAGTCCTGGGCTGCGGCTCAGGGGCCCGGCAGGTCAGCCTCCTCTCCAGCCCCTGAGCTCCCCTCTGCTGTTCCTGCCCCTGCCTTTTGTTCTGCTCCTTCTTGCAGGTCTGAAGCTCCCACAGGCCTGCATGTCACATGCCTTCCTCAGGGCCCCTTCCCTTCCCTGCTGCCCCTCCCCCTCCCTGCCCAGTCCTCAGCAAGCTTCTGTCCTGCTGACCCCTCTGACACCCATTCTGATGCCAGGCGGGTTCCCAAAGCTGCTTCCAGGGATGATGTCCCCCTCCCCGCTCAGCGACATGGAACCCAGCAGTAACCTAGGAAATAGGCAGTACTTTGGCACTTTAAAAGTCCAGACCCACCCTGGCCTGCCACCATTGTGCGGTACATGGTGGGGGCCTGGGCAGTCACAGCTGGGGAGTCCTCCCAGCCTTCTGTCCACCCACCCATCCATCCACCCACCTATCCATTCATCCATTTATCCACCCATCCATCCATCCATCCATCCATCCATCCATCCACCCACCCAGTTCTTTGTCCATCCATCTTTCTATCCATCCACCCATTCACCCATCCCCCATTCCTGTCCACCCTTCCACCCTCTCAACAAACCCCAAAAGGAGTACTTTATGCCTCAATTCCCCCAGGTAACTTGGATTTAACTAACTTTTGGAGTCCTTTGGAGGATTTTTTTTTTTCTTTTTGCTTTTCTGGCATTGATGCTGTAACTAGCTGGACTTTTCCATCATACCACAGGACCTGGCTTTACTCTACACATGAGCAAGGATGGGGGGGGTGTCTCTTAGGACATGGTCACATTCCAGGACAAAAATAACATTAGACCATGCCCACCTTGTCCAATCATTAATCTCGCTGGCAGGTCAGTGTCCTTCCTTCTGGGGTGGGGACAAAGTTTTGGAGGAAATCTTGAACTGGGGCTCTGGGAGGTTCTACTACTCCTTTGCATGTGACCTTGGCCAAGTTTTGGCTCTGAATTTCACTGCTCCCAGATGGAAAACCAAAGTGTTGGACCCAACAGTGTCTCCCGCCCTGTAGGGCCAACACCAAGATGCTGTGATTGCTGGCCTGCCTGGGCCTCCCATCAAGGCACTGCAGGTAGCAGGTGAGGAATAGTCATCACAGCAGGAAGCAGTCAGATGAGTAAGCAAGAGGTCCAGGACAGTGTGGGATGGCCTTTGGGAGCAGAACTTGGAGGGGCTCTGGGGGTAAAGGGGGTCAATTCCTCTGCACTCCCTAAAACCCACCTTCTGTCTGTCCGGCCACCATTCTTTCACTCCCTCCATCTTTCAGGTGCTGTGCCCCTGGAATAAAAGTGGTGAGGAGGACACAGACACACCTTAGGGGTCAACCCCAAAATATGGAAGCTCCTTTCTTGGTTATTATCTTTTTTTTTTTTTTTTAGTTTTCCAAGGAAATTCTATATAAGCAGCCCAAGTGTCTATCTCCTGATTCATTAATTTTGGACTGAAAAATGTTATTCCCTACTATGCAGGATGGAAAAAATGGAGTGTCCCTATATTAGTCACCACCAGGTCCCACTGCCAGCTCAACTCCTGAGATCTGCCAGCCATACTCCCACTTTTATTTTGCTGAGGTTTGCGGCATTCAGGTCAGTTCTGTAATTATAATGAAATCTTCCATGCTTTGTCTCTTTCCTGATTTTTAAAATTGAAAACCAATATACAGCATTTCAATACAATGTAAATATTATGCAGTGCAGATTTCTGTCCCAGCTATAATGGAGTAACAGGGACTGAACTTACCCTCCAATTTTAAGCAACTAAAAAAATGTAAAATATAAAACAATAGTTTTGAAGCATTGAAAAACAGGCAGTGCAAGAGAGTGACTTCTAAGAGATAGGAAACAAATGAAATGGTTCCTATGGTACCCCAGCTTACCGCCTGTAGGTGGTACCTAGGCTTCGGCACAGAGCGCAGTGGCTCCCTGAGTTGAGGGAACACAGCTGAGAATTCAGGGAGGACGAGTGACTAGAATTTGCAGAGCAGGGGATCTGAGGGAGAGAAATGTATGGGAAGGGGAGCTGCATAGAGACAGGGCTCCAGATTCTGCAGACTTCCCCCAGAGCCTCCAGCCATGTATTGATCAGGGCCTGCGTATAACAGGGTATATAGGAAATCAGTGAAGCTATAGAAGATTTGAACAATGAATGTTTCAACCACCCCAACTAATGGATATCCATAGACCCCTCCACCCAACACTAGCAGAATACACAACCTTTTCAAGTGCACATAGAGCATTTACCCAGATTGACCATATTTCAAGTCATAAAACAAGTCACAATACATGTAAAAGGATTCAAATTATACAAGTCATGATCTTGATCCAAACAGAATTAAATTAAAAATCAATAATTGAAAGATACTTGGAAAATTCAAAATATTTGACTGAACAGCACATGCTTCTAAATAACCCATGGTTCAAAGAAGAAATCAAAATGGAAATTGGAAAGTCTTTTGAACTGAGTGAAAATGAAAACCTGACATGTCAAAATTTGGGGGGTGCAGCTAATATAGTGCCTAGAGGAAAATTTTAGCACTAAGAACCTATGTTATAACCAAAAGGAAGGATTTCAAATCAATGACCAAAGCTTTCAACTTAAAAAACTAGAAAAAGAACAAAGTAATCCTAAGTAAGCATAAAAATGAAAATAAAGAGCAGTAATCAATGAAAGAAAAAGGGGGAAACTATAGAGAAAACCAATAAAAGTAAAAGCTGATTGCCTTAAAAGATCAAAAACTGATAAACTTCTATCCCAACCGAACAAGAAAAAAGAGAGAAGGCAAAACAATGACCAATATCAGGAATGAGAGAGTGGATCTCACCTAATATTCTAGTTACTATGAGGAAAAAAATTGAACATTATGAAAAACATTTGGCCAATAAAATTGACAACATAGATGAAGTGGAAAACTCCTTCAAAGATGTAAACTACCAAAATTAAGAAAAAATAGCTAATGTGAATAGTCCTATATCTGATAAAGAAATTGATTTTGTCATTAAAGCCCTTACAACAAGGAAAACTACAGGCCCCCATAGTTTCAAGGGTGAAGTTTAAGGAAGAAATAATATCAATTCTACACTAACTCTTCCAGATAATAGAAGAGGCAGGGCCCCTTCCCTTATCATTTGATGAAGCCAGTCTTATTGTGATATTTAATCAAACACATCACAAGGAATGATACCAGCAAACAATATTCCTCACAAACAAAGATGCAAAAGTTCTTACCAAAGTTTTAACAAATATATGCATACATATGTGATGTTATATCATGACAAAGTGAGATTAATCCCAGGAAAGCAAAGTTGACTTAAGGTCAAAAATCAGTCAATGAATTTTACCATATTAATGTACTAAAAAGGAGAAACCTATCATCATCTCAGTAGAAGAAGTACTTAAAATTCAATATTAATTTGTGATAAAAGTCCTCAAAAACTAGGAATAAAATGAAATTTCTGCATCTGATAAAGGCCATCTACCCAAAACCTATATCTTCCTAAGATTGAAAACAAGGTAAAGATGCCTGCTCTCATCTTTGATTATCTCATCACTTTTACTCAACATTTTACTGGAGTTTCTATCTAGTAAAATAAGGCAAGAAAAAAAGGCATGCAGATTAGAAAGAAATAAAACTTTCTGTAGAAAAAAATCCCATGAAGTCCACAAAATAAAAGCTCTAGACTAATAAAGAGTTAGCAAAGTGTCAGGGTTCAAGACTGGTGTACAGAAACCAATTGTATATTTACATACTCACAACAAGAAATCAGAACATGGAATTTTAAAAACCATAACCTGTAAAACACCACTAACAAATACAGAATACTTCACTTTGCTGTACAGCAGAAACTAACACAATATTGTAAAGCATTATACTCCAATAAACATTAAGAAAAAATAAAATAAAACAGAAAACAGCAACAACAAAAATCCCAAACAAACAAAAAACAAATATGGAATGTTTAGGCGTAAATTTGACAAAAGACATGTGAGACTTCTGCACTGAAAACCACAAACATTGCTGAAATTAAACAAGATCTAACTAAATGGAGTTGTATACCATATTCATGGATAAGAAGACTCGAAGTTGTTAAGATGTGAATTCTCCCCAGGTTGATCAATGGAATCTCAATCAAAATTCTAGTAAGCTTTTCCTGTAGAAATTGACAAATAGGATCTAAAATTTATATGGAAGTGGAAAGGACCTAGAATAGTTGAAACAACTTTGAAAAAAGAATTAAGTTGGAGGACTTACTCTATCTGATTTTAAGACTAACTATAAAGTTACATTAATCAAAACAGTATGGTGTTTGCATAAAGATAGAGTACAATATAGAGTTCCCATATATACAGTCAATTGACTTTTGACAAAAGTACAAAGATAATTCAATGGAGAAATAATGGTATTTTCAACAAATGATGATGGATTAAAAAAAAAACTTTGATCCCAAACTCAGATTAATTTGAAAATTTAATTCAAAATGGATCATAGACCTTAAATTATAAAACTTCCAGAAGAAAATAGGTCAGGAGATCTTTGTAACCTTGGATTAGACAGAGGTTTTTTAGGCATGACATCAAAGCACAATCCACATAAGAACAAATCAATTGAATGCACTTCATCAAAACTAGGAACTTTTGCTCTTCAAAGTACACTGTTGAGAGGATGAAAGGACAAGCAGCAGGCTGGGAGACTATACCTTCAAATTACACATCTGTAATGGACTTCTATCCAGAACATATAAAAGCTCTCAAACCTCTACAAAAAGGAAACCAAGTACCCAATGAAAAGGAGGACAAAAATTGGGACAGATGCTTCAGTAGCACCATGGATGGCAAAGAAGAGCATGAGAATTACACCATTAGTCATCAAAGAGATGCAAATGAAAACCACAAAGAGGTACCACGACTCACCTAGTAGAATATCTAAAATGAAAAACTCTGACCATCCACGTGAGGACGTGGAGCAGCTGGAACCCGTGTGCACTGCCAGTGGGAATACAAAACAGTGCAGCCACTTTGGAAAACAGTTTGGCAGTTCATTGGATAAACATATACCTACTGCTGTATGACTCAGCCATTCCACTCCTAGAGGAAGAAAATATATGTTTATATAAAGACTTGTGCACCAGTGTTCATAGACTTTTAGTTTTAATAGCCCCAAATGGGAGACAATCCAAATGTTCATCAAGTGGTGAGTGCATAAAGGAATTGTGTATATTTGTGCAATTAAACTACTCAGCCATAAAAAGGAACGATACTATGAATACTGGCAACATGAATGAATCTTAAAATAATTTTGCAGGGGGAAAAATGAGGATACGTTCTATGCTCCCCTTTATATAGAAATCATAGAAAATGCAAACCATATTGACTGAAAGCCTCTCAGTGGTAGGGAATTAGGGAGGATGGATTACAAAGGGCACAGGAAGTTTTGGGGGGTGATAGATACATTCACTATCTTAACTGTAGTTATGGTTTCATAAATGTCAAATGTATCCAATTTTATACTTTCAATATATACAGTTTAATTGCCTGTCAACTGCCCCTCAGCAATGCTGTTTTTTTTTTTAATGTTTTGAATAGATTTTTGAGTTTTATTGAAATCTTACATGAA
Organism: Mesoplodon densirostris; assembly: GCF_025265405.1. NCBI lineage: Eukaryota > Metazoa > Chordata > Mammalia > Artiodactyla > Ziphiidae > Mesoplodon > Mesoplodon densirostris. The sequence continues at coordinate 2,199,729 of NC_082664.1, read as the reverse complement.
CAAGAAATTGGAAATACAATCATATCAAAGAACAAATTGTCACGGCTTTGACCTTTAAGCCAAACAAATTTTGTAGGGCAGATTTCAAAAAGGTGTGAAGTTATAACAATTTAAAAACACAGTTGACCTACTTCTAGGAATGCAAAACATACAATCATAGGTTATTTTCAATACAAGAAAACTTAAATTTGTTTGCTTTAATTTCTTAAAACTACTAAGACAAAGCACTAGCTTGTATTTTTATTTACAGCATACTCCATACTGCTAGGTAATCTATCCCAAATCCAAAAAATGAAGCTGTCCAAAATCAAAGGTTCTGCAAAATCATGATTTAACAGTGTGCTCAGCTTGTTTTGAAGCTAAAATGAAGCCTGAAAGGATAAAAGCATTGTAACTCCCAGAATAAGGGAACTCTGCAAGCCCAATAATGTCCAAGAGCATTTATGAAAAGAGGAAAAAATAAAAAGACTTGAGTATATACACAATAGTGATTTCTTCAGCCCAATACAAATGGCAGCAAATTGCTACTTAAAGATGAAACAGATAAGCCAATTTTTTTTTGAAGGATGTAGATCTAGAGCCAATCGTATCTTGCCAGTATCATTTTCAAGCCCTCACTTGTCTATTTCCACTGTTGCCCATAAGTATCCTGATAAAATTCCTGGTTGTCATTATTGTAACCATAGTTACCAGAATAGTCACCACCTTGCTGAAGCGGCTGTTGAGCGATGGGCTGGGAACCCCAGTTCTGTTGGTTGTTGGTCTGACGGCGCTTGGAATCAGGTTGGTTGTACCCATCTGCCTTTCTCTTGCCTCCTACATTGCCCCCACGGTTGCCCCGAGATCCACGGGAACCACGGCCTCTCTGCTGTTGTGCAGGACCCCCTCTGCCACCCCTAGAGCCTCTTGGTGGTCCCAAAGGTGCCCCCCTTTGTGAATAGCCAGCTCTACCTCTTGGAGGTGGTGCTCCCCGCCCCCTTGGTGGTGGTGGAGCACCTCGCCGTCCCCTTCCTCCTCCTCTTCCTCTTACTGCATAGCCATCATCATAGCCGTAGTAGGGATCTTCATAGCCTCCACGATAGTCGTGATAATCATAACCATAGTAATCATCATAGTAATCTTCATAGCCATAGTAATCTGGAGGGTAGCCATATCCACCTCTCCCCCCACCACGACCCCGACCTCTAATTGGAGGTGGCATACGAGGAGGAGGGTGATAGTAATAATCTTCATACGCAGTGCTTCTGGAGGCCTGTCTAGCAGCTTGGCGCTCTTTCCTTTTCTTGTCTGGTGGCTTGGCTAGGACTATTTCAATTTCTTCCCCTTCTATTTCTTTGCCATTCATTTCATCCATGGCCTTAACAGCTGCTCCTCTGTCTTCGAAATGAACAAACGCATAATCTTTCAACTTCTTCACTCTTTCAAGTTTTCCAAATTCAGAAAACGACTTTTCCAATATTTCTTCTGTCACTGTAGTAGCCAAGTTTCTCACAAATAAAACTTTCACCTTAGCCATGACTTCTGGATCTGGTTCTTCCACAGGGTCAGCCCATTCAACTGTAACTACATTTCCCCATACTTTTACTTTTCCACTCATCAGCCGGCGTCTGGCTTGTGCTGCTGACTTGTGATCCTCATACTCAAGGAAGCAGAACCCCCGATTCTTCTTTTTGTCATCGGGTTGATGATAGAGAATAACGTCCACCAAACCCTCTGTGACTTTACTGAATTCTTCCAGAATGTTTTCTTTAGTCTTATTCTTCGGAATTGATCCAACAAAAAGCCTGTTGTTTGCAACAGAAATGCACACTCCAAGGTGTTTACCAGGGCGAATTTCATAGCTGTCACACAGTTTAACAGCTTCCTGTGCAGCTTCCTTTCCACAGAAGGTGATAAATGCATACCCTCTGTTCTGACCAGACAGTGGATCCATCATAAGACGTAGATCCCAAATGGGACCAGCCTTTTCAAAAAGGGGCACCAACTCATCCTCATATAAATCTCTTGGTATTTTACCTACAAAGACTTCTGTTCCAATTCCAGGTTGCATGCCAGAGTACACACTGTCTGGTGGAGGACCACCATACTTCCTCTGTCCTGTGGTTACATCCAGGGTATAACCAGTCCTCTCAAGCAAGGCCTTGATCTTTGCTTCATCGGGTCCCTTTGTAGACTCTTGCACCTTGCTCCCCTGTTTCTCCCTTTGCCTGTAGGTCTTCATAACTCCACATAAAAATGCACTTTTGTTCTGAACATGTGATAAGTCACTTTCCTTGAACTGCTGTAGTACAGATAGAGCTCCTTCTTCATTAAATTCCCTGAGAGCATCAATGGCTCTTTCATCAAGATCGACATAAGCTACCAATCCTGTCTGAAATATTTCATCAAGTCTTTCTGCCACCTTCTGTGGGAGGCCTGCCTCTATCAGTGTCTTGTAGTGTTCTGTGTGAGTTACACTGGAAGTATCCATTGGTTCTTCCTCTTCTTTTAACTGTACCGCATTACCATTCACCTGATTAGCCATTTTATTATGCAGGGCAGAGCTGGGGCCGACGGCCGGGCCCGTGAGAATCAGCGCGAGGCGCTTTGAAAACGACTAGAAATGGCGCGCGCGCCACCCCCTCCCCCCCTCATGGACAGAGACGCGATCCCGGCAGCAATGCTGTTTTAAAAAGAAATATTATCAAATTGTAAAATACTGAAGAAAAAGATAAACATTAAAAGTACTTGGAAAGAAAGGACTTATTAGTGATAAAAAAAAAACCTGTAATTAGATTGAGAGCAAACTTCACACTTGTGACCATCACGACCACACACAGTGGATTAGTATATTCCACTAATAACATGTGGTATAATAGTATATCGTTGATCTAGAATTCTATACCCAGATGAACAGTGTTCAAGAGAAAGTATAAAACCAAAAATCCCTGAGAGATTGTCTCACTAAAGACCCTTACAGAACATGCTACCAAGAGGTGAATTTTGGCTAAAAGAAAAGTGAACCCAGGAAGACGGAATGGAATGCATGAGGCTAGAGTGAGTGAAAAACGACATAGGGACACCTAGAGAGCGTTGCCTAAGAAGAAGAAGAATATCACGGATAACTAATAATGGAGGTATAACAATACCACTGACTGGACAGCTACATGTAAAAGAATGAAATAAGAACATTCTTTAACACCGTACACAGAAATAAACTCAAAATGAATTAAAGACCTAAATGTAAGACAGGAAACCATAAAACTCCTAGAAGAAAACACAGGTGGAAGAGTCTTTGACGTAAATCGCAGCAATATTTTTTTGATCTGTCGCCTAAGGCAAGGGAAAACAAAAGCAAAAATAAACAAATGGGACCTAATTTTAAAAAGCTTTTGCAAAGCAAAGGAAACCATCGACAAAATGAAAAGACAACCTACTGAGTGGGAGAAAATATTTGCAAGTGATATGACAGATAAGGGGTTGATATCAAAAAAATATAAACAGCTCATACAGCTCAATTTCAAAAACAAACAACCCAATTTAAAAATGGGCAGAAGACCTGAATAGATATTTTTCCAAAGAAGACATACAGATGGCCAACAAGCATATGAAAAGATGCTCAACATCAGGGAAATGCAAATCAAAACCACAATGAGATATCACCTCACACCTGTCAGATGGCTATCATCAAAATGACAATAAATAACAAGCGTTGGCAAGGTTGTGGAGAAAAAGGAACCCTCCTGCACTGTTGGAGGGAATGTAAATTGGTGCAGCTACTGTGGAAAACAGTGTGGAGGTGCCTCAAAAAGTTAAAAATAAAATTATCATATGACCCAGCAATTCCACTCCTTGGTATATATCCGAAGAAAAAGAAAACAGTAATTCAAATAGATACATACACCTCAGTGTTCATAGCAACAGCATTTATAATAGCCAAGACATGGAAGCAACCTAAGTATCCACTGATAGATAAATGGATAAAGAAGATGTGGTACATATATACAATGGAATATTACTCAGCCATAAAAAAGAATGAGATTTTGCCATTTGCAACAACATGGATGGACTTGGAAAGTATTATGCCTAGTAAAATAAGATAAATACTGTAAAATATCACTTATATGTGGATACTGTAAAATATCACTTATATGTAGTATAAGGCAAATACTGTAAAATACTGTAAAATATCACTTATATGTGGAATCTAAAATACTGTAAAATATCACTTATACGTGGAATCAAAAATATAAAACAAACTAGTGAATATAACAGGAAAGAAACAGATTCACAGATATAGAGAACAAACTTGGGAAAGAGAAAGAGGGAGGGGCAAGATAGGGGGAGTGGAGTAAGAGGCACAAACTATTATGTATAAAATAAATAAGCTACAAGGATATATTGTATAGCACAGGGAATACAGCCAATATTTTATAAAAACTATAAATGGAGTATAACCTTTAAAAATTGTGAATTACTATGTTACACACCTAAAACATATACAATATTGTAAATGAACTATACCTCAACTTTAAAAAAAGAAAAGAAAAAATATTTCTGAACCAAACATTAGAGAAGAAAGACACTAATTCATGATTCTAGGGGGACAAAAAAATCTTTGCAATCTAAGAACACGAGGGAATTTCCCTGTCCTGATAGAGATGATCACATCCCACAGAGAAGGTTATCCGTGATGGTAAAATTCAGCACTGCTGCCCTTTCACATCAGACCCACTTTTATGCCTTATTGTGGTTGAACACCTAGAAACACCCTGTGGCAAGAAAAACAGAGTCTAGAAAGGGGAAAAAGCCAGAAACTGTCACCATTTGCAGACAGTTTCAAAAGAGAACAATCAAGGTAATCTACAGACAGCTATTAAAGTTAAATCAGGGAATTCAATGAGTTGCAGAATATAAATTCAACATAAAAGTTACTTGCAAAGATTAGATAACTTAGTATTGTAAGATGCCATTAACTGTCCAAAAACACAAGATTTCTAGGGGGGTGTGTGCAAAACCTTTCTAATAGGAATTTTGTTGGTTGGACTTTGTTGAAAGTGTGAAAGACCTAAAAAATGAGAGATGCACCATACTCGTGAACAGGAAGACTCAAAAATGATGAAAATTCCCTGTGTTTCCAGTCTATATCCAAAATGGGTTTTTCAAGCTGATTTACAAAATCAATACATAAGAGCAATGGGTCCAAAATAGCCAAGACATACCTGAAGATAAAGGTCAGAGACTTACCTCAGAGAACAAGACTTATTTTCTAAAGTTACCTGTTTCAGGATGGACAAATAAAATAATGAAACTGGAGGGACAGCTGGGACAAGACCTACTGTGTATGTGAGCTCAATATGTGATAGAGGGGACCTCCTACCCCACGGGGGGCTACAGCCATGGACCCAGCACGACAGAAAAAGAGATGCTTCACGTCAGGTGGGTAAAAACCTCCGTGTGAGGGCCTCCCTGGTGGCGCAGTGGTTGAGAGTCCGCCTGCCGATGCAGGGGATGCGGGTTCGTGCCCCGGTCTGGGAGGATCCCATATGCCGCGGAGCGGCTGGACCCGTGAGCCATGGCCGCTGGGCCTGCGCATCCGGAGCCTGTGCTCCGCAACGGGAGAGGCCACAACAGTGAGAGGCCCGCATACCGCAAAAAAAAAAAAAAAAAAAAAAAAAAAAAAAAACCTCCGTGTGAAGATACAAAACTGCCAAAGACAACATAAAATTTTATACCAACATCACAAAACATAAGGGAAAGTTTGGTGTATCAGACACATTAAAATTTATAATTCTGTTCAGCAAAAGATACCATCAATAAGGTAAGAAATACAAGCCTCAGACTGGGAGGATATATTTGCAACCCATATAACCAATAAAGTATCACTACCCAGATACATAAATAATTGCTGAAAATCAATAAGAAAAAGACAAGCAACCCCAAAGAAAAATGAGCACACGACAGGAAACTATAAATATGAGAGAAAACAATGTGCAATAAATACGTGAAAAGATGCTCAACTTCACTGCTAACACCAAGAAACACAAATTAAAAGAACAAGATGCCATTTTTCACCCATTAGAGTGTAAAAAATTAATAAGTCTGACACCACTGAGTGTTGCCTTGAATTCGTGGAGATGGGAGCTCCAGCCATTGCTGGCGGGCGTGTAAATTGATATAGATGCTTCAGACAGTAATTTGTCAATACTTAATAATAATGATGATGGTTAGCGCTTAGCACTTAGAACATGCCAGCCAGGCATGGTTAAAGCATCGCATGTAGGATTTCACGGAAAGCTGAAGGTACACCCCCCACACCCGAAACACTACCTGCAGTGGAGAGCTTCCACTCACCAGCACCTGCAGACAGAAATGAGGCCATCGGTGGGATGGCTGTTTGTAAGGTGGGAAAGCTGGAAAGGATCTGGGAGTTCTTTAGTGGAGAGGGACCAATCAACCATGCCTTATTCCCACCATTGAATGTTCTACCACAGTCAAAAGAAACACTGGGTCTCTTTTGAACCTCACTGGGTTTACATCCATCAACAGGAATACATTTCAAAAACTTGACGTGGAGTGAAAAGGCAAGTTGCAAGAATTTCACACTCTTACCATTTACGTAAACTTTAAAACACATCAAGGGGAGTTTCCCTGGTGGCGCAGTGGTTAAGAATTCGTCTGCCAATGCAGGGGACATGGGTTCGAGCCCTGGTCCGGGAAGATCCCACATGCTGTGGAGCAACTAAGCCCGTGCGCCACAACTACTGAGCCTGCGCTCTAGAGCCCAAGAGCCACAACTACTGAGCCCGTGTGCCACAACTACTGAAGCCCACATGCCTAGAGCCCGTGCTCCGCTACAAAGCCCATGCACCGCAATGAAGAGTAGCCCCCGCTCGCTGCAACTAGAGAAAGCCCGCGCGCAGCAACGAAGACCCAACGCAGCCACAAATAAATAAAATCAATCAATCAATGACCGTTTGCAGATGTGTGCATGTGATATAAAAGTATAAACGTGTATGTGGAAATGATACGAACCAACCCTGGCCTAGCAGCCCCTTGCTCCTCCCTTGCACGTCCCCTGGAATGCTGTCCGTCTGTCTGCCAGAGCCAAGGTTCCGGGGTAGCAGAGGTGGGCAATGCTCAGGGACGCAGGACCAGCTCTGAGGGGCTGGAAGCTGCAGGAGGTCCTGCCGGTGCTTCCAAGACATTCAACATTTGAAATCTACTAATATGATTCGTTATAATTCATGAAAGCAGAATGAACATAGGCTCAACTTAACGCACGTGGAAGAAACGTTTTTACAACCTCACATACTCTCAGGATGAGAATTCTTCGAGTGGTGGGAACAGAGGAAATCTCACGCTCGGTGAAGCAGCAAAGGCTCTGGGTAAAATCTGGGACAAGATGAGGCTGTCAGCCCTCACACTTCCGTTCCACGCTGCAGGCCCAACCTTGGAGAGTGATGAGGACCAGAAAGGAAGAGGCACAAACTGTGATTTACTAACAGTGTAATCGAGGATAGCAAATCCAGGGGAAAAAACAACAACAAAAAATAATAAGAGAGTTTAGTAAGATAGAGGCAAGATCAACATCTAAAAAGCCACCGCTTTCTATATACACCAGGAATAGCTGTTTAAAAGAAGCCATCTGTCTCCATTTGCAATAGCCAGAAAAACTGGAAAACATCTTGGGGAAAAATAACTAACAGAAATGCAGACAAACCTATACAAAGAAAAGATAAACTTTACTGGTAGACACAAAAGAAAATCTGAGTAAATGGGAGAGAAATCCTGTTCCTAAATGAGAAAACCGATGCTGTAAAAATGCCTATGATGCCCAGTGATCTATTCACAGAGTGGAACCCCCATCACACTGCAATCACACCTTTTATGGAATTTGATGGACCTACAGAAATTCACCTGGAAAAGAAAATGCTTGGGCGTAGCAAACCCAATTTTGAAAAAGAGCAACGAACACTGGACTTGCAGACAAGGCACAAATTAGTCCAAAGACAGACCCGTGCACCTACCAGCAGTGAGGACCTGATGGACACCTCACTCGGGGTGGGCGGGAGATGTGGACACATCTGGAATAGGCTGCCCAGGGGGACAAAATACAAGTACATTTCTAAGTCATGAACACAGGTAAAGTCTGCAGATTAAACAAATAGATACAAAGACACGCACACACACAAAGATAAATAATGCTTGATTTCACTGGTAACCAGGGTTCAGCCAATGAAAGCAACCATGAGATACTGTTCTTCACCCATAAAACTGGGGGAAAAGGTAAAGGATTGATACTTTCTAACAATGACAAATGTGTAAGAGAAACAGGCCCCCTCCTGTGCAGCCAGTGGGGAATACTTTTTACAGCCTTCTCAGGAAGCAATCTGGGACTATCCATCAAAAACATCCGTGTGTCCCTCTGCGCCCAGCTCACCCTCTGAGATCTCTGCTCCAGGGAGGGAAGGGCACACAGGACGGTGGAAAGTCGCGGGCAGAGCTTGGTGATGGGAAAAAACAATTAGGAAGAGAAGGAAGGAGAAGCAGCTCAATTCTCATCAGCAGAGGAGAGCGTATTACACGGAAATGTCCACAGGACCAAAAACTCTGCAGCCACCAAAAAATAAATAAAAGAAAACAAGGTCAGGCTGTGAATGCCAACCCAATAGCTCCCTGAGACGTCCTGTTAAATATAAAGAAGGGAGTTGCAGACAACCCATGAAATATGTCTGGTTCCATTTATGCAGTAGCAGGATCACCAGACGCAAGTGTGTGTTTTACCTTGTATGTACACACGTGCACGTGCATATAGAGAATGGTCTGGTCGCCTCCCTGCCCTGGGGGGGCAAGGGAAGTGAGCCTGCTTTGTACTTGGGATACAGCCTCGTGCTCACTCGGTCCCCAGACACGTGTCCCTGTGTGACCCGTACAATTCAAACAAATGACCGTGACAATAAAAAGAAATTAGAATAGGCAGCTGAGTGCACAGGTCTGGAGCTCAAAAAAGAAGGAAATGGGAGAAAAAAGGGCGGGGACAGACGGGCCCCTGGAGCCTGAGATGGTGACATGTCTGGGGAAGGAGCGGAGATGGGGGCCCAGGCTGACCCCGGGGCTTGAGTAGAGGGGGAGGACCTGCCAGGTGAGCCAGGAAGTCTGGGGCGGGGTGGGGGGGGGGGCGGTCAGGGGAAGACCCGAGGGTGGGTGAAGATCAAGGGGAGACCTGGGCCTCCAGAGACCTCTCCGAGTCCTGAGACTCGGCAGGAACCTTGGAGAAACTGTCAGCAAGGATGCGGGCAGGGGAGCTGGGGAGGGGCAGGGGCCGGGCCTGGCGGGCAGGGCCACGTCTGCATCTCCCTTTGCCCTTTGAAGACGGGCACCGTGAGAGCTCGCCGAGCCCGGGGTGGAGAGAGCAGGGGTTGGTAGGGGACGGCCCTCTGTGCCTCAGCTCTGGCCTGGGTGAGGGTGACGCCAGCTTCTCCATCAAGGTGGAGGTGGAGGTGGGCGGGCCCCGGGGACAAAAATGGGGGAGTCTCAGCAGACGGTGGGTGACGTGCCCTGAAGCGGGTGGGGTCGCTAAGCAGTGCTCGGGGCGCAAGGGGTCAGGCCAACGTGACTCTACAGAGGCTGCCAGCCCGGCGCAAACGTGCTCAGTGACCTGGGCAGTGGGCTCCTCCGTCGTGGGTCCTTCCCACGGCTGCAAGTGCGTGTGGGGGCCATAGGAGGGTCGGGTAGTTCAGGGCAGTGAAGGGACCTGGGGCCGGAGGGCTGTGGGCCACATAGGGATGAAGCCCTGGGGGCCTGGGAGGAGGAAGGGCATGGGGGTTGGCAGATGGGGGTTCTGGGGGTCCTGCTGGGGCCAGAGAGCCCAGCATGGGGCCCTTGGCCAGAGCTGGAAGCCCGGAGATGGCGCCCCGGGGAGAGATGCGGGCCCATGCTCGGGGACCGTGGCTTGGTGCTCACCTGGATGACTCCCAGGCTTGCAGGAGGGGCTGGCACCTCACTGCGGCACTGAAATCAGCGCCCATGTGACCTGACCAGGACAGTGGAAGGCGGCTCGCCCCGGGTGGAAGCCCTGGAGGACCGAGGTGCATGGGACCTCTTCCTCTGCATGGGACCCCTGAGCCCCGCACTCAGGGCAGCATCAAGAGATGGGGGATCCTTCAGCGTGGCCCCCCAAGAGCTCTGGCGAACAGAACCCCCACCAGCCCACGTGTGGAATCAGAACCAAACTGGTTGTTTCCAGCCAATGGGATCTGGACTGTCTGTCATACCAGCATGAGCCACCCGCCTTGCCCGACGTGCGTGGTCCCCGAGGGAGGGCGAGCAGGGCCGGGTGACGCGGATCTTGGCGGATCTGCGGGCGGATATGAGTGAGGAAGGGGACCCCACGTCCCACCTCCTCGGCCTGGCGGCCTTTCGTGATCGGGAATAATACTCCCAGAGCAAGACGTGAAAATTCAAACTGGTTTTGGAAGGAATGTGGCTTCTGGGTTAAATATAAGCCAACACTTTTTTTCCACACTCAGGTGTGTCTGCTGTGTTTTGGAGGACACCAGGGGTGCGAATTTGGGTTCAATGTGGTCATTCAGGGAATGGCTGGAAATGGTAGATTTCTGAAGCACAGGGACCACCTGGGGAGTCTCCAACACCAAGGCCCCAGCCCACATCCCAGGAGGAAAAATGACACCACACAGAATCCACTGAAACCAGGAGGGGATTTTTCCTAATTAGAGGCCTGCCGTTACATGTGCGTTGGTTCCATCTAGAAGATGCAGACAGTGTGTCTTCCCTGGTGGCGCAGTGGTTGAGAATCTGCCTGCCAACGCAGGAGACACAGGTTCAAGCCCTGGTCTGGGAAGATCCCACGTGCCACGGAGCAACTAAGCCTGTGCACCACAACTACTGAGCCCACGTGCCACAACTACTGAAGCCCGCGCACCCTAGAGCCTGTGCTCCGCAACAAGAGAAGCCACTGCAATGAGAAACCCACGCACCGCAATGAAGAGTAGACCCCGCTTGCCGCAGCTAGAGAAAGCCTGCATGCAGCAACGAAGACCCAATGCAGCCAAAATTTTTTTAAATAAATTAAATAAATAAATAAATAATAAAATAAAAGGTGCAGACAGAATCATACCAGTCCCCATTCCTCACCAAGAAAAGTAATTAGAATGCAAGGTCATCTCCATATAATGCATTATGACTTTAATATCAGTAAACTCCCCTTAAATATTAGATGCAGTGAGGAAATATTAGTTAAATTATCACAGACTAATATGATCAGTTTCTTCTAGGATAAAATGTGATAAATGGGTTTTAATAAACTAAGGAGAATTATACACGTCCTATTCGTGGTTCCTGCCAGTTTTATTTGGAGTAAAATGGCATTGCAATAATTAGTTGGGTTTTACTGTGTTCATTAAAAGCTTTTCTAATGATCGCTTGGAGGAATAAGTAAAATTAATTTCTTGAATATCGGAGAAATTCATCAAACAAACAAAAAGCAAACTCCAGGGCCTGTGCAAGACAGGGTGGGGGCTGGTGGGACTGCGTGCCCAGCCCTGGGGACAGCGATTTCCTGTCTGTCACTGGCATTAAGACTGCCCCGGGATGCAGGATGCAGACCCCAGGTGGAGGCCTCGGCTGTCCCTCTCAGGTGCCACTGAGCTGTGGCTTAAAGACCTCCTCTGAGCAGCACTCCTTGACTCTTCCAGCCCCAGGGCCCTGGCTGGGCCTGACTCCCAGACTGTGGCTCCTTCATCTCCAGAGGCTGAAGCCAACCTCTTCCTTACCTGTGGCCCCTTGGGGTCCAGCACATGGACAGCACTCCAGAGGCCTCAGGGGCCAGAAACTTGGATCATACCAATCTCTGTCCCCTGGCTACCTCCTTCGAACCCCTCTGGGAACCTGCATATTCTCCAGGGAGTGGGTGTGGCCAGAGGGGCTGGCTGGGGGGGTTCATGGTGGGACCTCAATACTTACCCGACTGAGGCTGCTCAGCAGTGAAGGGAGACCAGACGCAGTTGCCGTCTGGCTGGAGCTAAACGCCACGATACTTCCCACCTACTTGTGCCAGGTGAGCAGATGCCTCAAACTGGGGCCGGTGCACTCACAGGCATTAGGATGACAAGAGAACCATCCCAGTGAGCCCCCCACTGCACACACGCTCACACACAGCACACACGCTCACACACCGCACACGCGCTCACACACGGCACACGTGCTCACACACCGCAAACACTCTCACACACCGCAAACGCGCTCACACACCGCACACACTCTCACAGCACACGCGCTCACACACCGCACACTTGTTCACACAGCACACACACGCTCATGCACAGCACACACATGCTCACACAGTGCACACGCACTCACAAACAGCACACACGCTCAAACACCACACACGCACTTACACACCGCACACACGCTCACACACTGCACACATGCTCACACATCGCACACACGCTCACACACCGCACACACGCACCCACATGCACTCACAGTCCCTCCCACCTGCCAGGTTTGGACTCCATGGTCCTTCAACACCGGGCCGCACCTCATCCTCGTCGATGTGTCTCTGGGCCTGCCGCAACTACCCAGGACCCTGCTGCATCCGTCTCTCACCCTTTGGGCCCCTACAAGCAGCTGCAGAGCCTCACTTGACTCCCCTCACCTGGAAGGTGAGAGGGTCCCCCCGACCCCTCAGGGTGGTGGGAGGACTGGAGCATCCACGAGCAGGGCAGCCTCAGCTGATGCCATCCTGGTCCCTGCAGGCTCGTGGAGGCCTCTCAGGTGAGCACAGACAGGAGGGGGCTGCTTCTCTGATAACCCCCGAGTCTGACAGCCACTGCCAGGCTGCACTCCCTGGGCCTCATCCTACCTGGGATGTGGGCCCTGCATCACTGCAGGATTTAGGGGACAATGTAAGCCTGTCTCAGCCCCTCCTCCCTTCTCTGCAGCCCCCCTTCGCCCTCACCCTAGGGTGGGCTGGCAGGGCACCCATGGGAGTGGTGCATCCATGCCCACTTGGCCGCCAGCTCTCCAGGGTGTTCTCTGGGGGCACGCAGGGAGGCTTTTCTCCACTCCCTGACCCATGAAGCTCCCCAGCTCCACCCCTACCCCGCAGTGACCCAGGCAGGACCCCACCAGACCCCTGGCCTCTCCAGGCTGCTCCCAGGCCTGGGTGTACAAGCACGGCCCAGGCAAGCCAACAGGAAGCAAGGTCCCAGCAGCTTGGGGGGCCCCAGTCCCCCGGCCTTCCTGGGGAGGCCTCGCTTCATCCCCTGGGGGCCTCTCTGGGAACTGTCCCCTCCAGCCTTGCATTCTGCCTATGGCGGGGAGGGGAGGGGGGACGGCAGGCCAGCTCTGAGGCCTCTGCGGAAACCCAGCTCGAGGCGGCCCAGCCCGCTGGCTGCTGTGCGGTACCCACACGGGGGGTGGGCGCTCATCGCCTCTGCTGCCCGGCCACGCCCCGCAGCCCTCCAGGGTCTGCAGCACCAGCACGCTTGCTGCCTTGGGCCACCTCCTCAAAGCCGCCCTCTGGACCAGCTTCCCCCACGCCTCGTGTAAAGCTGCAGCCCCTCCCTGTGTCCTCGACTGCCCCCCAACCTCCCAGGGCACCTAGCACCCCAGCAGGCTGTGCAGGGCTTAGCCCTCTGCCTCGGGCTTCACTGCCTGACCCCTACCCCCACCCCAACCCCGTCAGCTCCACGGCCCCGACTTTGCCTGGTTTCCTTGGTGCCTGGCTCAGAGCACTGCTCAGAGAGTCCTTGGTGGACGAAGGTTCCGGCACGCCTGCCCAATTCCCTTGCAAGCCGCGTCTCTCTGCGCGCCGGGCTGTGCTTGTGTTCTCAATTACATTGGCACGAAGTGATCCACTAAAGAGCAGTGTTTTAGTGCTTGGGGGGGTCTCTGCAAAAGTTTTTTAACTTTAAAAGCCATTCAATACTTGAGTTTGAGAAATATAACCTGTAATGGTCCGAATGTTTGCATCCCCCAGATTCGTATGTTGAAACCTCACCCCCAAGGTGATGGTATTTGGAGGTGGGGCCTTGGGAGGTGATGAGGTCCTAAGGATGGAGCCCCCATGAATAGGATTTGTGCCCTAATAAAAGAGACCCCCAGAGAGCCCTCTCACCTCTTCCACCAGTGAGGACACAGGGAGAGACGGCTGTCTATGAACCAGGAAACTGTCCTCACCAAATACTGAATCTGCAGGTGTTGTGATCTCAGACTTCCAGAATGGTGAGGAATAAATTTCTTATTCATAAGCCACCCAGTCTGCAGCATTTGGTTATAGCAGCCCAAAAGGACTGCGATAAGAACACGCATGACCGTTCTCGGAGGAATTTGGATTCTTAGAAGGAGAGCTTTTAGCTGAACAGGGGGATCTGTGATGGAGGGGTGTCTTCTGATGGATGGCCCCACCGGCCAGTGCACGGTGGGGACGTGGATGGTAATTCCTAGCAGGTCGAATGCTTGTCACGACAGCAGCATGGTACCCAGACCAGGGTGGAACCTGGTTTCCCCAGAGCCCACCTTGGGAATGCATCTTGATTAGGGGAGCTCAGAGCTGGAAGGCAGGGAGATAATTTTGCATTAGAAGTGTTTGCCAAGAGTGACTCTGCAGACGGGCAATTTAGCTGGTAATCACGCCGGCGCCTTTGTTTATTCATCATTAGAAGGCCGCACCTCGTGACTGGTTAGAGCAAGGGAGAGATACACTCAATTAAGCTGGGTGAGCAGTGTGTGTGAGGCCAGAAGCGGCCCGCAGACCAGGTAGAGCGGCGAGAAGTCTCCACGCAGGCGAGTCAATCAGGGCACCCTAATTGGAAAGCAGTCATAAAAAGTAATTGAGTTTAATACATAATTTAGAATATTACCCCGTTAAGTTAATGCCTCCCGTTTAGGTGTGGGGAGAAAATTATTTATCTGGTAGACGGGAGGATTTCATTTGTTTTTATAATAGAATGTTCGCCAATTGACTTTAATAAGAGCAGTTTGTTCAAGCAGATTCTGAATTGGTACATAGGTTGGAAGTTCATATGTTAATTTCAACGTGATCTGCCTGGTGCTGCCCTCCCCGGAGTGGCTGGTGTGTTCCCAGCGGGGCCCCTCATCACCGCCATCACCCAAGGTCCTCGCAATGGAAATTCAATCCCGTGTCTCCGGTCTCGATGGGAGACCGTTTGGCTCCTGACTTCTCCTTCCTCATTTTTATGTTTAAAAGAAGAGACATTAGAGACATTGCTGCTCCGTTGAAGGGCCTCTTTCCTCTCGAACTCGGTCCTGTGGCTGCAAACAAATGCTTCTGTTAAATACCGAGAAGGAACTTAAAACCTCCCCTTACTGGAGTCTTAGCCGTCTGTGATTCATTCACTTGTTTGTTTTTCTCAGCAACGCTGTGAAGTTGGGGCATCCTCACTAACCCCGTTCCCACAGCAGCAGGCAGAGGGGCCCAGGGCGGGGCTGGCGGTGAAGGGAGAGCTGGCCCTACACCCCTCGGGGCAGAGAGGGGGCTTGGATCCCAGCTCCCGGGTGTGCGGCCTCAAGCCAGTCGGGTGCTCGCACCTCTGGGCCTCAGTCTCCAAATCTGTAAAATGGGGATAAGAGCATTAGGCGCTGTGAGGACAGAGGAGGCAATGCCGCTGACTACTAATGTCCTGGCCCCTCCCTGAGCGAGCTTCCCTGACCTCCCACCAGCTGTACATGAGGCAAGAAGCCACTTGAGCAAGAAGCAGGAGACCCCTACGCTTACTCTCTGTCGCTTACAGTGCTGGAGCCTTGGGTAGCGGTCTCTTCCTTTCTCGGCCTCCGTGCCCCATTCCCCAGGGGCTGTGGCTGCTGTTTCCTTGGCCACCCCCCCCGCCCCGCCCCCCCCATCATCACCGCAAGTCTCACTGACAGGCTGCAGGGCTTTCCTCGGACTCACTGAGAGGCAGGGGGTCTAGGGACCCCGGGCCCCCATCCTGGGTGGCTGGGCCTGGTCGCTGACCCCTTGTAGTTCCTTGAACAGCATGGAGAGCAGGAGGCCCGGTGCACACTGACAGCCCTCCAGCCCCACCCCCAGCGCTTCCATGGCTGCACTTAGCAAAGGCGAGCCCTCGCCGCACAGCCCCCGGCACTGCTGCACCCTCCTTCCCACTTCCTGTGGGGACAGCTCTGGAAGGGAGGTGTCACTGAGACCAGGGGGGTCTCTACTCCTAGAGACAGACAGCCCCGCGCAACCCCCAAAGGAGCAGGCGGCTTGGGTGCCACCCCAAGACCCAGGGGAGGCAGGAGCCGGGGGCCCAGGGGAGTTACACCCAACGGAACATTGGAATCAATATGTTTAGCTGTGAAGCCCAGACTTTACATAAACTCATAAAAGATAACCCTGGGCTAGAACAGAGTTTTTAAAACCTGGGACTTTTGAAATGGGCCTGAGCCCTGGAGACACATGACCAGGAGAGGCACCCCAGTCCCTATCGGGCAGGACAGTGCGGGAAAGGGCTCTTCCACTCTCCTGGAGAATCTGCTGTGCAGAAGCTTCAAGAATCATCACCTCCCGTGGTGCCTCGTGGCCCTGGAAGCCCAGGTGTGCATGTCTTCCACAAACTCTCCCGGACCCCCAGTCTCCTGACACAGCCAGGCTTGGCTCTGGACACAAGGATGAGCCAGGGCCCGTCCCGGAGGAGCCCCCCCTACCAGGCTGGAGCAGCAGGGAAGGCCGCTGAGAGCCCGTCCTGGTGCGAGGGTCCCGGTGGGACACCTCCAGTGCGTCCATCCATCTCCCACTGCCCCTCCAGGCATCCTGAAGGTCTTGGAGGGAAACGCCCCTCTCCAAGCCTTGTCCATCTCTGTGTCCCGCTCGGTGCCAGGCAGAGGCTCAGAAGCAGAGTGGGCAGGTCCCCGGTCAAGGGGCGGCGGAGCTTCTGGGCCCTTCCCAGGAGGACATGGAGCCCCTGACACACAGCGAAGGAGGGCAGGAGAGTCGTAGGACCGCTGGAGAGTCAGCACCTCCCACGGAGCCATCCCACACGCTCTGCCTGGCGCAGCAGCCCCCAGGCCCTGGCCATGGGGCTCGCCCCAGGCTGGCTCGGTACATTTCGTTCACTTCCACGTAGCAGCCTCGCGGGCTGGTACCCCATACTGGTGTCATACAAGGTCACAGCCGACACCTGGCAGACTGGCCAAGGGGGTGCAGCCTCCCGCCGCTCAGAGGCCGCTGGCCGTGGCTACCGCTCGGGAGCAAAAGGAAGAGCTTGTTTACAAATCGTCCGCTGAAATTTAAGTTGCCAACACGGGCATCAGGCCTCGCCTGCCAGGCCACCCGGATTGGAGGGTAATTTATGAAGATTGCTTTACCTGGGCCGAGTGGGTCTGTGCCTGCGAGTAATTCACACCAGGCTCGTTTCGGATGCAGTCGGAGACCCCGTATTTCACCATGACAATGTAATCACAGAGCCACATTAAAAAGTCATTATTGTTTAGAATCCAGCTTGGTTTGAAAAACACGTACTATAAAATTCAACAGCCTTTGTAAATTACTGAAAGGTTTACTCAAGAATACTAGGTGCGGTGATTCACACAGGGAACTTACCACGTTATTGATTCTGTGGGATTTTGTCGGTTCCTGCATTTATGGTGAATGATTAGTGAGTAACCAGAATAATAAACCCCTCCCTGTTGGTTCATAAATAATGATGAATCGAACTTGCGTCCTCAAATCTCCCAGGCAAACCACTCCCGCTCCAAAGACTCTTGAGTCTCAACTTCGGGGTTGTTTTGCAGAGAGTATGGAAATCAGTCGTCTCGAGGACAGAGGAAGGTGAGAATTTGCTTCTTGGCTTGTCTTGCTTCCGGGTGGCACCCCGGGAGGGGTCGGAAGCAGCGTCTGCCCGGGGACAGTGGCAGCTTAGCCGGGACTCGGCCTTCAGGCTGGCACCCGTCACACAACTCTGGCGAGGTCCGCCCTTGGTGGAGGTCCAGACAGGACTTACGTCTGTACGAGCTCGAAGCCCCTCACACGCCGTGGGAGAGGCTGGGCTCGGGGACTCCGGCTCGGTTGGTCCTGAGAGCTGGGAGCACCTGTGGGTGAGCCTGAGACACGGCGATCATGGGGGGCCCGTAGAAGCTGGGGACCCCGGAGCTGTGCTGTCAGCACACACCTCCACCCCGGGAGACTGAGGCTGGGGCCCCAGCACACAACCACCATCGGTCAGCTTGGGCTGAGAGCCCAGCCGTCCTGCCCCCAGCCCAGGACCTGCCCTCAGCAGCCGGGTTCGCCTGGAACTAGTAGAAAATTTCCGGAAAACTTTCCACGTCAGTCCTTCCTCAGCAGCTCACGGCACAGGTAGCGCATTGAAGACCCAGCAAAGGACTGCAGTGAGGAAGGTGATTCCACAAGTTCAATCGTGTTTCCTGTCGGCTCAGACACACCTTTGACCCGCAGGACACCTGCCCACGCTCACGGGGCTGCACCAACGCGCCTGGGGAACCAAGGGGACTTGGCATCCCGATTGGCGGGTGCCTCACACGTGGACACACGGCGCGTGGCCTCTACACTCGCCCTGCTGCCCCTGGGACACCTCTGGGTGAGACCCACCACCCACCTCGCCCTGCCAGACCCCACAGCTCATCTTCCCAGGGGGACCCAGCTCAGGACCGGAGAACAGGAGCCACTCTCTGGACAAGCGCTAAGCAAAATAGAAACTGAACTTGGAAATGAGCTGGGTTAAACCGACAATGACTTAGACTGAACCGAAAATGGATGGGAAAGGAACAGAAGCCGCATACGAGCTGAACCGAATTGAATTGAGTTGGGAGTGGATTAAGATTGAACTGCGCTAAACACCAAGGGGGGGCGGGTAGGGGGTGTAGAGGTAGACAGGCAGGCCCCCCGCCCACCGAGTCGGAGGAGAGAACTCAGACCAAGGAGGTATTAACCCTGTCTGGCCCTTGCCCTGGGGAATCCTTTTGTCAATATTGCTAATAGGAACTGAAAATTAAAGAAAATGTGTGCTGATGGATTTTCTGTAACATGCACTGATGCAGTCCACAGAGAACGATTCTGGAAAAGCAAATACCTTGACTTTGGAGGTTACCCCGCCTGCGCGCCGAGCCCCTGAGGTGCTCCTGTAATCAGCACCTACACGGGACTTAGGGTTGGGGCACGCTTCGAGCGTTAAGAGCTGGCCACTTTGATCGCGTGCCTTCACGCTGGGCGTTTGCAGACCCTTGGCCACTCCCTTGGGCCGTCAACACACTGGGGTGGGACGCCTGCCCTGAGAGCCTCGGGGCCCTGGGGGTCGCCCCGAGCTTACTGGCTGGAAGGGACACACACGACCGAGGGGTAACGGCGTTCTGACGCAGGGTCACACCCGTCTGCCCAGAGGATGCCAAGAACGCTGTGGGCTTCGCGGGGCCTGATGTGAAAACGCGGTCGGGGTGGATGAGTTGATGCCCCCTCCCCGGAGCGAGAAGCAGCAAGGCTGGCGGTCAGGAGGAGGGGCACAGGCCGAGCAGGGAGGCCAGCGGGGGCAGCCTGGGCTGGAGCAGGCAGGGCGTCGGGGGTGCTGGGCCCAGCGGTGTGACTGGAGCTGGGCGGGGGGCGCACCTGGGGCACCTGAGCCGGCGGCGCCGCTGCCTGAACTCACAAACCATGAGGGCAGGATTCATGGGCAGCAGGGCATGCGGTCGAGAGAGAGTATAAAGGGGAGTAAAAATCAGACCGTGAATCCCCCCCAACCCCGCTCAGCAGGACGGGAAGAAGGTACCACCCACTGCATAACCTTCAGTGACAGTTAGACCTTCATTTCTTGATTTATAAACTTTGACTGTACTTTTGACTTCCTGTGGTGAAAAATGGAGAAATAAACACATTTGTCCATCCTGTGGTCTTACTGTTCCCCGCTCCTCAGTCCTCTTATTTCAGGTATTCTGCTAACTATTTATACCCCTTACACGTCCATCCATGACCAGACCGCACGGCTGTTTTGCCCTTTCTGTGCGGACATGGATAGCATCAGCGCTGGCTGAAGGCGTCTCTGAGTTCTGGAACTTATGTTCTCAGGGAGTCTTCTTCTCGGATGCATGTTTGAAAATTTGAGATCGTTGCCCGCTGCCTCTGTATCTGAGCGACACGTAGGCTGGGTGCAAACCCCCCGACCCCAATTCCAGGAGAAGAGGAGACCCAGAGGGCGTTCTGACCTGTGAGCGTGATTGTTCTGTCTAGATCACCTTTTCGTCCCGAGCAGCACTGACAGCCACGGAAAAGCTGCAGGAAGCGCACAAGGAAATCCCCAGCCCTCCACGGACATTCGCCAGGGGTTGCTATTTTGCCGCACTTGCTTTATTTTTTCTCTACTGGTAGCAGGTTGAATAAGGGTGACGAGACCACTTCACGCGGTGACAGGGACTTGCAGGTGCAGTTGAGCTGAGGACCTCGAGACGGACACTGTCTTGCATCGTCTGCTGGAACCACACGAGCCCTTCCCTGAAGTCGGACACACACAGACGGGACAGGAGAGGCTGAGGGTGAGGCCTTGACTGGCGTTGCTGGCTTTGAAGGTGGCGCAAGGCGGCCCCAGGCCAAGGGGTGTCGGAAACTTCTAGAAGCCAAGAGCGGAACTCGCCTGACCACCATCGAGGACACGGGGGCCTCGGTCCTACAAACGCCGGAGACAACTCTGCCAACACCTGCACAGCCTGGAGGTGATCCCACCCCATCCCCAGGCCTTCTGGAAAGGGACACGGCCAGGCTGACACCCTCGATAGAACCAGTGAGAGCCAAGTCCGCCATCCAGCCTGCAAATCTGTGAGGTGGGAAACGGGCGTTCCTTGAAGCCACTGAGTTTGTGGTGATTTGTCCCAACACCTCTTACCAATGTGATTTGGTCTTATTTTTGCAAGAACTAAATCCGACCGAGGAGAGTTCCGCCCCGTTCCCATGGCCTTGCCCTCCACTGCTTCAGCTCGCACCTCCCGGCGGGACAGACATTCCTTACAGAATCGGACGCAGCAGTGAGATCCAGGGGACGCCACGCAGACCCGGCTCTGGTATTTTCGCACCTAAGTGTTCCCACAGCACAGCCATGCTGGCCGCATTCCAGGGACCGTCCCCATCCCTCCCGCAGCTGTGGGGCTGACCAGGCAGCTGTCCCCTCGGCATGCCCCCTCCTCCACTCTCGGGCTCCTGTGTATAGAGGAGAAGCCAGGAACTGACCTCCCCGGGGACAGGGCTGCCAGACCAGCGCGTCCCCTCCAGCTCCGGACCCACGGCAGGCGGAGGCCCTGCTTGCCCCCGCCCGGAGAGTCCAGGTTTGGGCAGCGTCTGGGGGCGGCCTGCTTTATCACGTCAGGCTCCGGGCCACCGCGCCCTTCTCCTCCCGTACTAGACCCCGTCTTCCAGCTCCGCCTGGACGCCTCTGCCTTCACGAACGGCTGGGACACATCATGCGCGAGTGTGTTTCTGCTCCATTTATGATGTTTCCTCCCCACCCCCGTCCATCCATTCCAGAGGGGGAGCAGTGTGGCTGGTGGGCTCCCCCAGCCCCGTCTGCTTCTGCGTCACCACCATCTCCCCAGGCACGCTGACCTCTCTGCCCTCTGCTTCCTCTGGGTGTCCCCTGCCCTGTCCTCTTGCCCCTTGTCCCACGCTGCGGGTGTAACGTCCACGCATGGCTGTAACATCGCGAGGCCCACCTGTCCCAGCTGGCCTTCCAGCTCCGGGAGCCTCATCCTCTGCCTCACTCAGCCTCAAGTCGGCGGTCGCCCCAGTCTCTCCGCTGCCCCATCTAGTCCCACATAAGCAGAGACTGTCTGTTCTGACTCTGGAGAGATCTCTGGGTCCACATCTCGACTGGGGGACGACCCAGCCTCCCGACTCACGTCCTGGATGCCCCACTATGGTCCTTGGTCTTCCCCAAAGCCACGCGCTCTCACACCCTCTCCGCCATCCTGGAATGCAGGCTCTGCTGGCCCCCGGGTCCCAGCCTCCTCCCAGGCTCCCAGGGACACGTCACAGAGCAAGCCCACCGTTCACCCCTGCCCCTCCACCAGCCCTTCTCCCAGCCCTTAGCAGCAGGCTCTGAAATATCCCCTCTTGGCTGCTTTTCTCCTTGTTTACTGCCCCCCTCGCTCCTTGAAGGGAGGGATGACTCCAAGTCCCAGCGCCTGGCTCTCAGCAGGTGTTCAGTTATTTGTTGAATGAATACGCGTCCTTGAGGCTGTATTCTGCAGTCTCCTCCGCTTGCATTTCTGAAGTGGTTTCTTTTCCTCTTTCATTTCCACCCCGAGCTCTGCTGGCTCACTTTCCATCCCATTATCCTATTCTGCTATCTTAGCATCTTTTGTCTTCTCCTATTTCTTCTGAGTCCCACCCTCCTCCCTGATCTATGTTCTTTGTCCCAGTGTTTTATTATGGGATAGTTTGAACACAAGGAGCAAATGACACAGGATAATTTGTATGCACCGCCCAGACCTAACAGACATTAGCATTCTGCCACATTTGCTTCACATGATGTTTCGAGAAGTGTTACATTAAAATCGAGGGGAGCCCCGTGCATCAAACACCCACCCACCCAATTTCCCTCTCTCCCCCTCGATTGCCTTACTGATCATGCCTTGATATCTTTACTACACTATATCGTGTTGTTTTTTAGTAAAGATATGTGTGTTTTAAGACTTTTCACAAATCGGACCCGGTGTATAACTGCGTCTCTTGTATTTTCTCACACTACACCACGTGTCCAGGTTGGCCCATGTCTGTGAGGCCTCCATCCTAAGAATGCCACGTGGTCCATCTCCACCGGACGCATTCCACTGTTCTGACGGGTCGTGTCGTAAGAGGGGCCGCCCGACATGCACATTTCCGGTTCTTGTGCAAAATGCAACAATGTCCGCAGAATGATAGACGGACTTGCCGGGGGTGGGGGGGGGGGTGGTCTGCCAGGCTCCAGGAGGACACATTCTTGTCAAACGGTAGAGGCAGTGCACCCTCCGAGCTTTGTCCAACAGCTCATTCGTTCACTGCTAACATTCTTACTGCTAGATCCTTAACCTTTGTTAAGGGGACAATTGTAAAACTGCTGCTTTAATTTGCATTTCCCTGACTCCTGGGGAGAAAGTATCGCTGTTCATGTTCATTGGCCGTTCAGTTACCTCTTCTGTTAATTGTGTGGTCATACTCTTGGCCTATTTTTTTTTTTTTTTCTGCTGTACGCGGGCCTCTCACTGCTGTGGCCTCTCCCATTGCGGAGCACAGGCTCCGGACGCGTAGGCTCAGCGGCCATGGCTCACGGGCCCAGCCACTTCGCGGCATGTGGGATCTTCCCGGACCGGGGCACAAACCCGTGTCCCCTGCATCGGCAGGCGGACTCTCAACCACTGCGCCCCCAGGGAAGCCCTCCTTGGCCTATTTTAATTTATTTATTTTTTGTATTGTCTTATTGATTATTATGAGCTGTTTATATATGCTGGATAATAATCATTTGTCTGTTAAGTTTATAGAAAATAATTCCTCATGGTCTGTGGCTTGTTTTTCTTTTAACATTTAACTTTATTAATGGTGGCTTTTGTTGTACAGAAGCTACTAATTATAAGGTAGTCAAATTTATCAAACTTCAGTTTTATGATTTGTGTTTGCATGTCTTGCTTAAGAAATTTTTCTGTCCCTGACGTCATAAAGCCATTTTCCTATAGTTTTTTTTTTCAATGTTCTAAAGTTTGGCATTTCAAATGTAGGACTTTAACCCATATGAAATTTATTCTCTGTACAGAAATAGATCATGATCTGAATTATTTTACTTTTCTACTGGTGGCAAGTGGCTGCCTGCTGATCTGTAGCTACCTCTGGTGCGTCCCGTTTTCACATGTGCACAGGTCTGCTTTGGGGCTTTGCTCTGTTCCATGGACCTGTCTGTTCGTGCAGTCTATTGTAGCCATGGCCAGAGCCTTGACATTGGTGGAACAAGTCCCCTTCTGCTCCTTCTTCAAACTTGGCTTGACTATACGTGGTCCTTCAGTATTCCACGTGAAGCAGAAATTCACTTGAACAGGTGCCATGAAGAACGCTGCTAGGAGTTCAGATGAAATTGCATTTAATTTATAGATTATTTTACAAGAGAACCGAACACTTAAAACTGAGTTTTCCTACCCATGCTACGTTTCTCCCACAGTTAAATCTTCCCCGCTATCCTCCAGTAAAATTGTACTGTTTTCTCACTTGAGGTGTTGCACATCTTTCTCTACTGCTAATCAATAGTTCTATTGCTATTGTGGATGGCATGTTTTTTCTTTGCACTTTTCAATTAATAATGGCTGTTAGGTAACCATGCCATGGATTTTTTATATCCTTATATCAAACCTTATTAGTTCTAACTGTAAAGTTTCTTAGAAAATTTCTTTACGTAGAAAGTTACTTTGTCTACATAAATGGCGACTCGTGTCTCCTTTCCAATCCTCATCCCCACTTTTCTTCCTGTCTTGTAACACGGGCCAGAGTAATAGCTGTGAGAGACATCAGCTCCCCAGGTCCCAACCTCGGTGGGTTGCATCTGAAGTTTTCATGGAAGCCTGGGGTCTGCTGCGTTTGTAGCAGTTGCCCTTCACCTGTTAAGGTCGCCCTTGTATCTCTAATTATCCAAGAGTTTCCACCATGAAGGGGGTGGGGTTAAATCCAGTCTGCATCCTCTGAAATGACCCTGAGCTTCTCTCTTATGATCTGCTGATGAAGTGAACTACACAAGATTTCCTGGCACTATTTTATGCTTACGTTCCTGGAACAAAACCTACTTGGTCATAGTGATTCCCCCGCTCTTCCCTCCTGGTGTGTGACCAGTCAGGATGGCCATGCGCCCATTCTCTGGTACCCACTGGCGGCCCCCCAAACCCTGTGGCTCTGGTTATCCCCACCCTGCCCCCACCCAGGAAGCTCACTGGACAAACTCTGAGAGGAGACTGGAGCCCTTATCCAAGGATTTATAGCCAAAGACGTTCCCATATTGAAATAAAAAATAGTAACTGGTCCAGTGAGGAGGTAGACTTATTTCTGTCCAAAGCAAAGGGTTGGTGGAAGTATGTCTGTTCCACCAAATAAGCAGCCCTGTTACTGCTGGGCTCAGAGCCCAGGGATCCCAGGCCCTTCTGGGGTCTCTGACTGCCCTCCTTCCCAGCCCCAGGGCCCCAGGGCTTGCCTCCTCTGCACTGCCATCCTCCACTCGTCTCTGGGAGGATGAGTCCACAGCACCTGCAGTGCACACTGTCTCCCCCAACCCACCCTGTGGCCCCCCCAATGGGCTCAGGTTTCCCAGGCAATGGTACACAATGGGCATAACATAGCAATGGGATGGGGTGGTGGCCAGGCTTCTGGAACCTCCACATCATATCTCTTTCTTCTGCTCCCCCCAAAAGGAAGAAGTACTGTCCAGGGTAGAGGATGTGAGCTGAACTCAGTCATCAACTTGGGGTGCCTGGGTGTGCAGGTGAGGAAATGGTCAGATGTGTCCATGGGTCCGCAGCTCGTAGAAAAGATCTGACTCATAAAAAAGATGTCTGACTCGCTTACGTACGGATCACGGGCCAAGGGTGAGTCGATGAAGGGAGAAAGGAAGGAAGGAGCCAGGAAATAAATCAGTCCTTCTTAAATCTGACAGTACTGTGATCAGTTGTTTATTCCCTGAGTCTCCAGCCGTCTCTCCCTGACATTATGGACTCACCATCGAGGTGCTCAGACCATGTTCTGGGAGATGGCTCCAAGTGTCCTTAGATTTCTCCCTCAGCCATTCTCATTACTCTGCTCTAATGGTCCCTGGCAGGGCACTGCTGTGGGAGAGAAAAGCTATCTCTTTATGTCACTTTGTTGCAGAGTTTGTGACTCAAAACATTAACTGACCGATGTGTAGAACACGTCATCCTTGATGGAATTGGAGATGTGCTTTCCTTTGGAAAGTTCCAGAAACAAGTGGCTTTGGCTTTGGTCCTCATGGGGACAACCTGGTCTCTTTATCTCATTCAAGGCATAGAGTTGGCATGTCTGAGAGAGGTCTGATGTGACTTTCCAGGTTAAATGGTGGGAAGAATATTCTGGAAGCATAGCTTTGTCCTCTCCACTCTCAAATCTATCTATCCACCTCCCCTGAAATGGATCCTGCCTCCCAGGTGGCCCTGGAATGGTAGGAAGAGATTGAAAGATGGAAGCAGCTTAGGAGACCACTGGGTTGGCACCGTACCTATTTCTACACCACCAGACACAGCAGAGTCCACCCCCTGCAGAACTGCTGTGTGTAGGTAACACAACAATCGCTTCTGAGCCCCAGGGAACCAAGAAAGAAAATACCCCAAACAAGGCAGGTGGAGGAGGGCAACCACAAGAGACAAAAATCAGTCTCTTGTGTCCCAAAAGAACACATGTTGCTGATAGAGAGGAGACAGGAAAAGTAGAGTAAAACGATGACAATAAAAGACACTTAAGTAGCTTCAAGGGCAGTGCACACTTGTTACTGGAGTTAACAAGAAGAATTTCAGTGGACAGATTGAAGGATAGCATGGTCGTCTTTTAGACCCAAGTCAGTGGGCTGGAAGATGAAGTATAAAAAATATGAGCAAAGAGCAAACATATAAAGAGAAAGAAATTCTGATACAACAAAGGACTTTGAGGATAGATGTAGGAACCCAAACATGAGAAAAATTAGAGGTATTTTATAGAATGACCCTCACTTGAAATTTGTCTGATGCTCTTCTCATGATTAGGCTGGAGCTGTGGGTTTGGGGGAGGAAGACCACAGAGATGAAGAACGATCCTCATCACATTGTATGAAGGGTACATGCTGCCAACATGACTTATCACTGTCAATGTTGACCTTCATCACCCAGCTGAGGTAGTGCTTGTCAGGTTCCTCCACTATTTCACTTTAAAATTTACTTTTTTTCACACTTTGAATACTTTATTCTTTGTAAGGAAGTCACTATGAGCAGCCCATACTTAAGGAGGGAGAAGAACAAATTATTTACATTGTTATTTAGAATTTTTTTACACAGGACATTTGTTTCTTCTTCTCCATTTATGTATTTATTCAATCATTTACTTATACCAGTATGGACTCATAGATATGTATTTTATGCTTTGGGTTATAAACTTATACTGCTTTATTTTGATGCTTAAATTTTTCTAGCTTTGGCCATCAGAAGCTCTTTCAGTGGGCTCCTGTGTAACTTGAACATAAACCCATCATTGTGGGGTTTTTAAACACTCATATTTCCTGGCACTACAGGGCATTCCCGGCTCCTCTTGTATAAGCCCTGCCCCAACCCTATAATCAGCCTTTCTCCAAGGATCTCTGGTTCCTTTTGCTGGTATTAGAATGGTATTCGAAGCCAAGATCTAGGAATTAGGTGTGTTTATTGTGACTGGGACGCCACTGGAAATTCTTGAGTTAAAAAGTACAAGACGTAGGGCTTCCATGGTGGCGCAGTGGTTGAGAGTCCGCCTGCCGATGCGGGTTCGTGCCCCGATCCCGGAAGATCCCACATGCCGCGGAGCGGCTGGGCCCGCGAGCCATGGCCGCGGAGCCTGTGTGTCCGGAGCCTGTGCTCCGCAACGGGAGAGGCCACAGCAGTGAGAGGCCCGCGTACAGCAAAAAAAAAAAAAAAGTACAAGACGTAAAATGAAAAATCACTAAAGAGGCTTAACACTATATTTGGGCTGGCAGAAGAAAGAATCAGTGAACTTATTAGTAAATCAATAGAGATCATGTAATTTGAGGACTAGAGGGGAAAAAATGAAGAGAAATGAACAGAGTCTCAGTGGAATGTGGAACACCATTAAGAACACCAACATAGGGCTTCCCTGGTGGCGCAGTGGTTGAGAGTCCGCCTGCCGATGCAGGGGACACGGGTTTGTGCCCCTATCCCGGAAGATCCCACATGCCGCGGAGCGGCTGGGCCCGCGAGCCATGGCCGTGGAGCCTGTGTGTCCGGAGCCTGTGCTCCGCAACGGGAGAGGCCACAGCAGTGAGAGGCCCACGTACAGCAAAAAAAAAAAAAAAGTACAAGACGTAAAATGAAAAATCACTAAAGAGGCTTAACACTATATTTGGGCTGGCAGAAGAAAGAATCAGTGAACTTATTAGTAAATCAATAGAGATCATGTAATTTGAGGACTAGAGGGGAAAAAATGAAGAGAAATGAACAGAGTCTCAGTGGAATGTGGAACACCATTAAGAACACCAACATAGGGCTTCCCTGGTGGCGCAGTGGTTGAGAGTCCGCCTGCCGATGCAGGGGACACGGGTTTGTGCCCCTATCCCGGAAGATCCCACATGCCGCGGAGCGGCTGGGCCCGCGAGCCATGGCCGTGGAGCCTGTGTGTCCGGAGCCTGTGCTCCGCAACGGGAGAGGCCACAGCAGTGAGAGGCCCGCGTACAGCAAAAAAAAAAAAAAAAAAAAAGAACACCAACATATGTATAATGGGAGTACCAGAAAAGGACAGAAAAACTACTTGAAGAAGCAATGGCCAAAAACGTCCAAAATCTGATGAAAAACATTAAATTCATATCCAAGAAACTCCATATTACAAGTATAAACACAAAGAGATACACACCCAAATCCATCATAACCAAAACATTGAAGACAAAGGAAATAAAATCTTGAAAGCAGCAAGAGAAAACTAATTCATCATATATAAAGGAACCCTGATAAAAATAACAGCTCACTTAGAAACAATGGAGACCAGATTATTCAAAGTGCTGAAAGAAAAATCTGCCAACAACAAGTCTCATATCCAGCAAACCTATCTTTAAAATATGAAGGTGCGGGGCTTCCCTGGTGGCGCAGTGGTTGAGAGTCCGCCTGCCGATGCAGGGGACGCGGGTTCGTGCCCCGGTCCGGGAAGATCCCACATGCCACGCAGCGGCTGGGCCCGTGAGCCATGGCCGCTGAGCCTGCGCGTCCAGAGCCTGTGCTCTGCAACGGGAGAGGCCACAACAGTGAGAGGCCCGCGTACAGCAAAAAAAAAAAAATAAAAAATAAAATAAAAAAATAAAAAAATAAAAAAATAAAATATGAAGGTGCGGAGCTTCCCTGGTGGCACAGTGGTTGAGAGTCCACCTGCTGATGCAGGGGACATGGGTTCATGCCCCGGTTTGGGAAGATCCCACATGCTGTGGAGCAGCTGGGCCCGGGAGCCATGGCTGCTGAGCCTGTGCGTCCGGAGCCTGTGTTCTGCAACGGGAGAGGCCACAACAATGAGAGGCCCACGTACCACTAAAAAAAAAAAAAAAAAAAAAATGAAGGTGAGATAAAGGTATTCCCAAATAAAAACTGAGGTAGTTAGCTGTTAACAAATATATTTTCTAAGAAATATCAAAGAAGTTCTTCAGACTGAAATCAAGTAACACAAGACTGTCATTCAAATCCACACAAACAAAAGCATCAGTATAGGTAATTACTTTGATAATAACAAAAGACTGTATACTTATATATTTTTCCTTTTTTCTTGACTTACTTAAAAAGAAATTTCATAAAACAATGTGTCTGTAATTGTATTTTGGGGTCTAATCATAGACATGTAATATATTTGATAATAACAGCACAAAAGTGGTGGGGAAAAACTGTATGGGTGAAAAGCTACATTGCAGAAAAGAAGACATGAGATATTAATTCAAATCCAAACAAAGAAATGAAGCAAATTTAAAAAGGTAAATAAAAAGGTTAACATAACAAAATCTATAAATATATACTTGTTCTCCATTCTCTTAGCTTCTTTAAAAGACATAATATAAAAATCACATGATCATTTCAATAGAAGCTGAAAAAGCTTTTGACAAAATTCAGCATACACTTATGATAAAAATTCTCAACAAAGTGGGTATAGAGAGAACATAGAGAAAACAACATGATAAAGGCCATATATGACAAGCCCACAGCTAACATCATACTCAACAGTGAAAAGCTGAAAGCATTTCCTGTAAGACCAGGAACAAGATGAGGATGCCCACTCTCACCACTTTTATTCAAGCATAGTATTAGAAGTCCTAGCCACAGCAATAAGAGAAGAAATAGAAATAAAATGAATCCCAGTTGGAAAGGAAGAAGTAATCCTGTCACTATTTGCAGATGATATGAAACTATACATAGAAAATCCTCAAAATGCCACAAAAAAATTACTATGGCCCAACAATGAATTTGGTAAAGTTTCAGGATACAAAATTAACAATTTATTGACTGGAAATGAATCAATACATTTTTACAGAGTGATACAATTAACATCGCCATGCAAAGTTGTTAGAGCTTAAAATTGATTGGGACTTACCTGGTGGTCCAGTGGTTAAAGACTTCGCCTTCCAATGCAGGCGGTGCGGGTTCAATCCCTAGTTGGGGAGCTAAGATTCCACGTGCCTTGTGGCCAAAAAACTAAAACATAAACCAGAAGCAATAGTGTAGCAAATTCAATAAAGACTTTAAAAATGGTCCACATTAAAAAAAAATCTTAAAAAAAATTGATCAAGGGGGCTTCCCTGGTGGCACAGTGGTTGAGAGTCCGCCTACTGATTCAGGGGACGCAGGTTCGTGCCCCGGTCTGGGAGGATCCCACATGCCGCGGAGCGGCTGGGCCCGTGAG
Organism: Mesoplodon densirostris; assembly: GCF_025265405.1. Lineage (NCBI taxonomy): Eukaryota > Metazoa > Chordata > Mammalia > Artiodactyla > Ziphiidae > Mesoplodon > Mesoplodon densirostris. Next base: position 2,169,146 of record NC_082664.1, on the reverse strand, counting down.
CCATGGCTGCTGAGCCTGCACATCCAGAGCCTGTGCTCCTCAACGGGAGAGACCACAACAGTGAGAGGCCCACATACCGAAAAAAAAAAATTGATCAAGGTTCATTATACAACTTATGATTGTCTTTATCATTCACATTTTGCTCCTTTAGGTTTTTATTCCAACCTTGTGTATATTGTAAATGCAAGTTTATTACCATAAAAATTTCAAAAATGATGCATCGCAAAATTTTGAGTAAAGAATTTTGGGGGGAATTTTATGCAGATACTTTCTCTGATTGTCCGAGTGACACATATACTAGTGTCTCGGAAGATGACAGTTCTTCAGAACATAGTTCTGATTCAGATGATGTGACTATTAGACCAACAAAAAGACAGAAAACCTTAATGATTGACTCTGATACGGAAAGTGAAAATGAAACTCCTGGTGCTGTGGAATGTTCCTTTGCTTCTACAGAAGAGTGGATTGAGGACAACATTTCACGAAAATTAGAAGACTTTACAGATGTGTCAGGTACAACTGTAGAATGTAATAACCCACAAAGAGTGAAATAACAGAATTCATTTTTGGTAACATCTTTTTTGAGTTGGTCACTTCTCAAACAAACTTGTATCACCAACAGAATGAAAGGTCATATAAAAAGTGTGATAAGGCTTTAAAATGGACTGATGTAACCAATAGTGACATGAAGAAGTTTCTTGGATTAATAATTTTTTAAATAAATTTATTTCTTTATTTATGGCTGCTTTGTGTCTTCATTGCTGTGCGTGGGCTTTCTCTAGTTGTGTCGAGAAGGGGCTACTCTTCATTGCGGCGTGCGAGCTTCTCATTGCGGTGGCTTCCCTTGTTGCGGAGCATGGGCTCTAAGCGTACGGGCTTCAGTAGTTGTGGCATGTGGGCTCAGTAGTGCGGCTCACATGATTAGTTGCTCCGTGGCATGTGGGATCTTCCCATACCAGAGCTCAAACCCGTGTCCCCTGCATTGGCAGGTGGATTCTTAACCACTGTGCCACCAGGGAAGTCCCTGGATTAATAATTTTGATGGGACAAATAAGAAAGTCGCACTGGAAAGAATATTGGTCAACTGATCCCTTACTTGAAATACCTATCTTTCCAAAGATTATGATGAGAAAAAGGTTCAAACAAATAATGACATTTCTTCACTTTAACGATAACTCAGAAACTCCACTTCCTGCAGACAGATTTTCAAAAGTTAAACCTCTTTTGGATTACTTTCTACCAAAATTTCAATCGATCTACATACCCAAACAAGAGCCATCACTTGAGGAAGCAATAATAAAGTGGAGAGGACAACTCAGATTCAAAAACTATAATCCCAGAAAACTTACAAAATATGGCATTTTGGTCAAGATGGTTAGCGAAAGTGAAACTGGATATGTATGCAACCTTGAGATTTAGATGGGTGAAGGAAAGAAACTACAAGAAACAATATTATCAGTCCTACAACCTTGTCTTGGTTCATGGCATCGTATTTACCAAGACAATTATTACAACAGTGTGTTCACATCCAAAATATTATTGAAAAATAAAACCAGAGTTTGTGGGACTATAAGGGAAAATCAATGTCTACCAAACCAATTAAAAGAGAAATCTAAAAATCTACAGAGGGGGGAAATGACATTCTTATGGAAGGGAGAAGTGATTCTTCTTATATGGAAAGACAAGAGGCTATGGTAACAACTATTCATGCTGTCTCCATAGCATCTACAGGAAAGGAAGACAGGAGGACTGGCCATCAGATAACTAAGGCCCCTTGTATATTAGAGTATAATAAATATATGAAAGGAGTTGATTGATCCAATCAATATCTGGTAAACTTCAATATCCTCCAGAAAACACGAAAATGGTATAAGGAAGTGGGTTTCTATTTGAGCAATTGCGGTTTATTCAATGCATTTAAAATTTATTGTAGCCTTAATGCACAGAATAAAATGACTTAGACAAGCAATTTTTGTTAGCAGTATCTAGAGAATGGGTAACTGACCATCCTGGTGAATGTACTGGTAGTCCCGCACCTGGTCCTTCTTGTGGTGTTTCTAAAAGAGCCCCCTGCAAAGATCTACCTTGTCAACTATCAAGTAAAATAAAAGAACATATTCTAGAGGAAATAATACCCACAGGACTGAAAAAAAATGTCGCCAGAAAGTGCAGAGTCTGCTCTTCCAGGGGAAAGCACAGTGAAACATGGTATATTTGTAATCGATGTTCTCTTCCCCCGCACAGAGGTGCCTGCTATACTGCTTATCACACTCTATTGAAATATTAGAATGCTTTACTAAGACATGTACAAAGTTTCAAATAAATGCATTAAATGCAAAAAAAGTTGTTTATATTTACTCAAATTCAGATGTTTCAATAATCACTTACATAACAAATTGCTGGCCACAGGCATTAGTTTCTGCAAAAATACCCCAGTTAATAATGTGTTAATATACAGAAATCTGTTGCATTTCTATACACCAACAATGAACTATCAGAAAGAGAAATTAAGAAAACAATCCCATTTACAATCACATTCAAAAGAATAAAATACCTAGGAATAAATCTAACAATGGAGGTAAAAGACTTGTACTCTGAAAACTATAAGATACTGATGAAAGAAATTGAAGACAACACAAACAGATGGAAAGATACACTGTGTTCATAGATTGGAAGAATCAATATTATTAAAATGACAGCTCCATCCAAGGCAATCTACAGACTCAATGCAATCCCTATCAAAATGCCAATGGTATTTTTCACAGAACCAGAACAAATAATTCTAAACTTTGTATGGAAACACAAAGACCCCGATTAGCCAAAACAGTCTTGAGAAAGAAGAACAGAGCTGGAGATACCATGCTCCCTGATTTCAAACTATACTACAAAGTGACAGTCATCCAAACAGTGTGGTATTGGCATAAAAACAGACACATAGATCAATGGAACAGAACAGAGAGCCCAGAAATGAGCCCACACTTATATGGGCAATTAATCTACAACAAAGGAGACAAGAATTTGCAATAGGGAAAAGACTGCATCTTCAATAAATGGTGTTGGAAAAACCAGACAACTTTCAAAAGAATCAAACTGGACTACTTTCTCACACCATATACAAAAATAAACTCAAAATGGTTCAAAGACTTAAATGTAAGTCCAGAAACCTTAAAACTTCTAGAAGAAAACATCAGCAGTATGCTCTTTGACATGAGTCTTAGTAATTTATTTTAATATGTCTCCTCCTCAGGTAAAGGAAACAAAAGCAAAAATAAACAAATGGGAGGACTTCCCCAGTGGCCCAGTGGTTAAGACTCTGTGCTTCCATTGCAGGGGCATGGGTTCGATCCCTGTTTGGGGAAGTTCCACATGCCCTGCAGTGTGGCAAAAAATTAAAATTAAAAAAATAAGCAAATGGGAGTACATCATACTAAGAAATTTTTGCACAGTGAAGGAAACTATTAAAAAGCCAAACAGGCCAGACTTCACTGGTGGTTAAGAATCTACCTTCCAGTACAGGGGACACCGGTTCAATCCCTGGACAGGGAACTAAGATTCCACATGCCGTGGGGGAACTAACCCTGCACACCACAACTACTGAGCCCACGTGCTCTGGAGCCCATGCACCACAACTAGAGAGAAGCCCATGCACTGCAATGAAGAGCCTGCATGCCGCATCTAAGAGCTGACACAGCCAAATAAATAAATAAATATTTTTTTAAAAGAAAGTGTATCACTTTCATTTTAAAAAAAAAGGCCACCTACAGAATGGGAGAAGATATTTGCAAATAATATATTCAATAAGGGGTTAATATCCAAAATATACAAAGAACCTATACAACTCAATACCAAAAAACAAACAACCCAATTTAAAAATGGGCAGAGAGGGCTTCCCTGGTGGTGCAGTGGTTGAGAGTCCACTATCGATGCAGGGGACACGGGTTCGTGCCCCGGTCTGGGAAGATTCCACATGCCACAGAGCGGCTGGGCCCGTGAGCCATGGCCGCTGAGCCTGCGTGTCCAGAGGCTGTGCTCCACAACAGGAGAGGCCACAGCAGTGAGAGACCCGTGTACCACAAAAAAAGAAAAAAAAATAGGCAGAGGACCTGAAGAGACATTTTTCCAAAGAAGACAAACAGATGGTCAACAGGCACATGAAAAGATGCTCAACATCACTAATCATCAGGGAAATGCAAATCAAACCACAGTGAAATATCACCTCACAACTATCAGAATGGCTATTATCAAAAAGACAACAAATAACAAGGATGTGGAGAAATGGGAACCCCTGTGTACTGTTGGTGGAGATGGAAATTGGTTCAGTCATTGTGGGAAACAGTATGGAAATTCCACAAAAAATTTAAAATTCCACTCCTGCGCATTTATCTAAAGAAAACAAAAACAATAATTGAAAAGATATATGCCTCCCTATGTTCATTGCAACATTATTTTCAATAGCCAAGATATGGAAGCAACCTAAGTGACAAGCGACAGATGAATGGATAAAGAAGACATAATGTATATATACAATGAAATATTATCCAACCATAAAAAATTGTGAAATCTTGCCATTTGCGAGAACATGGGTCGACCTAGAGGGTATTATGCTAAGTGAAATAAGTTAGAAAAAGAAAGATAAATACTGTATGATTTCACTTATATGTGGAAAAACAAATGAACAAACATAACAAAACAGAAATAGAGTTATAGACACAAAGAACAAATAGGTGGCTGCCAGAGGGGAGGGGACTGAATGGGGAAAGAAATAGGTGATGGAAATTAAGAGGGACAAACTACTAGCTGCAAAATAAATGAGGCACGGGTATGAAAGGTACAGTGTGGGAAAAACAGTCAATAATTATGTGATATCTTTGTATGGTGACAGATCATAACTAGTCTTTTTCATAGTGATCTCTCTGAAATGTACAGAAATACCAAATCTTTATGTTGTATAACAGGAACTAACATAGTGTTGTAGGTCAATTATGCTTCAAAAACAAACAAACTCATAGAAAAAGAGATCAGATTTATGGTTAGCAGAGGCAGAGGTGAATATCAAAATGTACAAACTTCCAGTTATAAGGTAAATAAGTACTAGGGATGTGAGGTACAGCATGATAAGGACAACCAACACTGCTGAGTGTTATAATGACAATCGTTAAAGAGTAAACCTTAAGAGTTCTCATCACAAGAAAAAAATCTTCCATTTCTTTAATTTTGTGTCTATGTGAGATGATGCTAAATTTATTGTGCTAATCATTTCATGACTCATGCAAATGAAATCATTATGTTGTACACCTTAAACTTATACTGTGCTGCGTGTCAAATATATCTCAACAAAACTGGAGGAAAAAAGACATGACTATATAAGTAATAATTTTAGCAATGTATTGTTGGGTTTACAATATATGTGGGTGTAAGATATATAATAATAGTACAAAAAAGGGGAGGCCATGAAGCAATGTAAGAGTAAAGTTGCTGTATTTTCCTGGAACTAAGAATAAATCTGAACTAGATTCTGATAAATTAAGGTAAATAACTCAAATATGTAATTTTTAAATTTTAAAGGAATTAATGATTCCTCATGTTGCATTAGAAAACAACCACTTTATACAAAATAAAGCAATAAAGAAATGAGGAACAAAAATAGCATGAGACATAGAAAACAAAAAGCAAAATGGCAGATGCAAATCTAATCATATCAGTAATAACTTTAAATGTGAATAAATTAAACAATCCAATCAAAAGGCAGAGATCGTCAGATTGTCTAAAAAATAAACCAAGATCCAGCTATATGTTGTCTACAAGAGACACATTTATATTCAAAGATGCAAATAGGTTGAAAGAAAGAATGGAAATGTAACATGTAAATAATCAAAAAAGTGTTGGCGTGGTTATACTATAATCAAACAAAATAGACTTTAAAACAAACAAACAGACAAAAAACATTACCAGAGATAAAGAGGACCATTTCACAGTGATAAAAGGGTCATTCCATCGGGAACATATAAATACTTTAAACACATATGCAACAAGGAACAGACTCCAAAAATATGTGAAGTAAAACTGAGCAGAACTGAAGGGAGAAATAGACAATTCAACAGCAAAAGTTGGAGACATCAATACCCCACTTTCAACATTGGGTAGAACAACTAGGCAGAATATCAATAAAGAAAAGAAGACTTAACAACATTATAAACTCAACAGACCTAGAAGACATCTGTACAACACTCCACCCAGAAACAGTAGAACACACATTCTTCTCACTACACATGAAACATTCTTCAGAATAGACCATGTGCTAGCCTATATAACAAACCTAAGTAAAGTTAAAAGGGTTTAAATGATACAAAGTATTTTCCCCAACCACACTGAAATTAGAAATCAATAAGGAAATTCATAAATTCACAAATACATGGAAATTAATCAATACATTCTTAAATAACCAATCGATCAAAGAAGAAATCTCAAGGGAAATTAGAAAATACGTTTACACTAATAAAAATGAAAACATAATATACCCAAACTTATGAGATGCAACTAAAGTAAGTAAAGATGCTCAGATGGAAATTTATAGCTATAATCACCTATAAGAAAAAAATATGATCTCAAATCAATAACTTACACTTCCACCTTAAGAAATTAGAAAAAAAAGTAAACCAAGTCCAAAGCAAGCAGAAGGAAGGAAATAATAAAGATTATAAATAGATGAAATAGAGAATACAAAATATTAGAAAATGGGAATAAAACCAAAAGTCTGTTCTTTTGAAAACAAGTTTAGTTCTTTGAAAAGATAAGCAAAAGTGACAAATCTTTATATATACTGACCAAGAAAACAAGAGAGAAGATTCAAACTAATAAAATGAGGAATTAAAAGGGGGCATCATTACTGATCTGTAATGATAAAAGATTATGGGAATACTATAAACAACCATATGTTAACAAATTAGATAACTTAGATGAAATGGACAAAATTCTAGAAAGAGATAAACCTCCAAAACTAACTTAAGATGAAGCAGAAATCTTAACAGACTTATAACAACAGATTGAATTAGAAATCAAAAATTTCCCACAAAGAAAAGCCCAGGTCCAGTAGGTTTACTGGTGAATTCTACCGAAAGTTCAAAGAATATAAATCCTTTATAAACTCTTCCAAAAAGATGGAAGAGGAGAAAACACTTCCCAACTCATTCTATGAGGCCAGTTTTAACCTGATACAAAAACTTGACAAAGACATCACAAGAAAATTATAGATCAGTATCCCTAGGGAATTCTCTTGTTAATATAGATGGTAAAATTCTCAATAAAGTAACAGCAAACCGAATCCAGCAACATCTAAAAAGGATTATACACCATTACCAAATGAGACTTATCCCAGGAATGCAAGGTTGACTTACCATACAAAAATCAATTAATGTAATGCACCACATTAAGAGAATAAAGAGCAAAATTCACATGACCATCTCAATAGATACAGAAAAAGTACTTAGCAAAATCAATACTCTTCTGTGATTTAAAAAAATTCAACATTCTAAGAATAAAAGAGAATTTCCCTAACCTGATAAAAGGCAAGTTCAAGAAACTCACAGCTAACTTCATACTTAATGGTGAAAGATTGAAAGCCTTTCCTCCTAAGATCAGAAATAAGACAAGGATGTCCGCTCTTGCTATTTTTATTCAACATTGTACCAGAGGTTCTAGCCAAGGCAACTAGGCAAGAAAATGAAATAAAAGGCATTCAGATTAGAAAGGAAGTAAACTATCTTTATTTGCAGTACTATGTGTATTTTAAAAAATCCTAAGGAACCCACAAAAAGCTGCTATAGTTAATAAACAAGTTCAGCAAGTTTGCAGGACACAAGATTGATATACAAAACTCAATTGTTAATCTGTACACTAACAGTGAACAATCCAAAAACAAAATTAAGAAAACAATTCCTTTTATAGTAACATCAAAAAATAAAATGTTTAGGAATTAATTTAACAAAAGAAGTGCAAGACTTGCACACTGAAAACTACATTATTGAAAGAAATTGAAGACAATTAAAAGAAATAAAAAGACATTCAAAGCTTATGGATTAGAAGGCTTAATATTGTTAAGATGGCAATACTCCCCAAATTGATCTACTGATTCAACATAATTTCTATCAAAATCTCAGCTGACATTTTTACAGAAATTGACATAATTGAAATCCTAAAGTTCATATGTAAAGGCAGGGGACCCAGAATATCAGAGGTAAAAAGTTTTGAAGATAAGTAGAGTTGGAGGACTCACACTTTATGATTTCAAAACTTACTACAAGCCTATAGGTATAAAGACAGTATGTTATTGGCATGAGGATAAATATATGGATCAATGGAATAAAACTGAGAGTTCAGAAAATAATCTTTACATTTATAGTCAACAAATTTCAATCAAAAAATTGATTTCCAAGACAATTAAGTAGAGGAAAGTATAATCTTTTGAATAAATGGTGTTGGAACAGCCATATGTCCATTTACAGAAGAATGAACTTGGACCACTAATTCATACCATACATCAAAATTAAAATTCAAAATGAATCATAGACCAAAATGTAAAAGATGAAATTATACAACTCTTAGAAGAAAACATGAGTAAATTTTCATGACCTTACATTAGGCAATGATTCCTTAGATATGACACCAAAAGCACAAGTGGCAAAAGAAAAATAGCTGAATTATACCAAAATGTACCACCTTGGGAATTCCCTGGCGGTCCAGCAGTTAGAACTTCGCGCTTCCACTGCAGGGGGCACGGATTCGATCCCTGGTCAGGGAACTAAAATCCGGCATGCTGCGCAGCATGGCCAAAAAATTAAAAATTAATGAATGAATGAATGAATTTTTTTAAATTGGGTTTTAAAACCTTTATGCTACAAAGGATACCATCAATAAAGTGAAAGTACAACCCACAGAATGGGAGAAAATATTTGCAAATCATATATCTGATTAGGGACTTGTATTCATAATACATAAAAAACCCTTACAACTCAATAATAAAAAGATAAATAGCCTAATTAAAAACGGGCAAAGGATTTTAACTGACGTTTCCCCAAAGATGTACAAATGGCCAATAAGCACAAGAAAAGCTGCTCTATATCATTACTTATTAAGGAAATGCAAATCAAAACCACAGTGAGATTCCACCTCACACTCACTAGACAGCTAGAATCAAAAACACAGATAATAACAAGTGTAGGTGAGGATGCGGAGAAACTGGAACTCTCATAATTTGCTGGTGGGAATGTAAAAGTGTGCAGTTGCTTAGCAAAACAAAATCTGGAAGTTTCTTAAAATGCTAAACATAGATTTACCATATGATTCAGTAATTCTATTCTTAAGTGTATGTACCCAAGAGAAATGACCTAAATGTAAGACCAGACACTATAAAACTCTTAGAGGAAAACATAGGAAAAACACTCTTTGACATAAACCACAGCAAGATCTTTTTTGACCCACCTCCTAGAGTAACGGAAATAAAAACAAAGATAAACAAATGGGACTTAATTAAACGTAAAAGCTTTTGCACAGCAAAGGAAACCATAAACGAGACAAAAAGACAACCCTCAGAATGGGAGAAAGTATCTGCAAATGAAACAACAGACCAAAGATTAATCTCCAAAATATACAAACAGCTCATGGAGCTCAAAAAAACCACAAACAATCCAGTTAAAAAATGGGTGGGGCTTCCCTGGTGGCGCAGTGGTTGAGAGTCCGCCTGCCGATGCAGGGGACACGGGTTCGTGCCCCGGTCCGGGAAGATCCCACATGCCGCGGAGCAGCTGGGCCCGTGAGCCATGGCCGCTGAGCCTGCGCGTCCGGAGCCTGTGCTCCACAACAGGAGAGGCCACAACAGTGAGAGGCCCGTGTACAGCAAAAAAAAAAAAAAAGCTATCTAGAATGAAAATGACAGTCCAGGGCTATTATCTGTGAGATACACAAACAATCCGATAGAAAAATGGGCCAAGAGTATGAATTCACTAACGAGTAAATTCGAATGGCAAAGAGCATACGGACAGTGCTCACAATCATTAATAGTCAGAGAAATGCAAATCAAGTCCCAGTGAGCTCTCACTTAGAATACAGGAATGACCTAACGGGATGCAAAGCAAGAGCAAGGTCCTGCCCCACGGGAGGGAGACAGGCATCTGACAGCATGTGTGGGAAGTGCTCTAGTAACAACAGCGCAAAGAACCATCTGTGCTCTTTCACCCCAAATCCCAGTCTATACTGGTTTGCTCGGCAGCTGTCACAAAGTGCCACAGACATTTGAACAGCAGACATTTATTGTCCCCCAGTCCTGGAGGTTGGAAGTCCCCAATGTGGGTGTCCGCAGGGCTGGTTTCTCCTGAGGCCTCTCTGCTTGGCTTGCAGATGGCCATCTTCTACCTGGGTCCTCACACAGACATCCCTCTGTGTGCATCTGTGTCCCAAGCCCCTCTCAAGGACACCAGTTGTGTTGGATTAGGGCCCACCTTACTGTCTATACTGAAACTTAATCAGGTCTTTAAAGACTCTGTCTCCAAATGCAGTCCCATTCTGAGCTGTACTGGGGGTTAGGACTCCAACATATGAATTTGAGGGAACAGAATTCAGCCCATAGCACGTTACCTGGGCTTGCTTCCACAGAACTGAAAACACTGGTGTATTGAGATAGAAGAAAAAGGATGTTCCTGCTCATGACATTGTTCACAGAGGCAGGAAAAGTAACCCTAAAGCTGAAAACAAGAGAAGCCCACAGAGAAGCTGTCACACAAATGAGTAAGGTGAGGTCTGCGTGGGGTGTGGAACATCAGACCTCCTTTAACAAAGAGACTGAGGGCCCTGCCAGGTGACCTGGAGGAGCTTCCTTCCTTTCTTTTTTTCCAGCTTGATTGACATATAATAGACATATAACATTATGCAAGTTTAAAACATACAGTGGGATGATTTGATACACATATACTTCCCGAAATCTTTACCACAATAAGGTTAGTTAACACATCCTTCTCACATAATTACCGTTTTGTTTTGTTGCTGTCAAAGAGAGAATTAGAGCTTCCCTTTCATAGCTACACGTTTGTATAAAATACAGCATTATTAACTAGAGTCACCATGCTGTACATGAGAGCCCCAGAACTTGCCCATCTTAAATCCAGAAGTTTGTATCCTTAGGCCAGCATCTCCCCACTTCCCCCAACCCCCAGTTCCTGGCAACAACCCTCTACTCTCTGTTTCTGTGAGTTCAATGTTTTTAGATTCCACATAGAAGTGAGATCACACAGTGTTTGTCTTTCTCTGTCTGACTTATGTCACTTAGCCTGATGCCTTCAAGATTTATCTACGTTGGTGCAAATGGTGAGATTTCCTTCTTTTTATGACTGAATAATATTCCATTGTATGTATACACCACATTTTCTTTATCTATCTGTCACTGGGTGCTTAGGTTGTTTCCATGTCTTGGCTATTATAAATAGTGCTGCTATGAATATAGGGGTACAGATATCTCTTCAAGATTGTGATTTCATTTCTTTCAAATATATACCCAGAGGTGGGATTTCTGAATCATATGGTGGTTTTGTTTTTAATTTTTGAGGACCCTCCATACTGTTTTCCACAGTGGCTACACCAGTTTACATTCCCACCAACAGTGCACAAGGACTCCCTTTTCTCCACACCCTCACCAACACTTGTTATCTGTTGTTTTATTGGTTAACAGCCATTCTAACAGGTGTGAGGTGAGGTGAGATCTCATTATGGTTTTGACTTGCATTTGCCTGATGATTAGTGATCTTGAGAACATTTTCATGTACCTGTTGGCCGTTTGAATATCTTCTTTGGAAAGATGTCTACTGAAGTCCTCTGTCCATTTTTTTTTTTTTTCTTTGCGGTACGCAGGCCTCTCACTGCTGTGGCCTCTCCCGTTGCGGAGCACAGGCTCCGGACGCGCAGGCTCAGCAGCCATGGCTCACGGGCCCAGCTGCTCCGCGGCATGTGGGATCTTCCAGGACCGGGGCACGAACCCGTGTGCCCTGCACCGGCAGGCAGACTCTCAACCACTGAGCCACCAGGGAAGCCCTGCCATTTTTTAATTGGATTGTTTGGTTTTTGCTATTGAGTTGTATGAGTTCCTTATAGTTTGGATATTAACCTCTTATCAGATGTATGGTTTCCAAATATTTTCTCAATTTAATAGATTGCCTTTGCATTTTGTTGATTGTTTCTTTTGCTGTGCAGAAACTTAATTTTGACATGGTCTTACTTGTTTATTTTTGCCTTTGTTGCGTGTTTTTGGTGTCATATCCAGAGAACATGGGAGAGGCGGGACAGGAGGTCTGGGTGACCTCGTAGGGGTCACCAGGGGCCTCTTGGGGCACACCTGGTGGGGTGCATACACCCCTAGTGGAGATCCTGGTTCTCCCCCCAGCCCACTGGGCTGGCTGCACTGGGGCTGGGACATGAGCCCAGGAAGCAGGAGCTGGGGGTGGCCAAGTCAGGGTCCCAGGCCCACACCTCCACCATACGTCTCCCAGTCAAGCTCCCCCGCAACCTGGGTGGGGCCCGGCTCTGGAGCAGCGTGACCCCTGTTGACCTCCTTGGGCCAGGCCTGCCCACTCTGTGACCGAGATGTGCAGACTCCATCAGTCGAAACTTTCCTGAGCTCCCAGGCCCCGAATGCCGGCTCTCCCGCCCTGGTTGATAGGGTGCATTGGTCCCCTATGCTGCATAACAAGTCACTTAGCAGCTTAAACACAAATGCATCAAATGAATGATCTCACAGTTCCCGTAGGTTAGGAACCCAGCCGTGGGTCAGATGGTCGTCTGCTCAGGAGCTCAGAAAGCTGCAGTCAAGTTCGCTGGGTGAAGCTGGAGGATGGTGGTCATTGTTTTCTTTCTGGCTATTTTCTGGGGACGCTCTTGGCTCCCAGAGGCTCCTGTGGGCTGCTCTCACAAGGCTGCCGGTTTCCTTCCTTCCCGACTGCAGGAGGGCATCTCTGATTCTTCACCTTCTATGAAGGCTCTTCTGAGTAGGACAGGCCCCCTTCCCCCCACTCGGACAATCTCCCTGTGGATTCAGTAGCCCTCTCACGGGAGTGAGATCTCGTCTCTCCCAGGTCCCTCCAGGATGTGCACACCAGGGCTTGGGGTCCCCTGAGAATCCTGCAACCACAGTGGGGGAAGGAGAGGTGAGGATGAAAGGAAGAGAAAGAGGCACAAACATGGCCCGAAAAAAAGAAAAGGGAAGTCAGGTGATGTTCATCCCTCCTCCACTTCCAGCCCAGCGAATCATCTTCTGCAGCCTGGTGCCCCCACCCAGGGGTGAGGTGGGGCTGTCAGAGAGCCTTCCTGAAGCACCATCCTCAGGGTGACAGCCAGACCCTGCCCTTAGCAGAGGCCAAGGGCCTCATCCAGACCCTCTCCCAGCCCCGGGAGCTTAGGTCTGCAGGTGGTCCGGGGCCCACCCCCCTGCACTTGACACCAGCCCCTGCGAGAGAGGGGGGTGCTGGCACAGCCTCTGGCCAGGAGCTCGGTCCCTGCTCATGCGGGCACGATGCAGGCTTCACACACACACCACCGCCATGTGACCGCTCTGTCCTCCGCCCTGTCCCTCCGCAGCCCTGCTTTCTAGGAAGAGTCCACTGCCCAGTGGAAGTTCCTGCAGCCGGAGGTCACCCAGGCTGTCTGGCCCTCACTCATAACGTCCTCATAGCCCCCAGGAGGGGTGCCCCATGCCAGCTCCCAGCGCCCTTGGGCAGGCCAAGGCTGGCCCCACTGGGACATGCAGGACCCCCCCACCCCATTTCCGTCCAGGCCAGCCAGCAGCCAAGGCCCTGCATGTCAGACCAGACCAGTGGCCATCTGACCTGCCAACCCCTGGCAGCTGAGACCTAACTGGCCTCTTCCAGCGTGAAAAAAGCGAGGCAGGGTGGACACGTGAATGGACTGAGTCCAAGACCCTCCTCGCGCTGCCCGTGGGCCGCGGAGGGCAGACGCGTGGGCGCCTCCAGACGGGCGGCTTGTCTTGTCTGGGGGCAGGAGGGCTCTGACGCTGCCTGCACTCACTCCCTCCGTCCCACCCTGCAGGGCTTCCTCCCTGGGTCAGAGGTCGGCCCTCAGGCCAGGGCACAGTGCTCACAGCGTGGGCTCCAGTTCTGGACTCCCCAGGTACCAGCTGTGGGGCTTCAGGCAGGTTGCTCAGCCTCTCTGTGCCCTGGCTTCCTGGTGTATAAGGCCTGCCTAGCGGGACTGCGGGGGCGTGCCCGTGCGGAGGAGGGGGCATGTGGGACAGTCCCAGCAGCGAGTCAGGGGCGATGCCGAGGGGACCGCTGGAGCCCGGGGGCTCTGCTTCCCTGACTTTGTGACCCCGGGTGGGTGTCCCCACCCCCTCCCCAAGGGCCCGCAGCTGGCCGGCGGCCGTGGTTCCCTGGTGAGGGCACAGGGATGGGCTTCCCCAGAGTGATGCATGCCAAAAGAGGGGATGCCGAGAGCAGCCCGCACCCGCCGGTCCCTCCGGGCCTTCGCTACCCTGGGCCCCTTGGACACTGCCCTCTCCAGGCCACCGCTCACCCCTTCTCCAGAACCCCGGGGACAGAAAGGCCGCCTGCCCGACTGGACCCAGCACCCCCAGCGCAGAACCAAGGAAGGTTCGCCCCCTCTGCAGCCCTGCGGACAGCAACCAGGGGGGCTCGGGGAGGAGCTGGAGCCTGCGCCTCCCCCCGGGCATCAGGCCCACACCGCCTGTGGCAGAAAGAGCTGCCGGCGGTCAGGAGGTGGCAGATAACTTCCCGCCATTAGTGAAGCTGAGCTAGAGGACCAGGGGGGCCCGAGATGTTGAGGGCCCCACGCGAGGACAGGCACATCTGAAAGCAGTCGCAGTGAGAATCAGCACATCAATCCCCCCCCTCCCCGCCCCCACCCCCCGGCTACTCCGCACTGGACTGTGTTTGCAAGTTGATTCCTGTTGTCTGCGTCTGTGAGTGCCTGGGGTGGGCGGCCATGGGGTCATGGGAGGTGGCGATGGAAACCCGGCCTGGCAGGTGGCCACCCCGATGGGCCCAGCCCCGTGTTTTCCGCAGAGAAAACAAACCTCAGAATTCTGGGGAAGAGAGGACTCCTGGACTCCTGCCAAGGCACCCAGGATGCAGGGGCCAGAGCAGGGGTGCGGCGGAGGCACCTCCTCTCACAGACTCCTGGGGGTGACCGTCAACAATGAAAGGATAAATAACCAGCCAAACAAGGGTGAAGGGCTCGAACAGACATGACTCCAGGGAAGACGGTTAAACGGCCGGAGCCCATGGAAAGACGCTTGCCAGCGATAATCACAGGGAAATGCAAGTTGAAACCATAGTGAGACATGACCTCACACCCACCAGGATGGCTGTTGTCAAAAGAAAAAACCAGAAAGCAAAAACCGAAAACCAGAAAACAACAAGTATTGGTGGGGATGTGGTGAAATTGGAACCCTCATATGTTGTCGGTGGGAATGTGAAGCGGTGCAGCCGCTGTGGAAAACAGCAGTTTCTCAAAAGTTACACATAGAGTTACCCATGACCCTGCAATTCCACTCCTGGGTATCAACCCTGGAAAATGAAACCACACGTTTGCTCAAAAACTTGTACACACATGTTCACGGCAGCATCATTCATAATAGCCAAAAGGTGGAAACGACCCAAATGTCCATCAACAATAATGAATAAACAAAATGTGATTTGTCCTTACAACAGTATATTATTTTTGATAAAAGGAATGAAGTGCTGATACTCCCTAGAACGTGGACTGCAAACGGGATGCTATGTGAAGGAAGCCAGTGACCAAGGCCACATAGTAACTCCCTTTACAAGAAATGTGTAGAACAGGCAAATCCGTAGAGACAGAAAGGAGATTATTGATTGCCAGGAAGGGGGCGGGGGTGTGATAGGAGCGATTGTTAATAGATACAAGGTTTCTTTAGGGGGCTGATAGAAATGTTGTAAAATTAAATTATGGTAATGGTTTGATTGCACAACTCTGTAAATATATTAAAAACTATTGAATTCTGCAGCTGGAAGAAAAGAACCTTCTAGGCGGCATGAAAGAGTGGAATCTCCATTTTACAGATGACGAAACTGAGGCTCAGAGAAGTTAAGTGAAAGTTGTCCTGCCCTCTGCCCTCTGCCTAGGAAAGATCAGAGGGGCTGAACCCCCACACCCAGGGCCCTGCACACGGGCCAGGAAACACAGGACGCGGGCCTGGGGCACATCAGGAGCTCAGCCAGAGCCCTGCTCCCTGGGAAGCCAGGCTGTGCTGAGAGATACAGGTAGGGACAGGCCTGGGGACCCTGGGTCAACCCAGGCAGTTGCTGCCACTGCCCCATGGGTTTTCTACCCACTCTTTGTTAAAGTGCCTCCCCCACCCCGTGGTGGAATCAGAACCCTTTCCAGGCACTGGGCTCCTGCCAGATGGAAAGAAACCCCTAAAATGAGCTAGAACCACCGCAGATGTTTTCTGCTCAGGAGCTTGATTTTTTCAGTTTTAGGCAAATGGGAAAAGGTTTTGTAGCAGTCTCACATGAATCGCCAGGATGTTGGAGGGGTCCCTCGGAGCCGGGGTCTCACCTCGCCGTGGCAGGCTCTCCAGCCCAGTAGGGTGGAAGCTCAGGGGTTCCTGCCTCACTGCGGCCGCCAGGATGAGATGCTGATTGCTCCAAGTTCAGGTAATTGAGTTTCCTCCAAGTGGGACAAGCCAGCGATATAATTTCTAGGATGATCAAATCCTCACAGGGCCTGAACAAAGCTACTGAATCATGGGATTGGAAGGAGTGGGTCTGCACAGCGAGAAGATTGCTTCCCGAGAGGCCCCAGGGCGGGCTGTCTGCATGTTGAAATAGACAGAACGTCCCCTTCCTGTTCCCCTGGAGACGGACACGGGCAGCTTGTTCGGAGCAGTTTCCTGCCATCGGTCAGAGCGTTGGTCCCCGCGTGCGGTTCCCCTGTTGGACTCGTCTGCAGGTGCGACAGGCCGGGGAGATGCCCCAGCACATCTGCCTTGTTTGGCCTCCAGACTGCAGGTGCCGTGCAGGCCAGGGCCCTGGGTCTGCCCCCAGCAGGTAGGGGATCAGAGCCCCTGCCCTCCACATCTAAGGCAGCGGCTGTGCCGGGCACACACATCCCCCAAGGCGTCCAGCGGGTACGGCTGCAGCCTGTAGGGGCAGGGTTCCGGGCAGTGTTCCCGGCATGGACTGCCCATCGCCTGGACATCCAGCGCTCCAGGCCCAGCAGGGGATCAGAGAGAAATGAGGCCCCGGTGGGAGGTCCAGGGCTTGGGAGGTGACCGGGCCTCTCCCAGGCCTTCCGTTCACCTCTGCGTGGATTTCTAGGAGATCACAGCTCAAGAACAGGTAGCAGAGGGTGGGCAGGCTGAGCGGAGGCCTGGATGGGGGAGGAATCCCAGGGGTGGGAGCACAGATGTGGCAGGAGAGGGGTGGGGCGCTTCACTGAGGCCGGCCTCGCAGGCTGTGCCGAAGGGACCGGACCCCTTCCTGGCCCTGGTAACAAGCATGTTTAGGCTACTTCTCTCTAGGGGTCCAGGGCCTTCTCTCAGCCTCCAAGGAGCTCTCAGCCCATTTCCTGAGACCAGCTGGGCTTACAGGAGGGACACGCTGCCGGGTTGAGAGCCTCACGCAGGGCCCCTCTGCAGGGTCCCCCAGAGGAGCCTCTGTCTGGGGAACAGGGGCCCGGGAGAGGCTCTATGTGAGACCACTGGTCTGCCGCTTCTTGCTCCTCCGCCTGCCCTGGCCCCCCACCGCACCCCAGTCTCCCACCCGCTGCCCCGTCATCGCCCAGTTAAGTCCTGGCTGCTCAGTTCTTTGGGGGCTGGGGGGGAGGGGGCTGGGTTCTCTCCTGGGGCTGCCACTGGATTTCAGGGTGACCTTGGCAAGTTTTCTCCTCCCCAGTCGGTGATTCTGCTTCTGCAAAGGAGACACATAGACCAGAAGTCCCCAGGACCCTGCAGGCGTCCCCAAGTCCACAAGGACACCCCAGGGTATGGACCTGAGGCCCAGAGAAGCCCTCCCCAGCGGGTTTGAAGGCCAGTGGACCTGTCAGCCCTGTGGGGCTGCTCGGGGCCGGCGACCTCAGGACCACCGTCTGGGAGCCCAGGATGTGTCCTGCGTCCAGCTCTCTGTGACCTTCCCGGCGCGATTCGTCTGGTTTTTGCATAAAGACACCCCGTCACCCTACACGGTGCTCGGCAATCCCGCAGCAGGACTGCCCACCCCACAGCCTGGAAACCAGGCAGGTCTCCGACTTCTGCTAACACGGGCGCTCCAGGGGACCAGGTTGTAGCGAACTTATGTATCAGATGTAGTTAATGATCACCCAGTTCCATAATTAGATATTAAAAATCTCACTGTGCCACCATAAAATAACACAGGACGAATAATAAAGTATCATAGTTATAAAGTCATCAAAATGTAATAAAACAGTGTTATTACAAAGGCTTAAAATTTAACGATGGTTTTTTAGTGTGTCACTTATTATACAATTAAAGTTACAAAATAAGATAGAGTAATTAAAGCAGAGACTTGAGGCTTTGCAAGGGGGCCCCGACTCTCACCTCAGTGGGGAAGGGAGAAGCAGTCCAGCCTGCTGCGGGCCGTGGCCTCAGTCGTCTGGCTGGGGTCTGGCTGGGTCCAGGCCCACCTTCTGCTGTACTGGAGGTGGGGGCAGAGGCATAGCTTCTAGAATTAAATGACAGCCAGTTCACTCTGCACCGAGAATAGCTGTCCTGTGCAGAGGCTGCCCACAATGGAGAAGAAGGTCCTGGTCTCAGACAGAACTGAGAATCCTGATCTAGACTGAGCCCTGCTTCCAGCAGCAGCGTTTCCAGATCTGTCTCCGTCCCCTTTTAACTGGCAACCTGCGCTCCCTCTTGGAGGCTTCACTGGTGAATGACCACAGCCCCACGTGCTCCGAGCTCTAGAATGAGGGCTCTGGAAGCACGCTCACTTCCCAGTGCCCTCAGCCGTGTCCCCTCCCAGCCCCCTCTTCCAGCCTGAAGAGGCCTCCTGCTTCCAGGCCGCACACTTCTGCAGGGGCAGCTGGTTTAATACAAGAGGCAACCGGATGGAGGCCTCTGCGGTGTAACTCAGACCGGGGATGGCCCGCCGTTGCCTGCCCACCAAGGGGGCTGGGAGGAGAGACCCACCCGCTGGGGCTCCCAGACCCTGTGCTAAGCACGTCTTGTATTTTCTGCTGCTTTGACATCTGGGGCCTTGCTGACCCTTCAGGGACCGCCCCTCCCAGGGCCACTCAATTCCTAGCGATAGTAAACAGCCCACCCCCACCTCCCCACCGCTTCGAGTACATCTTTCAAATGCAAACCAGTCGGTCCAGAGCCCACACCCCCAACCCACCTCTTTGGGCCACTATCCCAGGTCCAGGTACCGGGGGACAGCCCTGTGCCCCAGAGCCCACTGACATTGTTCAGACCAGCCAGTCCGAACCTTGCTTCCCAGCCTCACTCCCTTCCTCCCGGGGAAACCACAGTAAAGGTCCCTGCCCTCAGTTCACCCCCCTCCCGCTGCCTCCCGACTGGTCCTGGTGCCCCCGAATGTGGCCCTGCAGAGTGTGGCCTGGCCCCTCCTTGTGGGATCTGTGAGCAGCAAACTACCCTTGAGTGGCCGTCATCTCCTGAGCCGTCAGCCTCCCCATCCCTGAAGGAGGGTGAGGCCTGCATTTAAGAACACGCTCCACCCTCACCTTGCTCTGATTGTCATAAAATTCTTTCGCAGGGAAGCCCACACCTGCCCCTGGGTCCCCTGCTGGCTCCGCTTCTGGGTCAGCCCAGTGCTGTCTGCGCGCCTGCCCAGGTGAGTTTGGAGGTGGAGGCTGGGTGCCCTCAGCCTCCCTGAGGCCCCACCAGCTGCTCCCCACGGACCAGGGTCCCAGGACCCTCCCCACCTTGCTCCCTTCCGTCGTAGGTTCACCTTCGGTCTTCATCCCTCTGGGGGTGGGATCCTCAGACAGGACCAGAGCTGGGAGCGGAGGCAGGCCTGCAGATGGGGCTCCTGGGCAGCACCTGCGAAGGTGCCCTCAGGGGTCCCATGAGCCAGCGCTGGCCCCTCCCGATTTCAGGCCGCGGCGGTGGGTGAGCACAGACGTCCAGGGGATCATCCTTAAAACAGAAACCAGAGACACCCGGGGTGCCTCTCTGTGGCACCATAAATCTGGGGAGGTGGGAGCCGCACTTAGAGAACAGAGGCTTCTGAATTTTAAACGGCCAATTTGGTCAATGAATCAATTTCACTGGGCTGAGGCAGGCACGTAGATGAAAGCAGTTTTAAGACCTGTTTAAAGCAGTGAGAGCCTCTTTGTTCATGCTTTTTTCATACTGTCGCCCTCTAATATTTCATCTATATTCATTTTTATGGCTTTCCAAATTATAGATGTCAGCTAAAAACTGAGGCGAGGAGGAGGAGGAGAACACCGCGTTGAAAAGAAAAAGCTAAGTTTCCTGTCCAAAGCCAGGGTGTTGGGACGTGACTCTACCGCTCACAGCCGTCCCTGCATCCTGCCCCTCCCTGCATCCCGTCAGGATGGACCTCGTGCCGGCCTTGGGGCACAGAAGGAGGCGGACATCCCTGCCAGCAGGGGCTCATGCTCTGGTGAGAAGAGACAGCCCTAAGAGCCAGCAGGACAAAGACCCCAGTGCTCAGGGCGCAAGGTGAGTGAGGCTCAGGGCCTGGGGCAGCTCGGAGGGCGGGGAGCGGCCACTGGCCCCGCAAGACTCTCCCAGTTCCCACCGCCCCCAAAGTGTAACCCAGGTTACCATTCCCATCCCGGGAGTTCATGTTCTACTGATGAGGAATCCCTCTGACCCACTGGCTTAAAAATAATATGTGCATTATCTTTGAGAAACAGGTTTGCTCTATAGTATGTGGTGTAAAGAGGTCACAAAGTAAATACTTGAAACTAGGGTCAGCCAACTTTTTCTGTAAAGGGCCACACAGTAAATAGTTCAGCCTTTTTGGGCCACACGATCTCCATCACAACTACACAGCTCCAATGTGGCAGCGTGAAAGGAACCGTGGATGTCACATAGCAACAGGTCTGGCTGTGCGCCCACCAAACTGTTTACAAAAGCAGGGAAGCAGGCCACGTTTTGCCAACTCCTGCTTTTAATACTAACGTGAGCCCGCTGGTTTTTCTGTGGTGTCCGATCCCTTCCCGTTCACTCTAGGATTGTATTTTCCGTCTGTATCTTGATTTCCATTTGGAATTTTTGTATCTCATTTCTCTCCTCATTCTATTCATGTTTTCCTTTAAATTCTTGAGCATATGAATATATTTTTAACAGGTGATTTGACATCCTTGCCTGCGTTTTCTATCACTCTGTCATTTCTGGGTCTGTCTCTATGAATTGAGTTTCCGCCTGTGTATGTTCACATCTTCCTGGGTCTTTGCTTTTCCAGTGGTTTTGGATTGGCTGTTGGGTGTTACATGGATGTTGCCTATTGTTGAGTGTGGAATTCCAACATAACCCTTTGAAGAGTGTGGACTTTGTTCTGGCAGGAAGTGACACCACCTGAAGATGAGCCTGGCCCTTTGGAGGCTGGTTTGGATGCTTCTGGGGACGGGCATAGGGTCAGCCTTTCCCCAGGATGAGGGCAGACGACCGCTGAGGCAGGACTCTCGCGGGGTCCCTACTGAATGCCCGTGTATTCAGTGAGTTCTCTCCTCTCCAGCTGGGGGAAAGGGTCCAGGCCGGTGTGAGCTCTGGACATCACTCACCTGGCAGCCCCTGGTCTCTGCTATTTCCCCAAAGTCGCTCTTAGAGCCTCACCCCCATGGATGGGACACTCGGCATTCAGGCAATGACTCCTCAGGGGCACCTCGATGCAGAATGCTGGGGCTCTTTTCCTGCCTTCCTCCCTCTTCTCTTGTCTTCTGTCCTGCAAGTTCTAGCCATCTCAGTCTCCCCAAACTCTGACCCCTGTCTCCTCAACTCGTTTAGACCACCAGGCCCTGTGCGGCCCCTCCCCCTGCACGTGGAGGTATCTCCAGGCAGGAAGCAGTGCATCAGCTTGTTCACCTCACCTGCTCCCCTGTTATCAGGGTTCTCAGCCCCGAGCTGCCCACTGCCTAATGTCTGCGAACAGTTGCTTCGTATTTTCTGTCCAGTTTTCTGTGTCCAGTTTTCTGGTTGTTTAAGACTGGAGAGTAAGCCCAGATGCTATGGTAGAGACGCCACCCAATGATTTTTTTTTTTTTTTTTTTTTTTTTTTTTGCGGTACGCAGACCTCTCACTGCTGTGGCCTCTCCCATTGCGGAGCACAGGCTCCGGATGCGCAGGCTCAGCGGCCATGGCTCACGGGCCCAGCCGCTCCGCAGCATGTGGGATCTTCCCGGACCGGAGCACGAACCCGTGTCCCCTGCATCGGCAGGCGGACACCGAACCACTGCGCCACCAGGGAAGCCCCACCCAGTGATTTTTAACACTAAAAACGTGTTCCTCTCTATAGGTAGCTGATGAAAAAGAAAGACAGAAAAGGAAGCCTCTCAGGGAAGTGAATGAGCTGTGCTTGCAATAATTTCTCCAGACAATTTATGAAAAACCAGCGACATCCCGGGTATGTGGGACCCCATCGCTGACACTGGAAAGGAGACCCTGCTGCAGCCGGGCGCCTGCAGCAGTCCCCCACCCACCCGACTCAGAGCATAGCTGGTGGCAGGCATTTAGGGGCTGTGGGGCCCTGAGGCTTTCAGACGAAGCCTTGGGGTCCCACCTCACACCGGCCTCACATGGGGGAGGTGACCCTTGCCTGAGAGTGGGGACTGTGAGGGCTGCAGCCCACCCACCCTCGGCCTGCACCTGACCTTGAGTTCTGAGCAGCCTGCAGACCCTCAGCCACCCTCAGTTCCCCCCGCAGCGTCAGGGCCCCTCTCTGGGGGTCACCCTAAACCCTGGGGATGCGATGAGGCTGGAGATGATTTCTGAGCAGAAGCCCACAGGCTGGCCACGCCCTGCACGCCGCTGCGGTGTCTGCCCACCCACAGAGCACCCGTGCCCCTCCCTCTGCCCGCTGCCCTGGTCAGCGTCTCCTGTCCAAGGCTCTTTGCCCATGCTCAGCTCTCTGTCCCCACCCCGTGGCCCAGGGGCAGCATCTGGCAGGGCCCCTGTCCCCGTCCCTGGTCGCTGGTCCCAGCCTCCTTCGCTGCCCTGCTCTCTGTCCCACCCCAGGTGAGGCTGGCGACCTCGACCCCCTCCCTGCACCCCCATCCTGCTGACAGGCCCAAATGCCATCTCAGCCCGGCGCCTCCCCCAAACCCCAGTCTCGTCTGGAGTCGGTCACGTCTCTGCCCTTGGAGGTGAGTCCTCCTCCCAAAAGCTCCCATCCATCCCCAGTCCAGACCCGTGTCCTCCTGCCCCGTTCCCCAGCGCACACAGCCACCGTGGTCAGCTGGTCAAGGTCACCTCGGCTGTGTTAGGCCATTGTTGTCACTGGCTGGACCAAGACCTCATCCGAAAGCGGGAGGCGGGACCCCAGCTGCCTGTTCCGCATCTCCCTGCAGGGCTGGGGGCCTCAGATTCAACACCCCCGAGATGACTCCGAGCTGCCCCCTCCCACCATGTCCCCCTCAGCGGGGCACCGCCATCCTTCCGGCTCAGGCCCCAAACCTCGGAGGTGGCCTGGGCTCCCCTGTCTCTGATGCCCCACCCCCCACGAGGAGTAGAAAGGAGGCCTTGCCCAGTGCTGGCAGAATAAGCACAGTGGGGTCCAGAGTCCCACCGGGTCCCTGGGTGAAAAGAGGAGAGCTAGCCTGCGCGCTCGGGGTGAGCGGGCCCCTTCCCTGACCCCAGCCCTGGCAGCCCCGCCAAAGAGCAAAGCGGGAGATTCTCTTCTCACGAGGTCCAGGCGGCCTTACGAGCTGGGACCAAAGCAATTCGGTGACCAGTGCACCTGGACAACCAAGGAAATACCCCAGCCCACTGCTCCCCAAGCTGTGGCGGCCCCTCCTGGGCCACAGCCCCTGCCCCCTGGCTCCCCGACCAGAAGCCCTTGATGTATCGCTGGCGCCACTGTCCATCACCACTCCACCCCTTGCCATTCAGGACAGGGTCAGTGGTCAGTGGGGAGATGGGAGTCTCCCTGGAGAGTACGTGCCAGGTCAGGTGCAGGTCCGGGTGCAAGCGGGCTGGCCCCCTGCGGGAAGGAGACCACCTGCCACCAGCCCGGGCTTGGTGGTGGGCTCCCTTCCATCTCCTGTACACTCCCCACCCCCCTTCCCTGGCCTCCTGGATCTCCTGTGATGTCGTAATCTGGCATTTCGGAGAGAATGAGGTAAAGGCAATTTTACAAGCGCAATAAAACCAGCAAAGTGATCCTCTGATGGCTGTTAATGAGGTTCATTCTATCTCCCCGACGAAGCGGGCAGACTTTAACCCTGTGTATGAGGTCAAAATGAATGTCACGTGGTCCCCAGCAGGCTAGGGGACATCTCCATGGTGTTCCCCTAATCTGCTCCTGCATCCGACACCAGTGATCAGAAGATACCTCACAGGAAATTATTTTCCCCTTCTTGTAACCATAACAACAGATGAGAACTGGATTTTGCTCAACTTTCTGAGTGCCTTTGTCAATGTGTAACCAAACCCCGGGGGCAAAATCAGAGACCAGGGGTGGGTGCTAGCGCCTTTCAGGGATGCCAGGTTTGGGGTCCTGTGGAGTCCTGTGAGACCCCTTTCTTCCCCTCTCCTCCTGCAATAAGGGATAACTTGGAATGTTCCAAGGGTGGGAGGAGGGCAGCCCCCATGGAAACGTGTGTGTCTGAGCATCACCAAGAGCTTTTCCTTTTCCAGAGCCTTAGCACGTCCAGATAAGTTTTAGAATCATCTACGAACTTCTATCAAAAAGCCTGTTGGCATTCTGATGAAGGTCATGTGAGTCTATGGGTCAGTTGGAGGGGCCTGAGCCCCACTGGCCCTGAACAGAAGCCAAGTCTCCACTGCCCAGAGCCCGCCTGGGCCGGGGTCCCCACCGTCCAGATGATAGCCTGACACTCTGCCCGCACCGTTCCCTAACTCGGAAATGAGCAGGTCCAGACCCACGCCAGAAACATCTCTGGGAGAGATGGAAGAAAAGCAACCTGCAAGGAGGAGGGACAGCTGTGTGGGCTGGGGGGGGGGCGGGTAGTGTGGCTAAGATGTCCAATCCCCTCAAATGGATCCACAGACTCAGCGCCATCTTCATCAGAATCCCAGCAGGCTTTTTGATAGACATTCACAGATGGATTCTAAAAACGTATCTGGAAGTGCCAAGGATCTGGAAAAAGAAAACTCGTCTTGGAAAAGACAGAGTTAGACCCACACCACCTGATAATGCCTCCGAAATCGAGGCAGTGAGGCACCAGTGAAGGGATGGATGTACATAATGGAACCAGACAGACTCCAGCACCAGGCCCACAAATATATGGCCCACTGATTTCTGACGAAGGGTCCAAGGCAATTCAATGAACAAAGGAAAGTCTTCCCAACAACTGGGTAAATGTATGGGAAATAAACCCCTTTCTCATGCCGTATACAACAATTAATCAAGATGGATCACAGATCACAGACTAGGTGATGTATAGAGGACTTGGGGGAGAAAAGCTTTGCAACATCTGGGGAAACAAAGTGTCCTCGGAGAGGATACAGAAGACACTGGCATGGAAAAGAAACAATGACAATTGGAATTTCATCAAAATTGAAAACTTTATGTCTTCAAGACATCATTGAGAGAACCAAAAGTTTATCGAATTATTACGTGGTACACTTGAAACTAACATAATATGTCAATTAAACCTCAATTAAAAAAAGAAATAAATGTCTAATCCGTGTAACACAGCTGTGGCCATTCACAGGAAAGTGTGAGCCCGCTGGGAGTTGCTGGCCAGGTGTTTCTGGACTCAAGCATATGCCCCTTCACCTTCACCTTCACCTTTTCCTTCCTGCTTCCTCCTTTATTTTTCTGCTGTAAAAAGGCCCTAGTGACTTAAGTTAGCAGCCACTTCCAATCACAAGCAAAGAAAAGATCTCAACCCAAGAACCCGGAGCTTGCTGTTGCGTAAGAAAAGAACAAAACAAAACAATTTGTTTAAACACCATTTTGCTGAGTTTCTGTCCCTTGCGGCTGGACAAATCTCTACCTGATGCACTATCTTTCAAAGTCCAGTCTCAGCCCGGCTCCTCCAACGGCTCCGCTCAACGACCCCGCTAAGCTTTGAGCACCCAAAACACAAGTTAACGTTTCCTATATGTTGGTTTGCATTGCCTGCTCCCTTCCCGATAATTTCATGCGTATAAATTGTGTCTCCCCACCACCCATTCAAACAACAGAAGAGTTCCTTTGATCTTAAGAAAAAGGAAAAGAAAATGAAAGGAAAGGAAGGAAAAGAAAAAAAGGAAAGAAAAAGAAAACAAAAAGGCACAGACTGGGAGAAAAAAAATGTGGATCTCTATACATACACACACACATACATCCTATGTCCAGAATATGTAAAGAATTATTATTTCAAAGTAAAAATAGAAAGACAAGCAGAAGGCAGTCAAAAGGTACAAATATCCAGTTATAAGATAAATAAGTCCTGGGGGTGAGGTGTCCAGCACGGTGACCACTGTTAGCACTGCCGTGTGGTGTCTTTGAAACTTGCTAAGAGAATACATCCTAAAAGCTCTCATCACAGAGAAAAAACATTTTTTATAACTATATGAGGAGATGGATGTTAACTGATTATTGTGACGATGATTTCACGATATATGTAAGTCTATACACCTTAAACTCAGTGCTACATCTAAGTCATATCTCAATAAAACTGAAAGAAAAAAAGAAAATCTAACAAAAAGCTGCAAAAGACATGAACAGATGTTTCACAGAAGAAAATAGACAAATGGCCTATAAGCATGTGAAAGGATGTTCTTCAATAAGATTATTCATTAGAGAAATGTACGTTAAAACCTCAAAGAGTTAGGACTTTTGCCCCCTGGATTAATAAGGCCAGATGTTCGGATTCCTGTGGGGAACCAGAACCTGACACACTGCTGTGTGGCTGCAATGCTGTGAGCCACTCGGAAAAGAGTTTGGCGATTTCGTACGTAGTTAAACACACACCTACCCTGTGGCCTGGCCACCCCACGCCTGGGTATTGACCCAAAAGAAATGAAAACTTATGTCCCCAAATATACTTGCACAAGAAGGCAGCAGCTTTATTTGTAATAGTCAACACCGGAAACTACCCAAATGTGCATCAACAGAAAAAAGCATCAGTGCATTTTGGAATAAAATGGAACACAACTCAATAATAAAATGGAAGAAACTACATGAGTAAATCTCAAAAATGTTACGTTAAATGAAAGAAGCCAGAAACAGGATACACGCCGTATAATTCCATTTACTTGAGATCCAGAACAGGCAAAACCAAAAAGGATATGGCTGTGGCGTGGAAGGGCTACCCCTCCCCTTGGACAGGGCCAAGTACAGGGGTTGGTCTCTGACTCCACCTGGGTCTTCTGGCCCTGAGTCTCCGCCCTGACTCTCGACAGTGGCCCCCATGGCCCAGCTGCACCCCGTGCCTTTGCTCAGATCCCTTGGGTGGTGGGCTTGGGGATCAGTGGGACCTGAGTGTGAATTAGCGTGCCCACTCGGTGGCCCGTGGCTGAAGCTCAGTCCCCTCCGTAACCGGGGACTGAGGCGTACCTCCCCAACACTGGGGCAGGAGCCCCGGGCAGCGCATGCACAGAGCATCTGCCGTAGTCTGGCCACAGGAGGCCAGGGCGGGGCGGTGGCTTGCAGCACATCACTCCTCGCCCGTCCCCCCCAGACCCCGTGCCCCCTGCAGCAGCGTCGGGCTTGCTGGGCCCCAGGGTAGGTGGCTGTGTCCTCCCCCCCGGAAGGATATAGAATGCGCGTGGTCCTCCACATCCTGGTCTTACCCCAACTTCTGACCTTTTCCAAACACACAGTCTCTCTGTGCCTCTAGCTGGACCCTCCCTCTGGAGTTCCTGCCCCTCCAGCCCCACCTCCAGCACTCCTGTCCCCACCAGGGTCCCCTTGGGCACAGCTTCCCTCCTCCCACCCTCCGCCCACCTGAGACCTCTCCACACGGGAGCCTGGCAGGGCCCATCCTGCAGGGAACCCGGCTCCTGGCCATCCAAGAGCTGTGGCACAGTCTCCGTGGCAGATGGGGGCTGCGTGGGCATGTCCCCTCCCACCGGCCCGGGCCCTTCCGTGGGCAGCAGCAGGAAGCCCCCCGATCTCCCACCTCTGCTGATGGCTGCAGCCTCCGTTCCGCCCACCACCACCACCACCCCCCGCCCGGGCCTGGGGAGCGGGGAGCCGACTCAGGCCAGCTGAGGACGCACAGGCAATTTTCTCCTGAAACAAATGCAGAGAAATTGCTCTAACAGGCGAACAGCCTCTGTTTCAGGCTAATTTCCACGTAATAGAATCAAATGACTTCCTTTCCTTTCTGCCGGCTCCTCTGCATTTGACAAATTGCAAAAGAGATTTGATTCAGGGGCTCAAATGTAGGGACCGATTGTTTTGCACAAATGACAGGCACGGGAGGGTGGGGAGAAGGCAGAACGTCCCCAAAAAGTGCCGCCCTGGGGAGAGGACATTGCAGGGAGTCTCTGAGGCTGCTCCAGAGCCCCCCAGGAGGCAGGGGAGGGGCAGGGCGGCTGGGGGGCTGGACGCCCCGCACCTCACATTCCACCACCGTTTCCTCTGGCAAGCAGAGGCCCATCTGCGCAGGCTGCCGTCTGCGTGTTTGGGGCTCAATATGTCCTGCGGGGCTTGCCAAGGGCTCCTGGCTCTGAGCTGGGTCTGGCACCACCAGCTCTGCGCCCAGCCAAGACCTCGGCTGGTGCCTGTGCAGCCGATTCCGCTGCGTGGTGAGAAGGAGCCGGGCCCAGCCAGCAGAGGCAGCTGGCGCCCTGGCCCGCACCTGGCGAGGCCGCCAGACCCTCCCCCTCCCCTAGTTCTGCACATTCCCGGCCCCATCCCTCAGCTCCACCACCCCAGCCCAGTGCGTGTCACCATGTGGTACTCAGACACGTCCCCCTACACCCCCTACGCCCCGGATGGGGAGCCTGCCAAACACGCAGTCCACAGCCTGGCACCCAGGGGTTGGGCATCCCGTACGCAGTGGACAGAGGAATAAATGCACCTGTGCAGCTGGGGTTGGTGGGCACAGAATCCAGCAGCCGGAGAGGCCGGGCCGCCCTCCCATCCGGCCTCCACGCTGTGCAGGTGTGCAGGTCCCAGGGCGCAAAGGGAAACAGCAGCGTTGACTAAGGGGACTTTATTTTAACGTGTTGCTTTTAAAGTTGTGTTTGTTTCAAAACTACTTATTTTGAAATATACAAATAACACATGAAGCAGGCTTAATATTTTAACGTGAGAGTCTCCCAGCCCCAGGTCTTCCCCGGAGGTATTTCTGCTCTGGGTTTGATGAACACCTTCCAGGTCTTTCCAGGCATTTTCCTGAAAGGTGAGTGTGAAAACAGACCCATGTCAATTAGGGCGGTTACTGGATGAGCCCACATTTATCCTGTGTTCCCCTGACTGGCATTTGTGTTCAATGTATTTAAATGAGCAGAGCCATTTCTGACTCAGGAAACAGTATTTCCTGACATCCCCACCGTGGTGGAGCATCTGTGTCTGAGGTGGGTGCCCGGGCTGGGGCAGGTCAGGCCCCACTCGGACCCTCGTCAACTGTTCCTGCCCAGAACATGGGACAGTGGACTCTGTGCAAGTTCCGGGAAGACTCAGCCCAGCTTCCTCCCCCAGGGTTGTGGTGTATGGATCAATCACCCACCACCCGGTCCAGGTCAGCAGGAGATCTGCCAGGGGGACGGCAGGTCAGCTCCAGGCACCGGGGGCTCTCAGGGGCCCTCGGGGAGCCGAGGATGTCGGGGAAAAAGATCAAAAGAAATCAAAGCACAGGAACCAGACAGGCGTTGGGTGGCTGAGAAGAGCAGTGCGGGGGCATCGTGATGGTGGGGAGGCCGGTCATGTGTGGAGCTCGGAGACAACCTGAGCCAGACGGTGGGGCCTTGAACACCAGGCCAAGGGGCGGGGCACCCCCTGCGCTCTGTGCAGGGCCAGGCACCACGGGGATGGAGGACGGGGACAGGGGACCTGGCTGGCGTGGCTTCGGCCTCCTCCAGGCCCACAGGGACAAGGGCTAAGCCGTGGGAGGGGCAGTCTCCAGCCATCCTCAGAGATGGATATATTCTGGAAGCTGGCATATGCTCAGGGAATGCAAACTGATTGAAATACCAGCCTGAGAGACATAATTAAGAAGGCAAATCTGTTGCCAAAACATCTACCGTGTTTCAAAGCCAAAGATGTGTGGTAGGGGGATGGTCTGCTCCTGTGATAACTCTGCCCTCCAGGGCGGCTAACTGGGAGCCGGCGCAGTGGGCACATGTTCAGACCGTCCCCCAGGCATTAGTCGGCCCGGGGGCCCTGACACCCTGCCAGGCCTGGGGAGGAGGCGTGGCCGAAACAAAACCCTCCAAACCCTTGCTGCTGCTGAGAGCGAGCGTCCAGGAGCGAGGGCCCTGAGCTGCAGCACGCTCGCCAAAGCACAAGGGTGCTGGGGCCAAGAAAGAATCTGGGGCTGGACTGTTCTGGAAGGCCTCCAGGGAGGAGGGGCTTGTGCAGAGTCTCACAGGACGGGAGGACCGGGGACTCAGCAGAAGCCAGACGTTTTGGAGAAGGTGGGGATGGTGCAGGACCGGGCTGACGGAGGCTGAACTGTGCCCCGTGGTCCACCACAGCCCCTCACAGCAGCAAGGCTTTGGTGGACTTCGGTTGTGCAGCAACTCTTCATCCCCAGGAGCAAGAATCTGGGGGTTTCAGATGAGTCTTGGGACCACCAGCCCCTGGTGGCTGTCCAGCCTGGACCAGGTTCACACAGACCCAGTGGCTGGTGGACACCTCTGAGCAGAAGGGCCTCAGCCCTCGAGGGTCCTCCAGAAATTCAGTAAATCAGCTCCCACCCAAAGGGGCTACCCAGCCCTGTGCTCCAGGGACTTGAGATTAAGGGGTGAAAATATCACCCTCTTGGCAGTCAGGGGGTTAATGCAGTCGCATAATTGCTGGTGACGGCCCCGGAAATGATTTATTGATTTTTTAAAAATAAAAATATGTCATATTCTCTGGGGTGGGTATAGACCAATTATGTGCACAGGCCAACTGGATAGAAACTTAGTAGTTGATACCAGATGCCGGCTTAGATCAGACGCCAAGTAGGCGCAGCGCGGCCGTGACAGAGCTCTGCTACCTGACGCCTCTCGTGCGCTCCCAGACACCCCCCTCCAGGAACACACACACCCCGCGGTGGACGCCCGCCCTGTGCCAGGCACCCTGGCAGAGCGCACTGGGGGGATGCCAAGACCGGCCGGGCTGTCGCTCCCCCTGATGGGCTCAGGGCTGCGGAGGCAGGAGAGCGGGGAAGTCGGCCGCGCGGCTGGGCTTCGACAGGTTCCACCGTCAGTGCGTGTGGCGGGCACAGTGTGGCTGGGGCAGGGGGTCGCCATCCCCTGAAGTGACCTTCAGATGGGGACTCAGAGGATGAGGACAACCCTGTCGGGGGAAGGGCAGAGGAGTGTGTGGGAAACCAAGGCGGCACAGAGCACGTGAGTTGCAGGGACAGGAAGATGGCAGCTGGCGTGGAGCCCAAGAGGCCTGGGCCAGGGGTGTAGGAGGGTCCCCAGGCGTCCCCAAGGGGGACTGCGCAGGATCTTGTGGATCTTGCCATGCCCTGGAAGGTTTTAACCGGGAGAGGCTTTACCAAATGCTGTGCTTTAAGACGCTCCCTCTGGCCCAAATATCCATCATTGGACAGATTAATCAAGAGACCATGGTCTATCCATACAAGGGAATATTATTCAGCCATGAAAAGGGAGGAAATTCTGGCACCTGCTGCGTTGTGGACGAACCTCGAGGACATCATGCTGCAAGAAGCCAGACACAACAGTCCACATATTGTCCATTTATATGAGAAATCTAGGACAGGCAAATCCACAGACAGAAGAGGGACCAGGGGTCCGCAGGGACTGGGGGAGGGGGAGGGACTGCTTAATGGGTAGGGTGTCTCTTTACGGGGTGTCAGTACTGGTTTGGAGCTGGATAGTGGTGGCAGTTGTACAACACTGTGAATGTACCAAACGCCACTGGAGGAGCAGGAAGGGGGGGGGACCATGAGGGGAGAGAGGCGGAGGAGGAGGGAATGGGTGGTCCTACAGGGCCAGGGAGCAGGGCCCTCGGGGCAAGGCAGGAAGGAGAAGAGAAGCACTGAGGACCTTCCTGGATGTCGAGATGGAAAAGGTGACACCCCACGAAGAAACAGAGACGGGTGGGAAACCCAGAGACAGTGGGTCCTGGAACCAGAGCCCAGGGTTTCCTCACTTGGGGGCCGTCACCGTCAGCGTACCAAGCGAAGCCGGGAGCAGAGGGCGGGCTGCGAGGTGTGCGTGTAAGATACGCCCCGCAGGCTGGGGGAGGATGGAGCCCAGGGTGTGCACGTGAGGGTAGCCTTCACGGTTGGGGTTGAGGGTAGAGTCCAATTCTCCACGTGGCAGAACACGTGCTCCTGCAACAATAGGAACGAACTGAGGTGGAGAGGAAAAAGCAGCCTCCCGCCCCGCGCCCTCCCCTGCCCCCCATGGGGCAATGCGCGCGCCTCCCACCACCCTTTCTCCTTCCCCGTACCGTAAATGAACCCGGGGGGGCGCGGCTTCGTCTTTCTCGTCGGTTGGTTTCAAGAAGCGGTTGGAGGGGCGGGGCGTAACCGCGTAGAAAACACGCCCCACTCTCGGGACTTCATCCAGACGCAGCCGCGTCGTTGCGCCGCCACCTGCGCGCGTGCGCGGTGGGGGGGGGGCTTCCTGCTCCCCAAGGGAAAAGGCCGGGCGTCTCCCGAGTTACTGTTCCCTCGTGGAGGTGGCCCCAGGCCTCGGATTGGAGAGTCCAGCGCTGGCTGACGGTCAACACCCGGGTCTGGGGACGGCAGACCTTCCGGACCGGAGCCGCTGCCCTCGCCTTGCTGTCTTCCCTGCGCTTCCTCACCCCGCGCCCCTCCTCCAGCGGCCCAACTCCGCCTCTGCCAGGAGGGCCTACGCCTGTCTCCCGAGTGGCCACGGCGGCTTGGGGGGCCATCCACACTCCCCAGCCTCACCTGCGGGGATCGGGGGTCTTACTTTCCCAGCCGGGAGCCTCTTCTCTGCGAGGTGGGCCAGCGCCTCTGCTCCCAGCTTACTTGGGGCGAAGTCAGCCCCCATGTCCCGGTCTCCCAAACCCAGGGACCCAGCTCAAGGCCAGGCGAGCCCGCTGGGGCCCCCTCCACTCCGGAGGCCCATCTCTCATCAAGGAACACAGGGCTGGGACTCCAGCGGACTCCACCCCGGACCCCCTGGCATTCCTTGTGTTGCGGTGCCTGAGTCGTTAGAGCCCGGAACTGATTTTCAGATATTTCCGTTGAAAACCCACGTGTGCTCCATCTCACACCCACCGGGGATCTGGTGTTGCTGAACCTCAGCCCCTTGGTCAGAACCTTCAAAGTAAAGTCCTGTGCTCCCCAGAGTTCTGGGACCTGCTGTCGTCAGTGAACAGACCTGGACCTCTCCCCAGGTGGTCACGTGGAGCTGTGCCCCTCAAGGCTGCAGCTCAGACACGCAGAGGAAACGTGCTTCTGGTTATTCTGGGCTGCCACCCTCCAGGAGGGAGCGGGAGGCTGCCGCACCTGATTCCGAGGGCAGTAATATGCCCGGGAGGACCGGGGTGTGATGCCCGGGGCAGCTGGAGAAAGAAAATCACAAGCAAGGGTTCTTAACCCTCAGTTCAGGCGCCCTGGTGTGAACAACAGCCTGAGAAGAATTCTTCATCCTCGCAACCATTGGGCTGATACTGCTGGGAATTGGAACAGAACGTCTTGTAGCGCCTGAGAGTAGGGAGATGCTCACAGCACACACACACACACACACACACACACATCACACACATACCCCACACACACACACACACACAGGTGGGGCATGGCAAAGGGACACAGAAGCCATTGAAGAGCTCCCAGTGGGCAAAGCTGGAAAAACATGAGTAACTGAATATAGTGTTGGATTTTAACCCAAAGTATAAAATATCCATAAAGTCCTACTGATATAAAAATGATCACGTACATAAATTGGGACAAGGAGAAGACTCTAAATACCCTCCTGAGGTAGAGCCCAGCTCCCCATCCTGAGACGTGGGCAGCCCAGGGACCCCTCCCAGAGGACAGTGTGGACAGGAGGTAGGAGAGTCACTTCCCGCTGAGAAACCTGACCACACCCCTCACCACGTGTCACATGCTGTGACACGTCATGTTGACCAATGTGATGTCATGAGAAGGCGCTTCACTTCTGGGCTCTTCCTCCCAAAAAGGCACTCAATCCCAGTCTAATCACGAGAAAAACATCAGACAAACCCCACCTGAGGAGCATCGCACAGAACACCTGAGCTGTTCTCAACACTGGCAAGTCACCAAAACAAGGAAAACCTAAGAAAGTGTCACAGCCAAGAGGAGCCTAAGGAGACAGTGTAACTGTGATGAGGTGTCCTGAATGGGATCCCGGAGCAGGAGAGAAACATGAGGGAAAGCTCAGGAGTCTGAATAAAGTGTGGACTTGGGTTAATAACAGTGTATCCATACTGGCTTATTAATTATAACAAATGCACCCCCTTGCTGTAAGATGTTGATGTAAGGGAAAATGAATGTGGGGTCCATGGGAACCCTATGTACTGTCTTCACAATTTTTCTGTAAATCTAAATCATAAAATCTACTTATGCAGCTTGCTGAATTACGACGTCAGTTGAATCCAGTCTTGACCAGTTTATTGTTAAATGTTCAGCAGTGATTAGGGAAGATTGGGACCCAGAAGCTTGTCATGAGGACCCCTGGGTCACTCTGAGATCACTTGACACTGGACCATCCTTACTAGTCTTGAACTCCGTTCCTATGCCGAGGTCAGGTCACAGCCCCAAAGTCCCTGAAGGCAGTTCCTGCAAGAACCCATTGCACATACACCCCAAACCTTTCCCAAGGGACCTGCAACCATTTGCTGGAGTAATTGAACTACAGGAACTAAATACTCAGCCTTTTGAACACCGGCTCTGAACTGACAGTAATTCTGGGAGCCCAAGACATGACCTCAGCCCGTCAGTCAAGGAGAGAACTGGCAGTGGTCAGGTAATTGATGGAGAAGCAGCTCAGGGCTGACTCTCAGCGGTAAGCTGTCCATGGAGCCACACTTTGGTTATTTCCCAGGTCCGGCACAGCTTGTTGGGATAGATGTACTTGGCAACAGGCAAAATCCCCATATTAGTTCTCTGACCCATGGACAGGGGGTCACTACAGCGATTCCATATTCCTTCCTCAGTATGGCGGGAGGGGCTGAATGGAAACCCTGGCACTTCCTCTCCCATCCAGATAGAAATCAGAAGAAACGACACGTCCCTGGAGGGACTGTGGAAATTAGTGCCTCATCAAAGGCTTGAAAGCAGCAGCAGCAACGATGCCTAACACCCCCCAACACGCTTAATTCACGTGTACAGCCCATGCAGACACTGGACGGATCTTGAAGAAAGACCGTGCACCTCTGTAAACTCACTCAGATGGTCCATCCATAGCACCTGCTGCCGCATGAGTCTTCACTGTACCTTTACTGGAGCAAACAGACATAGCCCCTCACACTTTGGATGCCACTGTTGACCTGGTAATGTCTTTTTCTCCCCAACAATTTGAAAGGATGACCAGAGCGCGGTTTTACCTGGCACGGCCGGTGGTGCACATTCACAGCCTCGCCCCAGGACCGCATCCATTCTCTGCTCTCTGCCGTGACAGGACCAGAGATGTTCCCCTGCACAGAGCATCACACTGGCCCACCACACTGATGGCGTCATGCTGACTGCATCCGACCGGGAAGTGGGAAGAGCTCTAAATGCCTTAGGAAGATAGGCACTAAACCCCACAGAAACTCAGGGCCGGTGAAGTCAGTGAAGTCAGTGAAGTCTCTGGAGGCTCCAAGACGTTCCCTCCAAGGTGGAAAACAAGACGCTGTGCCTCACAGCATCAGTTTGAAGGCGCTGCTTTCCTCTACCGAGAGTGTTGCCTGCAAGGCTGCAGTGTCGGTGGGACCAGGAGCGAGGCACAAGGACGCAGCAGGTCCAGGACGCAGCACTGTCTCATGATCCCACGATGCGGATAATCCAACAGCCCTGAGCGCTCATAGCCATAGGGATGCTGCATGCGGTCTCTGGCAAAGACCAACTGGAGAACCACAGCGCCACACTGTAGGATGTCGGAGCAGATCCATCCCCTCTTCTGCAGGTAACTACTCTCCTTTTGAGAAATAGCTTCTGATCTCGCTGGGTAGACCTCACCATGAGACATCAGGTGATGCCTGACCCACCCAGCCATAGCGCAGATCCTGGACAGGCAGCCAGCGCCAACTAGGAACGCTGCGTAAGAGCCGCGCTCCGGCAGGTCTGGGGTTTGTGAGCGAGGGGGTGTGTTAGGGGATCAGACCCCCTTCCGCGCAGACTTCGGCCGCATGACCTCCTTGATTCTGCCGATGGCACCCTGGGGCGTTCCTTACAACCCGCTGATGGAGGCGGACAAAAGCTGAGCCCGGTTTACAGACGGCTCTGCATGATTTGCTGGTACCGTCCCGTCCACAAGCAGACAGAGCTGCAGCCCCACTCAGGGTCGCCCCGGGCACAGCGAAGGAACCTCCTCCAGGTGGCAGAACTTCGAGCAGGATGTTTGGTCTGTGTACGAGTGAGAGGCATCCAAAGGTCCAGATCCACACTGAGTTACGGGCAGCTGCTACCACATTGGCTGGGTGGTCAGGGACTTGGAGGGTTAGTGACCAGGAAGCCTGGGAAAGAGACACGGGGGTGGAACCTCTCAAAGGGCACAGACTGTGAAGGGTGCCCAGCAGAGGGCATCCCCTGCAGAGGAGGCTCTTAGCAACCAGGACGGAAATCCCACCCTGCGCACGTGAACCCGTCAGCCCTGCCCCAGCCGGCCCTGTGCTGGCTTCAAGTGGCCAAGGTGGGGATGAGGGACCAGCATCTGCCTCCCCGACTTCGATGCAGCGTAATGAGCAAACAGCAGAGACCAGCCCGACTGCCAGCTAAGGCACCACCCCCGGGGCCCCTTTCTCGGGGGTACAGCCACACCCCCTCCTGGAGGCCTTGCTCTCAGCCGGGGCAAGGGGAGGCGCCCCTCCCCCAGCCCCTTCCCCTGGGAGGCACCGCCTGTCTCTGCTGTTTCACTGTACACGTCTCCCCCCGCCCCTCAGCATGCGGTCTCTGGCAAACGCCAACCGGAGAACCCCTTTCTACAGCCCCCTTTCTACCCAATAAGTCTTTTTTACTGAGCATCCGCGTCCTCAAACCGTGGGGCGAAGGCAGCTCTGAGCGGCGCCTGCATCTCGACTCACCTTCCTTTCGGATTCAGTTTCCTTCGTCCCTGAGAATTCCCTTTAGTGTTTCTCTTAGTGAAGGACAGCTCATGGCACATTTGTCTGAAAATGTGTTTTATTCACCTGTATTCGTGAGAGTATTTTCCGCAGGAGAATTCAATGTTGAGTTGTTCCCCTCCGTCCTTTCAAGATAGCATCTCGTTGTCTTCTGGGCTCCAGCGTCTCTGTGGAGAAGCCAGTGGCGGGTATTTGCTGCTTTTTAGCAGATTCTCTGTCTCTTCCAGGGACTTCAGCGAGTTTCTCCTCGTCTCTTGTTTTCTGCGTTTTAATAGAATCTGCCCAGGAGATTTTGTTTGTTCTGCTTGTTTCCATCTAATTTGGGGTTTGCAGAGCCGCTTGAATCTCCGGCCAGTGCTGCAGAGTCAGAACTGTACACCTGCCGCTCTCGAGGTCCCCGAGCCCCGCCTCTCGAGGCAGTTTTCAGGGAGAGTTGCGGGAATGGGACGTATCCCCAGGGCAGGTGTTTGGAGCCAGGCTGCTGGGCCAGACAAAACGAAGCATCCTTTGGGTCATTCAGAGGAGGACTGGGCCGCTCTGCTTTATCTCCTCAGAGCAGTGAAGGCCCAGCCCCACCAGTACCAGAGGGTCCCGGCCCCCGGCCCCAGCCATCTCACCTCCTCCCTGGCTGAGGGCCCTTGTCTCCTCAGGCTGCTGCTGTGTTTCAAGAGGATAAATCTTCCCTCTGGGCGAGGTTCCATCTGCTCCTGAGTTCCCCGCTGAAGCCTCCAGGCCACAAGTCTCCACCCGCCCTCTCCACTGGCCCCACCCCCACCCCTTCTCCAGGTGGCCTCCCAGAGGGAGACAGGGCTGGGGCCTTTACCGTTCCCTTTCCTGGACTTGTCCGGGGCACCCTCCGTCCCCTGCCCTCAGAGGGGAGAGGTGGGGAGCCGAAGAGGCTCCAGCCACAGCAGGGAACCCGCTCTGGTAACACGCGCTCTCCCACTGGGACCAGGCCCGGTTCCTCACCCCGAAGGTCCAGCCGGGCACAGCATCCTGGTGAACCCAGGTGGGCAGGTTGTGTGTGGGCCTGGCCCCCTCTGCTCCGCAGGACCTACTTCTCCATCACCACCCCCTCCATTCTCAAGGGCTGCTGGGGTGGAGACTCGTGACATCACAGTGTCTCATTTGCATGGGCCTGTCGGATTGGCTGGGAGGAGACCTGGCCTGGCCCTCTGGTGTTCCCAGGGGTTCTGGTGGTCATTCCCCATTGTCTATAGGGGCCTCTGATTGGCTGGCCCTAGGGAGGCCCACTCTGGTGGTCCCAGGACCTACAGGCTCACCAGCTCCACTTGAAGGGAAAGGGGTCTGCAAAGGGCAGCTTGGACCAGGGGGCTGCCAGCTCGCTCGGTGATGGCCGAGGCCTGAGTCAGGGCTCTGTGTCAACCAGTGACCCCACGTTGCCAGTCCGGTCACAGCTACGGGATCACTTTCTGGTGAGACCCGCTCTCTGATTCTTAACCCCTCCTTGAGGACTGGGTGAGAACAGAATGACATGGATGACTGGTCTTTCCCTGGGGGCTGTGATGGACAGAGCCTCTGTGCCAGCCCTGGTGTCCCCAGTCGTAGCCCAGGGATGGCGGGAAAGTCACTGGATGGCTCTGCACCCCCACCTCTCAGCTGGCCCTCGGGTGGGGGAACAGGGATGTGGTCTGGAAGGTGTGTCAAGGGGATGGGTCACACCCTTAGGGGGTCATGACTGCCTATGAGGAGGGGCTGCACCCCTGTCCTGTGGTCCCGGGAGCCTGGGAGGGTTGACACCACCTCACGCGTGCAACTTACCAGGGCTGCTGCGGCCATTGGGCCAAGCCCTGTTCTTGTTACCCCCGTGTGGGAGCCCAGAGGAGGCTCCAGATGGTCTCATCTCGAGTGCTGGGGAGCCAGGAGAGGCTCAGAGTTTCCGGGCTCGCCCAGGTCAAGGCTGGCAGGAGGCAGGGCTGGAACTGTCCGGTCCCTCCTCCCTCCCCGTAAATGCCAGGTCGGGGAATACCTGAGCGCAGCTGTTGCAGTGAAAGCCTTTTTCCGCTGATGGTGGCCCCTGCTGGGCCTCCCCTGGGGGCAGGGAGGCTGGCAGGCCAGCTATGCGGGGAATGAGGGCTGTGTACCAGCATCACAAACATGCAAACAGCTTCAAGCTGTTGGTTCAGTAGGAAACAAACAAACACAGGCTTGAAAGCCGGCGGGGCCTGTGGCGGCCTCATCGACAACGCCACGCGGGGGCACCAGGCTCTGCAGGCCTCCTGGGCAGCCGGGCACCTTCCCCCGCATGGTGTGTGCATGGCCACCACCTTCACACCAGCCCAGGGGCTCTCTGTCGCCCTTGGAACCCAGAGCCCAGAGGCTGCCTTGCCACAGGGGTGGTGGGGTCCCTTCCACGAAGCCCTAAGTGAACCGGAGGAGGAGCTGGGCACCTGCTGCTGCTCTGTGCCGGCCTGGGCCCCGCAGGAAGTGACTGTTCACCGCGGGGCTCCCAACAGCACACATTCATCCTCGTGCCGCTCTGAGGCCAGAAGTCCAAAATCAAGGTGTCCGCAAGGCCAGGCTCCCTCCAAAGGCTGGAGGGGAGGATACTTCCTGCCTCTTCCAGCTTCTGGTGGCTCCAGGCGTCCCTGGGCTTGTGGCCAGGTCCCTCCATCCCCTCACGACCTCTTTTGTGAGTCTGTCCTCCACGTGTTATAAGGACCCTTGTCATTGGATTTGGGGCCCAGCTGGATAATCCAGGATGGTCTCATCTCAAGCGATGGGGAGCCGGGAGGACCAGACCCCCCTCAAAACCCTAAGTCCAAGGGGTGGGGCGAGTGGTGGTGGAAAACCCCAAACCTTCATGTCCCCCAACCTCCCAGCCACGCCCACCCCAGCCCGGGCTCTGCATCATCCCGGGGACCCGTGTGGGGCTCTGGGACCTTAGTCCAGGATCATGGCAACGTCCAGATGGGGGCTTGGCAGTGAGCAGACAGATCACGGGGCCGAGAGCCCTCGAGGTCAGTGTGCCGCTGCTCTCAGCCCACCCCGCTTCCCGCCCCCACCGTGGGGCTCCAGGGAGTTCTCTTCAGCTTCGTGATCTCTGCTCCCTTGTTCCGTCACATTCCCAGCTGGGAACACCCAGCCCCCTATGAATCTGCTCCCTCGTTTCTCTGTGTCCTCATGCAGCTGATGAGCCCGGTGCAAAACACCCCACAGCCCAAAGATGGTGCCTCACCCACGTGTGACCGTCCCACAGCAGCAGTGCACCACCCACAATCTCCCCCCACTCCCGTCTCCAGTGAGCTCACCCCCTCCACAGCGACTCTCAGACAAACCCCAAAGGAAGAGCATTCTTATTTTTTTTTTTTTTTGCTGTACGCGGGCCTCTCACTGTTGTGGCCTCTCCTGTTGCGGAGCACAGGCTCCGGACGCGCAGGCCCCGCGGCCAAGGCTCACGGGCCCAGCCACTCCGCGGCACGTGGGATCTTCCGGGACCAGGGCACGAACCCATGTCCCCTGCATCGGCAGGCGGACTCTCAACCACTGCGCCACCAGGGAAGCCCCATTCTTATTTTTAAAAAAGTGAAAGAGGGGCTTATTCCTTTAAAGTGTCCATGTCACAAGAGACAACAGCTACAGATGACCAGGTGAAAGGAGACTCAGGTACCTGATGCACCTGCACAGACCACTTGAACAGCCAGAGTGAAGGGGCCCAGGACACGAAGTGGTGGTGAGAACGTGGGGCAACGTGGCACAGCCGACGGACGGGGGATAAAGGGCAGCGAGGGGTGGGGGTGGTGGTTAAAGGGCCCACTCACTGGGACGTCACCTGGCGGCCCCGCTAAGGCAGCACGCACCTCTGTGACTCTCACTCCTCTCCCAGAAGAAACAAACATGTCTACACACCACAGATCCGCCTGTGGACGCTCATGGCCGAAAAGGAACCTGCCCCAATATCCATCAGCAGGGGAGTGGATAAACGCCCTGTGGGCCATCTGTACAGTGAGCAGTCCGTGAGCAAAGCAGAGGCACGAGGTGCCCCTAGAGGACGCACCTGCGCCTCACAGGCGGCTGTGACATAAAGGAATCTTTGGGGGCTCCGTCCAGCCGGATGGACACAGTGAAAGGTCTGGAATAGCCGTTGCCTCCGGGTGCGGGAGGCTGAATGGGAAGGGACGGGAGCACCTCTCCGGGGAGGCGGGGGGCGCGTCTTCAGTGCCTTCACAGGTATGGGTGATACCGGAGATGCATCTGTTACACTCCTCAAACTGTACACTTAACATACGTGCATCTCACTTCGAGTTAAAGCAATGTGCTCCACGTAAGATCCAGCGTGGTAGCCCTGCCTGGGCGAGGCACTCCCGAAGCTGCTGGTGGGAGCACACGTGGGGCAGCCCCTGTGGAGGGCAACCTGGCAAATGGACGCTTGGGAAACGCCATCTATAAATACAGTACTGAACATGCATAGCAGCAGATGCAGAAAGCCGGCCACTGCAGCGTAGCTTCTGGTGGCAAATTGAACAACGCGTGCGAAGGAATACAGTGGGCTGCCTCTTGCATCAAAACAGGGAAATAAAATATATTCAGATGTGCTTATGATTGCCTGAAGAGACTCTGGAAGACACTGAAGATGTTAATAATAATGGCCATCCACTGACTGCATAAGGGCTGGCTTAGTCCGTTCAGGTTGCTATAACAAAATACCATAAACTGCGTGCCTTATAAACAACAGGAATTTATTCCTCACAGCCTGGAGGCTGGACATCTGAGATCAGGGTGCCAGTGTGGCTGGGTTAGGGCCTCTTTTGGGTGGCAGACTCCTCACATCCTCACTTGGTGGAAGGGGCTGGGAAGCCCTCAGGAGCCTTTTATAAGGGCACTAATCCCATTTATGAGGGCTCCATCCTTATGACTTAAGCATCGCACAAAGGCTCACCTCCTCACACCATCACCTTTGAGGTTTAGGATTTCAACATATGAATATGAGGGACGCAAACCTGCAGACCATAGCAGGGGCTGCCACCTGAGTGCATATGAGTCACCTGCCCAAACTGAAGGCTGAAGGGGAGTATGTCTATGGGGAAAGAAAGGGGATGGGAGAGGGCTTTTGGGAAAACCAGCCTGAGTGCAGCTTGGCCAGCTGAGTGTCTACACACACTTCACAGAAAACCCATTTGTGTTACAGAAGAG
Organism: Mesoplodon densirostris; assembly: GCF_025265405.1. Lineage (NCBI taxonomy): Eukaryota > Metazoa > Chordata > Mammalia > Artiodactyla > Ziphiidae > Mesoplodon > Mesoplodon densirostris. The sequence continues at coordinate 2,126,448 of NC_082664.1, read as the reverse complement.
TTATCATTACAACGGAAGCAACGTCACACCTGTACATGAATACTTCAGAACATAAGATAAGGGCTTCCCTGGTGGCGCAGTGGTTAAGAATCCGCCTGCCAATGCAGGGGACATGAGTTCGAGCCCTGGTCCGGGAAGATCCCACATGCCGTGGAGCAACTAAGCCCGTGTGCCACAACTACTGAGCCTGCGCTCTAGAGCCTGTCAGCCACAGCTACTGAGCCTGTGCTCTAGAGCCCACAAGCCACAACTACTGAGCCCGTTTGCCACAACTACTGAAGCCCACATGCCTAGAGCCCGTGCTCCACAACAAGAGAAGCCACTGCAATGAGAATCCTGCGCACCGCAACAAAGAGCAGCCCCCGCTCGCTGCAACTAGAGAAAGCCCGCATGCAGCAACGAAGGCCCGATGCAGCCAAAAATAAATAAAATTTTTTTAAAAAGAAAAAAATTATTTAAAAAAAAACACATTAAGATAAAAAGGATCTTGTATAAAAAAGACTGATGAAGAATATCCACAAGAAGAATTACCCCAAGAAACACAGGGACATTGAAACCAAAAGGCTTCTATTGCTTCAAGACAACCTGATCTCCCTGAGGGGGAGGGGCTCAAGGAAGACACGTGTGGTTTCAAAGAGGAGACGATAAATGTAACAGAAGCCGTGAGCATCCGAGCTCAGAAAAGGACGGGATAGAGAATCACTGTGGAGACGACAGCCACATCTGAAAGAAAAGAAAACTAAACACAACCAGAAATGCCTTTAAAGACAGAGGGTTTGGGCTTGAGGAAATCACACAAAATCAAGTGAAAATAACTACAGTGTAAAAAGAATTGACAGAATGGTAGGGACAGAATTCAAACCAAGGAGATCTAACACGTGCATCATTGATGTTCCCGAAGAGAACAAAACACACGGGACAGAAAAGATACTCTAGAGTGTAACAAAACATGCGTTCCTTCCCTTAAGCTTGAATCTGGAGTTCAAAGGAGCATGTGTCCTGGGGACGTTCTCCTGTAGTTATTAAATTTCAAGGATATAAAAATGATCACAGGAACCATCATTTAAATATCAGGGGACAGTAGCTGCAAGGTTCTGAGAACAAACACGTACGACCCAAGGATTTTCCAATCTACCTTTAAGAGTAAAGGCAAAAGAACCTCTCCTGTATACGAGAGCTTACAGCATAGACAGGACCCACGATAGGAGAACAGCGGGAATCTTGGAGAGCCTGGGACAGCCCTGGATCCCTGCGGTCCAGCATAATTGCTAATAGCACACATTTTTGCTCACCAAAGTGGTCAAGTGTGAGAGGGTAAAGGTGCTATAAAGGATGTGATGGTATCAACTGATAAAATTGGAATATGGATGGAGCATTAGATAAACATATTGATGTAAATTGGTGAGGTTGTGTAAGAGAATACCCCTGTTCTTGGGAAACACAGTGAAATATTTCAAAGGGTCACCTTACGTGTAACTCACCCCCAAATTGCTCAGAAAGCTTAAGGGAGCATGTGAGAGAGATCAAATGATAAAGCAGACGGACTAAACAACAGGTGAATCTGGATGAAGGGTGTATAGCTGTTCCTTGTACTATTTTTATTTTTGCAGCTTTTTCACAAGTTTGAAATTATTTCCAAATAAGAAGTTTAAAGAGAAGAAGTGCTCCAGGTTGGACAAAAAAGGATGTGGTCAGCCAGCCCATGAGCCCTCTTCACCTCCAGGGGACAAAATCCAGACGACAAAGGGCTGAAAGATGATAGAAGTCAAGGATGCGGAAGCCACGGCAAAAGCCTGGGTGAGCTTTCAGAGGATGTGTTACTGTCACGTTGGAGACCCCGTATCAGGAGCAGAAGTTAAAGCTACAGATCTGATCATGTAAAAAAGATAAAATTAAATTAATAAACGTAGGGATGGTGGGCAGGGTTGGGAGTCAAGAAATAACTTCTAAACTTGAGGCACTTGGTTTAAGGAAACATAATAGCCCAAGTTAGATTTTCACAATTATTTCAGGAGGAGCTCCTGGTGCCATGGTCTTGGGGGATGATGAAAACTTTGTCCTATGTTGGTCATTCCTTCAGTTTTCACTTCGGTTTACTTTTGTTAAATGCAAACCCATGACACGCAATGCTTTTTCTTATAAATTATGATCCCACGATTTGTAATTCTATTCATGTCTCACTCCATCCAAGTGGAGACTTGGCCTTTACAATACTGAACAAACTTTGAACAAAGCTGATTATCTGGAAAGGGAGCTCAGAACATGTTTTTAGTTTCCTCTATTAACTTTTTAACAATGAGGATACACCTGTTGACTAAAAAAAAAAAGCACAACCTAAAAGTTGGGAGTTATGTTTTATTCATTGGACAAATCTGAGAACTCAAGCCCAGGGACACAGCGTCTCAGATAATGCTGAGAAAACTGTTCCGAAGAGGCAAGGGGTGGGGGAGCCAGGATATATAGGAGGGTTTTTTTTTGTTTTTTTGTTTGCAACAAAAGACCAGGTAGAACATCAAAAGATTACTGTTAATAAAAGAAAACCAGATATCTCAAGTTAAGGACTTTAGCCCTTTTCTCTGTAAGAGAAGATGCAAGAGTCTGGGCTCACTGAAAGCATTCCTTCGATGTGCACCTCATATCTGGGACCAGCACCCTTATCCTGAGTCTCTTCTGGGGGCACCGTCAGGGGTGGCCACAGCGGCTGACTGCTAGATGGGCCGGGCAGTGGGCAGCCCATTTCTCTCCATCCTGAGTTCCCTCAGGGCTCACCATCCAGGTGGCTGTAATGTGATGGCTTGATGGCTGCAATGTCCTTTTTTTACTGATACAGCAGGCAACATTTTAGTTCACACACCTTTCTTACCAAAACAGAACCATTATTCCAGTCTTGCACGGGGAGAGGAAATGCACCCTCGGAGGTTTGGGAGGCCAGGCCGTGGCCAAGCCTCTCTGATTCCAGCTCTTTCCTACACGGCTTGGAGGACGGGGGTCTCTGCATGTAGCCCCCTGGATTCCTGCCAAGGAGTAGGTGGGGCCTGACCTATGACATTGAGTCACTCCAGGCCACCCACACTTAAACATGCCATTTCTCAGCCAAAGGACAGGCATGACTTGTACATCCTGGAATTAATGCATGTGAACAATGGGTTGTACTAATGTTTCAGCTCCATGGAAAACGAGATGTGTGTTTTTTCTTGACACTGGAATTCTGAATACAGACCTTTGAATGCCTTCTGTTATTGTCAAATCAACACATTTCATGCAAAATGCCTCTGTGAGGGCTGCCCCTCATTCTTCAGAGACTTCACCCACTGGCGAAAAGCATGTTGTTTATAATTTTTAAAGAAGAATAGTTTTTGGAACAGTTTTAGGTTGACAGAAAAATTGAGAAGACAGTACGGGGCGTCCTCATACAATCCACACTTCCCTATTGTTAATATCTTACATGAGTGTCCTACTCCTGCTAAAGTTAATGAACCAGTGTGGATATATCTGTATTTACTAAAGTTCATACTTGATTAAGATTTCCTGAGTTCTCCCCTAAGGTCTTTTTCTGTCCCAGGATCCCATCCAGGATTCCACATAACATCTAGTCATCGAGTCTCCTCAGGCTCCTCTTGGCTGTGACGGCGTGAAATGGTGATAAAATAAGAAATATATATTTAGTCCTTGTTCCTGTTTCCTGGCAGGGAGCTCCTAAAACCCTTAATTTCCTGAATGCTGAGGTGGGAGGAGCATCTTTTGTTACTCATAATAAACCCTTTCAACCACACCTGAGCTTATGCTAATGAGGTGACCCTTGCTGAGCCACTAGAAGGCTTCAGGATGGGGGCTGGTGGCCAGAGGGACCAGCTGTGTGATCAGAGAGGGGGCTTCCAATCCCACCCCCACCTGAACACCGTGGAGCCGATGGGGGCTGGGGGTTGAGTTAGTCACCAATGGTCAGTGATTTAATCAATCATGCCTCTGTAAGGGGGCCTCTATAAAAACCCTAAACAATGGGATTCAGAGAGTTTCCTGGTTGGTGATCACAACCATGTGCTGGGGTGGGGGGGAGGCGGTGTTGCACCCCAGACTCTGAGGGGACAGAAACTCCCACACTCAGAATCCTTCCAGACCTCATCCTAGGCACCTCTTCAATCTGGCTGTTCATTTGAATCCTTTGTAATATCCTGTATAATGAACTAGTAAATGAAAGTAAAGTGTCTCTGAATCCTGTGAACTATTCTAGCGAATTATCCAACCCAAGTACGGAGTCATAGGAGCCCCTGATGTGTGGCTGGTTGACCAGAAGTACAGGTGGCCTGGACTTGTGATTAGCCTGGGGTCTGAATTGGTGGCAATCTTGTGGGACTGAGCCCCTAACCTGTAGGGTCAGCACTAACTCCAGGGAGTGTCAAAACTGAACTAAATTGTAGGACACCCAGTTGATGTCCACAGAAAATTGGAGAATTGCTTGGTGTGGAAAACCCACACATTAAGTGTCAAAAGTGTTTTTGAGTAGGTAAAAAAAATCACAGTGGTGGGAGAGAGTTGATCTCAGACTGTCCTTGTTTTTGATGACCTTGACAGCCTGAGGAATACTGGTTCAGGTATTTTTTCAGTTGTTTCCAAATTCTATGGGAATGCGTCTGATGTTTTTCTCATGGTTGACTGGTGGTACAGGTTTTGGGAAGATCTCACAGAACTCTGGTGCCATGCTCATCGCACATTATCCAGTGTACCTCCTGTTAACACGATGTGTCGCTGTAGATGTTGACACTGATCGCCATCAGGCTGAGGGCTGTTTGTCAGGTTTCTCCTCCATAAGGTGACCCTTCTCCTCACTTTCCGCATTGTCCTTTTTGGGAGGAAGTCACTCTGCAGCCCACACTTAAAGAGTGGGGAGCTGTGTCCCTCCTCCGGAGGGCAGAGCATCTACATAAAATTTGAAATTCCTCTTTGTTACGAAGGCTGTCACCCCAGAATCATGCCCCTACCCCTCCCTCGAATAGAAACCAGTTCCTCGTAATCTAAGTTTCAGGAGGAAGCTGCAAAGAGAAAAAAACAACTGGTTAGAGCCATCTAGGCCCAAAATGGCAGAAGACTAAACCTCCATTAGACTTTGAGCCTCATTATACACTCATTATAATGCATTAGCTAAATGACACACTCACCAGCGCCATGACAGTTGGCAGTTGCCATGACAACAACCAGGAAAAGCCCATACAAGGACTGAAAAGGAGGGTTGCATCAGTTCCGGCTCCAAACCACACCCCTGTTCTCAGATAACTCATGAATATTCCTCCCATCTTTCCAATTCCCTCCCATTTACGTCATCCCTCCTATATATGTGGGGTCTCTGCACAAATTGGGTTGAGAAGTTGATTTGAGAACTAGGTTCCTGCTTCTCCATTCTTTGGCCATTGAATAAGGCTTGTGCCATTCCAGTCTCAGCATCAGCTTCATTACTGGCTGCATGAATCCATTCGGAAAAAGAACCTCGCTGGCTGAGACAGGGGGTCTCCGTCTGAGCTAGGACCCCAGCATGGGTCCAGTCAACCAGTTGGGTATCATCTTCATGGGAGATTTGTCTCCTCCCCCATTTACTTATTCAATTATTTATCTTAATCAGTTTAGACCCATGGGTATTTATTTTATTCTTTGGATTATGACCCAGTGCTGTTTATTTTGTTGTCCAAATTTTTCCAGCCTTGGTCATTGGGAGTCCCTTCAGTTGGCCCCATGTCCCTTTAGCCTGCCCCCATCAACGTAAGGTGTGTTTGTTTTTTAAAGGCTTCCTTACTACGGGTTCATCTTGTACATTTCTTGCCCCTAGTCCTAGAATCAGCCATTTCTCCATGGAAGCCTGTTCCTTTTTATTGGAGAACAGTATTAGAAGCTAAGATCTGAGCACAAGGTGTGCTCACCACTACTGGGATGTCATTGCTCCTAGGTCTTCTCAACTGACAGAACAGAGATATGTGCATAGACTAATCCATATATATATATATACACCTATCTATAAATAAATGTGTATGTAATCATTAGTATCTATATTATGATAAACAGGAGTTAATGCTGAAGTCCCCAACTCTAATCCACTATCACATGGATCATCCTAGCCTCCTCCCTTTGTTTATCTGTAAATTCCCATCCAACAGTGAGAAGTCTGACTTGCCATCCATTTACTTAATGGTTCAATTGCAGCCTACAGATTGTGGCATCAGATTGTGAATCTGTACTTCCATGGAAAGCAACTTTATCAACCAGAGTGCAGTGCTTGTGGACAGTTCCTTTTGCCTTTAGTCTTACAGACATCACTCGTCTCCAAAGTTGCATGGGTCAGCAACTTCTCCCACTCTCCTTCACTGAGGTTGTGTCACACATTTGTATTAGTTAGATTCTCTCGTCACAAGGTTCCCTCCTGGGAACGCTTGACCACCTAAATTTTTTATTTGCATACAGTAAGGGTCACTCTGGGCTGTAAAGTTCTATGGGTTTTGACTAGTACGTAATGTCAAATACCCATCACTACAGGATCCTATAGAATGGTTTCACTGCCTATGCTCCATCTGCATCCCTCCCTCCTGCCAAGCACCTGGCAACCACTGATCTTTTTATTGTAGACTGGTGTTTTCCAGAATGTCATATCATTGGAATTATATACCATGTAGCCTTTTCAGACTGGCTTTTTTCACTTAGCCATATGCATTTAAGGTTTCTCCATGTCTTTTCACTGCTTGTCAACTATTTTTTGTTGTTGTTGTTGCTGTTGCTGAATAATATTCCATTGTCTAGATGCACCGCAATTGATCTATGTGCCTTTTTTTTTTTTTTTTTTTTTTTTTGGCCACGCCACATGGCTTGTAGGATCTCAGTTCCCCGACCAGGGATTAAACCCAGGCCACAACAGTGAAAGCCTGGAATCCTAACCCCTAGGCCACCAGGGAACTCCCTGATCTATGTACTATTTAAGGACACCTTCATTTCTTCCAGTTTTGGGAGATTATGATGAAAACTGCTATAAACATTCAGGTGCAGGTTTTTGTATGGATGTAAGTTTTCCAATCAGTTGAATAAATACCAAGAAGTGCAATTGCTGGATTCTATGGTGAGAGTATGTTCAGTTTCGTAAGAAACCACCAAATTGTCTTCCAAAGTGGCTGTACCATTTTGCATCCCCACCAGCAATGAATGAGAGTTCCTGTTGCTCCGCATCCTCACCAGCTTTTGGTGTTGCCAGTTTCTTTTTTTTTAATTTTAGCCATTCTAATGGGCATATAGTGGTATCTCATTTTTCACTTTCATTTGCAGTTCCATAATAAGAGATGGATATGCTTTTCTGCTATCTCTATATCTTCTTTGCTAAGCTGTCTGTTTAGATCTTTTGCTCCTTTTTAATTGGGATGTTTGTTTCAGAGGGAGAAGCTGAGAGACTGAATATACAAATGGATAGGCCATATATGAAAATACAACTCTGACCCACAACCTGCAGCAATCAGCTCAGAAAACCAATCCATCATCTACAGTAACCAGCCCAGGGAGCCATCCTGCTATAAGTTGGACTTCTAGGAAGTCAGACATCTACCTCTAGCAACAAAAAGGAAGCCAAGTAACAACCCTGGTAACAATCAACCCCAAATAGCCAGGACTTTTTTTAATAACTGAAATTTTTCCTAATTTTTTTTCCTGCTTCCATCTTAGGACCAACCAGAGGAAACCAAATATGCTCCCCTAAGCAATCACATAGGATGTCTTCTCCAGGCTCACAGCTCCATCAGAGAACCACTGAGCCCCCTTTTTTCCACAATAAATGTTTCCCAACTTCTCCTTGCCTTTGAGCCCCTGTGAGACACTGTAATGGTGGCCGACTCCCTGCTACAGCAGACTCTGAATAAATAGTCTTTGCCTCTTTTCATTTGCTTGGTCTTCACTTATTTCCACAAAGTCCTTTATCAGATATGTGTTTTGTAAAGATTTTTTCCTCCATCTGTGACATGTTTGTTTATCCTCTTGTGTCTTTCACAGAGCAGAAGCTTTTTTTTTTTTTTTTTTTTTTTTTGCGGTATGCGGGCCTCTCACTGTTGTGGCCTCTCCCATTGCAGAGCACAGGCTCCGGACGCGCAGGCTCAGCGGCCATGGCTCACGGGCCCAGCCGCTCCACAGCATGTGGGACCTTCCAGGACCGGGGCACGAACCCCTGTCCCCTGCATGGACAGGTGGACTCTCAACCACTGCGCCACCAGGGAAGCCCGAGCAGAAGCTTTGAATTATCCTGCAGTCTAACTTCTCAAAATTTTCCTTCATGGATCATGCTTTTGGTGTTTTATCCAAAAAAATCATTGCCAAAGCCAAGATCACTTCGTTTCTTCTATCTTATCTTCTAGAAGTTTTAAAGTTTTGCATTTTACATTTAGATCTATAACCCATTTTAAGTTAATTTTTGTGAAAGGTGTAAGATCCGTATCTAGACTCAGTTTTCTGTTTCTTTGTTTGTTTTTGACACGTGAATGTATGGTGGCTACAGCACCAGTTGTTGAACAGACTCTTCACTTTTCATTTATTCATTTCTGCCCTCATAAAAGACCCGTTGACTATATTTGTGTGAATCAAGTTTTGAGATCTCTATTCTGTTCCATTTATACATTTTATACTTTGTTGAATTTCATTAGCTAATATTTTGTCAGGGATTTTTGCATCTAAATTCGTGAGAGTTATTGGTTTGTAGGTTTCCTTTCTTGTGATATCTTTATCTGGTGTTGGTATCAGGGTAATGCTGGCCTCATAGAATGAATTAGGAAGCATTCCTTCTGCTTCTATTTTCTGGAAGAGAATGTAGAAAATTGGTACCATTTCTCCCTTTAATGTTTGGTAGAATTCACCAGTGAAGCCATCTGGGCCTGGTACTTTTGTTGTTGTTGTTGTTGTGTTGGGTCTTTGTTGCTGTGCGTGGGCTTTCTCTAGTTGTGGAGAGCGGAGGCTACTCTTCATTGTGGTGCGCTTGCTCCTCATTGCGGTGGCTTCTCTTGTTGCAGAGCATGGGCTGTAGACAAGCAGGCTTCAGTAGTTGTGGCACGAGAGCTCAGTAGTTGTGGCACACGGGCTCTAGAGCGCAGGCTCAGTATTTGCGGCACACAGGCTTAGTTGCTCCGTGGCATATGGGATCTTCCCAGACCAGGGATCAAACCTGTGTCCCCTGAATTGGCATCCAGATTCTTAACCACTGCAGCACCAGGGATGTCCCCGGGCCAGGTACTTTTTTTTTTCAGGTTATTAGTCACGGGTTCAGTTTCTTTAGGCCTATTATCTATGTCTCCTTGAGTGAGTTTGGGTAGCTTTGTCTTTCAAGGAATTGGCCCATTTCATCTAGGTTATCAAATTTGTTGGCATAAGTTGTTCATAGTATTCTTCTATTATCCTTTTAACCTCTGTAGGCTCGGTAGTTAAGGCAGTCTGGCTCAGGATCCATAGAATTAACACTTTGAGACCCCACCTTGACCTGGGTCTAGGGATGAGCATTGGCCTCAGGGGATTTGAGGCCATCTTTCCAAAGTTTGGCATGGGTTACTGGGATGTACTCTGACCTTGCTTTGTTGTTGAGTTCATTTTATTTCTGACTATAGCCTCCCTGTCTGGTATAAGCTTCTGGTATAAGGCTGTGTTAGAACTACCCTTCAGTTTCATGCAGATTAAGGTGGTAGACTGGAGTCCCAGTTGTTCTATTCTGAAGCAGAACTCTTCTCAGGATCGGGGAGCACAGCCAGGAGCATAGCGATCTGGGTCAAAGAGATGACAGGGCCTCTCTGTGCCCCAGAGGAGGCAGCTGTGCTTTATTAGGGTTACTGGCTGATGCTGTGGAAGCAGAAGCATGGGAGACAAGGCAGCCCCACCCAGTGGGGAGTGACTGCAGCTTGGAGTCGTGGTTCTTAAACTTGTCTGCATCCTGGAACTTAGGAAAAATAATGATGTCCAGGATCCATGCCAGAGACGCTCACTTAACTGGTTTGGGGTGCAGCCCACATTCAGGTACCTGCTCAAGCACAGGCACTGACTACATCTTGGAGTGTTTCACCCATATATGTCACCAAATATTGGAAAGAAAAGGGGTGAATGGGTTGGGGCTCCTTGGATGATCCCAACTCAGGAAGCCAAGGGGCTTCATTCACCATGTGACAATGCTGCTTTATTCTTCCGTGAAGTCACAAACCATCACCAGGAGAGCCTAGCAGAGCCTGGTGTGGACCATTCCATCCCTGTGAGGTCACTGATATAAGTTACAGCAAGCTAAAGAGAACAAAACCAGCCTGATGGCTCCCACTCGGCCAGCCGTTAAACTCCTCGCTGGAAATTAAAGGAAGCCTCTGCCTAAGGGCCCTGAATCAGGAAGAAGTCTTGGCCGTCATCACTGTCAATCCTCTTGGACATAAAAGAAACATCACCTGAGGGAAGGAGAAGTGATGGCTGGGTTGTTTGCACAAGGCTTGACTGCCGGGACACCTCCTTTTGCCTTTTCCTGCCTGGAGTCTACAGCTTGGCTTCAATCCCGGTTAAATGTCAGAAGGAACCCAGAACAAGCTCTAGAATGCCTAAGTGCAGCCAAGTAAACAGAAACACTCCTATGGGTTTAAGAAAACAGAACAGAATGTATGGGCTTGTTTAACTAAAAAGTCTGGCAGTAGAGTGACTTCAGGCATGGCTGGATCGAGGCGCTCCATGATTTGTCATCAATCTTCCCTCCACCTTTGCTTTTTACTGTCTTCTACATTGGCCACCTCCTCTCAAAGGCTTTCCATTCATGGCAACAAATGGTTCCTGCGATTCCCAGACTCGAGGCTTCCCAGCTTGGAAATCCGAAGGGGAAGGAAGTGTATAAACTGCTTCTTGCCTTTCAACGTCCATTTCCCCTTCTCTCATAGACTGGAACTTTGAGTGGGGCCCACATGGCACCAGTACCTACTGACTACCTACCTGGGACTGCTGGAATCTTCCACGCGCTCCTCCACAACTATTTGTTATACCTCTCCACACGGCTCTGTTCCCAGGGAGGCTGACCTGCATGAACAGTAGCCCAGGCTCCCTTGCCCTTTGCATTCTGGGGTGGGAGGGGGGAGGTCTGGCCAATGAGAAACTCTGGCAAGAACCTGTTGGTTGTGTTATTTATTCCCAGCTCTCTCTTGTCAGCATTGCCTCACGTTGGCTGTGTCATTTCTCCAGAGTTCACACCCTTTCACAGCAGCCTCTCCTCTGACTTTCTCCTTCCCAGTTCTGCTTCCTCCCCTCATACTTCAGACTCAGGGGTGAAAACAGTCCTCAGTTGTTACTAGCCCTGGGCACAGCACTATCACGTGAGGCTCCCTGTAACCCACCCACAGTTAGAATATGCTCTTGGGTTCTTTCCTGAACACTGATAGGTAGATGCACTAGGTTTGGTTATAAGACAAGGCTCTGGCCAATGGGATGTGAACAGAAATGATGTGGGCAACTCCCAGGTCACACCTTGAAAGGAAGAAGTATGCCTCCCACCATTTCTTCGCCCCCTCACCGTCTGGAAATTGGATGAGGTGGGGAGCCATCTCAGACATGTGGACAATAACAACATGCTAGGGATGGCGGAACAAGAAGATAAAGGGGCCAGGGCTCCTGGACGCTCTGTGGAGCAAAGTCACCAAACCAAGTCAGACAAGCCCGCTGTTAAGGCATTGTAGTCAAGGTGATTTAGGGCCTCCGTCCCTGCAGCTGAACCCATATTCCAACCATACAGTGACACTCTCTTTCTCAATAGTTCCTGTCAAAGTTCCAGAAGTTCTCTCTGGCCTTCAGCCACATTTCCAACCACAATCCAATCACTGTTGCCATGGAAATGAATGACCTTACTGATAAGCTGGGTCCACCCCTGAAGCTGGAGCCAGGACAAAACAGCCACCTGGCAAACATGGGCTGGGAGTGGCGGTTAGGTGATTCCCAAAGGGAACTTGGAAGCCTGTTACCAGAAGGGGGAAATTTTGCAGGGTAAGGAAAAGCAACCGCTCTCATTAAGAGTCACGTCCACACCTTCCATCTGTGAGCGCCTTCTATGCACCAGGCTCCTTGTATTCATGCCCTCATCCTTGCAGCCTTTTATTCTGAGCTCCTGTCATTCTGTGGGCAAATAGGGTTTAGTTGCACAGTTCTTGCTTGGGTCTTTTATGCAATTGCAGTAGAGGTTGAATGGGGCTCTGAAGGCTCAACTGGGATGGCCATCCAAGATGGCCAGAGTTGAAGCTGGCTATAATCTGGGAGCTCAGCTGGGGCTGCTGACAAAGGGTCCACAGGCAGCCTCCTGGCATGGTTTGGGCATCTCGCAGCAAGGGGGTCTCAGTGTAAATCATATTTCTTAGGGGGTGGCCGGCTTACAAGAAGCAGGAAGAGGAAGCTACCAGGTGGGTTCTGAGAGGCCAGTTAAAGGCTGTGCCAACAGCTAGCATAGTGTCACTTCTACCATAGGCTTTTGGACAAAGCAGCCTCAGGGCCACCCAGTGTCAAAGGTGTTCCAAAATATACTTCATTTCTGCAGGGGAAGTGGCAAGCTCACATTGCAAAAGAGAATTGTAGGATGGGGAATCTTTTTGCAGCTATCTTTGGAAACTACAACCTGACACAGCCTGCCCTCTGGGTACAACAATTCTTATCCCTCCCACATGCAAAATATGCTCACTCCTCACCCAAGGGCCCAAAGTCTCACCGCATTACAGCATCAGCTCAAGATCCAAGATCTTATCATTAAATTAGGTCCAGGTATGCGTGAGACTCCTCAGGTGCAGCCCCTCAAATATGGTTCCTCTTAGGAAGACCCGTATGAGACAAGTAATCTGTAATCCCACACCCAGTATCAAATGGGGGTGTGGATAACTGCCACTGCAATACCAACCAAAAATGGGCCATCATAACTCTAAAATCCAGCCAGTACATTGTACAAGTTCCTTGATTAGGGCCAGTTCTGTTCCCTTTAAGTGATTCTCTGTGGTTCTGGTTTTGATCTTTGAGCTCCATTAGGCTCCATTCTTTGAATCATTCTTCATTTTCCATAATAAATGACCCATATTTTCAGCTGAGAAGTTTCTTTCAGCCTACTTTCTGCCTTAGGAAGTTGGGGGCTCAAAGGTCTCTCTTGGTTTTAAACTCTGTTTCCCTTCCAATCCAAGCTAATATAATTTCTCTATAAACTTTGTGGGTTTCCTGTGTATCAACTTAGAGACACCCTTCTCTACCCTGGGTTGAGAAACAGATTGCTGTGAAGCATCATCCCTAGCACTGTTTAAAACTCTGTTTATGGAAAAAGTCTATAGAAGTGGTTCTCAACTGGAGGTGACCTTGCTGCTTCCCAGGGAACATGGGGCAATGTTTGGAAACATTTTTAGTTGTCACAAGTATGGGGGTGCTGTCCTCTAGCAAACAGAGGCCAGATAATTATGTTAAGTACCCAACAGTGCACAAGACAGCTCCAAACAAAAATGAACGATCCAGCCCCGAATGTCAATAGAACCAAGGTCAGGAAACACTGGTCCTATAGGAATTATCCTAAAATATTTCTAAAATCTCAAATAAGGGTCAAATAAGGGTCATATGATCATATGCTTGTCTTCATTTTTACCCTGAGACAATATTCTTGCTGTTCTGGATTTGATATTTACCTTAAAGCCACTCTTTATTTTGACAGTATTTTGCTGTCTGGAGAGGCTGAAAATAAGAAACAGTTTTATTTTCAAATTCAATAAGTCCTAACAATAGCATATGACCACTCCCTTCATGAAACCCCTTTAAAAGTTTTGTTTTATTGTGTGATACTAACATATAAAAGAATATTTGTAATACACATAAAAGTTACAGACCGTGATAATAAACCATCATGAAATAAAAACCAACTTAAGAAATAAACATGGACTTTCTTCCCCCCACTGGAAGGATTGTTAAGATGTGCGCCTGAAGCTGCCATCACACAGAACTTGACAATGAAGCCATCCCCAAAGAGTCAAAGTTGACACATGTATTCTGGTGACATAATTTGAGAAATAAATTCATTACAGTGTGCTGTCAGCAAGATGTACAATGGAGTTTTCCACCATTATTCCCCACAGAACATCAATTCTGACAATCACCCATGGATGACAGTACCTTTGTGGGAGCCTGAGAGTCAAGTGGAGAAGTTCCAGCACACTATTGGAGAAAACAAAAGTACTATAATAGACACATTGAAGAAGGCGTGATTTTACCTGCATTGCCCCTCCCATAAGGCTGTACAGCTCAGTGCCGAGAGAGACCCCCTCAGCCAGTGATTTCTCCCACAGGGAAAAGTGAGAGCATGTGAATTAGTGCCCAGCTTCCCCAGCTATGTAAGATGCTGCCCAAGGGGCCCACTACTTTCCTCATCCACCCAGAATACTGAGGTGACCTGCAAAGCTGAGGGGATGTGGGAGGCTGGGAGCACAGCAGCCAGCACTCAGAGCTCATCAAATGGTCACAGATCATACTATCCACTTCACAGACTCCATTAGGAAGCCTTCCCACAAGCCCCTGGGGACACCTTGTCTACAGAACCCCCCAATTGACCCATGAGCACCCCCAATGTTGCACTTACCACACACACCCTCCTCCTCCATAGCAAGACATTTTAGTTGACAGACACTTAAGTTGTTTCCATATCTTGGCTGTTGTAAATAATGTGGCAATAAACATGGGAGTGCAAATATCACTTTGAGATACTGATTTTATTTACTTTAGGTATATACACAGAAATAGGATTGCTGGACCATATAAAAGTTCTATTTTGAATTTTTTGAGGAACCCACATACTGCTTTCCATAATGACTATACAAATTTATATCCCCACCAACAGTGCTCCAGGGCTCCCTTTTCTCCACATCCTCACCAACACCTGTTATTTCTTGTCTTTTTGATAATAGCCATCCTAACAGGTGTGAATTGAAATCACATTGTGGTTTTTATTTGTATTTCCCTGATGATTAGTGATCTTGAGCCCATTTTCATGTACTTGTTGATTATTTGTATGCTTTCTTTGGAAAATTGTCTACTTAGGTCCTTTGCCCATTTAAAAATCGGATTTTTTTCCTACACATTATGAGCTGTAATAGTTTCTTATATATTTAGGTATTAAATTCCTATCAAAGATGTGGTTGGCAAATACTTTCTCCCATTCCATGGGTCACAGATTTGTGAATTTTCCGGCTTTCCTTTTGTTATTGATTTCTAGTTTCATGCCATTATTGTCAGAAAAGATACTTGATATGACCTCAATCTTCTTAAATTTGTTAAGACTTGCTTTATGACCTAACGCGTGACCTATCCTGGAGAATGGTAAGTGCACACCTGAGAAGAATGTGTGTTCTCTTGCTGTTGGATAGAAAGTTCTGTATATGTCCGTTAGGTCCATTGGCCTGAACTGTAGTTCAAGACCAATGTCTTGTTTTGATTTTCTGCCTGGATGATTTATCCATTTCTGAAAGTGGGGTATTGAAGTTCCCTACTATTATTACATTGTCATCTATTTCTCCCTTCAAGTCTGTTAACATTTGCTTAATATACTTAGGCACTCCAATGTTGGGTGCATATATATTTGCAATGGTTTTATCCTTTTGATGACTTGAATGCTTTATCATTATATAATGACCTTCTTTTTCTCTTGTTACAGTTTTTTATTTAGTCTATTTTGTCTGAAATAGTATAGCTCTTTCTGGGTTTTCATTTGTATGGAAAATCTTTTTCCATCCCTTGCCTTTGAGCCTATGTGTGTCCTTGAAGCTGAATTGAGTCTCCTGTAGGTAGCAAATAGTTGGGTTTTTAGAAAATCCATTCACCCATTCTGTGCCTTTTGATTGTAGAATTTAATCCATTTACACTTAAAATAATTATTGATAGCAGTAAGGACTTGCTATTGCCATCTTGTTAATTGTTTTCTGACTGTTTTGAGTTCTTTATTCCTCTCTCACTGTTTTCCTTCATGATTTGATAATTTTCCACAGTGGCAGATTTTGATTCCTTTCTGTACCTTTTGTGTATCTGCTATAGATTTTTGCTTTGTGGTTACTGTGAAGCTTACATAAAATATCTTACAGTAATTACAGTCTATTTTAAGATGATAACAACTTAACTTCAACCATGTACAAAAACTCTACATTTTTATTCCCCACCACATCTTATGTTTTTGAAGTCACAGTTTACATTTTTTAATATTGTGTATCCATTAACATATTATGGTAGCTATATTTATTTTTAATACTTTTGTCTTTCAACCCTTTTACTAGAGTTAAGTGATTTGCACACCACCTTTACAGTACTAGAATATTTTGAATTTGACTATATACTTATCTTTACCAATGAGTTTTATACTTTCATATACTTTCATGTTACTAGTTAGTGTCCTTTCATTTTATCTTGTAGAGCTCCCTTTAGCATTTTTTGTAAGGCAGGTCTAGTGATATGGAACTCCCTCAGCTTTTGTCAGGAAAAGTCTTTATTTCACCTTCAATTCTGAAGGATAGCTTTGTTGGGTAAAGTATTCTTGGTTGGAAGTTTCTTTCCTTTCAGCACTTTGAATATACCACTCCACTCTCCTGGCCTACAACTTTCTGCTGAGAAATTCACTGATAGCATTATGGGGGTTCCCTTGTATGTAATGAGTTTCTTTTCTTTTGCTGCTTTCAAAATTCCTTGTATTTGAATTTTTTGACAGCTTTATTATAACGTGTTTCAGCAAAGTCTGCCTTGGGTTGAATCTCTTTGGGGATCTGTGAGCTTCATGTACCTAGATGTCCATGACTCTCCCTATATTTGGGAAGTTTTCAGCCATTATTTCTTCAAATAAGCCTTCTGCCCTTTCTCTTTTCTTCCTCTGGGACTCCCATAATGTGTATATTGTTCATCTAATCGTGTCCCATAGTTCACATAGGTTTTCTTCCCTCTTTTTCATTCTCCCCCGACACCCACAATGGGAGTCACAAATGACCTCTCTTTGAGTTCATAGATTCTTTCTTCTGCTTGGTCCAGTCTTTTGTTGATGTTCTCTATTGCGTTTTTCATTTTATCCATTGTTTTCTTCGACTCCATAATTTGGGGTTTTTAAAAATAATTCCTATCTCTCTGTCCTCATCTTGTTCATATATTCTTTTCCTGATTTCTTTGAGTTATCTGTGTTCTCTTGTAGCTCGCTGAGTTTCCCTAAAACAATTGTTTTGAATTTTTTGTCAGGCAATGAATAGATCTCCATTTTTGGGTGGTCAGCTGCTGGAAAATTATTGTGTTCCTTTCATGGTGTCATGTTTCCTTGTTTTTTTCATGTTCCTTGAAGTCTTGTGTTGCTGACTTCACATCTGAAGAAGCAGTCTTTACTGTCCTCCAGTCCTTACTGACTGGTTTTGGGAAAGAAATATCTTCACCAGTCAGCTTGGCCAGGGATTCTGAGGCTTTCCATTCCTATGAATTCACCCACTCCACACTTCTTGTTCCCTGTTGGAAGGAATTCTTAAGATTCTATGACTTCTTTTGATTCTGCAAAGCCAGGCCAGGTGCTGAGAGCCTTCTGTTTGTTTTCCCTAGTGTGATGCTCTGAAATGTTCATGTTTGTGTGCCTTCTCCTAATCCCACAGAATTGGGCTGGTTTTCTGTGTATATATATATATATATATATATATATATATATATATATATATACACACACCATGGAATATTATTCAGCCATAAAAAAGAAGAAAATCCTGCTGTTTGTGATAACATGGATGAACCTGGAAGATATTATGCTTACTGAAATAAGCCAGACAAAGACAAATACTATATGATCTCACTCATATGTGGAATCTTAAAAAAAAAAAAAAGTAGAACTCATAGAAACAGCGAGTAGAATGGTGGTTGCCAGGGGTTGAGTGGGGTGGTTGGGGTTGGTTGAGGGGAATGGAGACATGTTGGTTAAAGGATACAAACTTCTAGCTACAAGATTAATAAGTTCCGGGGATCTAATGTGCAGCATCATGGCTATAGTTGAAAATACTGTGTTATATACTTGAAAGTTGCTGAGAGAGTGTTGTGTTCTCACTGCACGCATGCACACACACACACACACACACACACACACACAAAATGGTAACTATGTGAGATAAGTGTGCTACTTAATTTGATTGGAGTAATCATTTCACAATGTATATGCTTATCATATACATTGCCCTTCCTCTCTGGCAACCACCTATTTGTTCTCTGAATCTATGACTCTGTTTCTCTTTAGTTATGTTTGTTCATTTGTTTTGTTTATTTATTTATTGGCCATGCTGCACAGCTTGTGGGATCTTAGTTCCCTGACCAGAGATTGAATCTGCACCCTTGGCAGTGAAAGCATGGAATCCTAACCACTGGACCACCAGGGAATTCCCTGTTTTGTTTTGTTTTGTTAGATTCCATATATTAGTGAAATCATACAGTATTTGTCTTTCTCTGTCTGACTTATTTCATTTAGCATAATACCTTCTAGGTCCATCCATGTTGTCACAAATGGCAAGATTTCATTCTTGTTTATGGCCAAGTAATATTCCATTGTATGTATATACCACATTTTTTAAAAATTTATTTATTACCACATCTTCTTTACCCATTCATTTATTGATGGGCACTCAGATTGTTTCCACATCTTGGTTATTGTAAATAATGCCACAATGAACATAGAGGTGCATATATCTTCTCAAATTAGTATTTTCATTTTCTTCACATACCCAGAGTGGAATTGCTAGATCATATGGTACTTTTATTTTTAGTTTTTTGAGAAACCTCCCTAGTGTTTTCCACAGTGGCTGCACCAATTCATTTTCCCAACAGCAGTGTACAAGAGTTCCCTTTTCTCCACATCCTCATCAACACTTGTTATTTTTTGTCTTTTTGATGAGAGCCATTCTGACAGGTGTGAGGTGATATCTCATTGTGGTTTTGACTTGCATTTCCCTGATGATTAATGATGTTGAGCATCTTTTCGTGTACCTTTTGGCCATCTGTTTGTCTTCTTTGGAAAAATGTCTATTCGGGTCCTCTGCCCATTTTTTAATTAGGTTGTTTGTTTTTGACATTGAGTTGTATGAGTTCTTTGTATATTTTGGGTATTAACCCCTTCTCAGATATATTATTTGCAAATATCTTCTCCCATTCAGTAGGTGGCCTTTTTGTTTTGTCAGTGCAATCCTTATGAAAACACCAATGGCATTTTCCCAAAACCAGAGAAAATAATTTTAAAATTTGTATGGAAACACCAAAGACTCCAAATAGCCAAAACAATTTTAAGAAGAAAAACAAGACAGGAGTTATCATGCTCCCTGATTTCAAACTATACTACAAAGCTATAGTCATCAAAACAGCATGGCACTGGCACAAAAACAGACACAAAGATCAATGGAACAGAATATAGAGCCCAGAAATGAACCCACACTTATATGGTCAGTTAATCCACAACAAAGGAGGCAAGAATATACAATGGAGAAAGAACCTCTTCAAGAAATGGTGTTGGGGAAATTGGACAGCTACATGCAAAAGAATCAAACTAGATTACTCTCTCACACCTTATACAAAACTAAACTCAAAAATGGATTAAAGACTTAAATGTAAGACTTGAAACTATAAAACTTCTAGAAGAAAACATAGGCAGTATGCTCTTTGACATCAGTCTTAGCAACATTTTTTGGGGTATGTCTCCTCAGGTAAAGGAAACAAAAGTGAAAATAAACAAATGGGACTACATCAAACTGTAAATAACACATAATTTTGATTACTGTAGCTTTATAATAAGTCAAAATCTGATAGTATTAATCCTCCAACTTTGTTCTTTTTTTCTCAAAGTTGTTGTGCCTATTCTAGGGCCTTTGTATTTCCATATAAATTTTAGAATCAGCTTGTCAGTTCCTACAAAAAGATCTGGGATTTTGATTTGGATCACATTGAATCTATAGACAATTTGGGGGAAATTGTTATCTTACATGTCTTCTGACATAACAGAATATAGTCATCCATTTATTTAGGTCTTATTTGTTTTAGCAATACTTGCAGTTTTTTTTTTCTTTCGGTACTTGGGCCTCTCACTGTTGTGGCCTCTCCCGTTGTGGAGCACAGGCTCCGGACGCACAGGCTCAGTGGCCATGGCTCATGGGCCCAGCTGCTCCGCGGTATGTGGGATCTTCCCAGACCCGGGCACGAACCCATGTCCCTGCATCAGCAGGCAGACTCTCGACCACTGCGCCACCAGGGAAGCCCAATACTTGCAGTTTTGACTGTACAGGTCTTCCATATATTTTGTTATATTTATCCATAAATACTTATTTCATATTTAAAAGTGTAAATGGCTTTGCTTATTTTAACTTCTGATTGCTGTTAATACATAGAAAACAGTTGATTTGTGTTTCTTAATCTGTATCATTCCACTTTTCTAAACTCACTTATTAGTTACAATTGACCCTTGAACAGCATGGGCTTGAACTGCATGGGTCCACTTATATGAGGATCTTTTTTCATTAAATATGTAATATTCAATCTGTGATTGATTGAATCCATGGATTTGGAGCCACAGACATACACGAATTTTCCACTCTGCAGGGGTCAGATCAGCACCCCTAACCCCTCATTGTTCAAGGGTCAACCTTAGAGTGTTTTTGCAGATTCTATTAGGTATTTTACATAGATGATCATGTTGTCTGCAAGTAAAAAGTTTCATTTCTCTGTTTCTAATCCAAATGCCTTTTTTCTTTTTCTTATTGCTCTGACTAGAGCTTCCAGTACAATGTCGAGTAGAAGTGTTGAGAGTAACATCTTGGTCTTGTTCTGTCTTAGGGAATGAGCATTCAATTCTTCACATTAAGTGTAGTGATAGCTGTGTGGGTTTTGTAAATACCCTTTGTCAGATTGAGAAAACTCCCTTCTATTCCTAGTTTTCAGAGTTCTTATTAGTAAAGGATGTTGGATTTTTGTCATATGATTTTTCTGCAACTATTGAGTTTACCATATTTTTTGTTGTTGTTTATTAATATGATAAATTGCTTTCCTGATGTTTAGCCATCTCTGCATTCCTGACTTAAATCCCATTAGGTCATGTTGTGTTGTCCTTTTAAAATATTGTTAGATTCATTTTGTTAAAATTTGTTTACAGTGTTTGTGCCTATGTTATGGAGGGATATTTGTTTGTAATTTTCTTTTCTTTTAATGTTTTTGGTTTGGGTATCATAGTAATGCTGGCCTCATAGGAGGAGTTAAAAAGTATTTTCTCCCTTTCATTTAAAAAGTATTTTCTCCCTTTCATTTTTCTAAAAACATTCATGTAGAATTGGTATAATTTCTTCCTTAACTGTTTGGTAGAATTCACTACTGAAGTAGTCTAGGTCTGAAGTTTTCTTTGTGGGAAGAATCTTAACTATAAATTCAGTTTCTTTAATAGATATAGGAGCATTCAGGTTATCTATTTATTTTTGATTCAGCTCTGTGTCTTTCAAGGAAATTGTTCATTTCACCTAAGTTGTCAAATGTATTGACAAAAAGTTGTTCATAATATGTCATTATCCTTTTAATGTTTGTAAAACCTGTAGTGATGTCACCTTTCTCATTCCCAATATTTGGAGCTATAAAATTCCCTCTACTTATGTTTTCATAGCATGCAGCAGATTCTGATGTGTTGTGTTTTCATTTTAATTAAACTTAAAATACTTTATAATTTTTCTTTTAATTTCTTCTTTGACTCATTTATTTACAAGTGTGTTATTTAAATATTTGTAGATTTTTCAGATTTCTTTTTGTTACTGATTTCTAATTTAAAACCATTGTAGTCAGAGAAAACACTTCGTATGATTTGAATCCTTTTAAATTTATTGAGACTTGACTTACGGCCCAGAATATGATGTTTTAGTAAATGTTCTGTGTGCACTTGAGAAAAATGTGCATTCTACTTATATTGTGTGGAGTATCCTATAAATGTCAATTAGGTCAACTTGGTTGATAGTGTACAGGTCTATCTTTGATGATATTTTTCTTATTTGTTCTATCAGTTATTGAGAGGAGCATAATTGTGGATTTGCGTGTTTCTCCTTGCAGCTCTATCAGTATTTGTTTCATGTATTTTTAACTTTATTATTAGGTTCATAAACATTTAGGATTGTTATATCTTCCTAAATTACACCCTTGTCATTATAAAATGACCTTCTTTATACTTCACAATAATCCTTGTTCAGAAACCTACTTTGATATTAGCATAGCCACACAGTGTTTTTTTAACTAGTGTTAGCATGGTACATATTTATTCCATCCCTTTACTTTAAACTTTATGCGCCTTTATATTTAGTGTTTGTTTCTTATAGGCAGCATATGCTTGCGTCTTCCTTTTTTATTCAATCTGAACATCTCTCTTTTTTTATAATTTTTTTTTTTTTTTTTTGGCTGCATTGGGTGTTCATTGCTGCGCATGGGCTTCCTCTAGTTGCAGTGAGCAGGGGCTACTCTTCATTGTGGTGTGCGGGCTTCTCACTGCAGTGGCTAATCTTGTTGCAGAGCATGGGCTGTAGGCGCATGGGCTTCAGTAGTTGTGGCGCACAAGCTTCAGTAGTTGTGGCTCACGGGCTCTAGAGCACAGGCTCAGTAGTTGTGGCATACAGGCTTAGCTGCTCCACGACATGTGGGATCTTCCCTGACCAGGGATTGAACCTGTGTCCCCTGCATTGGCAGCTGGATCCCCAATCACTGAGCCACCAAGGAAGTCCCATGAATATCTCTGTCTTTTAATTTGGGTGTATAGACCATTTTTATTTAGTGTAAATGTGGATAGGATTAGGTTTTAGCCTGTCATCTTACTCTCTGTTTTCGTTTGTCCCAACCCAATGAAAAAAGGGAGGGAAGACAAGAGATTTGAGCAGATACTTAACCAAAGATGACATTTGAGTGACAAATAAGTACATGAAAAGATTCTCAACATCATTTTTCATCATGAAAATGCAAGTTAAAACCACGAAGAGATACCACTGCAGACCTCCTAGAATGGCTAAAATGACTGCCCTTAGCTAGTGCTGGAACTCTCATACACTCTTGGTGAGAATGTGAAATAGTACAAGCACTTTGGAAAACAGTGTGAGTAAACATACCCCTGCCATATGACCAGACAATCTACTTCTAAGTACCCAAGAGAAAAGAAGTCTTGTGTCCATACAAATGCCTGTACGTTTATGCTTGCATCAGCTCTATTTATAATAGTCCAAACCTGGAAACAACTAAAATATCTACCATCAGGTGAAGAGATAAATTGTTTATCCATACAATGGAACACTACTCAGCAATTAAAAGAAGTGAACTGTAGATAGATGCTACAACAGGGAAGAATCACAAAATAGTTACAGTAAGTCCCCTACATACAAACGAGTTCCGCTCCAAAAGAGCATCCGTAAGTCCAATTTGATCGTAAGTCCGGCAACATTAGCCCAGGTACCCAGCTAACACAATTGGCTATGTAGTCCTGTACTGTAATAGGTTTATAATACTTTTCACACAAATAATACATAAAAAACAAACACAAAAAATAAAGAAAACATTTTTAATCTTATAGTACAGTACCTTGTAAAATACAGTACTACCATACAACAGCTGGCACTTCTTAGCAGTATCAGCTATATCACCACTGCTTTTATGCTTGCTTCCAGACGTCCTGAGCTTTAAATAAAGACACTGTACTACTGTACTCTATACACTACTGTAAAGTACACAAAAGCACAACCACTTCTAGAGGATGCACGCACGTGACAATGTACGCCAGATACGTGAATTAACCTATGTGATTGGATGTGCGTATGCACATTTGCATCTTTGAAAGTTCACAACTTGAAGGTTCCTAGATAAGGGACTTACTGTATTCTGAGGGAAAGAAGCCAGACAAAAAAACTGTACATATTTTATTATTCCATTTAAATTCTAAACATGCAAATTAATCTGGAGTGACAGAAAGCAGCATCAGTGGTTTCCTGGGAGGGAAGAGCAGGGAGAAAGGCAGGAAGGAGGAAGGACATGAAGATACTTGTATAATGGATTTGTTCATTTTCTAGATTATGGTGGTGGTTTCACAAATGTATTTATGTCAAAACTTTCAAACTGTGCACTTTATTATATGTCAGTTACCTCAATAAAGCTGTTGAAAAAATACGTTTTAAACTTGGAATTTACCACCAAGAGAATACAAATAAGAACTAGGCATTCCAAAATACTAGAGAAAAATAAAATAGTAAACAGCTCCCAAAGCCAGAGACAAGGGAAACACAGCATAAATAACAGATGTATCAACAAACATGTCTGTTTTGACAATAAACACTCCATTTAAAGACAATACAGTTATGCACTCTTTACACAAAGTATACCTAAAATAAAATACTTGAATGTTAAAAAGAAAAGGAAAGCAGAAATACGTTGGGCAAACATAAACAATAAGAAAAAGTGTCGGTAAAATCAATATCAGATAAAGTTCAAAAGTACTAAAAAAGATAAAGAGTAACCTGGTCTGAGGAACGGTTCAAGACACAGGAAAGGCATAACAGTGATTAACCTCTAGGCAGTAAGTAACTTACCATCGAAATCTATAAAGCAAAACCGTAGGAAATACCACAGTAAATTAACAACTGAAATGTAAATGCAAAAGTCTTGAAACTGTTAACCCCAAAGCCCAAGGTATATAAATCATGTTCTGTTTCATTTTTCCAGGGGCTGGTGCCTACATACCTGGAGCAACTTGACCCAGCCAGCACCTAAGAGGGGGTTAGCATGTTCTGCAACTTCGGATGTCTTTTACCACCATGAATGCCTGTATTAAAGTCATTAAGAATACGCTTGGCCTCCTCCAGGCCCTATAGCCGCCGTGAGCCGTCCTGCAGCGAGGCGCTGAGCCCAGTCCCGGCTCTGGAGCACACGTTTGCTGCCGTCACCCTAAATCCAGCAGGGAAACTGAGACTGGGAGAGGCCGAAGGACTTGGCCGACTTCACAGAGGGAGTGCGGAGCCGGATCCGAAACGGGTTCCTCTTGCATACAGGCACCAGGTGAGAGCCAGGCATTCAAAAGGCAGATTCCTGAGCGTCTCTGCCGGGCTCCCAGGTCCCACAGCTGCTGCCCCGTCTGCCTGGAAGCCACTCCGGGTCTAAGAACAGCAGGCCCGGTGTGAGCCGCAGGGGTGTGTAGGACAGAGAGTGTGTCGGACAGAGAGGGAGCGTGTGTACGTGAATGTCTGTCCGTGAGCGCCTGAGTCTGGGGGCTGAGGTCCCTGCCCTCCTACCTGTGGCCGCCACCCTCCCCGTTGAGACAGCCGGGGTGGAGGAAGGGTCCCCCCGCCACCCTGCCCCCTCAGGCCCACCCCCGCGGAGCCACCCTCCCCTTGACAGTGAGACTGTAAGCTCAGAGGTGACCTCTGTGTCGGGCCCTTCCTTGCACTGGAGGAATGCCTCAGGGCTGGGATGGCGCCGACCCAGCTCCCAGCTTGTGGGAGGGGGAGCGGGATGCGTCTGAAACGTTAAGTAGGGCTTTGGAAGCAGCTCTGCTCTTCCGATGATGACAACTTGCCTTGTTCCAGATGGTTCCTGTGCGTTTTCCCCCTCGTTAGTATGCTAATGTATTCTGACTCATCCCGCGGCTGCTGCACAGCGGGGCTGGAGCACACCTCAATGCCAAAGCAGCCCCCGGAGGCCCATGATTCCCAGCTGGAGCGGGACCCCTCCCTGGGCTGTCACCGAGCCGGGGGATAAAGGGAACAGTTGGGGATGTGACTTCAGCGTCAGCCAGAGCAGGCTGTAATTTCCCCTCCGACGGCCCTGACATTCATGGCAAGTTCTCGGTCTGTGACAGAATCCACAGAGCAAAGCCAGAGATGGGGGCTCTGGGAACAGCGGATCCAGGAAGTTTCTGATAGAGCATCAAATGTAGTTAAAACGTAAGTAGGCATCCGAAAAAAGACCCAAAACAAGGGGACTTGAACGTGACATTTCTTGGTCCAGGTCAGCGTCTCCAGGCCACATGGCAGCCCCAGCTGCAAGCCCAGGCCCCAGCCTCGTTGTGGCTCCAGGCACCAGGCCGTTACCTTTGTCCACGGGTCCAAGATCACTGGTCCACCACGGCTCACCAAGACCCCGCTGTGCACGCTGGCAGACCCCACCACTTCCCACCGCAAGGCCCACGGTCCTACCCAGAGACACATCCTGGCCACCAGAGGAGGCGCGGCCTCTGCAAGGGGCAGGCAGAAGTGCCGGGTCGCCTCAGGAGCAGCCCAGGCGCTGTGATGCCGCACAGGCAGGGACCAACACCCAGCCCAGCTTGGGGTTGGGGTTAGAGTTAGGGTTGGGTTAGGGGCCCTGGTGGGAGTGAGACCAGTGGCCCAGCAGCCAGCGACCGTGAACAAGTCCTCCCTGCCCCCGGCACCCCCGGGCTGCTGGGATCACCTCCAGATGGACAGCTCACTCCCCACCTGCCCCAGGGCCAGCTTCTGCGCAACCCCCAGGAAAGGGGAGAGGCAGGGGAGGCAGCTTCTGGTCCCATCCTATCAGGCAGCTCTTACCTAAACAGCCACCCCGGTCTGCCCATTTCCCTGGGAGCCTGGGAAATAGGTGTTTAATCCAGCGAGGCTCCCAGTTGAAACAGCCCCACCACCACCACCCCGCAGCAGGGGCCCGGCCAGGCCTTCCCCAACCACTGCCGCTCGCCCCCCTTTCTCCACCTTGGGGCTCCTGCCCCAGACTGGCAACGTCCAGCACGACCCCCTGGGTGGGCACACTCTCCGCCTGCAAGGAGCTCCGTCCCCTGCAGAGACAGAGTGACCGCAACAAAGTTGCCGGGTGAGCAGCGCCTGAGCTCCCCAGGCACTGTCTGCGGTTTCCTGGCAACGAGGGTGGGGCCTGCATCCACAGAGGAGGAGAGTCTGCGCCAGGCTCTGGGCTGCCCTGGGCGCTGGACTCATGGAGCCGGGCTCAGCAGGAGGCAAAGGCTGAGCCCCGACCGCCGGGATTGCGATGGACGTGGATGAGGATGTGTGGGGAAGCCCCAGGGCCCCTGATGCCACGGGGACAAAAGGAGAGGTCAGAGCGTGCTGGTGTCCTGGGGGCTTGGCCAACCCCTGAGGCCCAGGTCCTCTCCCGGGCTTCCTGCGTCCAACAAGCACGTAGCTGTCGGGCCACATTCCTTGGTGGGGGCGGGGGGACACTAACGCCCAGTGTCACCCGCCACAGTCCTCTGCCGGGGACTGCCCGACTATCCAGGCCATGAGAGTGGCCTGACCTTGGCTCCAAGGGATGGAGACGGACGGACGAGCCAGAGGCTCTGCCCCCACCTTCTGTGTCCACAGCACCCAGAGAGAATGGCGTCCTTCCTCCCAGGAACAGGCAGCAAGCTGATGCCAGCTGCCACGTGGTAGCAAGAGGGAGGGTGACCACCCATCCCAGCCTGCCCAGGACACCCGGTGCACCTGGGGTCCCTGCATAACTATAGGAGCACCCCTCTCATGCCGCAGCGTCCTGGTTGCACAAGAAGGTATAGGGACCCTGAGGCACCCTCCCCGGCTCCCAGGGCCAAGGGAAGAAGCACTCGTGATGGAGGGAAGGCCCATGTGAAGGACCAGCAGGGACTGTGGGGAGAAGCCAGCGTGGCAGGCACGGGACACTCAGCAGGGCCACTGCGGGAGAGGCGTCTGCAAGTGCAGGGGACTTGGACCATGGGGCCCTGGGGTGCCACACTGGGGGAGCAGATTTAACCCTGCAGGGAATAGGGAGCCATTGAAGGTTCAACAGCATGAAGTGATCAACAAGGTCTTTCAGATTCATCAGGCAGCCCTGGGGGCTCACCTCCTTCCACCTGTTGTGACCCCAGCTATGCCATCCTGCCTATTTGGGAGGTGTGTTAAATTAACACCTGTGCAGTGGAGTACAGGTGCTGGAAGCAAGCCACAGTTCAACAACAGACCACGAGAGAAATGGAATCAAGAGGTTCTCTACTCATGGGCCCTGGAGGAGACACAGGCCACCCCGTGGGGCCATGCAGGGAGGGCAAGGCAGGTGGTGCAGAGAAAGGCAGGACCTGGGAACACGCCTTCATCAGGGTTCCTGGGTGCAGTGCTTTGGAGCTCCCAGGCTGGGGTTGGACTGGTCAGTTCAAACCAAAAGAGTGGGGTTTTGGTGAGTCCCACGGGGGTCGGAACCAAGGGGCTGTAAGTCATATGGGGCTATTGGGAGCCACACCCGGAGTTCATGCTTCCTGTCCCTGCGGCTGCTCCCCAGGGCGAGTGCTTACAGGGGGGTCCAAGGTCTCCCAGGCCGCTTGGCCAAGCAAAATGGATCCGAGGCTACAGCTGAGCTAAACTCCAGACCATCCCCCATTCAGTGAGCTGGGGAGAAACAAGGCAGAGGGGGGATGTGGGGACATAGCGCGATCTCCCACATGGCAACAGTCACAGCGTCGGTGCGGGTGGCACCCCTGACCCCACCTCTGGTCACCCAGACTCTTCGGTTCCTGTCATTTTCCAAGCCTGGTGCTGCAAACTCCCTGGCAACTGTGTGGGCTGCCTGAGGTCCTGCCAATAGATTCCTTTTCTGCCTAAATGATCCGCAGTTGGATGCTGTTGCTTCAAGAAACTTGAATGACTCCCCACGAGGCGTGGCGTGAGGGTCAAGTCTCCGTGGAAACGGTGTGGGCTGGACTGGGTTTCCTGGCCCCGATGAAAACCTCACCATCATTTATGAGGGGATGTTCCCGCCCAGCACATGTGGTATCGGCTTTGAGTGGCCTGAGCTACCCAGAGAAGACCAGAGGGAAGCTGGTAGGAAGAGCCCAGGCGGGGCGCTGAGCAGAGGGGATGATTCCAGTTGCCGGGTGGCCGCTGTCAGAACTGGGGCTTCAAAGAAAGAGAACACACACACTTAGTCCCTAAATTCCTGGTTTCAAGTGTAGCCTGAACCCCAGTACTTGCTGGTACCGCGTGGGAAGCCATCTGAACTTTAGAAGACACAGGAATGGTGGCTGGAACCACACTCGGGTTCCTTCAGGTCACAATGTCGGCTTTGAGACACGGAGCCTCGGAGGGCCTCTGACGAAAGTCAGGACAGACCTCCAGGAAGAGACTTTGGAGGGAACCTTGAGTGTCACTGTGGTCCCCAAATCAGAGAGGGCTTCAGGGGGCCTGGGGTAAATGGAGCTTTGACCTGTGTCCCCCCGGGTGCATCCAGGGGCTTCCCCTGCCCTCCCGCATCTGTCTTGGCTTCCTGAGGGAGTAACTAGAACAGCATCTATTGATATCCACGTCAGCTGCCGCCCTGGGCTCAGTGGGAATCCGGGGCTCTCCCTCCTGCCAACCCCAAAGTCCCCACGGTCCTGGAGGAATTGGAGAGACGGAGTCATAACAAGGCTTGGAGAAGCACTTCATGCCCAAGCACGGCTGGTGCAGCCCAGAGACGGGCGTGGGCATCATAAATGTCACCCGGCTGACCCCAGCCGCAGCTGCTGCTCCAGACCCAGGTCTCTACAAGCACCTGGTGCCCGCGTGCAGGCAGCTCTGGGGAAGCTACTGCCCGTCTCCAGAGAACCAGGACGTCAACGTGTCCCCATCACCTCCTCACAGGCGCATACCAGCCCCTCTGTGCCACGGTATGGCCCATGGAAGTCTTGATGGTTTCACGGAAACCCAGACGAGGGGAGCAGGACATGGGCGCCTTGCCTGCAGAGGGTGGAACGTGAGGGGCCAGTGACCTGGGACTTGGCAGGATAGACCCCTTTGCCCCTGAACTTTAAGAAAAACGCACCGAGTTCAGGTGCCTTTGTGGCCGTGGAGGAAAGGGCTCCCCAGTGAAAAGCCCCCAGCTCTGAGTGGGGACCAAGCAAGAGCAAACCCTACAGCAGGTCCCTGATGACTGAGGGGCATCCCGGTGCCTGAAGGAGGCAGGTAGGAATACCCTGCGTGTTGCCTCCAGAAGTCCCAGTGGGAGGGTCCCAACAGAGGACCCCACGCAACAGGTAACCATCCTCACTTTGAGAAACAGCTCCTGGCTTGGGCCAGGTGGGCTGAGGACACCAGACAGTGGAACACCGAATGCTCAGGTGGCCAGACTGCCCAGCGTGAATGGCTGTTGTCTGGACCACGGGCTGGGCTGGGTCCACACTGCTCCACCACCAAGTGGGTGCAGTGTGTCTCCCTCAGGAGTCCAGCACTACAGCCATGGCTTCATCTGTGGCTCCCAAGCTGGGGGAGAGACCACCAGACAGAGCCCAGTTTACAGGGGGCTCTGTACAGTCTCGGGCAACCACTGCAGGCACGACCACCCATGGGACCCTGCCGGCTGCCTGGGGCAGGTTGGTTACACTGGATCTTTCCCATCATGGATGGACAGTCATTCTGTCTCCAGCCCCTCCCCCATCATGGACTTTTGTCTTATTGTCCATCAGGGTCTCCATGGTGGCTACTTTCATATGTCACCTTGACTGGCCTGGGAGGTCGGGGTACCTGGTACGACAGTTTTCTGGATGTGTGAGGTGTTACTGGGTGAGCTCAGCGTTTGAATCTGAGGGCGGCCTGAGTGCAGTCGGCCTCATCCGGTCCTGGAGGCCGGAGTGCGGCCCAAGGCCGAGGGGGAGCCCTCACCCCCTGTCTGACTGTGGGGCTGGGGCCGCGGCCTCCTGCCTTTGGGCCTCCTGTTCTCTGGCCTCCAGACCTGGACTGGGATCTAAACCCCTGTCTACAGCTCTCAGATCTCAGCCTTCCATCCACACCACTGGCTCCTGGTCCCCAGCCTGCAAATGGCAGTTCATGGGGCCCCTCAGCCTCCAGACCACCTGAGCTCACTCCTCACAATAGACCTCTTTCTAAAAAGACACCCCCCGGGCTTCCCTGGTGGCGCAGTGGTTGAGAGTCCGCCTGCCGATGCAGGGGACACGGGTTCGTGCCCCGGTCCGGGAAGATCCCACATGCCGCGGAGCAGCTGGGCCCGTGAGCCATGGCCGCTGAGCCTGCGTGTCCGGAGCCTGTGCTCTGCAACAGGAGAGGCCGCAACAGGATAGGCCACAACAGTGAGAGGCCCACGTACCGCAACAATAATAATAATAAAAAAATAAAAAGACACCCCCTACTAGTCTCTGGAGACTAGTTCTCTGGAGAACCCTGACTAATCATCTACTCAACACACCACTCCTGACCCCCAGCTCACTCTGGAAGGAAAGCCAGTGTCTTATCCCAAATCTGCCACGAGCTCCAGTGGGAGGCAAGAACTGTGGAGACAACAAAGGGGCCCCAGTGTCCCTCCCCCCCGCACAGCGTCCCTCCGCCTGCACAGAGTCTCCACCCTGTGCTCTGAGTCGTGGGGAACCGGAACGTGGACCCCAGCGCAGGCCCCCAGCACAGGCATCCTCACCAGCAGGGCTGGCTCCACGAGTCCTGCTCCCTGGTCAGGACCCATGCCCATTGCTTGCCCCCAAGAGCCCCGAGGGGTCCACCACCTGTCTTGGACCCCCTGCTCTGCCCAATCTCTGGTTGGCCCCGCCCATGCCCAGCACGTCCTCTAGGACTGCTGGTCCCTAAGAGGATCCAAGGCACCGAACGAGATTGTCAAATGCCCTCTTAAAGTTCATGGTAATTACTTCCAGAGGGTTTTATAGTCCCTGAGGAGTCGCATAGCCACGCCCCACCGTCCAGGAAGGCAGTATTTCACCATCAAGGACACGACCCTGGGTATTTACAGACGGTAATGAGACTGTCCACTGCTCGATGTTACCATAAATAAGCAGTGAAAACTGCTGAGTTTCATGCAATTCCCCCTGATTGCCTGGAAGGCGTCATTATTTTAATAAAAAAAACTAATCAGCCAGACTCCCCAGCATCTCAGGCTCGGCGTTAATTACATAGAGGCTGGCGGGTGGGAGCTGACTGTCACGGGGTGGGGTGGGGGGTTCTTTTATGTTAAAAGGAGTGAATTAAAAGAAAGAGTAGGGCTTTGCGCACCTTAAAAATAAAGGTGATGTACAGGATGTCCTCCTGACCCAGGCGGCAGATCTAAAGATCACCTTCCCATTATCCACCTGGCCTTCTGAAGTCATGACCCACAGCCCTTTTCCCATCCAAGGTAGCAATGCACCCCCCTCTACATGAATGTTTCTTGGTTCCCCTTATAGCTGGAGAGGGCCCGGCAGCAGTTTGGACCAACGTGATGTCAGTAGAAGTACTGGGTGGGTTTCCCAGAAAGTAATACAAAAGGGGAAAGACACAGTCATCAGGTTTGCCTTCCTTTTTCGCTCTCTTTTGTCTTCTGTCCTGCCCCGCCTTCCTGCTGGAACACAGATGTGATACTGGAGGTGGAGCAGCCATATTGTGACCGTGAGGCTATTAGCCGAAGGACAAAAGCCACATTAAGGATGGCCAAACAGAAAGAGTTGAGTCCTTGCATCACCATGGAGACCCTAAATCAGAGTTTGGAATCTGTCGACTTTGGGGACTGGTCAAGGCTCAGGTAACCATCCTCTCTTGTAGATGTCAAGGCCCTGGGGTCCTCAGCCTGTTACTCCAGGAGGTTGCTTCCCGAGGCCATGGTGGAGTGCGGGGGGCAGTGTCAGAAGAGTAGGGGGCTTTACTCCAGACTGCAGCTGGTTTCCCCCAGTCAGGGTCAGGGTCAAAATTACAGCCATCCTTTCATGGTGAGAATGAATGCCCATCCCAGAGCCCCTCCTGTCCTCAGAAGAAATCGTCACACCCCTGCCCTCCCCGTCCAGCAGGGAGTCCAGCAGGGGTCCCCAGGGTGCCCTTCTGGGGATCGGGAAGGTCCATCCACCTGATGGGAGACACTTCTCCCAGCGCCAGGCAGAACCTCCCAGACCAGTCTGAAGGTGGGTGATTCAGAGTCGAGGGCTGCCAGACACCCCTGCTTCCCTCTGACGCATACGAGGCCCCAGCCCCTTCCCCGCTCACAACAGGGGCTCTGCGCCCAGAGGGGTCTTTGAAGCCACACCGAGGGGACGCTCCCCTGGGGATGAGCCTGAATGGCTCTCGAGGATGCTCGGGCCAGCAGAGCCTCTGAGGTTGTCCGGGCCAGCCCAGCCCGGAGGAAGGCCCAGCTGCAGCCCCCCTGCGAGGCCCCGGCAGGTGTTACTAGGCCTGTCACTGCCCAGCCAGTCAGCGCGGGGGAAGGGAGCCCTTGAGACACTAGACAGGGCAGTGGGGAAGGGGCTGACCCCCTACATCCCCTCCAATTAGCAGTCCCCACGCTGACGAGCAGGGCCGCGCAGGAGCCAGATGGAGCCTTCGAGAGGTCAGCTGACAGAACTGCGGTGGGAAATCTACTCTGTAATAAAACTGTTCATAAAAGTGAACTGTCGGTTAAAGGCTGCGTTTCCGCGGGGAATCAGTTTTTATGTCACTGACTGTCTTGAAGACGCAGGGACCTCTCCGCTCACTATCCGGCTGGGCTCGGCAGGGGGTGTGGGACCTCAGGGGGTTCACAGGGGCAGGGGGGCCCCATGAAGCTGCAGTTTAGAGGGACCCCAAATGCCTCTGCTCCCCCTGCCCTCGGCCCTAAACGGGAGCCGTGGGGACCGGCCACTGTGGGCACCGGCCACTGTGGGCACCAGCGTGAGGGTCCACCAGCAGGACAGGGTCCAAAGAGCAGGCTGGGGCGGGAGGCAAGCGGTAAAGAGGGGCAGAGGGGTTCTCCCCCAAACGCTTCTCCACTTACCCCAGGCTACGTAACCTCAAGTTGTGCAATGAGGCAAACTCAAGCATCCACTTTACAGGAGCCTCAATGGAGCCACTGGCCCCAGTACAGGTGGCCGAGTGGGCGGAGAAGCGGGTCTGTGGCCAGTTCCTGTGTCTGGAGGCTAATTTCCCGAGGAGTCTGGACTCGGAGAGGGGGTCTGACGGTGCCAGGCGTGGGGAGGAGCCCCAGACACAGGAGAGGTGGTCCTGGCACGAGGCGTAAGGGGTCACCGGCGCAGCTGCGTCGACGGCGCCTGAGGCTGGAGATGTCACGGCTCCCTCCCTCACGTGGCCAGGGCTCTACACGAGGCCTCCCGTGTGGCCCGGGCTTCGTCAAGGCGCGGCGGCCACATTCCCAGGGGCTGCCCCAGAGAGCCAGGTGAAGCTGCTACACCTTTACAGCCGAGCCTGGCAAGTCCCCCACGTCTGGTCAGCTGGGGAGACCCAACGAGACCCGCCCTGTGCCAGGGAGGGAGGCGGGCTCCACCGCTCGATGGCGGTGGGGCGGTGGGCGTGAGCACCTGGACAGGCCTTAGGCAGCCGCGAGAGGCTCCCCCGGCCGCCAGGGGCTCCTGATCACTACGGTCCCGTGTGGTTGCCCCCTTGCGTTGGGCTGGACTAATTCTCACACTTTCAGGGACTAAAATACTGCAGAAGAGATGGGGTGTCGCTTCTAAGATTAGGTTAAGACAAGACTGGCTTCCGTCCTGTGGCCTCCCCTGCTGTCCCCCACCCCTACCTCCCTGGGGGGCCAGCTGCCGTGTCACAGGGCTGCCCCGTGGAGAGGCCCAGGTGACAAGGAGCGGAGGCCTCCTGCCAACAGGCGGTGAGGGAGTCCAGGTGGGTTCTTCCCCAGTGGAGCCTTCAGGCAACGGCAGCCCCAGGCTGCACCTGGGAGACCTGAATGGGAGGCACCGGGCTAAGCCACACCTGGATTCCTGACTCGCACACGCTGTGAGGTGCTGAGTGTGGCTTTCAGCTGTTCGGGGTCGGGTAGTCTGTTACGCAGCCGTACATAACCGATACATCCCTGTGGTTTGCAGGCAGCAGGGACGGCTCAGATATTGTGGTTCTTCTTTGAAGAGTCCGTATTGTTGAGAGACACTTACAGAGGCACCTGGGATTTGCAGGTGTGGAGACGGGGGCGCAGGTCGTGAGAGACAAGACTGGAGGAGCGAGGCCCGTGAGGCAGGGAACACGCGAGTGTCCGCTGCTCGGGCTGCCCTGCTCTGGGTGCGTTTGCTCAGTGTGCTCAGGCACGGGCCTGCAGACAGTCCCTGCCGCCCTGCAAGGGCACCCTCCCTCGTCACAGCCCCTCCTGTCCTCACCCCAGTGCCCCACTCCTGTGGGCTGGACACTCCCCAGGGCAGGAGAAGCCCCAGCCTCCTGGACGGTGGGCCACGGCTGGGCCAGGGGAAGTCATGGCAGCCCCCAAGGTCCCCCGGTCAGCCAGCTGGAGATGAAGGCAGAACAGGGGGGCAGGTGGGGGCCCTGCTGGGAGCCGGAGCAACCTGGGGTCCCCGAGTCTGGAGGCGGGTGGATTCCCCAGCCCCGAATGCCTTCCCACTGCAGCGCCTTTGCTCTTGGCTGCTGCCCCCTCTGCGGTGAGGGGAGACCCCAGAGGAGGGGCCTCCTCTGCCCTGCTCCTCCGGGAGCCCCAGGGCCTGCACGTGGCTGCCCCTGCGCCGCTTCCGTGCCTCCCCACCTGCAGCCTTCGTCAGCCAGCCTCCCGCCTTCCTCCCTCCTAAAGGCCTCTGCGGGGACCAGCAGCCCCGGCTCAGAGCCGGACCATGACGCGGAGCTCCCAACCCAGCCCCGAAGGCCTTCCTGCCCCCAGCCCACCCTGCAGACCAAGGCCCTCAGCCCATGGGATCTCGTTCGTGCGCGGCTGTGACTGTGGGTGGCAGCACGGTGACGCAGCTCCTGTCACCCCAGTCACCAGGGCGCCTCCTGTCCCTCTACGACAGTCCAGGCAGGACTTTCCCCAGGAATTCTGTCCCCACGCTGCCAGCGCCTCAGGGCAGGCAGTGCCCCTCAGGGGCCTGTCCCTGCCGCAGCTTCAGGCGGGCTCTGTCGGGGGTGCCACCGAACCAGGGGCCCGCAGAGTGGTGGCCACTGCCTCTCAAGGGGAGGGGAGAGCGACCCTGAGAATCTGGATGGTGGGAGGTGGGGGCAGGGTCCCCTGGCAGCTCTGGGTCTGCCCCCACCTGCCCCCAATCCAGGTGAGGGAACCCACCGGGGCTGGACTCAGCCTGCGTCTGCCAGGGTGGGAGCCCAGGCCTGCCCCACGTGCCGTGAGGGCCAGGCTCCCCACCGCCAGCTCCTTCCTCCAAAGGGGAAAAGTCAGGCTTCCCTGGTGGCGCAGTGGTTGAGAGTCCTCCTGCCGATGCAGGGGACACAGGTTCGTGCCTCGGTCCGGGAAGATCCCACATGCCGCAGAGCAACTAAGCCCGTGAGCCATGGCCACTGAGCCTGCGCGACCAGAGCCTGTGCTCCGCAGCGGGAGAAGCCACAGCAGTGAGAGGCCCGCGTACAGCAAAAAAAAAAAAGGGGGGGAAAGTCTCTGCAGAGCAGCTCGCCCCAGTGCAGGCACCTGTGGGCAGGTGAGCCGGGCACCGAGATGTCCAGGGACCCTGGCCTGCCTGAGGCCCGCCTGAGTCCGTCCCGGGCCAGGAAGGCCGCACCGGCAGGAGACGGCCACGCAGCAGAACAAGGTTCCTCTCGGGCTGCCCGTGCGCCCAGCCGGCCGGCCAGCGACGACCTCTCCCCATCTCAAGACGCTCTCCTTCCCAGCTGATCCAGCTGGTCTTCTCAACCTCACTCTAATTTACAAGGCAGCTGGAGCACAGGATACTTTTAATAAAAATTAGGTACAAGCAGATACAGGGGATTAATCGTTGGATTATGATTTTATAGTTCTCCATATACAGCGGCACGGAAAAGGCAATGACAGCAGATTCACTTCAGGCAGATAAAATGGGGCATTTATTTTTAATGGAAAGAGAATTTCAGGACTCGCCCAGCCGTGGAGAGAGCTGCTGAGGCCTCACTGGTGGGACAAAGACGAGCCAGAGGCATGGTGGCCTTGGTGAAGTGCCCCCGCCTCAGGGTGGGGCGGAGACCCCCGGGGCTTGCTAGGGCTGGTGGGGGGAGGTCGCCAGGTGGGGATTTCCCCCCAGATCAGAGGGGCATGAGGCCCTGCTTGAGCCAGGGACCAGGATGCGGCCTTGCAGGCCTGAGCCTCCATTGCCCACCTGTACAGCAAGGGCAGGATGCCCCTCAAGGCCCAGGGGGGCGACGTCACCCAGCGTGACCCGCCACAGCCTCGGCTCCTGTCCTGGGGAGCAACATTTATTGAGCACCTACTGTCTTCCCTGAAATCACAGCTCTGCCTTAAATTCGACCCAAACCTGGCTGGTGGCACGGTCGTGGGCCTGCCTCGGCCAGGCGGGTCCGGCCCAAGCTCAGGCCTTCCTCTCACCTCCCCCTCCAGGACCCACCAGGCTGCTTCAGACCAGCTCAGAGCTTGGGGTGGAAAGAGAGCCAAAGGCTGCAGCAGCTGGGAACCCCGGGGTGTCACCGGTGGGTGTGATCTGGCCTAGGGGGTCGGTGGGGTGACAAGGAGGGCAGAGCTCGGGGGACGCTGCGGGCTTTGGGGGAGGAGAGGACCAGGGCCCTGAGGTGCCTGTCCCGCCCTGTCCAGCCTGCAGCCCTAAGGGGAAGAGACAACACAGAACAGACACCAGCCGGCCTCCCCTGGCCCCCGGCTTCTGCGCAAACCACCGTCTCTACCCACCACCGGGCCGTCCACACAGCTCTGCTGCTGACCGCAGGCCTCCCGCCCAGCCAACGAGGTGCAGGAACGCACGGACTGAGCCTGGTCGCCCCCGATCCTGCAGCCACCGGATGGGACAGTGACACGCCTCCAAAGACGGGGCTCAGCGCCAGCAGGGGGGGTCACACCCTGTGGGGTCGGGGGGTCCTCCAGGATTCACAGTGGTCCAGGGACCCAGGGCTGGAAACCGTGGAGGAACCATGGTTACCCGGGGGACCCCTAAGTCACCCTGGGAGTCCGGTCCTTGAACTGCAGGTGGTCAGCTGACCTCAGAGTCTGGCCAAGGACAGTGCCAGTGGCGGCCCAGTGCCTCCAGGCCTCCCAGACAGGCTCACCCACCACCAGACCCCGAGGGTGCTGAGCCAGTGTTAGGACCGGCCTCTGAGGACATGGATTCAACGGAGCCTCCAAAGCCAACTAGATCACATCACGTACCTCACCTGGGAGCAGGGGATGTGGGGGAGGGCCTCTGGGTCCTGCACATCAAAACCCAGAGGTAGCAGAGGCTCCATGAATGAAGAAGTGGATCAACTGATCAACTGAGAAACACAGAACAAACCTCAGAACCAGCGCCAGTGGAGCGCCCCCGCCCCCGTGCCAGGGCCCCTGTAGAACCGGGAGGCGGGCGTGATGCTCCCACTTTCTAAATCACGCAAATTAATTTAGAAATCAGAACGGCTCCCGCAGCTAGACTGCAGATTTCAAAACAGCTTAACACATTACCAAACCCCCTTTAAGAAGACAAATTACTCTGGCTCCTCGTGCCTGCCTGGTTAATTATGCATGCGCTTTTGTTAGGCCTTGTTAAATATTCAGTAGCTGCAGGTTTGCACTCGTGAACCACAGCCTCACTCTGCGCTGGGGGGGGGGGCCAGCATTTGTGCCCCCTGCTGTCCCAGCACCCAAGCACCTCGGGGGGACCCCCGTGCAAGTTCCCCCCTCAGCCCCCGGCAGGTGCCCCCACCTGACTGACCACGGACCTGTCACATCCGGTCTCTCTCCCAGGGTCCCTGCATGTCCCCGGGTCACACTGGGCAGGGGCAGTGCCTGCGCTGGGGCACACCCTGCACCCTCCTCCTGTCCCAGACTCAGCCGCCTGGGGGGTTCGGTATTGCCGGTGACAGCCAGTGCAAGCCATCCCCTGGGGCCCACCGTCAGCCACCCCGGCTGCCCCCTTTTCCCTCCTGACCGCCCAGCATCCACTGATTCCTCCCTTCCCTCACACTGACCGGGCTCCAGCCTCACCAGTCCCCGCACAGGCTCTCATCCCTCAGCCCCTGAGCCCAGGCATCCAACCCAGAGGGGACACTCGGCCTGCGCGGTGCCGGGTCGGCGTGGGCTGGTGCCTCGGAGCAGATGACAAGTGACCGGGCGTAAGGGACGCACAACCAGGCCGGAGCTCAGGCAGCCGGACAGGTCTCGGAGGGAGCACCCTCCTTTGCTGGGGTGGGGTCTCCAGTCCAGTGCCCTCACTCGAAAATCTCAGAATCACCGAACCTCAGAGCTGGAGGCGCCTCAGCTGCCGCCAGCCCAGCCTGCCCTTGATGGGAGGCAAGGCAGAGACCTGGGGCAGAAAGGACCCGCCAGGCACCAAGGCACCTGGGCCACCTGCTCCAGGACGCAGGCCGCCCCCGGCCCGGTCCCTCAAGCCCCTGCTCTGCCGCCCCTGCCCCGCCCCGTGAGCTCCCGTGGTGTAGACAGCTCTGGACAGCAGCTCCCAACGTCTCTCACAAATGTTCCACCCAACGAAGCCCACATGAAGGGGACCAAAAAGGACAGCGCAGCTGCCGTCGACCGCTGGACCCCACGCTTCCCCCTGGACCTGGGGAGCTCTGAAAGCGGGCCCTGCTCGCCAGCGCACATGCACACATGTGCGTACATGCCCACGCACATGTGCGCACACACCCCTGACACACATGTACACATGCCTACACGTGCAGGCACACCGTGTACACAGGAGCGTGCGTGCGCACACACACGTGTGCACACTCACTCGTGCACGCGGCCACAAAGAAGCCCTGGAAGCCCCGGCCGCGGCACCACCTCATGGCTTCAGGGCAGGGACCCGACCCGCGGGGTCCACTCCTCATGGAGGAGCTGTGGCCAAGAGAGGAAGGGGGACTCGATCAGGGTGTCCCCACGAGCTGGCGGCCAGGCTGCACAGGGCTGCCCTCAGGGCTGGGACAAGGACGAGCTGGGCCGGGCAAGCGAGGCTGGTTCATGCAGGCACAGGGGTGCAGGGGTGCAGGGCGGCCCCTCCCCGGCCCCGCATCCCCCACCCAGCAGCCCACAGCCTGTCTTCACCGTAGTAGGGCCCAAACCTGCACACCTCTCTTCCCTCCCTGTGCCGTGGCCCAGCCCCCGAGCTTGTGTGCTGGGTGCACTGTGGCCCAAGGGGAGGTCTGCCACGTCTTAACCGGGCACCAACGGGTTAAAAGGCAGGAGATTCCATATCCATGTCCCAACTTCTGGCCTCGCGGAGAAGCAGGAGCGCAGGGAGGGCGGCAGGGCTGTTCCCAGGTGCAGGGGCGCTGCTCCCTGCGGCAGGGTGAGGCCACCAGCCCCTACCTCACCTCCTTCCCGGGGCTCAGGACGTGCCTAGTCCTGGGTGTGAGGGCCTGACTCTGGACCTGCAGCCCTCCCCCCGCCCCACCCAGCCACCTGTCCCTAGCCCTGTCCTGGGCCACACCCAAAGGCAGGTGGAGAAGACTCCGCTCCCATCTTCCCTGGGGCACCTCTTCACCCCAGCCCCCTTCCTCCCCACCCACCCCAGCCCTCCAGCCTGACAGGGACCTTAGGGTCACTCCTCGGCTCCCCACCCTTCCTGGGGCACCCGCGGCCCACCCTGCGCCGGCCACGCACCCCCGAGGCCCACTAGCCTCCCATGCCCTCCCAGAGCAGCCTGCGGTCAGACAGGACACCCCGGGCTTTCTCTGCAAGGGCTGCCAAAGACACGGTAAGTGTCCCCTGGGCGAGGCACTGGACGGGCGCAGAGAGCACGCCCCTCGGAGCTGGGCGGCCTGGCCTGCCTTTGTGCTCACTTTGGAAACTGTCAGTTCAGCAGTCTGGCTAACTACCTGCTCGGCGGTGGCCTTAAAACTGTCCACACTCATAAATCACCCCGGGATTTAAATAAGCGCCGGTGGCAGGTAATTTTTCAGAATTCCCCACACTCACGCGCAGCGAGCGTGGTCGTGCAGGATCACGGGTGGGGTGCGAGAAAGTGAACTGAGGTAGGTACGGGGGCGCGGCGGCCCGTCACCCGGGGCAGCGTATGGAGGGCCGGTCAGGACCTCCCCGCTGCGCTGAGGCCGCCGCACAGCCCAGACGCCACTGGCTTGCAGCCTAGCAGCACGGGGCCCTCCTATGGGGTCTGGACGGATGGTTTCCTCCTTCCGGGTCTGCTTTCCCCAAGGGGATCAAGTGCTGATGGCGGGCTCAGGCCCCGAGCACAGAAGGGAGCTGCGTCCGGGGCGTCTCCTCGCGCCACGGCCTGCAGGAGCAAGAGAGAACTAAACACCCCCTTGGGACATTTTCCCAGACTGCCCCCACCCCAGCAGGGGAGACGGGAGCCCCTCCACGCCTGCGCCACCTCTGCCGCCCTCACCCACTCGCTCAGCGCAGACCCCCAGAGCCCCGCTGCCGCCCCCCGGCCCCGAGCCTATTCTCAGAGGGGCCCCCGGGCCACTCACCACCTTCCTATTCTTCCTGTTCAGGCAGGGGAAACGGGAGAACCCAACGCTTCCCACCCATCGCCAACGCTCTCGGGAGGGCTGGACAGGGGTCCCAGGGCGGTCGGCGACCCCATGACCCAGCATCCACCGTGCTGCCCAGGGTGTGACTGTGAGGACGGAGCCCAGACCCTCTCCCAGGATGCAGTCTGGCTCCCCACACGGCAAAGAGAGGTGTGCGTGGATGTGATCCCTGAGAGCCAATGGCCAGGCCCCCACAGGCTGGGAGCCCCCTGCACTGGCCGGTGGGGCCCCTGCGTGCACCCCGTTCCCTCCGGCACGGCCGGGTCAGGCTATTCAGATGCGAGCAGAGGGCTCCTGGGGTCCGCCGAGCTGGGCCAGCCGAGGAGCACGGTGGTCCTGAGAAGGGCGTGCCCCCCACCCAGGCTGTGACTCACACTGTCGGGGCCTGTGAGTGCGGGCTGTCCTCACCCAGCTGGGAAGTGCACCCCTGGCGGGCCCTGCCTTGGGGAAATGCACTGCCCTCATTGGTTCCCCAGGTATCTAGTCGGCTGGGCCTTACGGGGGCGTGGAAGTGCCCCTCTGGGTGGGGCCCAGTCCTGCTAAGCCCCGCCTCACCCCCCATGACCAGCTGGGACGAGCCCGGCCACCCGGTCCGCCCTCCCGGTCCGTCCTCCACCGCCACCTGGTGGCCGGTCGGCCCACCCCCCGCGGCCACCCGCCAGCCTGCCCCTCCTCCGCCTCACCTGCGCCGGCCAGCTGTCCTGGCCCGGGCTCCCCGCGCACAGCCCGGCGTCCAGGCAGCTCCAGCCCCGGTCCTGGCTGGGGACGGATGCCCTTGGCCTGGAAAAGGGGGTTCGCTCACCGGAGGGAGCTCTGTCTCCCGAGGGAAAGACAATGAAAAGAACATAAATGCATGAAATGAGAGCTGCCTCAGGCGGAGGGGGCCCGTCCTGATTGCTAATCAGATTCCCATTCCTGAGGATCTTTAAAATCCTTCCTGTGCCGAGTTATTGTCTCGAAAGAGCTGTTATTACTCGTGTAAAAAAAACGTATAAAAAATTCTAATCAGCGCGGGTCTTAAACCTCGGCGTCTGGCGCCCAGCGCTGCACGTCGGGAGGGCCGTTTACGAGCCATTTCACACCCGGCGGCCGGCCCCTCCGCCCCACTGCTTTTGTTGCCCATCATAGTGATAAAGACGGTGTTTTGTGACCCCAACGTTATTTATTAACACTCAGTATTTTCCACACAATCCCGGGGGCAGCGAGGGTGAGCGCCTGGGAGGCTGGGGACCGTGTCGTTGGCGTGCACGACGGTGTCCAGGCCCAAGTGGCCCCCGCTCCACCATCCCCTTCAGCTTTACCTGGATAACTCGCAACTGCGCCTGCCCGGCCAGCACAAGGCAAAGCCGGGCAGACCCTTTAGCAGGACCGGGCGTCTGAGGCCCCCAGCAGCTGGTTGCCAGGTCCTGCTGCAGGTCCCACCCTGAGAGCCCGTGCGACCACCGTGCACCCAGGACACTGCGCAATTCCTCAGGCCAGGGCCACAGGGAGCGTGCAGAGCTCGAGACCTAGACCAGCTCCTCACTCAGTGGGCCCTACGGGTCCCCCCGTCTCAGGCCCCGGGCTCCCCGTCTGGGGCCCTGGAGTGGCCAGGCTCTCTGGGTTGGAGTCCAGCTCGACAACTCGCCTGAGTGTGACCTGAGTGTTTGCTTGTCCCTGGAGCCCCAGGCCCACCAGCTGAAGCTGCATCTGCCAGGCTGGGGGCAGTCCCTGGGCTTGGGTGAGGCGCCCACA
The DNA here is from genome assembly GCF_025265405.1 of Mesoplodon densirostris. Taxonomy (NCBI): domain Eukaryota; kingdom Metazoa; phylum Chordata; class Mammalia; order Artiodactyla; family Ziphiidae; genus Mesoplodon; species Mesoplodon densirostris. Next base: position 2,083,408 of record NC_082664.1, on the reverse strand, counting down.
GTCACCAGAGCTTCCTAGTCACATCCAAAGGGGTCCAGCTCCCCGTGGCTGTGGGGTCCCCTGGTGGGGGCTGCCAAGCCACCTCTCACCCCACAGGTCAGCGGAAGCCTGTCCCCGGGAGGTGCCGCTCAGCCTGGGGAGAGACGGGAGGGTGTGTCACCACGCAATGCAGGGCGCAGGGGACCTGGCCCCCGTGTGTCCCTCCTGGCCGGAGGCCTGGGAAACGCTGGCCATGTCGATCTCCCAGGGGGACGCTTGCCTTTCCGCCCCTTCCCTACTCAGGCTGCCCGTTGCCCACACAGACGTCCTTCAGCAGCTTCTCCAGAGGGTGGGAGGCCAGCCTTGAGGACAGGGACAAGCATGAAGGCCCAGCAGGGTGCCCCTCAGGCTCCACCACAGCTAGCAGAAGCACCACCCTCTCCTTCCCCAGGGGAGGCAGAGATGCTCTTTGCTGCCCGTCCTACAGGTGAGAGGGGAGGCCAGGCAGGCAGGGCACCCAGGCACAGACCCCAGCCCACATCGGGCCCCGCTGGCTGGTCCACAGCACAGAATTTGCAGCCTTCCCTCCCTGGGCCCGGGGCCACCCCCCCTCACAGGGATCCGTGTGACAGGGACAGTGGCACTTGGGCCAGGCATCATGGCAGGTGTGGGAGGGGTGTGAAAGCAGGTGTGCTCAGGTGAGCACTGCCTGGGAGGCCTCGGGCTCCAGGGATTCCCAGTGGAGAGAACAGCCACATTCTCTCCCTCTGAGTCGCCTGTGAACCCCTGACCTCGGCAGAAGGAGATCCGTCCAAACGGCCATCTCTCGGAACCCACTCGTCCACCTAGGATCCGAAAGAGGCCGGCCTGCCTCTCTGTTCAGGACGGGCTAGGGGTGGGTTTCGGGGAGGGGACGGGCTTCCAAGTCAGGGGGCAGAGGATGACCCGGGGTGACCCTAAGCCCACCTTTCTTATTGAGGGGTCCGTCTCGGCTTCTTCTGTGCCCCTTGGAAAGTCTGCGGCCGGGCTGCATGGGGGCCAGTGATTGTTCACAGGGAGAAACAGTGAACTAATTGCGTTGTGAGGGCCTCCCCCTCCTCCGTTCCTTTTCTTTCACTCCAACTGCAGGCAGATGGGCTCCCACACAAAGTCATTTATCCACACAGCCCTCCAGCAGCCCACACGCACCGCAGACCCTCCTCAGAGCCAGGGCTGTGGGGCCAGGGTGGACAGCAATGGGCCGAGGGCCTTGGCCCCTGGAGCACCTGCCAAGCAAGACTCATCAAGATGCAAGCTCCAGAGAGGGGTCTGCAGGGACGCAGGGGACGTGGCAGGGCCAGACCCCCCCCAGGGGTCCCACCGAGGCAACTTTGGGCAGGAGCTGGGGGGTGGGGGCCTGAGCCAGGAGGAGGAGCGAAAGGCCCCGAGGTGGGATCGGTGGTGAGCAGCCAGGGCACCTGGGCCTAGGGTACACAAGCGGGCCCCCCTGACGCAGGCTGCAGGGCAGGGAGGGGCCTCTGGGCCTGAGGAGGGAATAGGGGACGGTTGGTCAGGGGAGGCCAGCGCCCCCAACTCCAGGGAGGGGCACACAGCGCTCACTCCATCTCCCTGGTTCTGTTTCCTGCATTCTCCCCAAGTTGCCTGGAGTCCAAATATTCCCACTTTTAAAATCCCCCTGGGATGGCGGGGTGGCAGGATGCGGGGCTGAGGAACACCCCGTTGGAAGAGGCGAGAGGGCTTGCTGATACGATGCGAGAAATCCATCACACCGGCTCCTAAATCCTCGCGCCCTCCCGGGACACGGCCCAGATTAAAATGCATGATCCTCTGGGCTTCCCTGATGGCGCAGTGGTTGAGAGTCCGCCTGCCGATACAGGGGACACGGGTTCGTTCCCCGGTCCGGGAGGATCCCACATGCCACAGAGTGGCTGGGCCCGTGAGCCATGGTCGCTGAGCCTGCGCGTCCGGAGCCTGTGCTCCGCAACGGGAGAGGCCACAACAGTGAGAGGCCCGCGTACCGCAAAAAAAAAAGAAAATGCCTGATCCTCTGATGCCGGGGCCCGCGCGGCTGGTCTCCCTCAGAGCCAAAATGGAAGCATAACTCAGCGGGCAGAGCTCAGATTTCCCCCAGGTAAATGCCAAGAAGCACCCGTGCTGACACCCTAGACCACCCGCCCCAGCCCCCACTTGGACCCCGGCCCCTAACATGCACTTGGGTCCTGTGGGTGGGAGGCCCTGTCTCACTGTGTCCCCAGGGCCTTGACCCAACTGGGCGTGATGTCCTCGTCTGCAGGAGGAGGGTCGGCCAGAGTCTGGGCTCGCCAAGCTTCACACGCCAGGTATGGAAGGGACCTGGCGATCCTGCATCCCAGGGCCATGGCAGGTGGCTCTGGGGGAGGGGGCACTACAGCCACCCAGGTCCCCCCACCGGCAGCCCTAGGGGTCAGCGGCTCAGCCAGCTGCCTTGGCCAGGGCGTTCCATTCCACTGTCTGATCCGGCACCACCAGTTCTGGCAGTGCAGACTCTGGGCTGCCCAGACCTCCGGAATCAGAGCCCTGCTTTCCCGAGATTCCCAGCCAGATGGCCGGGCTTCATGAGGCCACAGGAGGCCTCCTCTGCCTTCAGTCTGGGTGTCCCCGGCTAATGGAATGGGGTACACTGTTTCTTGGAAGCGGGGAGCTAGGCCACTGCTGGGGGAGGCACTGAGGCACAGCCTCCATGGGCCACTCGGGCGGTCACGGGCCGGGGTCCCGCGATGGGAGAAAGGGCCTTCCCGCTGCCTCTCCCAGGTCCTCGGCCCCCAGCCCGGAGTCCCTCCAGCCCTTCCTGCCCAGGTGCTCCGGCCCGTGGGCCCTCCCACCACAGGCTGGCTCTGTCCTAAGGCTTGTCCGAGCTCCCGCCCCCCCAGCACCGGCCTCTTCCGACTTCAGAAACTCAGTCCCAACTACCGCCATCGGCTCCCAGGACCCCTGACCCGCCCTCCTGCCACCCCCTGGGCCCACCTGGGCAGGGGGTCCCTATTGTCTCCCAGCCCACACCTCAGCTACCTGGACCCTGCCTGGCCTCCGCTCGCTGCTCGCCCGGGGCCTGGCACGGGGTCAGCCCGGGCACAAATGTGCCGAGTGGACGAGCAGACAGCCGCACCGCCGGCCCCCGCACACCCTCCAGCCCTCGGCCCCTCCAACACGTCCAGCAGGAAGGTGCCCGCAGGCCTGAGGGGCGTCCCGCGCCCACGCCAGCCACCCCTGCCTGCCGGGGATGGGGCAGGGCGGCACCTGAAGCAGTGTGGCTTCGCGAACACTGTTCTACGGGGGAGGCGGCCCACGAGCTCTAAATAAGCCCCAGAAAGGAAAATAAGATTGTTTTACGGTGGAATCAATTCACCTCTGATTCTAATGCTCTGAAAAGGTATTTTATCGTGATGACTCCATTATTCCATCAGACAGTGTGCAATAAACTCCCCCTCCCCGGCTTTGCAGCCTGGCTCGCCCGCCGCGTGGGCAGGGCCCCCAGTGCTTATAGCCAACCCTGCACAGCCAGAGCGCTCGGTCCCCTTTAGCGTGATTTTATGGCATATCCAGCGTCGGGCAATGGAAAGTCCGGCACTTAATTCACCTCCCTCAGCTCCTAGGTGCTCGGTCCGCCGCAGGGCGGGCGTGTGTCTGCGGCTCAGATGGCGCGCAGGTGAGCCACCCACGCCCCCAGGTACAGAGCACGAACCCCGCAGGGCCCGGAGGCAGAGCGCAGGGCTCAGCGGGGCTCCCTGTCCCCTGCCGGCCAAGAGTCAGTGGCCATGTCCCCAGGCCACCCAGGCCCGCCTCCCAGAGGTCTTGTTCCAGCCACACCTGAGACCGTGTCATGTGTGTGTGTGCGCCTGTGAGTATGCATGTGTGTGTGCCTGTGTGTGTGCATGCCTGTGTGTGTGTGTGCCTGTGTACATGTGTGCATGTGCACGTGCATGTGTGCATGTGCTCTGCATGTGTACGTGTGTGAGCACGACCCCCATGGGTGAGCCAGCAAGCACGGGAATGACCAACCACCCAGTGGGCGCCAAGGGACAGCAGGAGACAGCCCCGCTGAGGAGGGCACTTCCTGCCATCGTTTTCCAGACCCATAACGGCCAGCTGGCCCTGTTCTAGGCATCGGGGGAGGTGCGGGAACACAGAGGAGTGACTACGGGGGCCTCTCACAGGGCAGGGCCACGGGAGGAGGGCAGATGTGCTGACATTGGGCCCAGAACAGAGGGGGAGTGACGTCTGGGGGACGGGGACGCCACAGGGCCGTGGAGATAAAGCCGAGTCTTAAAAGAACAGGTCCAGAGGCCACCATGTGTCTGACCCACAAAGGTAGACACAGGGCCCATCTCTGCCCCGTCCTGCGTGGTCCCCAAGCACGTGCTGGGTCTCCTCAGACACGTGTGGATGGAGGGCAGCTGAGGTCAGGGACAGTGGGAGTAGCAGGGACAGGTCTGTGTGAGGGGAGCAGTGGGCCATACGAGGGAGGGCTACAGAGGGTACAGGGTGGGGTGAGGTGGGAGGGCCGTGTGTGAGCCGAGTAGGGAGAGCACAGGCCCTCTGAGAGCCCGTGTGGCCTTTGACTACCCAAACCTCTCATGTCCTCCATATCCAGGAGGATGGGCAGGGCCGGCACTGGCCCCTGGGGCCCCTCTGCCCCTCCCCCAGTAAATATAAGCTGGCTCCTTGTTGCATGCACCACCTGAACAACTGCGCATGGCCGCTGTCCAGGGATCCCAGAAACAAACTTGTTTGTAAATTGGAGACCAAAGCCTGTCTGCCCCGTGTGGGACTAGGCAAGGCTCCTGCGGCTCAAACACACCCTTTCTGCTCCAACTGGCTGTACACACACACGTGCATACGCGCCCACCCACACTCCTGCCAGACACAGGCACACACTCACACACATCTCCTCCCCGGCGAGGTGACATTGCTCATGGGGTGGAGGCAGCTGGGCAGGAGTCAGGCCGAAAGAACAACAGGGCCCGAAGGGCAGGAGGGGGAGAAACCACCTCCGAGGACACCCTAGGTGCTGTGGGCACGAACACGCACGTGCCGCGGTTGAGCACGGCTGTGGTGTGCTCACCCAGGACTGGAAACCTCCCTGTGCTCTGGGCTGAGTCGGTCAACGTCGCAGCATGAGGAGGCTCCCAGGAGGTGGCGGCGGGCACCCTAGGCCACCCCGCTTTTGTTCCGGGGACCCAGAGGGTGGACAGCTACTCTGCAGTGTGAACGTGCATCCCTCCCCGGTTCAGTCGCCGCGGCCTGGACCTTCCTGAAGCGATGCTTGCATTACCTGAGCATATGTGGACATTCGCAGCTGAGCCAGGGGCGCTCAGTAACCCGAAGACACCGTGATGCCCAGCGCATGGCTGCACTCAACCTCTGGCACCCCACTTTGGAGTCAGGAAACTCCGCAGCCATGGGGAGCTCGGGTGACGGGAGACCCAGCGAGTGGGCCACCGCGGGGGTGTCGCCGAAGGAGCCGGGATGCTCGCTGTCCGCGGGAGGCCATGTCCTCTGCTCTGGGGACCCCACCATGCTCAGCGGCCTGTAGGGCCACGCCCTGCAGTCCTGTAACCCTCTACACCAGCCTCGAGACCGAAGAAAGAGCCCAGAGTCAGGACAGAGACCCCAGTGACTTTTTGGGCAGGGAAACTTACACATCAGAGACAAAGGTCCTGGAGCGACACCCCAGTGGGTACAGCAGACGGCAGGTAGGACAGGCAGCAGTCTTCGCTCATGGGGCGGGGGGGAGGAGGCTATCCGTACGGGGGGCACAGTGTCAGAAGGGCTCCTGGGCTGCTGGACCACACCCCACACAGCTCTGTGGGTCAGGACCGTCATTTCCATCATCAGACACCTCTGGCCACCTCTCCCCACACAGGGGACACGGGGGCAGTGCTCACAGCCCTGGTCACTGGAACGTTCCCCAGCCCTGTCATTTACCCCTCCCTCACCACATCAGCCGTTAGTTTTCGCACCACACTTTTTTTAAAAAAAACGGTGATTTTTCTTTTTATTTATTCATTCATTCATTCATTTATTATTTTTGGCCACGTTGGGTCTTCGTTGCTGTGCGTGGGCTTTCTCTAGTTGCAGCGAGCAGGGGTTACTCTTTTTTGGGGTGCGCGGGCTTCTCAGTGCAGTGGCTTCTCTTGTTGCGGAGCACAGACTCCAGGCGCGCAGGCTTCAGTAGTTGTGGCACACAGGCTCCAGAGCACAGGCTCAGTAGTTGTTGCGCACGGGCTCAGTAGTTATGGCACGTGGGTTCAGTAGTTGTGGCTCGCGGGCTCTAGAGCACAGGCTCAGTAGTTGTGGTGCACGGGCTTAGCTGCTCTGAGACATGTGGGATCTTCCTGGACCAGGAATCAAACCCATGTCCCCTGCATTAGCAGGCGGATTCTCAACCACTGTGCCACCAGGGAAGTCCCTTCGCATCACACTGGCAAACGCAGTCAGCTCCTGGGACCACGGCTGGAGTTTTCCTCCATCGTTAGCGAATCAAACAGAAGGCCCCTGCTTCCGGAGGCCCCCGGTGTGAGTTGAAAGCATGATGTCGGTGTGGACCGTCTTGCCCACCAGGTCTAGTCAGCACGACACCTTGGGCATGGTGGAGCCACATGATTTTCTGCAGACTGAGGACGGGGAGGGAGTCCCAGCAGACTGGATCGAAACAGGAGAGCCAGAGGTGGACGAAGCCCAGACGCAAAGCTGCATGTACTGCCGTCCTGTGCAGGGAAAGACCATCCTCTTCACGGATGGGGAACAAGGACAAGGTATCCAGACCAGCTGGTGCAGCCCCTCCAGAGGTGGGTGACCTGCGCTGTTCCAGGGACTGCCTCAGGCAGAGCAGCTTCCGCTTGGGCTGCCGCAGGGCTGGGTTTGGGGTGACCCACCATTTCCTACCATCATCTACTTGGTTTTTGCTGGGGCCACACGGGTGAGCTGAGGGGGACATGGTGGGACCACCAACCGTGTATCCTTGGAGTCTTCAGGGATGGTTTCGATTTCCGTCACACATTCAGGATGCGTGGAATGACTCTCCTGGGCAGGGTGGGTGGGTTCAGAAGCTTCCAGTTGTTTCTTTGGTTGGTTGGTTGGTTGGTTAGTTGGGTTTGGTTTTTGTTATCATCATGGCTCTTACCCCACAGGTCAGGGGAGCAGTGAGAGGGCTCTGCAGCTGCTGAGGGCACACAGCCCAAGCGTGAGCAGGGGCCGGGGCAAAGGCAGCAAGCCTGGTCTACAGATCACGGGACCCACTGTGAGGTGGGCTCGAGCTGGTTCATCTGTCTCCTGGCCTCCATAAGCTTGCACTCGAATCCTGATGGTGCCTGGGTCCCCTGATATCGATGCCAGCCCAGACCCTTTATCCATCAGCCCTCTAAAGGTCTGGCTATGTCTCCTTCCAGCACATGGTTTCTCTAGAGACCTAGAGACTGACTCTTCCTGCCTCTTTGGGCCAGCCAACTTGGGGAGGCTTCTCTCTGCATAAGGCAAAGGGTCCGAAGGATAAGCATTCCCCCTCCGAGCCTGAAGGCTTCAGGCACAGCCCAGGGCAGACAACACCCCATGACAAGCACACCTGGGCCATGCAGACCTGTGGGCATCCAGGTCCTGGGCTGCTGAGCCGCTGCTGGGTCTGCCCCAGTGTGGACCAGCACCACGTGCCTGCCTGCTATTTTCAGAGTGTGGTGCTCAGAACCCTCCAGAGTCTGCAGCAGCCCCAGGCTGAGGATTCCTACAGGAGAGGCATCAGCGGCTCTCAGCTGGGCAGGCACTGGCCCAAAGTCATGTAGTCAGGGATGGGGGAGCTGGGGGGCCCTGCCTTCCGCCTCCAGTGCCAAGCTCTTTCTAACGTTCTGTGCCGACAGGTCTAGGTGACCACGTGACACAGGTGCCAGGATAGCCCCAGTGGCCCTGGTTCAAACCCCAACTCTGTGAGCTACCTCCTCGGGGCCTCGTGTGGGCACTTCCCCCCAAAATCTGTGTTCTGGTCGGGCCAACAGGAGGGCCCATCCATGGGGCTCCATCCATGGGGGGGTCTGAGAGGCTCTGAGCCATGCAAGGGTCTGGCACACATCCTGGCCCAACGAACACACCTCACTTTTGTGGACAGAGCATGTGCCCACGTGTGTGTGTGTGCGCGTGCGTGCACGCGTGCACATGGATGCACAATCCCGGAGTGTGAACCTGGGGTGTGTGTGATGGGTATGAACACTCAGCCCTGGGGCCGGCCAGAGGCAGGTCCCCGAGACCAAGAATGGGAGTGACACCCACAAAACGGGAGATTGGCCACCACAGATGGCTCTAACCAGGGAGCCCAAGCCGGGGTCACCTGATCCCCCCATTAAAGGCCAAACAGACCCCCTCAGCAGGTCAGGCCAGCAGGCTGAGCAACCCCCATTCCCGCAACCCTCACCGCTGCTCCAGCCACCCAGGGCCTGCTGGAAAAACAGCTGTGACGGGCAGCTTCCCGCGGCCCCTGTCTCGGTTATGGCTTATGTACGGCCCCCCAGGCAGCTGGCTCTCGGGAGGGATCGGCTTTACAAATAAAATTTATCATTATAATTGTGGCTCCTGTAGAGAGCTGAGGACTTTTACGGCTTCCTGGCGGTCGTGAATAATCTAGGAGAAGGGAAAAGGGGCCGCTCCTATTAGTGCACTATGGGGCCCAGCGGTTCCCGTTACCGCGACTGCTGAAGACCAGGGGGCCCACGTCCGGTGCTTCTGACAGGAGCGACCCAGCCACACGGTGACCCAGGGCCCCGCCAGGCTCTGCAGGGACGCTGCCCAGGCGCCCCCGTCTTGTGAAGCGGGGCCTTGGTTGGGTGGCAGGGTGAGCAGACACGGCCCTAACTGCCAGAGGGTCCGTGCTTCAGGCTGAGAATGACAAGCTGTGGGCTCCCCAGTTAAGGGCATTGATGCTGCACGCCCAGGGCCGTGACCTCAGGCCGGACCCTCCACCTGCATCCCAACCAGAGGAGAAGCGCCTCTCCTGGTGCTCGCGGGGCCGGACCCCAGCCCGCTCAACAGCCGGGCTCTCCTTCCCTCTGCACGCCCCCACGGCACACATGATCCTGTGGTTGTGTGGAGCCCTTGAGAGGCCCCGACGTCAGCAATCATCTTTTCTTGCCTCCGAGGATGGAGGGCTCACTACCTGACAACTGGTGGAAATTCTCCCCAGCTCTTCTTTCCCCCAAGAAGGGCGGCCTGCACCTGTGGACCCCACCCCAGTCTCCTGTCCTGGATCCACCCAGATGGTACATCGGCCCCTCCAACCCAAAGTCTGCACTCTCCTTTCCCCGCTTCCCCTTGCTCCCTCTCTCCTGAGTCCCCCACCCTCAAGCCCACCAAGTCCACCTGTGACCTCCTCACAGCCAGGCCCAGCAGTGAATCCCCTCTCCTCGTCCCTCCTGGCCTGGCGGTGGCCCTGAGAGCACCCCCTTCCTCCCTGCCCCCCGCCACCCTGGGCTGTGCGACCCCACAGGCCCCCTGCTCTACCCCCCTGCCTGGCTTCTCCCCACCATGCCAGCCGGACCTCATCACACTGCAGGGTCCAGGGCTCATGCTCGGACCTCACGATGCACCTCTGTCCCTGGGCAACCCTGGGTCGCTCCTTCCGGCCCAAGGCTTTCTATGTCATCCCTAAGATGGCTGGTTCATTTCCCATAGCTGCCATAACAAAGAGCCATAAACCCTATGACTTAAGCAACAGAAAACAACAGAAACATTCTCTCGGCGTTCTGAGGGATCCTAAATCAGGGCATTGGCAGGATGGCGCTGCCTCCAGGGGCTCAAGGGGAGTGTCCCTCCAGCCTCTCTCAGCCTCTGATGGCTGCCAGTGTTCTGTGCCTTGTGGCCCCATCCCTCCAAGTTCTGCATCTGTGGTCACATCACTGCTTCCTCCTCTGTGTCAAATCTCCCTGTTATGGGAACACGTGTGATGGCACCAAGTAAGTTAACATCCACAGGTTCCAGAAATGTGATGTGGACATGTCTTGGGGAACCATTTTTCAAGCTAGCAAGAGGGTGACCCCAAATTCACATCTCCCATCTGGAGCCACCTGGAACCAGACACGTACATCCAACTCCCCCCGCCCCGACTCGGAAGCCCCCCACGCATCTCAGATTAACTGGCTCTCATATTTAATCCCCATGGTACCCCCAAAACCTGCAACCCGCCATCTGTGGTGGGCAGAATGCCCCCAAAAGATGTCCACATACGAACCCCCAAATCTGTGACTACGTTAGGTCACGTGGCCAAGGGGAATTAGGTTGCAGATAGAATTAAAGTCGCATGACTTTAAAATGGGGAGATGATCCTGGATTGAGGGGGCCGGCAATGTAGTCACAGGGTCCTTATTGGTTGAAGGTCGGGGGGAGGAGGTTGGAGTGATGTGAGGTGAGGTGACTGGACCAGACAGCGCTGGCTCTGAAGCCCGAGGCAGGGACCACGGGCTGGGGAACGTGGGGCCTCCAGAGGCAGAAAAAGCCAAGGAAACGATGGTCCCTGGCGCCTCCAGACGGGCCAGCCCTGCCCACACCCTGAGCTCAGCGCATTTCCCACTCCTGGCCTCCAGCACTGCCGAGAGTACATGTGGATTGTGTAAGGTCACTGTTTGCAGTCATTTGTGACAGCGGCCACTGGCGACACCTACACCGTCTTCCCCAGGCCAGCGGCCTCGCAGCACCCTTGACCCTCACACGCCCACACCTGAGCCCTCCGTGAGTCCCACACCCAGCCGTCCCACCCTCCCCCCAGTCCTTCCCCAGGGGAAGGCAACCAAAGGGCCCAGTTAAACCCTGCAGGTCGCATCCATCCTCTGCCCCATCCCGTGGGTGCCCAGGCCCGTGCAGTGACCCACAGGGCTCTGCAAGAGCCTCCCCGCCTGACTTCCTGCCGCTCCTCACCTGCCTGGGGACCCTCCACCAAGCACCCCCCGGTGTCTTCCAGAAGGCGTGGAGCAGCTGACCGTCCGCCGCTGAGAGGGCAGTCGGGAAGGCGCGGCCCCACCCAGCCAGAGGGGCCCAGGGCTGGCCCTGATGGGCAAGGACGTGGTCTGCGCCCCTGGTCCCAGCAGCTCGCACCGTCCCTGTTGCAGGTGCAGGAGGGGCGCCATCTGGGCTCTCCCACCCCTGTTCCCGCCTGGCCCTGCAGGGCTTTCTGCATTCAGGCAAGACCTCAGTCCCCGGAGGGGGGCCTGGTAGTCGGGGCCAGTACTGGGGGGTGAGTTGGGTGAAGACAACGTGGAGGGTCACTGTGATGCTCGCGAGTTACCCTCCCCGACCTCCGACCTCTGCGCAGAGACCAGGCCTGGGAAGCCTCGTTTTGCGTGTCAGCTTGGCTGGGCCACGGGCGCCCAGGTGTTTGGTGGAACTTTCTTCTGGGGTCTCTGCTTGAGAGGAACATCTGAACGGGTGGCCTGAGTCAAGCAGGTGCCCTCCCCTTGCGGGTGGGCCTCGTCCAGTCCTGGAGGCCTCAACAGAACAGAAGTGAGTGACGCAGAATCCGCTCTCCTGGCCCGAGGGTCTCCAGCTCGGACAGCGGTCTCCTGCCTTTGGACATGGACTGGAACCAGCGCTGGCTTTCCTGGTCCCCAGCTTGCTGCCAGCAGATCGTGGCACCTCTCAGCCTCCGTAACCAACCATGAGAGCCAAACCCTACAGTGACTCTCTCTATACATGTCCTGTTGGCCCGTTTCTCTGGAGATCCCCGACTAATACAGCCCTCCCCCCTGCCCTCTCTCTTCTTGGGTTTCACAGCTGCTGTTGGGACCACAGAGCCACTGGGATGTCTTCCACCTCCTGCTGAGCAATGGCTGTGCTACTAGGACACAGGGCCCCAGGGCCTGGCACAGGGCAGGTGTGCCATGCAGACCTGTGGCGGGGGGTGGGGCAGGGAAGGAGGAGGGAGGGAGGAAGGGAGGGGGAGGGAGGGCGGGATGGTGCCCGCCTGAGCTGAGCTAGTGCGGCTGAGCCTCAGAGCCAGTGCAGCTCTTGGAAAACCCAAGGGCCGGCATCAGAGGCAGAGTGTTGGGTGGGTGGGAGGCAGAGGGTGGGGTGATGTGGGGGCCTGGCGGGCTGCAGGCTGTAGGAGGGTGGGGTGACAACAGAGTCCAGCCCCCGACTGACCCTGCCCCAAGGTGGAGCCCCGAAACAGAGAGGGGCCGGCCCTGACCCCCGCTCCTGCACCCCCATGCGTCCTGCCTTGGGGTCCCAGGAGGAAAAGGCAAAGCACAGATCGCAGGCTGCCGATTAAGGGCACAACGGCTGAGTCCCGACCTTGCCCCAGCAGGCAGGGGCAGAGGGGGCAGCGTTTCCCAGGGTCTGTCCTGCGCTGGGAGCCGGGGGCATTCAGCTCTCTACTGAGTCCTATCGCCTGGCAGGTGCCGAGCTGCCCAGACTTGTAGATGATGAGCGAGTGCACCTCAGAGAGGGGAGGTAACTTGCCCAAAGTCACACAGCCGTGAGGGGTGGGCCTGGCCCAGTCTCGGTGCCCCCGTTGTCCTCCAGCCAGCCCCTGATGTCCTGGCACATGTAGCCGCCCTGATGGAACCAGGTCTGAGAGAGGCTGGTGCTGGTGGCCGCGGGCCCAGTGGGTGCGGGCAGTTCCCTGATGGGTTTGTACGGTGTCCACCAATCGAGGGGGCTGCCCGAGGGGCTTGGAGAGAGCCCTGACCCCTCTGCCTCTCTGCTGGGCGTGGAGGAGGTACAGCCATAGGAACCGCCCCGCCGTGTGCCTGGGGTGGACCGGGGCTGAGAGGGACAGTGGGACAGAGGGTGACTGCCCCTCAGTGTCCCAGGGTCCCCTGAGGGCTGCACGTGGCCACAGTGGCCTGGACCCCGCCGGTTGTGCATGTTCTGTGCAGAAGCTGGCGAGGGGGTCTGGGGCTGGCGCTCCCCCCGCCGCCATGTCCACACTGGGGCCGGGCAGCACACTCTCCTAGTAACGGGACAGATGGAAGATGCTTTAGGCTCCGTGGCCGCACTCAACTTTGCCCTCATAGGGTGAAGGCAGCCGTAGACAGAAACCAAGGTTGCATGGCTGTGTTCCAGTAAAGCCCTACTCACTTTTATTTACAAAAACTGGGGCTGGGCAGGGCGGCCGAGGGATGGAGTTTCTGAGCCGTTTTCTGGAGGCGGGCTGGGCAGAGGGTCCTAGAGTCACACGAGAGCCCCTCCCACTGAGCCCTTGCCCGGAGGCAACCTCTGTCAGCTTCCTGTCCACAGGGGGCTGGGGCCTGTCCCACAGCAGGAGATGCTGCACTGCTCAGGCTGGGGCTCCAGGGCAGACGTTTGTGTCCCCTCTTGCCGACCTGAGAGGAGGGAACGGCCGGTGCCCGCGTAGCAGTTTGCTCGGGTAATTTACTAGCTCTGGGGCAATGTCAGGACTCAGCCGTTGTGCCCTTAATCGGCAGCCTGTGATCTGTGCTTTGCCTTTTCCTCCTGGAACCCCAAGGCAGGACGCATGGGGGTGCAGGAGCGGGGGTCAGGGCCGGCCCCTCTCTGTTTCGGGGCTCCACCCTGGGGCAGGGTCAGTCGGGGGCTGGACTCTGTTGTCACCCCACCCTCCTACAGCCTGCACCCCGCCAGGCCCCCACATCACCCCACCCTCTGCCTACCCCCCACCCAACACTCTGCCTCTGATGCCGGCCCTTGGATTTTCCAAGAGCTGCACGTCTCCAGAACCGGCCTGGGAAGACACATGTGGGTCTGGAGGGCAGGGAGTGGGCACTGCCTCCTCATCTTTTCTGCAGGCCTGGCCTGTGTTCTCAGGGCCTGGGAAACGGCCACCTCCTCTCCCGCTCTGGGGCCAGTGGCCTGTCCTCGGGGTCGCTGCTATTTCTGCCAAAGAGGAGAGGTAATTATAGCTCAACCTCTGCCAGCTGGCCGAGCTCTGCAACCTGGCAGAGGGGCCTGGGGCGGGGACACAGGCTGGCCACAGACTGGCTCCACAGGCAAGCAGGCAGCAGCTCCAGACCAGGGCAGCAGGAGGCTGGGCAGTCGCAGTCCCGTTCACCTGAGCAGCCCAGCACCCGCCTCTCCAGAGCACAGGAGGGGCACCGCCAGCGAGACCAGGCCAGGGCTATGCTGCACGGTGCCCACTGGGGGACGCCACAGAGCCCAGCTGGCACTACCCCTCACAGACCCAGGAGGGAGCCAGGTGAGAGCCACTCAGGGGCACAGGTGATGCTCACTCCCCATCTGGGAATGAGGCTGCCAGAGCGGAGAGATTCCCCGCAATGGATGTGGGCGGAAACCCTGCTGCAGGCGGGTGCGCGGGCAGTGGACTGAGGCCAGGCAGCGCGCCCTGCGGCCCCGCACGGGGGCTGGGGGGCCGCCCATCCCACCCGCCCAGGCCGTGTGCTTTCAGCCCTCATTCGAGTACAGTCCCAGGCAAACCAGGCAGTGGGTGACGTCAGAAGCCCTGGCCCCTCTGAACCTCGTGTTTGGTGGGTACAGGGTGGGTGGCCAGCACACTCAGACATGTCCCAGGCCACTGGTGCTCTGAGCCCCTCCTCCACGGCCAGGCCTGACATGAGGGCCCCACCGGCCCTTCATCCACGCTCCTGCCTGCGGCCATGTGCAGGCGAAGCTGGACCGTGGGTCCCTCCACGCTCCACCATGTGAGGACCCAAGACTTCCGAGGCACGGGAGCCAAGGTTCTTGGGCTCTGGGCATCTTGCACGGGCCGCGGCACAGGCTGCAGGGTCAGGCACTGACACCAACAATCCTTCCCAGAGGTCCTCGGGGGCCCTGCTGTGGGCCGAGCCCAGAGGGAACAGATGCGTTACTGGGGTCACTTGAGCCCAGGCCATGGCTTTTGGGCATCCCCAGAGACACGGCTCTTTTCTGAGCTGACTCAATCAGAGGGAACCCATATCCTGGCCCACCGTGCACGTGGGGCATAGGACGCATTTATTTGGCACTTGCTGTGTGCAGGTACCCCGGGAGGCTTAGCTCTCCATCTTGACAGCACTCTGGACAGTGGGCAGAACCTGGGGGCTGGACCTTGGGCTGATGTGGCCAGTGTCTGGGTGGGGGTCCACCTGCCCTATCACCTGGGGCTCCCGAGGCCGAGGCTGGCTATCCCCACACACCCAGCAGGCACACAGCCATCACCCGGTCCCGCTGCCACCCCACGTCCCGAGTGCGCCCTAGAACGGTGTGGGCCTCGCATCTCAGCATGGAAGGGGCCTCCGGGCCAGTTCCCACTCTCTGGATCCCCGCGCCGGGCAGGGCCAGCGGGCGCCGGGCAGGCCTAGTGAGCAAGGCCAGCCCCACAGGGCCTCCCTGGCAGTCCTCCCCTGGCTTAATTCAGAAATGGTGTGACCTGGGAAGCTGCCAGGCTGTGAGCTCTGGGCCGGGAGCAGCCGGTAGCCAGCCAGCCCTCACTCTGTTCCCCACCCTCCAGAGGGAAGGCCAGCATGGGGGTGCCCACAGCCTCCCGTCCCCGTTTCCCAGCTGAGGAAACGCGCAGCTCGTGGCCTCAGGCCCCTTAATTCAGCCAAATTGCTCTGGGCAGGGGGTCAAACTGCCACCAGAGCGCCTCAGGCCAGGACAGCGCAGAGGGCCGCTGAGGCCACTGCCCCGTGGCTGTAATGGAAACTTCTCGGCTGGCCTGTGAGCCGGCGCAGCTCCGGTTCCCACTGTGCTGGAGGCTTTAATCGCCAGCGGATTATAGGCCGTCAGGTGGGCGAGCTCACACAGGGTTGCGACAGCTGCAGGAACCCAGGTGGGCCGAGCAGTGTGCGTGTGCGTGTGTGTGTGTGTGAGAAACGTGTGTGTGGGATGTGCAGATGTGTACGAGTGTGTGTGTTTGTATGTGATGTGTGTACATGTGGGCTGTGTGTGTGTGATGTGTGTATGGTGTGTGCGTATGAGTGTGTGTGGCTGTGGGGGGGGTGTATGTGTACATGTGTGGCATGTGTTGTGTGCGTGTGGGGGGTGTGTGTGTATATGGTGTGTGAGTTGCTGCGCAGGAGCTCAGCCTCCCCGGCGAGGTCCCGGCGGGCTCTCCAGCCCCGGGGCAGGCGTCCGCCGCAACAGGACAACGGGGTGGGGGGGCCCGGCCGTGGCGCTGCTGGCCTAAGACCGGGTCTCCCGGGGGCTGCGGGACTCGGCAAGCTCGTCTGTCCCCTGAGCCCTGGGGTCCCCACAGGCGCACAGGCACAGGGAGGGTTCGAGGGGTGATGGAGCAGGTGTGGGGTCAGAGCCAAGGAAGGGCCCTCCCTGTGCAGGGCCGGCACCGCGCCGGGGGTCTCAGAGGTCCCCCAGTGAGGACAGACATGGGCCAGCAGAGGCCGCGGGGGAGGGAGCGGGGCACCGACAGCCTGGCCCACAGGAGGCCGAAGGCCAGTGAGTGGTGTCACAAGTGGTGGGGCAGGTGCGGGCAGCAGGACAGGTGGCCGGGACTGAGGACTCAGCATTGCTCGAGGCGGTGGGCCAAGTGGAGCGGGCCCAGCCCAGCCAGCAACCCCTTGGAGGCCGGGGGAGCAGGCGGGGTGGGGGGACAGGGGTGGAGAGCTCGGCTGGAGGGACCCCTGTGGGTGTGATCGCTGTCTCCCAAAGGCGTCGCATCAAGGCAGGGCGGGAGGGAGGGTGCTCCCCCAAACCGCACGGACCGTCAGGGGTGGGGGTCCTGTGGGCGTGTAGTCCTGGCCAGGCCCCCTTCTCCTGGAACGCGGGCGGAAGCCTGAGGACCCCCGCTCGGTCCTGCAGGGCCCGAGCAGGACTGGAACAGGAGCTCTGGGGGAGCCCAGGGCAGGTCCCCACCCCAGGGGGTGCAGTGCCCCCTCCTCTCCAGGCAGTGTTCTGAGAAGCCCCACCCTCAGGGGGCGTGCCCTCCCCAGGCAGGGGCGGGGAAGGGGGGGTGACACTCTGCAGGCCCAGGCCCAGAGCTATTTTCCACCCTTTATCACCCATCTGTCACAAGGCAGCCTGAGAGCCAGGCGCTCGTATTACATGTATGACACGCTGTCCCCGCCAGAGCCCAAGGCCTCCTGCTCCCACATGGGGCCCTGTCCTCACCATCCAGCCCGGGGTGGAGGGGGCCCTGCTGGCGTTGGAGGAGGCCTGGGGGGCAGGCGAGAGGTGGTACCCGGAGTGGCCTTTACCTGCTGAGCCAACCAGAGCCGCACACTCCTCCTCCATTTTCCTGGTGGAGAAACTGAGGCCTGGGGCAGGCCCTCCGCTTGACCAAGGCTCCTGAGACAAAAGGGCAGAACCCAGGACTCAGGCCAGTCCTGGGGGTCTGCAGAGGCCCCACTTCCTCTGGGGAGGGGGGTAGCAGGGATAACACTTTAACGGGAAGCTGGAGCCTGAGCAAGGCTGCCGGGCGGGGTGAGGACGGTGGGCTCGGGGGACCACCTGGGAGCAGAGAAAGGCCCAGGCAAAGGCACAGGCCGGAGAGGGCCCAGGGCTCCTGAGAGGCGCGGGAGAGGGGACATCCCACAGGAGGCTCTCACCGTGTACGCAGGCTCCGTGCCAGGTGGTCACGCCCTCTCCCTGAGTGATGACCACGGCTGATGGCCGTGAGCACAGGCGGGTCCCCAGGTCGCCTCTGAGCCCTGCCATGAGCTGCCTCACTCACCCCCACGGGAGCCACGGGGGAAGCTGCTACTGCTGTTTCCATTTTCAGCCGAGCAAACTGAGGCACCGGGAGGTTAAGACACTTGCCAAGGTCACACAAGGTCACAGGAGGCACAGGATGGAGCCGAGTGAGGCTGCCTGCCCTGGAAGCACAGCGCTGCCAGGGACCACACCACACACACATGCACACCCAGTTGCAGGCACACACATGCATACAGGCACATTCACACACACTCACATACACACTCGCACATGTGTATACACACAGCATGCACACACGTACATCTATGGACACCCACATGTGCACACTCACAAACACAAGTGCTCACACAGCTGTACACACACTCACACATTGTCCCACCACCCCTGGCCTGGGGGGAGGGCCCTGGGCACAGTAGGGGTCGACAGCTGGGCCCGCTGGCAGTCCCGGTGTCACCTCCCCCCCCACCGCCACCCCTCCCCCCGGGGCTGAAGCTGGGCCCCCAGGCCACCCTTTGTGAGACCCAGTCCTTCAGATAAGGCCTCCCTCCCAGCCCCTCCTCCCCAGGCTGGCCGGCTCCCTCATGACCCTATTTGCAATAAAAAGCCTGATGCTGAGAAAGAAGAAAATTGCTCCTTTTTTAAATAACTGAATGGCCGGCCTGTTATCTCCCAGGCGGAGAAAGCCCTTTCCCAAACCGGCCCCCCTTGCAGCCCTCCCCCACCTGGCAGCTCCCCTTTGGGGAGGCCCTGAAGGAGCTCATCTGAGGTGCCCCTTACTCAGCTCCATTTCAGCCCCTGGGGGCAGGGTCCTTGGAGGGTGGATGGAAGCCAGAACACTCCTCATAAAGTGCAAACATTTGACCGCACAGGAAGGGAGCAGTAATGGCCGCCAAGGACCCAGACCAGAGACCCCTGGCAGAGCCTGGGGCTGGGGATAGGAGGGGAGATGGTTCCTGTGCCACCCGACCCCGTCTCATCGTCCAGTGGGAGGGGGGCAGAGAGGACCTGGCAACAGCCCCTGGTGTCTACGTTACCCCACATGTACAAGGAGGCGGGGGGTGGGGGGCCATCACCCCACAGGGCCCTCAAAGGACTGAGGCTAAATGCCTGCTGGGCTTCACCTGCACAGGCCCGGGGGGAGCAGGACAGGGGGAGGTCTCAAAAGTCAAGGACCATTCAAAGGATGTGAAAGAACATTCACACCAGAAGGGCTGCAATTAGTGAGGAGAGATGGGAGACACTGCAATCAGAGGCTCGCTGATGAGAGGGGGCAGGTACCACCTTACACCTAGTACATGAGCAATCCGAAATCCGGGAGAGAGAGGGGGAGGCATAGACAGAGAGAGTCTGGGCAGGACTGAGGGGCGGGCCCACCAGCTCCAGCCCCCACGAACCCCTGGAGAAGCCTTTCCTAGCCCCCATGAAGCCCTGACAAAGCCCAGCCCTGGACCCCATCATTCACGCCTGGAGCATCCCGAGAAGGAAGCAAGCAGTGATGTTTATTGCAGTCTTATCTACAGCCTCAGAAAATTGCAAGTGACCTAAAGAAACTGCAAGTGACAATAATAAAATGCAAACCTCCCAAGGAGGAGGGTGGTTGTAAATTATGGAATCAGCCCTGTGGAATATTACGCAGCCATTAAAGCTGATAATTAGGAAGACTGGCAGCAGGGGAAGCTGCTGAGGACCTGGGTTTTGAGCAGGCAGGCTTCCTCTGCATCCGGAGCACCTCAAAGGAAAGCGGTGTCTGCCTGTGGGCCAGGCTGATGGGGAGAGGGAAGCCAGCCCGGCTTCCTGGGAAGAACCTCTTCTCCTTTTATTTTAGTCCCATAAGGAGTGTTCCGTGTGCACTAAACAATGTCTTTGCTTATCTTAGGACCATGTTCCAGTAAATGAAGACGGCAGCACACGCCCTGAGCCCCGACTCCCTGCCAGAGACGCGGCATCAGACCAGAAAGAATGAGGAGGCGGCTCCAGGCTCACCCATGCTCAGGGCGGGGAGGGTGCGGCAGGGCCCTGGGTGGGCGCTGGTCTGGTGGCGGGGGCCTCAGCTGGAGGCAGGGAGGGAGAGCAGAAGAGGGAAATGTGGTCCCTGCCCTTTCCCCGAGCTGTCCGCAGCCCCAGGATCCCCGGGAGGGAAATCGCTGGGTTGGGGGGCTGGAGGGGGGCTGGCAGAGAGGGTTAGAGGCCCCCAGGCTGGGGCACAGAATGACCAGGAGTGCACAGCGTCTGACCAGGGCTGAAGGTGGGGGTAGAGCTCACAAGGGGCCTGGAGGATGGGTCAGAGCAGAGAGTCCCAGGGGCTGGGAAGGGCAGGCAGAGGCGGAGGAGGTGGGAGCCATGGAGGGCTCGGGAGCAGGGCGGCAGCAAGTCTGGTGCTTCTCCTGGCGGCACAGGGAGGCGGGTGTTGGAGTGGGGGAGGGTGGAGACGGCAGGACCGCGAGGTGCAGGACGCGGCCAGGTCAGGCCCGGGTCCAGGACGAGGGAGAGCTGGCAGCCGCAGAAGAGGGAGGGAGTGTAAGGGGGTCTCCCCAAGGAGCAGGTGGGGCCCCGACTTCAGGCCCTGAGTCCTGATCTAGCCTCCGAGCTCGTTGCTGGCCAGAGCAGGCCACAAACATAGGTGTCCCAGCCGAGGAAACGGGACAGCCGTGAGCTGGGCCAGACCCCGGGACCGGGTGGCTCTCCCGCCCCAGCAGGACCCCCTCAGCCCCGAAGGCCAGCAGCGGGCTCACTCAGCCGGGGGCCCCGCAGCAGGGGCCCTTCTCACAAGCCCCGGACCACAGGGCGTCCGCGCAGGACAGCCTGCTGTCACCATTTGATAGATGGGAACACTGAGGTCGGAGCAGGCTGCTGACTCCGGGCTCCACCTTCCAAACACACAGTGGGCGGGAGGGCGGCCCCTGGGTGGGCTGTGTCCAGGCTCTGCCCCCTGCCCTGGGCCAGTGGCCTCCTGCTCAGATCCCTCCCCTCGTCCACAGGTAAGTGACCGAGGCCCAGTGTGAGGTGAGGGCTGTCCCACGGCGGGCTCTGGGTGGTGCTGCTAGGCAGTCACAGGGTGCTGAGCTCGGGCAGGGCCTCCCCTAGACAGAGGAGGCCACCGGGCAGAGCCCCCTTGGCGCAGGGAGGTGCCGTGTGTACAGCTCAGACGTGAAGGCAGTCAGTCCTCGGGGGGTGCCAGCCGCAACCGCCGTCACCGTTACTGACATGGAGAAGTGATGCCAGACCCCGTCGGGATGGGTGGGGCGGGAGACACAGGCCTGCGTGACCACGGACCGCACCCGTCCCCACTAACACGGCCATGCGGTCGTGACCAGTCCCGGTGGCTTTGTCCCAGCCCTCGCCACTTGGCAGCAGCCCTAGGGGGTCAGACGGCCAGGCTGGGGCCGGGGAAGGTCCGCAGAGGGTCTCCACGCCCCTGTCTGGTCCCTGCTGCATAAACCCAGTGGAGACGGCAGGGACGCGCAGGGGCTGCCTGTCTGCAGCCTCGGGGGGGCCGGGCGGGAGGGGCTCACCCTGCCTGCCTCCCTCTGCTTCCCACCCCCCAGGAGGACGACAGGAAGGGCCCCCCCTCTATCCTGAGACGAAGCCCGCAGGAGCGCCGCAGCCATGAGGCCGAGCCACGGAGGACCACGAGGCGCGTGCGGTTCCGCGAGCCCTTGGAGGTGGCCGTCCACTGTAAGAGGCGAGCGGGCCAGGTGGGGTGGGGGGATACCACCCAGGATCTCACTGAGGGCCGTCCGCAGGGACCACAGTCACTGCCCTGTCCTCACAGGTGTAAAAACCCCAATAAAACCCAGGGCCATGGGGTCGGTCTGAACAGAGTGATGGTCAAGGAAACAGCAACTGGCAGGAAAAATATAAGCAGAGTCGCCCAAGGCACTCCTGTCCTCCCGAAGAAAGGCCAGTGGTCAGGCGCTCCCAGAGCCCACCCACTCTTCCTTCCAGCGCTCTGAAGTCTCCCACTGCCCCTCAGCTCCTCCCACCCCCTCAGCCTTCACTGCCCACCTCCCAAATTCCCCCCGACCCCCCCCCCCCGCCCTAGGGTCCTGGTGCTGCCCCCAGAGCCCCCTCTCCACCCGTCTACCTCACTCCTTCTCCAGCCCTTCCCGTGGGACACTGCCCTTGTATCAGCTAGCTATGCCTCGTAACAAATCGCCACAAACATAGCTGCTTCAAGCAACCCACGCCGATGATCTCAGTGGTCCCGTGGGTCAGGGCTCTGGGCGCAGCCAAGCTGGTCCTCTGCTCAGGGTGGCACAAGGCAGGCATCAGGGTGTCCTCCAAGGCTGGGCCTCGCCTGAGGCTCGGGACCCCATTCCAAACTCACAGGGTTATTTGCAGAATTCGTGTCCTTGCAGCTGTTTTCTATGACCCTCTTTTATAAAGAGCTCGCCTGATGAGGTCAGGCCCACCCAAGACAATCTCCCTTTGATTGACTCAGTCCGTTGTGGGGATTTCCATCACAGCTGCAGAACCCCTGCCCCTTTGCCATGTTCTGTTGGTAGAAGCAAGTCACAAGCCCCCCACACTAAGCAGAGGGGACCACACAAAGGTGAGGACCTGGGCGGATCATGGGAGCATCTTAGATTCTGCTCCCACAGGCCCGCAAGGGAGGTGCTCCCTGAGTCCCGCCGAGCTGCAGATAAAACTCACTCCCCCGACATGTGTCAGTGTCTCCCTTGAAGGCCCATCGTAAACGTCGGGTCCGGGCCTCCCGCCGGGATCCTCACCCGCCCCATCCTCCCCGGTCCAGCCCCCAACCCCCAGAGCACAGCTCAGCACCCAACTCCGGAGCTTCCCAGCAGCCCCAGAAGCAGAGACTCTCAGGTGGGGAGTCAGGGCCCGGACAGTCCGGGGCTGGTCTGGGGTCCCCCAGTGAGCTAAGTGGAATGGACAGGAGGTGGGGGGTCCTGCCTGCCTCTCCAAAGTGCCAGCCCCTACTGTCCCCCAGGACCCCTGCAGTCTCCTCCTCCTAGGCTGCTGCAGGGGCTCCACACCCCACGCTCCCGCAGGGCCCCCGGAAGGCTCTGAGAGCAGTGCCAGCATCTGGAAGCTAGAATCTGAATCAGTGGGGCTGCGGCAGAACCCTGGGTGGTGCCGGGCAGCCTGGCCGGCCGGGGGGTATGGACAGGCAGCTGGGTCAGGACCTGCGGGGGCCTGAGTCTCCATCTGTAAAGCGGGGTAGCTCTAGCTGACCCAGCCCGTCTTGGGGTCCTTAGGGTGGGCGGGCGAGATGAGGGGCCCCGGGGGCTCCTGGCTGGCGGAGGCAGCGTGCCTTCCGAGTGGGGTGCCCCCCCGCTCCGCCCGAAACCAGTCTCTCTCTCCTCCCCAGACATCGCCTGCAGGGAGCCCTCCGCCACGGCCAGGGGTAAGTTCTGAGCCCTCGGCCCTCATCCCTCAAAGCCCCAGCCCACACGCTTGCCCAGCACAGCCCCAGCTCCAGGCCACCGCCAGACCCCCAACTGCTCCAGCCGGGCTCCCCATCCTGGCAGGGCCACGGGGTCCCTGACAGTCACGGGTCGGTGGCAGCACCCCTGGGGTACCGTCTGCCCCCCTCACTCCTTCCCCAGGGAGGGTGCGAGGGCAGGGCCTACGGGAGGCCCTGTTGCAAGGAGATCGCAGGCCCAGATAGGGACGGGGAGACCCTCGCCACAGGGGCCCACCCGACGGGCAGCACCGAGGTGCCAGCCTCCGGGTGAGCCATGCCCGCCCACCGCAGCCTCCCCACCAGCCCTGCAGGGAGGCGGGCGCCCAAGGGTCCTCACTGGGGCCGGGGCTCAGGCCCGCGGGCCGGGCTCACCAGTCCCCCTCGGCCCCAGTGCCCAGCCGGCGCAGGCCCCGCGACGGCACCCTGATCCTGAGGCTGACGGCGTGCGTCCTGCTGGTGCTGGCGCTGGGGCTGTGCTGCAGCCGGGCTGAGCCCGTGGCACTGGTCCTGGAGGACCTCCGGGCCCGGCTCCTGGCCCTCCGCCTGCGTCTGCGGCTCGCGGTCCTGGCCTGCTGGCGCCACCTCCTGCAGCTCTGATGGCCGGCGCTCACCTCCCCCGGGCCCGGGGGCAGCACCGCAGAGGGAGAGCCCCAGGTCGGAGCTGGGGGCTTCCAGACAGCCCTGAGCCCTGGACTCAGACGGGCTGCTGCAGGCAGGGTGACTGGGAAACGGGGGCCCACGGCTTGAGATCAGACATGGGGTGCTACAGCCTTGGATGCAGCAGGCGGCCCCCCAGCTCCAAGCAGGCAGCCCCTCCTATTTCACATGTTGGAGTGCCCTGTGAGGTTTTAGGAGAACAAGAATTCCACCACTGAAACTCAGGGACCCACAGGTTCCAGCCCCCAGGCTACCCCTTGGGCCCCTCCCTCGCCCCAGCGGGAACTCTTGGTGACTTTGGGCCCAGCCCGGATGTGGCCGTGCGTAGCCCCTTGAGGATGGGGACACCCTCCCTATGTCTGTGGGAGTCCTAGGAGGAGGTAAAAGCGGGCTTTTGCTGCTTGGGGCCTGCAGCCCAGACCCCGAAACACCTCTGGGAGAGGCTCTGGCTGCGGGGCGGGGGTACTCCCTCCTGCAGTCACGTGCAGGGCAGGGCCCCGGAGCCCCCAGCTCGTCTGACGCCTGCACTGGGCCCAAGGCCTGGGGATCCCCTTGCCCCGGCTCCTCCCTAGCCGTCGGCCTGGGGGTGTGGCCGGCGCAGAGAGGACATCGGCGGGCCGAGAGGACCCCACCACCCTCAGGACACAGCCGTCTGCGCCCGGGTCCCAGCCGGCGCCGCGCGGCCTGGGAGTCCCGTGACTGTGTAGACGCCGAGTCTTCGTCCCCGCTGCCAGGCCAAGGAGGCCACGTGATGACAGACCCCAGGGTCCCCTCAGACGCTGCATGGAGCGGGGCCCTGAACAAAGCAGGGAGGCCCGGGGTCAGACACCAGGAGGCACCGCTAGGGGAGCAGCTGCACCCCCATAACCTTCAGACGAGCGTCTACGCAGCCGTAGGCGCCGTGCTGCCTCTCCCGCGGGCCTTCTCTAAGCGTCTGTTCCCACGGCTTACGTGGGGAGACACTGATTCTCTAGTAAAACACACTGCCACCTCTTTCAGTCCGGGGGCTTTTACCCAAAGGAGGGAAATGGGGACTGATTCGCCGTGGGAGTCACTCCAGCGGCTGGAGCAGAGGTGGGCAAGCCGTCCCCTCTGGCCTCAGGGACCGGGGCGGTGGCCTCCGGGGTCCCTTCGGGCTTCAGGACTTGGGGAGCCCCGAGTGGGGAGCCCAGCGAGAGGGGCCCACCTCCAGGAGCGGTGGCCTAGGGGGAACCACGGCGGGCTCCGGGCCCTGGCCCTCTGGGACCCTCCAGCATCACACCCCCCCCAGCCCACCCCACCCCCAGCCTCATCTCACCCTGCCCCCTGAAGCGGACAAGGAGGTTAAGTCAAGTGCCAGAGCCCCAGGCGGGGGCGGGGGGTGGGGGGGAGCCGCCCAGAAGGGGCTGGGCTGCGGCACTCCCCTCCTCATGGCCCAATGCGCTCAGCTAAGGGCTGTTCGTTCATTGCAAAGACATGCTCAGCCCTGGAGGGTCCGAGAGACCATGACCCCCACTGTTTTCGGAAAAATATTGCCCAAGGTGTACACGACAACCCCAAGAATTCCAAACTTTGAAATCCATCCTCACACCCGTGAAGTCTCGAGGGGAAGCAGTGACGGAACCCATGAGAAAATGTGCGCATGTGAGGGTACAGCCACCATGGGGGAGGGGGACCAACTCCCAGTTCCTAGTAAGTTTTGGGAACTCCAGGAGCAAACACAGAGTGCAGCGCTTTAAGTCTTAAATCGAAAGCAGATAGAACAATAGAAAAAAGGCAAACTGGAGATGGAGAAAAGATGGGCAAAGAGATTCCTCCTTGTCCACTTTAGAGGCTCAGGTATTTTTGTTTCTATTTTGACTTGAGAAATAGATGGATACATTTAAGTTTAAGAATCTTTACTTTCAGTTAAGCCAGAAGTAGAAGTAAAACAGGATGTCCATTAGCAAACAGCAGCGGGGAGAAGCAAGGCATCATGGAAGCGATCAGGTGGACCCACCTCAGGAGCCTCAGAGGCACGGCCACCTCTCCTGTCCAGCCCCGGAGGGTCCGTCCCCTGCCCACTGCAAGGGCGTGCGGCTCCTGTCCCAGTAGCCCCTCCCCGGGGCCAGCTGTGCCTTTCCCAGAAGCCCCCGGGGTGGGGATGTCTGGGGGTGGCGGTGCAGCCAGCCAGTGTGTCAGCGACAGTCCCGCTCTGCAGGTGGCCCTGTACGTGCACGCAGGTCTCTGCTAGCCTGACCAAGGTGCTGCTCAGACCAGCTCCAGGCCATCCGCAAGTGTCAAATCCGCAGCAGACCCTCGGGCTCCAGAAGCCCACCTCCTGGCCCTGCTCCTCCCTCCAGGGCCCAGGCGGCTGCTACCTGATGGGGGACAAGGCAGAGCCACCCCACCTTCTGCTGGAGACCAGGAACTCTCCAGGGCCAGACAGGGTCCCCACGGCCGGTGGACTAGGGCGGGCGCACCCCCTCGGGGCCCTCAGGTTCTGTCAAAACACCTCCCCAAAGACCCTGCTGCTCTTCCCAGAACTCTCAGCCAGGCCCGGGGCCAGAGCATCTGAGATGCCAGGAGCCTCCGTCACCCTGGCCCCGAGCCCCCACTCCCAACGCTGCCGGCTGAGCGGCGTCATGACAAGTGACCTGCAGCCTCGCTTCCCAGGCCCAGGCTGCCCGCCACACCTGGCACCGTGACCCAGGCCCAGATCCGTGGCCTCCGGACGCCCCGTTGCCCCGCTGTTTGGGAGACTGAACCATCCACTGGTGGTGAGAGCCATGGACATGGGGAGCTGGGGGCTCACCTTCCCCTGGGAGGGGGGGGCAAACTAGCACGCGGGCCAGACCAGGAAACTATTTACTAAGCTCAGGGGAGGGGCGGGGCGTGCTTACACCTCGGGCACCCCAATCCCGGACAGGACACGGAGGACAGGGTGTGGAAGCCAGGGAGCCCCGAGAGGAGGGGGGGCCACAGCCAAGCAGCCCCCTGGTGGCTTGTCACCGAGCCCCAGGGCCCCAGTTCCCCTCCCAGCTCCTCCACCTGCTGCCAAGGGGGCAGGACTGTGCCCTCGGGGCCTCCTGAGTTGGGAAGGCAGCCCCCTCCTCTGGGGTGCAAGGGGCCCTGGGGGCACCCGGGGACGGGGTTGCAGACAGGTGCCCGCTCTGGTCTCCACCCACACCTGCACGCTCCCACACACCTGTGCACGGGCACGCTCACCTGCACACTCACACCCACATTCACACACGCTCACACCTCACCATGCAGGCCCATGTGCACACACACACGCGCACACTCTGACCACATGTGCACCCACATCACACACACACGCACACCCTCATGTGCCTCACATGCACACAGACAGACACCCGCAGTGGCACCTGGCCCCCGCTCCCCTGCAAAATGGCACCTCCACCTCTGGAGTCCATGTCTCCGCCCCCCAAGCACAGGCCCAGCCCACACGGGGGCCCCCGGGCCTCCCCAGGCAAGTCCCCAGGACGCCCGCGAAGCCACCACCCCCCCGTCCCTGTGCTTCTTGTGCTGAGACTAGTCTGGACCCAGGGGCTCTGGAGCCGCAGCAGAGTGGACTCAGCCCTGGGTGGGGACCACCCGGGGCCAGAGGGCAGCTCCATCCCACACTCGGCTCTTTCTCGCGGGTGGTGGATTCTTGTCCACACGCGGCTCAGGAGCAAGTGACAAGAATGACGTGTGACCATCGTGGGCCGGTGGGGTCACGCTGGGGACTCAGGCTGCGGCCATGGAACCTTGCAGGAAACCACGCAAACGGCATCCAGCCGAGGCCCAGGGAGTGGGGGGGCCACAGCCAGCCCGCTGGCCGGAGGGTGTCCCTCCAGGCTGACATGGGGACAGGCCCGTTGCCCCCACATGGCACCTGGGGGAGGCCCTCCCACCCCCGTCGGCTGCCACGCCGCTCAGGCTGGGAACGGGGCGCCTGGTGAGGGGGTCGCTCAGTACACGCAGTGCCGAGGGGAGGCATGCAAGTCGCGGGGGGCCGGGCAGAGCCCCAGGGCAGGCCATGTGCCCTGGACGGGGCGTCCGGGGCCAGGCCTAGATGACGGCGCTCTTCTCGCCCTGGAAGGCGGCATGGGGGGCCGGCCTGGCCAGCAGCAGCTCCTTCTCGTGGACCAGCTTGTCCAGCAGGTCCTCCTGGCGGTAGTTGTGGTACACTTTCAGGAAGGCCAGGATGGTGATGGCCAGCCAGGCCAGCCACGAGGCCCAGAGGCCGAACTGTGGGGGGCAGAGGGCGCGGTGAGGGGGCCAGCCAGACCCAGTGGCCACCACCCGCCCCCCGGGAAAAGGACGGACCCGCTGGGGAAGGAATGAGGTGCTGCGGGGACAGGACAGGACGGGGACGTCACCCCCGGCACCTGGCGGCCCTCCCAGCCCCCAAGCTGTGCAAACGCCTTGGGAACTCTGCCCACGTTTGCACCCTGACAGGGCCCACGAGGAGCTGGGGCCGCTCGGCTCCAGGGGAGCTCGTCTCATCCGTAATGGAGCCTCTTCCAATCGCCGGAACAAATTGACCTTTATCTGCTGTTTCCAAACAGTTGAAGGGGAAACAGTTTAATCAGAACCAGCCTCGAGCTGCAATTAAACTGACTCAATTGAGGGTGTTTGTCATCAGACTTAGCCGGTACCTTCCTTGATCTGATCGGTATAAATTCCATAAATTCAGGCTGGAGCATTTCCCACTAAATTTGCGTGACGGTGTCCCTGGCAGACTCAGCCCATCTCAGCTGGACCCACACGACGTCCAGCGCCTCCACAGGCCTCCTCACGACAGAAAGAGCCCTCAGACCAGCCACTGGCCAATGCGGGTCCAGAGGTGGACCTGCAGGCTGACGAGCCCTGCCCCGTGCTGAGAGGACCCACCCCCTGCCCGGGGGGCCCCGCCATCCCTGCCATCGGGGTCATCGTCAGGGTCAGATGCAGATTTTGAGGGACAGGCCCTCTCTGACCACGTGTCCCGACATGCCTGTGTTCCAGCAGACAGGGTCCCCAGAGTTGCCCCGTGGTCTCCTGCAGGGCAGGGGACGAAGCTGATACAAGGGCAGGGCTGGAGGAGAAGGGTCTCCCCGACTTGGGGGCTGGGGGGCTCCTCCAAATAAGGGGCGGATCCCCTCCTGGGACACCCTTCCTCAGACACTGCCTCGGCATCCCTCTCTGGGGCTCACTGTGAGCCCTCAAGCGTCTATCTGAGGGCCCACTTGGTGCCAGGACCAGAATCCAGACTCCCAGCCCCGGCACTGCAGACCTAGGATGACGCCCGGCTTCCCTCCCAGCACCACCCAGCACAGGGCCACCCCCTCACTCCCCAGGGCCCCCCGCGTCTGCAGTGAGCTCAGAAGCTAGCTCTTCCCTCCTCCTAGGACGCCCCACAGCCCACCCCTCCCCACCCCCTGCAAACATCCTCTCAGTCTCCAAGATCCAGCCGTCCGCTGGGAAGCCTTCCCGACTGCACCCCCAGCACGGTGCTCACCGGCTCTATGTCCTCTGCCTGGCACCGTCCTTGGCTACGAGTGTGTTTCCTGCCCCGGCTGGGCTGTGCACTCTGAACGTTCAGCAGTGAACGGCCCCCTGCCCCACCACGCACGCCTCCCTTCTGCCTGGGCAGCTCCACCCACCTGGGCGATGGCGAACTGATCATAGAAGGCGGAGTTGTCCACGTTCAATTCCAAGTCGATGTCCTGGAGCTCCTCGCAGCTAAAATGGCAAGACGCAGGGTGGATGGGGGCCGCCGGGGGGCCAAGCGTGGCGGGAAGCAGAGCGTCACCCCCGAACGGCGAGGGGCTGCCCCCAAGGTGGGGCAGGGAACCTGCAGACCCGGCCCCCATCTGGCGCTGGACAGTGGGGACCACCGGCGCTGCCCGTCACTCTCCTGGAGACTCCAGCCTTGGCCCCCGCAGCTCCACAGCACTGCAGAGCCAGGGGCCTCAGAACAGGGGTGCAGGGCTGCTGCTTCTAGCCCCTTGGTCCCCGGACTGAGCTACACAGTAGCCCGGCTGAAGCACCATGGGCATCCATGGGGGCAGCCCCACCCACCTGACCCGCGCACCCTTCACCTCCTGGGGCTGGCAGCACAGGCCAATGTAACCAGCGGGGACCAGCAGGGCAAACTACAACGTGCTGGTGACCTGCACAAGCTCCTCGTCTGTAGACAGGCCGGGCCAGGCCAGCCTCAGAAGCCTGGAGTGAATGAGGCCTGGGCTCAGGGGCCCGTAGCAGCCTGAGATGTCAGGACACGTTGAGCGTGAGGCCTGGAAGAGGGAGGCCCGGAGGCCCAGGCAGGCCCTGGAAGGGGCTGGAGGATGGGGCTTAAGAGCTGGAAATGGAGTTTGTGAGGGTAAAGAAACTCTTTCTAGAGAAGCCCAAGGCCATGCCCAGAGGCCTGCCCATGCTCCGAGGGCTCGAGGGGTGGGGGTGGGGGGACGGGAGGTGGGGGGAGGAAGCAGGTGGCCAGGGGCCCATCAGGCAGGGCACAGTTCAGCACGGGCAAGACCCCAGCCCACAGAGGGGCTGCTCTGGTGTGGACCCCAAAAGAGCCACCCGCCCAGGGTGCTTGAACTTTCCTCTCTTGTGTGCCCCAAGCTGCTACAGAGGCACCCTGGGGACTCCCAAGGTAAAGGTGCAGTATAAACAGATAGATGCCCCCTGCCCCCGCCCACTTTGGATCTTTTGTCCATTCTATACTTTAAGGTTCCAGATCTGATTTTTCTTAAAGAGAGAATCTGGAGTCTCTGGAAGAGGTAACCCAAGGGTCCCTGCCTTTCCAGGGGAATGGCCTGGGGCACTGGACAATGCCCCTTAGGGCTGGGCAGTGGGCAGCCCTTTGCTGGGGATCAGGCAGTCACCATGCTCCACCTTGGGCCGCCCCCAAGCCAGAGATGGCCCCTGGCTCAGGGCCCAGAGCATCCGTCCCAGCCCCGAAGGCCTCTGTCCCCGACGCCCTCCGACCAGAAACTTCCACCCCCGTCCCTCACCGTCCCCGCCCCCTCCATCCTCATATTTCACACCCTCCTCATAACCACACCTGGGCCCAGGCCTCTGCCCCCAACGGCCTTCCGGGACCTGGAGCCCACCCTGGGGGGTGCCGTCACCCAACCACGTGCCAGCAGTGACGGGGAAGCCGGAACCTCCGACCTCCTGGGCCTCCATCCCCCCCATACCCCGATCCACCCCCAGGGTTTGTGGGGCCCCTGCTCTTGTGTGAAGCTGCTGTGGGCTTCCTGAACCGGGAAGAGGGTACGGGCCCCAGGGCAGGGGTGCCCAGGTGTGCCCAGGCGGGGGAACAGGTGGGATGAGCAAAGCTGCGGGCTCAGGTGGGGTTCGTGCAGGAAGACGTCACCCTAGGAGCGGCGGGCGGGGCCCAGGGCGCACCTGTGGGGCATAGTGCCCTTCTCAGTGACCGCATCACACCACATGGTGAAGCCCACGCTCACGATGGTGCTGGCGATGAAGACCAGGAAGACCACGAAGGCGCTGACCAGCAGGTTCAGGAAGGCATAGAGGAAGGAGCTGCAGCGAGGGCGGGAGGGGCGGTCACCGCGCCACCCCCGTCTCCGCAGTACCCCTGCGGGCCAGGCGGCAGCAGGAAGGCAGCCCCCGACCCGCGGGTTCCCAGCTGGGGTCTGGGCCCCAGCTGACGGCGTAGGGCCAAGTGGGGCCACCAGAGGTCACTTCCCCTCCGCAGCGTTCCTCACCCCACAGGCCCCACACGCCGGCCAGAGCTGCCCAGCCCGTCCTCCCAAAGCCCGGGAGTGGGGACCATCTTACAGCGGAGTCACGGCCACCGTTCAAACCCAAGGCCGCCTGGTTCCGAAGCATCAGAACCAGCACCCATGCTGAAAAGGTCAGAAAGCCTTTCAAGGTGGATCACCCTCGCGGGCACCCACCAAGGCCATTTACCCACACAGTCACCAATGCGGCTGGCCTGCACCTGCATAGGGGTCTGTGACCCTGCTCTGATTTCTCCACTGAAACCTGAAAGGCCAAGGGGTGACCAGAGTGGGCACCTGGGGGACCCAGGAGGCAGGGCCGAGAGGGCAGAGCTCGCTCAGGGCCAGGCTGCACTGCCCCTTGGGGCCAGGGCCTCTCCAGGGTCCACGGGAGCACGGCCCCCACTGGGGTGCTTTCAGAGGGCGCCGATGTTTGCCCTCTGATGGCACGGTGGGTTGGGGGAGGGACGTGGTGGGAACACCCACCCACCAGACTCTCCTGCCGGCCCGCAAGCATCCACCGTCCCACCATCTCCAAAACACCCCCTGGAGATTCAGAGTCCTGCGGGAGAGCGGGCGGCCGAGCTGATG
Organism: Mesoplodon densirostris; assembly: GCF_025265405.1. Lineage (NCBI taxonomy): Eukaryota > Metazoa > Chordata > Mammalia > Artiodactyla > Ziphiidae > Mesoplodon > Mesoplodon densirostris. Next base: position 2,051,458 of record NC_082664.1, on the reverse strand, counting down.
CCGCAGGGGGCAGGGGGCGCAGGGCTGCCCCACGGCAGGGGTGGGGTGGGTAGAGGGAACGCCCTCACGTGGGACAGTAGCCTAGACCTACATCTAACCTGCTGCAGGTTTGATGTGAACATCCGTGCTTGCAGTACATTGAATCTGAGGGAAACGATTGACCAAATCTGGCTTCACAGGGAACATTCACTAAACGAGGTGTCAGCTGGGGTTTCAGCCAAGAAAACATCAAAGTTATTGTCACCGGACGCGGTGACTATCGGCCGAGGCCAAGCGGCGATGGACGCACCGCTCCTGCGTCTGTTGTTTCTTTCTTTCGTTTATCCACCCGCTGGACGCTTTCTGGGCCTTCACCTCCCCACCGTGCTGGGCCCCAAGGACAACGCAGCATGGATGCCGCAGTCCCGGCCCAGGAGCTGCCTCAGAAAAACGGGCAGACGGTAAACCGAGGTCACCAGTGCCCAACTCACAGCACGAGTGACCGGGCTGCTTTGTCACAGCTGGGACCGTCCGCATCTCCAGGGAAAGATCCCACAGGGCTGCTGTCGACAGGCCCAATCCAGGGCCGCCCTGCTGAGTACCAAGGCTGGGAGGGCTTGAGCCACCCCGACAAGAGCGTCAGAGGAGGGGCGAGCACGTTCCTAAAACCCCAACAATCACACCTGAAAGGGCAGGGACAGCGGGTCTGGCCCCATGTTTGCACTCACACTCCCGCATACACGTGGGGCCTCCACACCCAGGATCCAGGCCAAGGGCACGAAGGTGAGAGCCGTGCGCAGGAAGCTCCACGCCTGCTACAGCCCCCCATCCCCAGTTCTCCAAAGGCTGGTCCAGGCAGCGCAGGCTCGCCTGACCTCACCGGGCATCCCTGGTCCTTGCCCAGCTCAGTGTCGAGGTCGTGTGTTTACTGTGCTTGAGTCTCCAGCTGCCCACGCCCTGCTGTGTGTCACCCTTTGAGGGGGGCACCATAATCCCTGCCCGAACTGGACCATCGTGGGCCGTTGCTCTTCAGATCACATCCCGTCCATCCTCCACCTGGGGGGCCGAACGGAGGGGGCCACCGTCTCCCTGGCTCCTGGTTGCATCCAGCCAATGGGGTCCCAGGGGGGACGTGACAGTGGGGGTGGGGGGTGTTCACCCCCAGGTCCCTCCTGGGGGCAGCCTCAGGCTGGCGGTATCCCTCCAACAAAGGCTGTCCCTCTGGGCGGCCTCATCCACGTAACCCTGCCCAGCCCCTCAGCGGGGATGGTGACAGGGTCCCACACCTGGCCCACACCTTAGTCCTCAGGCTTTCCTCACTTGGGCGGTCATCAGTCTCCACCTGGGACCCTGATGGACACGATTCTGAACTGCAAAATCCATCTGGCCCTGAGAGCTCCAATTAGGGGTCTGGGGCCTACAGTTATGAAGAGAGGTACGTTATGGCCCATCCCCCTCCGAAGCTGTCACCGAGCAGAGGTGGTGTCAAGCCCGGTCTGCCCTTTGCCAGCTGTGTGACCTTCACTCTGCAAGGCACTCTGGGGGCCTCGATTTCTGCTCTGTAACATCGGGTTCCGGTGGGAACTGAGGGAGCTTATGTGGGTGAAGGGCACGTAGCTGCGGGGCGACTCATGAGCGCGCACCCCCCCAGGACAGACCTCAGCCCATCATCCAGGCCGGGTCGGGCTCACTGCCCTCTGACCCCTAGCCAGGGGCACACCTGGAACCCTCGGGCTGGGGTCTGTGTTGCCACAGGAGATGGGGTGCGGGAAGCAGGGATGGAGAAGCTGCTGAGTCACCCTTGGGAACCAGATTTGGAGACGGGCTCACGGCCAGCTGTGCCCCCCGTGGGGCAGCGTGGGGCTGGGTGGGGCTCGGGGGTTGGGGAAGGCCCAGCCCACTGGAGCCCCCTTCCCAGGAGCTGGTGCTCCGAGGAAAGCCGAGGTTACCCAGAGCCTACGCCCCTGGCATCTCCATCTTGGATGGACACTTGGCTCCAGCCAAGGAGAACATGGTGGTCCCAGGGGGGCCAGGGACGAGCTTCCACAGGCAGAGCAAAGGAGCAGGCCGCTCTTGGCACAGAAGTCCAGCCCACTGGGACGGCCGGCTCCCTAGGTGCCCTCCGCCTGCCAACAGCCCTCGGCCGTCCCCCCAAGAAGCCTGTCCGCAGCGGGGCTTGTGGGAGGAGGGATGGCCAGGGTGCAGAGGGCAGGCCAGCGGGCGACCAGCCGGCGTCAAACCCTGCTCCTTCTCGCTGGGGAGCGGCCCCAACCCCCGTCCTGCGCCGGCTTCTAGAGGCCCAGGAGGGCTCCTCAGCCCTGTGTGCACAGCAGTGCCCTCATGGGACCCCGGCACAGCGGGCCTGAGACACAGCCTACCCGCCAGAAAGCCGCCCCTTCCCACCTCGGAGGGCGATGTACAGCACAGTCTCTGAGGGCCGGGAGCCACCAACGCTCCAGCCACATCCCTATTAAGTGGGCACAGTTTTGGGGTCTCCACCCCACGAGACAGGGCAGGGCCTGTGCTGGGGTCCTGCCAGCCAGCAGCCTCCTCTTGCCCTTCCCATCGGCTTCTGGTCGTTTCCTGGCATCTGCTCTGGCTTTACAGATTTCTGAAGAGTCGGCTGTGTGAGAGCCTCACTTGGCCCCGGCCCCCCAGCGTTCACGACACGACTCCCACCCCCTCCTCCCAACGACAGTCTGGGGCAGCGGTCAGGAAGGGAGCCCAGCACTCACAGGGTTAACTCCATCTTTCTCCCGCTACCTCTCAGGGTGCCCTGCCTGGATGTGCCATCTCCATGGTGACAGCTATCCTGGGAAGCCCTGGGAGCGATCTGCAGGCTGAGGGACACGTGTGGGCAGCCAGATGGGTTGTTTTAACCCAGCGCTCCCCAGCCGTCAATCACAAACCACTGCCACCTGGACTGGCAAAGCTGCCCGGCCCCCACGCCCAAGGCTCACCCTCAGCTCAGCCAGGGGCCGAAACAGCAATGCCCCAGGAAGCCACAGCTGCCACTGATCCACTCACTCCTTCCCCCGGCCAGCAACCAGGATGACATCCCCGTACAAAAAGCTGCCCCGACCCCTTACCCTCCACACCCCTGGGCACAAGCCGTCAGGGGTCCCCGGTTTGCACAGAGACACACCGCACGAGGAAGGAGCGGGCACCACGACACCGTGTCTGACCACAAGCTCGAGACCCGGCCGTGAGCCCCTCACACAGATCAAAGCGTAGGGGTCCACCCTGCGTCTCGCTCTGAAGTTGGACCCTTAGGAGAATTAGGGTGCACACTAGACCCTAAGCAGGCAGGGCCCTCTACACACCCAAGTCTAAGGAGGGCAGTGGTGTCCTTCATGGGCCGCACGTCCAGTGGCCATCAACACCCCTGAGAGCTGTCGTCCAGCACACGGCTCTCTCTACCTGCCCTTCCCGGCCTCCTGGCCGCCCCGAGTCCCTTTACCCACCCAGCACCTGCTCGCCTGGTCTATGCAGCTGGACCAACAACTGTGCCAGAATTGGCTGCCCTCAGCTGACCGTCCTGCCCGTGGCTGGATGAAGCAGACCCAGCCTTCCACAGGTCCAGACCTGGCTGACACACGAGCCCAGAGGGCTGAACCCTTGGTCAGACTGAATCTGCAAAGGCATCAGGGCCCGTGAGTGGCTGAGAAGCAGCAAACCTCAGGGGGCAGGCATCTGTCATTACTCAACAATCACTAACTTGGTGACTCCTGGGCACCATGCCCCGTGCTCAGCCCTGAGCACACAGAGGTGAACAAGGTACATGTGCGCCTTGGGTTCAGCCAGCCCGGGGTCCCCTCAGGTGCACAGCTGTGGCCTGGACATCCACAAGACCCTTGACCTGCTCCTACCCCCGAACTAAGAAGAAAGGATGACACTTGTGACCGATGTCATCACAGCTGAGCGACTGCCAACTGGCTTGTGCGGTGGACAGGGTGGGGGCAGGCGGCGGGACAACCATGTGGCCTTGGGCCGGGATTCCTGATGGCTGAGGAGGACACTCTGCAACAGATGTCCCTGGAGAAGAGAAGCCTGGCCCAGCCTTGGCTGCCATGCTCGAGGCCACTGGCGGCAGGACAGACGAGCCCCCAGGACTGATGCAACGGGACAGAGGGCCCTAAGTGTTCCTCCAACCAGGCCACCTCCTTGGGAGCACAGGCCCCCTCTGGCCTCAGGGGACGGGCAAGGTGAAGGAGCACAGGGAGGCACGTACACTCCCAAGCCTCAGTTTTCTGTCTTTAAGATGGGGATGGGGATGGTTTCACAGAGCTGATGGACACCTTCTAGGAGATGACAAAGGACAGAAGCTGTCCCTAGGTTCCTAGGTTTGCTGCCCAACTTGTGTGAAACAGGCGGTCCTGCGTGACCAGGATTCCTTCCTTGCAGGCTCTGGCTCTTAGCTTCCAGCCTCTGGTGGTGCCTCTGAAACCTCCCACCACTCAGAACGACGGGGGGCTGGGCCTCACCTAGAGAGCTGCTGACATGTCCTCGCCAGGTAGACCCTGAATGCCTTGAGGTCACCTGTCTTGTAGGGACAAGCTGGAACCGTGGGCGTGAGCTGATGACCAAGCCGTGGCCCCCACCTGGCCTGTGCCCACTGCCCTCAGCTTCCCAGACTGAAGGGACCTCAACGTACCCCGCCTGCTGACCACCCATCCTCTGCCTCAGACCCTGTCTCGTAATCAGAGATGCTTCTCCAGCCTCAGCCTGCGCTGGAGACTCCGACCGGGCACCACGTGGGCTTGGCACTGCAGGTGCAGATGTGTCTCAAAGCCTCCTCGGGACACCAGCCACCGTGCGGGCGGAGGGAAGGAGAAGCAAGGCAGGCGCCCCCCTGGGACTGGCCGGGGCTCACCCTGGGAAGAGCTCCCGCCCCACACACAGCGCCCGGAGGGCGCCCCGGGCTGACACATGGCTTCTGCAGACCCCAAATGCAGAACTCTCGTGTGCTGGGTTGAATTGCGTCCCCTGACAACGTATGCCCACATCTGCACCCCCAGTACCTGTGAATGTGACCTTATTTGGAAATAGGGTCTTTGTGGGTGTCACTACGCTAAAGATCTCAGGATGCGGTCATCCTGGATTTAGGGTGGGCCCTAGATCCAATGACTAGCGTCCTTATAAGAAGAAGGAAAGAGAGAGAGAAGAGGCCATGTGGAGAGGGAGACAGAGATTGGAGTGACAAAGGCCTAAGCCAAGGGACATCAGGGGTTGCAGCGGCCGCCAGGAGCTAGGAAGAGGCCTGGAAAATATTAACCCCCCAGAGGGAACCAACCCTGACAACACCTTAATTTGGGGCTTCTGGCCTCCAGAACTGTAAGAGAATAAATTGTCTTAAGCCCCAGTTTGTGGTGCTTTGTTCCAGCAGCCCCTGGAAACTCATACACGTGGGTTGCTGGGATTTCACCCCTCTCCTCCCTTTCCTCTTCAACCTGCAAGCCCCCTTCCTCTCTCCAGCCCCTCTCTCCATGCCAAGGCCAAGCTGGGGGCTCTCAGGAGTCCCTGCCCACTCACAGCCTCAGAGCCCCGCCTCCCCGAAAGAAGTGAAAAGCCACTAAAAACTGCCAGCAGATGATGGATGGGGGTGAGGGTGGGGACAGGATTTGGGAGAAGGCGAGGACTCGCCCCGTAGATGTGAGGGCAGGCAACAGGCAGGAGTGGCCTCCCGGGACCTCTGCAGGAGACCTGGCCGCTCCAGGGCGCAGGGATCCACAGCCTGGGCCTGGGTGGGGCGGGCCACACAGGGTCCCACAGGGGTAGAGGCCCAGGGAGTGTTACTGGCTGAGAACCCCAGCCCAGGGACCCACATCCCACTCTCTCACAAAACAGAGCCAGGACAGGAAAAGGTGAAGAGAAAAATGGAGGCGGGGGGGGGGGGGGTGGGTGGGGGGCGGGGCGGAGGCTAGCGGGGCCCCACACACCTGCTGCTCCCTCTCCCCCATCCCCCAGCCAAGGTGTGTGCCATAGCGGTGGGCCTCGAGGGGCTTCCCTCCAGCTGTCCTTCCCAGGAGGATGGGAACGGGAGAGGATCCCCTGTTAGCCTGGTCGGCCCCCTGCCTGCCTGGTCCCTCCCCATCCACCGGGAGCTGGGAGCAGGCCCAAACCCGGCTGGGAGCTGTCCGCGGTGCTGATGGGCGTGGGCCCCGCTGGGCCCCAGAGGGAGGCCCAAATCGGCTCCGAGATGACGATGCAACATTTGCTCCCCGGGGTGTGGATGGTGATATGCACTTGGAGAGGGAAGCACTGGCCTGGTACAAGGAACACCATGGCCCCTCGGTTCTGCGTGTAGACAAAGGGCAGTTTCCGTGGAGGTGGTGAGGGCCAACGGTTGATATTGTCGGGCCTCTGAGACCACGGGGAGGCGCAGGGACTCACCCTCCTCCTTGTCAGGGGAGAGCCTGGGACGCTGTGGGCACGGAAGGGGGGGCCGTGCCAGGGGGAAGGGCTACGTCTGTCGGTGCAGGGCGGCTGCGGGGCCCCCACTTACCCCTCGTGTCCCTTGCAGAGGAAGAAGAGCGTGCGCCAGGCGTGCGCCGCGGCGAGCAACAGCGAGAGGAGGCTGGCCAGCAGGCTGAAGCGGCAGGCGGCCGGCGGGCCCCACTCCTGCACGGTGAAGCGCTCGCGCTCCTGCACCGTCAGGTTGGCGCTCAGCCACATGCCCTCGGTGAAGAGCAGGCAGCGGCCGCGGAAGTCGTGGCCGTTCTCGGACAGCGGCACCACCACCACGAAGCTGAACAGAAAGGCCAGGAAGTAGCAGACGCACTGCGCGAAGAGGAAATTGTTGAGCGCCATGGCGGGGCCAGGCGGGCCGAGGAAGCGGCCGGAGGAGGCCGCGGGGCTGGCTGGCGACGCGGGACGAGGGGCGCAGGCCGGGAGACGAGGCCGCGGGAGACTCCCGGCGCCGCGCGCAGGCCAGGCCGGATCCGCGCGGGAGGCTGCGCAGTGGCGGCGCCGGCGGGGTCCTGCGCGCCCCGCCCGGGACGCGTGCGCAGCGGCCGAGCGCGGGCCGCGCCTGCGGTCAGCACCACGGACAGCTCCCGGCGGGCTTGCGGCGCGGAAAGGGGGCCAAGGGGACAATGGGTGGGTGTGGGCCACGCTGGAGAACGGGTGCACCGACGCAGAAGCGGAATGGAAACCAGGAGAGGGAATGGGAAGATGGCGATGTCGGCTCACCGAGACCCGACTCTGGTACCAGGAGCTACCTGTGCGGGCCTCACACAGGATGGTTCCCAGGTCCCCAGCTGCCCCACTGGCGTTAAGGAAAGGAGGCCAGGAGAGAGGGATTCACAGGGACGGATCCAAGATGCCCATAATGAGGGGCGGGGGTGAGGTTTGCAGTCCGGACTGGAATGACTCTTTTTCGGGGGTCCTGGAGTGCACCAAGTATACGGGAAATGGGCCGGAGAGGGAAGGGTCTGGGGTCGAGGAAATGGCACAGGGGTCGTCCACGGAGAGATGGGCGCCGAGAGGACCGAGCGGGTCTGTTCGCTGTTTGTGCTTCTCCAGCACGGCGCCCTCAGAAGGGGCATCTCTCACACTGCCTGACACAAGCAGGGCCCTGAGTTGGTATTTGTAAGATAAATAATGGATGCCCCAGGCACCTCATTAAGACAGCCTTTCCCGAGATGGAATCTGCTGATGCATTAATTAATGGAATTAATGCCTTTTCTAGTGCCCTTTAAGAATAAGTCACATTTAGTCCAGTTCCCAGAGTGAGGAAGCCTCCTTCTAAAAGAAACTGCCAAGTGGTTTAACATTACATCAGCTTTTTTGTTGCAAGCGCTAAAAAAAACCTTTTTGTTTTATTGCCAAAGTAATATATGCTCATTTTAAGAGTCAAGCCACATAGATATGTATAAAATAAAAAGACAGTCTCCTTCTTGCCCTCCCCACCCCCATCCGGTCACATGACTGGGGTGACCACTCTTCACAGTCTGACTTCTACTTTTCTAGACATTTTGCTAAGCACATAAACACCCACACCCACAATTTACACGAGTGCTTCATACTCTACACACCATTCTGCAGGTTGATTCCTTCATTCAGCAGTATGTCATGGACATTATTACTTGCCCACACATAGAGATCTACTTCATTCTTCTTAATAACTGTGTAAAAGTCCATAACCATGAAGATTCCACAATTTGCATAACTATCCCTCTTTGGGTAGCTGGTTAATGTCTTCCACTTTTGCTAGTTCAAATGCTGTTGAGTGAGCTTCCTTGTACACACATGCTTGTGCACTTGTACAGGTACTTCCTAAAGAGAAATTCTTAGGAGAGGAACTGCTGGGTCATGGGGTATGCACATTTTAAGAGTTGACAGAAATTGCCAAACTGGTCTCTTAAAATGTTGTACCAACTTACCTTCTTATCCATGCTGCAGACACCCTCTCCAAAACTGAGAAAATCAGTGGTATTTACATTCTATCAGTCTTCATTGATGTGTAACCTTGGGTTTCCCTTATCATTGTGAGGTTGAACATCTTTTTCTATGGTGGTACTATTTGTAATTTGTCTTCTGTGCATTGCACATTCACTTTGCAGTCACTTTAAAGCACACATTGAAGACCAGCCGTGGGTCTGAGACAGCAACCCTTCCCTTGGAGAATACACATGGGGTTTCTGCTACTGTTGAGTTCCCCAGTTCAACCAAAGGGAGCCTGCTCAGGAAATTCAGTGCCCCCCCCCAACTTGGACAAGAGTTGAAATCCCATCCAATCATTATCCAGTGGACTGACTAATTTGAACACATCTGGGGGTCTTACACTTTAAGGGTTAGGCCAAAACAAAAGAGACCATGACAATTGAGAGGTAAGTGGCCCAAAGGGAGAACTACAGAATAATTGGAAAGATTATTAAATATCTACCATTTTTTAAGAGATCTTTATTGGACTATAATTGCTTCACAATACCGTGTTAGTTTCTGTTGCACAACAAAGAGAATCAGCCATATGCATACGGTAGTTTGATAGGGATTGCACTGAATCTGTAGATTGCTTTGGGTAGTATAATCATTTTCACAATATTGATTCTTCCAATCCAAGATCATGGTGTATTTCTCCATCTGTTTATGTCATCTTTGATTTCTTTCATCAGTGCCTTATAGTTTTCTGAGTACAGGTCTTTTGCCTCCTTAGGCAGCTTTATTCCTAGGTATTTTATTCTTTTTGTTGCGATGGTAAATGGGAGTATTTCCTTAATTTCTCTTTCTGATTTTTAATTGTTGGTGTATAGGAATGCCAGAGATTTCTGTGCATTAATTTTGTATCCTGCAACCTTACCAAATTCATTGATTAGCTCTAGAAGTTTTCTGGTGGCATCTTTAGGATTTTTTATATATAGTATCATGTCACCTGCAAATAGTGACCGTTTTACTTCTTCTTTTCCAATTTGTATTTCTTTTTCTTCTCTGATTACTGTGGCTAGGACTTCCAAAACTATGTTGAATAATAGTGGTGGGAGTGGACATCCTTGTCTTGTTCCTGATCTTAGAGGAAATGCTTTCAGTTTTTCACCATTGAGAATGATGTTTGCTGTGGGTTTGTCATATATGGCCTTTATTATGTTGAGGTAGTTTCCCTCTATGCCCACTTTCTGGAGAGTTTTTATCATAAATGGGTGTTGAATTTTGTCAAAAGCTTTTTCTGCATCTATTGAGATGATCGTATGGTTTTTATTCTTCAATTTGTTAATATGGTGTATCACATTGATTGATTTGCATATATTGAAGAATCCTTGCATCCCTGGGATAAATCCCACTTGATCATGGTGTATGAGCCTTTTAAGTGCTATTGGATTCTGTTTGCTAGTATTTTGTTCAATATTTTTGCAACTATGTTCATCAGTGATATTGGTCTATAATTTTCTTTTTTTGTGATATCTTTTTCTGGTTTTGGTATCAGGTGATGGTGGCTTCATAGAATGAATTTGGGAGTGTTTCTCCCTCTTCAATTTTTTGGAAGAGTTTGAGAAAGATCAGTGTTAGCCCTTCTCTAAATGTTTGATAGAATTCACCTGTGAAGCTGTCTGGTCCTGGACTTTTGTTTGTTGGAAGATTTTTAATTATGGTTTCAATTTCATCACTTGTGAAAAGTCTGTTTATATTTTCTAATTCTTCCTGGTTCAGTCTTGGAAAATTGTAGCTTTCCAAGAATTTGTCCATTTCTTCATGGTGGTCCATTTTATTGGCATATAGTTGTTTGTAGTAGTCTCTTATAATCCTTTGTATTTCTGCAGTGTCAGTTGTGATTTCTCCTTTTTCATTTCTAATTTTATTGATTTGCATCCTCTCCCTTTTTTTCTTGATGAGTCTGGCTAAGGGTTTATCAATTTTGTTTATCTTCTCAAAGAACCAGCTTTTAGTCTTATTGATCTTTGCTATTGTTTTCTTCATTTCTATTTCATTTATTTCTGCTCTGATTTTTATGATTTCTTTCCTTCTATTGACTTTGGGTTTTCTTTGTTCTTCTTTCTCTAGTTGTTCTAGTTGTTTCTCGGGTTAGATTGTTTATTTGAGTTTTTTCTTGTTTCTTGAGGTGAGATTGTATTGCTATAAACTTCCCTCTTAGAACTGCTTTTGCTGTATCCCATACGTTTTGGGTCGTCGTGTTTTCATTGTCATTTGTTTCTATGTATGTTTTTATTTCTTCTTTGATTTCTTCAATGATCTCTTCGTTATTTAGAAGTGCACTGTTTAGCCTCCATGTATTTGTGTTTTTTACAGTTTTTTTTTCCTGTAATTGATTTCCAGTCTCGTAGCATTGTGGTCAGAAAAGACGCTTGATATGATTTCAATTTTCTTAAATTTTCCAAGGCTTGATTTGTGACCCAAGATGTGGTCTATCCTGGAGAATGTTCCATGTGCACTTGAGAAGAAAGTGTATTCTGCCACTTTTGGGTGGAATGTTCTATAAATATCAATTAGATCTATCTGGTCTATTGTGTCACTTAAAGCTTGTGTTTCCTTATTTATTTTCTGTTTGGATGATCTGTCCATTGGTGTAAGTGGGGTGTTAAAGTCCCCTACTATTATTGTGTTACTGTCAATTTCTCCTTTCATGGTTGTTAGCATTTGCCTTATGTATTGAGGTGCTCCTATGTTGGGTGCATAAACATTTACAATTGTTATATCTTTTTCTTGGATTGATCCTTTGATCATTATGTAGTGTCCCTCCTTATCTCTTGTAACAGTCTTTATTTTAAAGTCTATTTTATCTGATACGAGTATCGCTACTCCAGCTTTCTTCTGATTTCCATTTGCATGAAATATCTTTTTCCATCCTTTCACTTTCAGTCTGTAAGTTTCCCTAGGTCTGAAGTGGGTCTCTTGCAGACAGCATATATATGGGTCTGGTTTCTGTATCCATTCAGCCAGTCTGTGTGTTTTGGTTGAGGCACTTAATCCATTTACATTCAAGGTTATTATCGATATATATGTTCCTATTACCATTTTCTTAATTGTTTTGGGTTTGTCTTTGTGGGCCTTTTTCTTCACTTGTGTTTCCCGCTTAGAGAAGTTTCTTTAGCATTTGTTGTAAAGCTGGTTTGGTGCTGCTGAATTCTCTTAGCTTTTGTTTGTCTGAAAAGCTTTTGACTTCTCCATCGAATCTGAATGAGATCCTTGCTGGGTAGAGTAACCTTGGTTGTAGGTTTTTCTCTTTCATCACTTTAAGTATATCCTGCCACTCCCTTCTGGCCTGCAGAGTTTCCACTAAAAAATCAACTGATAACCATATGGGGATTCCTTTGTACATTATTTTTTGTTTTTCCCTTGCTGCTTTTAATATTTTTTCTTTGAATTTAATTTTTGTTAGTTTGATTAATATGTGTCTTGGTGTGTTTTTCCTAGGGTTTGTCCTGTATGGATTCTCTGTGCTTCTTGGACTTGGGTGACTATTTCCTTCCCCATGTTAAGGAAGTTTTCAACTATAATCTCTTCAAATATTTTCTCAGACCCTTTCTTTTTCTCTTCCTCTGGGACCCCTATAATTCGAATGTTGGTGCATTTAGTGTTGTCCCAGAGGTCTCTAAGATTGTCTTCAATTCTTTTCATTCTTTTTTCTTTATTCTGCTCCTTGGCAGTTATTTCCACCATTTTGTCTTCCAGCTCACTTATTCATTCTTCTGCCTCAGTTATTCTGTTATTGATTCCTTCTAGTGTATTTTTCATTTCAGTTATTGTGTTGTTCATCTCTGCTTGTTCTTTAGTTCTTCTAGATCTTTGTTAAACATTCCTTGTATTTTCTCAATCCGTGCTTCCATTCTATTTCTGAGATTCTGGATCATCTTTACTATCATTACTCTGAATTCTTTTTCAGGTAGATTGCCTATTTCCTCTTCATTTATTTGGTCTTGTAGGTTTTTACCTTGCTCCTTCATCTGTGACATATTTTTCTCCCCTCTCATTTTTTTTTTTTTTTTTTTTTTAGTGGGATTGTGTTCCTGTTTTACTGGTTGTTTGGCCTGAGGCTTCCAACACTGGAATTTTTAGGCTATTGGATAGAGCTGGGTCTTGGTGTTGAGATGAGGAACTCTGTGAGACCTCACTCTGATGAATATTCCCTGGGGTCAGAGGTTCTCTGTTAGTCCAGTGGTTCAGACTCAGAGCTCCCACCACAGGAGCTTCCGCCTGACCCCAGGCTCCCCGCAAGCCGTGTGGGGTGGCAAAAAAAAAAAAAGAGAGAGAACAATAACAAAGTAAAAAGGCCCTGGGGGCTGTGGGAGGTAGGGCTTAGGGTCAAGGAACAGAAGGGGCCCAGGTGTGCCCCCCAGCCATTGTCTCAGAGGGCAGGGACCTGCCTGGGAGCCCAGTAGGTTTCCTGGGCCCAAGTGGGCAGGGCAATCACCCTCCTCTCCTCTCCCGCTCCTCCTGGATGGCCCCTCCTGCCTGCCACTTCTGATCTCCCCAGCCTCTTTCCTATGCCCCCCGGACCCACGTGGCCTGGAAGGGGCTTTGGAGGGCAGGGGACCTCACCTGGGAGCTCAGCAGGCTCCCCGGCCGAGTGGGCCAGGCGATCGCCCTCTGCTCCTCTCCCGTTCATCCTCTTCCCGGAGAGCCCCTCCCGCCTGCCTCTCCTGATCTCCCCTGCCTCAGGGGTGCCGATCCTGTCTGGCCTCCACTTCTCCTCCCCCCTCGGTCCCCCAACGTCCATCCTACTGGTTCACTCTGGGGTTCTTCCCGTCTCCTTGGGGGTCAGAGTCCCCCAGCAACTGCCGGCAGGCGCTCGTGTTGTGGGGAAATGCTAACTCTGCATCTGGCCACACAGCCGTCCTGACTCCACCCCCCTAAATATCTACCGTTTTAAAAGGCACAAGACACCAGCATTTTTAGAGGTGAATTCTACCTACCCTTCAAAAGTCGTGGAAGTCCCTTGTCCTTAAAATAATTTCAATCTATAGAAAATCTGGAAAACTCCAAAATTCATGTTGTAAAAGTCAGCATTACACTAATGCTAAAATCCTATTAGAATAGTGAAGGAAAGAAAGTAACAAGGAATTTCATTTACAAATATTGATGTAAAATTTTTCAAAGAAAATATTGGTGTATTAATACAACCCAATGTATTAAGAAAACAAGAAAATACAAACAAGCAGAATTTATTAAAAATGTGAGAACAGCTTAGCTTTAGGAAATTTATCAATAGTTTATTACACCAACAAATAAAGAAGAAAACCACAAAGTTTTTTGTCAAGAGATACCTAAAAGTCATTCACACAATTAAATATCCATTGTTTTTTTTAAGTCTATGTAAAATAAGAAGAAATGTACCTGAATATGATTTTTTTAAACTGCCTATAAACATTGAAAATCCGCACCCACTCAAATCAGAAACAAGATGGAAATTCTCATTGTCACAACTATTATGACGATTTGTTTGGCAATTCTACCTAATGAAACAAGTCAAGAGAATGAAATAAGTGGTATATCTATGGAAACAAAGAGGCAAAATTATATTTGTTGGAGGATAATATGATTATATACCCAGGACACTCAAGATACTCTATTTAAAAAATTACTAGAGGGCCTCCCTGGTGGCGCAGTGGTTGAGAGTCCGCCTGCCGATGCAGGGGATATGGGTTCGTGCCCCGGTCTGGGAGGATCCCATATGCCGCGGAGCGGCTGGGCCCGTGAGCCATGGCCGCTGGGCCTGCGCGTCCGGAGCCTGTGCTCCGCGGCGGGGGAGGCCACAACAGTGAGAGGCCCGCGTACCGGAAAAAAAAAAAAAAAAAAAAAAATTACTAGAATTTACAAGAGAATTTTGTACGATAATTGAACACAAGATAAACATACAAAATTCAGTAGCTGTTCTCTAAACTAGTATCTTAGGTCAGTTCCCTGGGAAACAGACTCTGAGACTCTGAAATCTACATGTAGCAACACATGGCGTGAAGAAGCAAGACAGCAGACCTGGGCGAAGGGGGCGTCGGCCTGTGATGCAGCTGTAATGGAGGCCTCAGCCGATCCCACAGGAAGCTCTGAGCGTTGGTGGACGTGTCCCAAGCTGAGCCATGGAGACCAAGCCAAGGGATGCGGCCCTGGCAGGGATGAATTGTCTTGGGTGAGGCAGCTTCCCACGACAGAGAGCAATTTCTAGAGAGAGTCACAACTGTGGTCCATTAGCAGGTCCGTCTGTCCTGAAGTGGGTGTGAGCCCCAGACCACAGCATTCACCGCAGTCCACACCTTGAGCAGCCCAGCCCTACGTGCTATGTATAGATCCCGAGCTTCTCTAAAGCTCTGCTCACCTGAAGGTTTCCCCTCACCTCTCCTTCAGGGCCAGACTCAGAGGTGGAGCTGTAGTTTGTCCCACAGACCTTCCTGTTGTGAGTTCCCAGGTAGCTGCCAACAGAATCCGGCCTGTGCATCTCACCTGTGACTTTCACCGTGACTGCTCCTGATTGAAATATACCAGTTTCCATGTTCTGGTGGGCTGCCGCTGGGTGGGCATGACCTTGTGATATAGTGGGTCAGACAGAATCCAGCTCATGCTAGTCAGTCCTGGCTGTGTGGTCGGCTGATGCCCCGTGGTTAGGTCCTCTGTCTCCACCAGGGCCAGTGGCAAGTCAGGAGCTGTTGCATAAATGGTATTCAATTCTCCCGTGTGGATGGCGGGCCCTTGCTCCAGAACCTCAGGGTCTACATCGATGAACCTACCAGGGCTTATAAACTCCACATAGCATCCTTTCCCCCCATAAATACCTCTAATACTATAGGCATGAGACCTGCCCATTTGTACGGCCCAAGCACAGGGGCCACTTGTGTCCAGCTTAGAATTTCTACAGTGTCTTTCCTGCTCCGGGACCCAATCAAAGGTGGTGGCCTTCCATGTGACTCAGTAAATGAGTCAGAGCAGGGCCCCCAAGTGTGGGATATGTGAGCTTCAGACCCAAAGAGACCTCTGAGCATTGTCCCTCCTCCTCCTCAGTGGTGGCAGGTGCCGGATGCAGTGGTCTGTCCTTTGTTTCACAGAGGATGCTCCAGCATGCAGGAGGCCACTGAAGCCCTAGAAGGATACTGGTGCGGCAGGCCCCTGAGTCCTGCACAGCTCAGGTGTCTTCCCGAGGCCTCCAGCACATGTGCCACTGCCTGCTCCTTCCCACAGAGAGCGTGGCCACTGACACAGCGGGCCTCGCGAGAGTGTGCAGTTTGTCCAGATGGCTCAGGCCCTTCGGCTACGTGATGACAGAAGACAGGAGAGTTAACGCAGCCCTGGGCAAGACTGTGATGAACGCTGCTGTTCCTCCCACGTGAATGCAAACCGCCTCTGGCGGGGATGGAAAGGAATATATTCACCAGATCAGTGGCCGGATGCCCTGTACCGGGGGCACCTTACTCTGCTCCGGCAGAGACGCCACACCCAGATGGGGCTGTGGTTCAGATTTCCACGTGGTTTCATTTGTGGAAGTTCGCTGTCATCCTCCAGAACCCATCTGCTTACTCAGGGGGATTTCCATGGGGATGGTGGGGACCCCAGCCCGCATCCTTCAGGGCTTCAAGGGTGGTTCTCATCTCTGCTGGTCCTCCCAGGATCTGAGATTTGTCTTGGGAGTTGGGGGTCACTTCCAGAGGCTCTGAATTGCCTTTTCCTCCAAGGGACCAAAGAGTAGCTTCTCCCAACAATGTTTATCCATTTCCAGCCTTTTACACGTTTGAGATCTCACTGTGAGCTCCAAACACCACTTGTTAGCTGGGCCTCCGCTCTAACAAGAAGGCCAAGACAAATCTGTCTCCCCAACCCTGCAGATTAATCTCAGCTCCGACCCTGTGCCCGGAGATGTAGGGCTGCCTCCCTCACCACTGAACTTACCTGAATAACTGGCTGAGACCCCCGGGAAGGGCGGGGCAGCACACCAAACACGAGTCTCGGTGTGGCCGGTCCTCCCCTCGGCCCCCTGCCCATCCTCCAGCTGGGGCTGCTGGCGCTGAAACCCAGCTCAGGTCTGCAAACCGGGCAGGGGGTCATGGCATCTCCTGTGGGGAGGGGCTGCTCTCAGGAACGTCCCCTATTCACTCTTTACGATGGTCTGGAGTGTAGAGTGAATGACATGGTCGGTCCCCCGCGGACGTTGAGGGGATCATCCACCTCCCTTCCTCTCTGCCATCAGGATGCCCGGCTCCCACTGTGGCTTTGCTGCTGGTTGTGTACCTGAGCCAACCCTGCCTCTGACAAGCAGGTACTGCCACCTGGTCTGTCTTACTTGGGGACCCTGTCAGCCCCACTGCCATCAGGGAGATGGTCCTGTGACAGCAGCTGCTACCGCCATCCAGGGCCTACAGAGGAGGCCCCCCTGAGCTTCCCAGCAATGCTGGGGCCCCTTCTCAGCCTGGCCCTGCTGCTCTGGTAACTGGAGGGTTCAGTGCAGCTGAGCCCTTAGAACACGGGCCTCTGGTGGGCGTTCCAGCCTCAGGGAGCGTTTCCACTCAAGCCCTTTCCTTGCCTTCCTGGGGTTCTGGAGGTTCCCCACAGTCCTCGGTCCACAGCCTCCCAGCTCCATCCTCAGAGCCAGCAAAGGCGGGCAAGTCCTGCCCACACTGCCATCTCTCTGGTGCTCCGCGGCCGGGAAAGCTTCTCCGTGATGGCACGGAGCCACCTGGACAACCCGGGATCATGTCCCCAGCTCCAGGTCCTTCCATGGAAGGGCGCCCGTTCACAGGATGCAGGGACTGGGCATGGACACCTTCGAGGAACAAGTTAGCACGCCTCCCAAGGGCCCTGCCCAGAGCTAAATCCTGTTTTCCAGGAGCGTCCTCCCTTTTCTATAAACTCCTTCATACCCAACTTCACACTCTGCTCCCCCCGCCTCGCCCAGCACCCTGGCGCAGCCCCGCACATGCTCCCTGCCTCGTGCAGAGGCATGTTCTTAGGTCCTGCGGGTCCTCTGGGGCAGGCTCACTTCCCCCAGCAACAGCTAATACTGTGACTTAACATGTCATTGTCCCATGGGCAGTGCGGGGTTGGGGGGTGTGGGGACGAGGCAGACCCCTCCAGAGAGGGCCGTGGGTTTTCTTGCGAGGCAGAGACTGTTGCATCATCAAGCAAAGTGTTGGGGATTGAGCCCCAGAAAGATATGTCAGGGTCCTAACCCTCCCCACCGGGGCCTCGGAACGTGACCTTACTTAGAGGTGGGACCTTTACAGAGGTGATCAAGTTAAAATGAGGTCACCAGGGTGGCCCTGATCCACTATGACTGTGTCCTTATTAAAAGGGGACATTTGGAGACAGACACGCGCACAGGGAGAGACCTGTGAAGGCAGAGGCCGAGGTCAGAGTGACGCTTCTACGAGCCAAAAAGGCCAGCGACAGCAGCAACCCCAGGCCTAGGAGAGAGACACGGTGTGCATTCTCCCGCACGGCCTGAGAAGGACCAGCCCTGCCCTCACCTTGACCTCGGACTCCCAGCCTGCAGAACTGCGAGAGAACAAACGCCTGATGTTCAAGCTGCCGGGTCTGTAGGCAGGAGGACGTGGGGGACCGGGGAGGGGCCTCCTGGGAAAACACCTGTGAGTGACCAAGCACAGCAGGACTGGGCCTGGAGAAGCTGCTCAGCGACGCAGACGCAACAGAGAACTAGCCAACCCCACGGCGGTGGCCCTCCAGAAGTGGCCCAAATCAGGGCCAGGGGCTGGGCCTTTGGACGCCCGAATCGGCCAGTCACTGGACATGGGCCCTTCCCAGGAGGCATTGAAACCTCGGAGGAGGTGGCCTCCGTCTTCAATTGCCCTCAAACTGGCCAAGGGGGCAGCAGCTGGTGGGGGAACAGGCACACGGGTCCTGCGGGGCCTCCATGTGGCTCATCCCAGCATCCCGGGAACCAGTGACCCGCTGACACCGGCTGCAAAAGCCCTGACCTAGAGAAGACTGGACCGGAGGGGCACGTGGTCTAGAGGAAGGGCCATCCACATCACTAAAGGGCAGGAAACAAGGCTGGAGGCGCAAGGGAAACTCCAGGCTTCGGGACGCGCTGTCTTTCCGCACCTGAAGGCCAGTCCTTCCCAGACAAACCTGCAGAGATATCGGCACTCCCACCCAACTCCTATTTTTTACTTTGAAGTTTAATGATAAAGAATGAATATGCAGTGATTGCCAGAACTTTCTGCAGAATGTTCAGGTTTGCATGTAGCTGTGCTAACCTACAGACAAACAGGTGCTGTGTAGGACATAACCAGGGAAATGGACAAGAGGGACCAGAAACCAATTCAAGTACATGGGAAGCTGGTAGAGGAAACAGCAGCCTGTCCCTCTGGGGTTGGGAGAGGGGAGGGCTCACTTCACAATAAAGTTGTCACAGCCGACCAGACACAGGAAGGAGGACGCACTTAACCCCTCCCTCACACCATACGAAAACCAACGCAGAATGCTTTAAAGGACCAAAATGCAAAACAAAGAAGAAACATCTAGTAGGAAAACAAACGGGGGACTTCCCTGGTGGTCCGGTGGTTAAGACTCCCTGCTTCCAATGCAGGGGGCGTGAGCTCAATCCCTGGTGGGGAAACTAAGATTCCACATGCCATAGGGCATGGCCAAAAAAAAAAGACAGAAAGGAAAAAAAATGTAAGACTCTATTCGCATAATTTCAGGTGAGGGTAACACTTCCAAGCAAGACAGGTAAGTCCAACAACAAGAAAAGCAAAGCCAGAAAGATTCAACCATATAAAAATTTTAAATCTTCTATGGCGAAATAAAACATATTAGTATTTTTAAAATATTTTTCTACTTAATATTTAATATTTCTATTTAAGATTTTTTAATATTTTTCTATTTTCTATACATATTAAATAGAAAAATATTACATTCGTATATTTTAAATATATAGTATTGAGTCAAAAGACAAACGCCAGGACCTGTAGCTTTCAGAGCTGTCTTTCCGATTGCAGCAGAAAACACGTGCAGCCCATGTAAACAGGCGGTTTGATTCCTCACCTGTACCAAGAGCTCCCACAAACCGAAGAGACGAGGGATGAGCGGAGGGCTCACAGAAGTGGAAACGTAAGCGTGGATACAAAAAGACGCCCGCGCTCTGTAATAGTGAGGAGATGCAAATCAAAACAAAAATCAAACACCACCCTCTTTTCCCCCTGCCCCCTCCTGTGCTCCCGCTCTGCCCTGCCATGCCCTGCTCTCAAGAGGCACAAGTCATCTCCTCCTGCAAGTGGCCCGGCCTGCGGAGGAGGGCAGCAGTGTGACCCCGCTTTGCCCGGCACTCAGAGCGCGCCACCTTGCCAACCACGGGGTCGCGCGCCACAGGCTATAAGACCTGTACAGTGCCTGTGATTACCCAGTACCACCTATGGAGAAAGTCCCTGTGAAAACAGACATCCAGATAGCTCTTGCTTCTGGGTGCTGTGCGAGGGTAGCTCCGTGTTCTGGCTTGGCCTCAAAACACTTCACCGACGTAGGAGCTGCTGTCATAGATGAAGATGATAGAGGAAATGTTGGTGTTGCACACCAACATAATTCTGCCAAGGAGAAGTCTGAAGTCAAAAAGGGGGGCCGATTGCACAGCTCATCTGTGAATGGATTTTTTACCCAGAAATAGAGGAAGTTCAAGTTTTAGATGACACTGAAAAGTTTTGGTTCCACTGGAAATAATTAAAATTTAGGCCAAGGACAGAAAATGAGAAAATGTAGTTTTTCCTTAAAAATAAAGACTTTGCTTAAAGTGAAAAAAAAAATCAAATACCAAAACAGTAAAAGATCAATCACGTTGGTTTGGGTGGCGGGGTGCATGCTGTGGGATGCTGGCGTGTCCAAGCCTGGAAGCGGATGGGGACAGGGAGCTGCTGGTCTCCGGGGGCAAAGCTGAGAAGCCACCATCTGAGCCGTCTTACCACCCTGCCCCAGCCCCCGGCTCTTCCTCTTATGAGGACATACGTACATGAATGTTTATTACAACGCTCTGTGCCGGCCAAACACGGAAACAAGCAGAATGTTTGCAAACCAGGGAGAGGCAGAATACATTCCAGTGCCCCCTTGTGATGGGAAACTACACACCATGAGACAGAAGGAGTCAGGGCTGTGGGCTTCGGCTTGAAGGATTAACTGTCACAGAGTTAAATTCTTTTTTAATTGCAAAAAAAAAAAAAAAAAAAGCCAATTGTAGGGGGCTTCCCTGGTGGCACAGTGTTTAAGAGTCCGCCTGCCAATGCAGGGGACACGGGCTCGAGCCCTGGTCTGGGAAGATCTCACATGCCACAGAGCAACAAAGCCCGTGCGCCACAACTACTGAGCCTGCGCTCTAGAGCCCGCGAGTCACAACTGCCGAAGCCCACGTGCCACAACTCCCAAAGCCTGCGCGCCTAGAGCCCGTGCTCCACAACAAGAGAAGCCACCTCAATGAGAAGCCCGTGCACCGCAACGAAGAGTAACCCCCACTCGCCGCAGCTAGAGAAAGCCTGCATGCAGCAACAAAGACCCAACACATCCAAAAATAAATATTTTTTAAATAATAAATTTTTTTTAAAAAGCCAGTTGCAAAGTAATGTGTACAGTGTTATGCATTTTTGTACCTAAAAAGTCTGGCTATGTGTTGGGTACACGTGTGAGCTGTGTGCACCCAGAGGGAGAGGCTGCAGACCAGCCCACTGTCCCCCAGGGAGTACACAGACCGCCGCTGCCCATGTTCACATCCGTCTGTCCCGCTTTGGCCCACAGGTATCTCATGCTACTGGCGACTGAAGGAACACTGCGGGAGTTCAAGGCAGTCGCCCCGGAATTAAATGCAGTGGCTTCATTCAGGGCCTGACAACGGGCGCCAGCTCCCACCAGCGTCCTCAGGGCAGAGCCTGTGCACTGCCTCTGGTCAGGAGGGTGGCGTGGAGAAGGCAAGCCCAGCCTCCCTCCAGCCTCATCCCGGGCCTGCAGCCTTTGCATCTTCATCTGCAAACTGGGGCAATATCTCCCCACCCCAGGCCAGGTGTGCGCAGGGGCAGGGCCACTGCCCAGAGCTGTTCTCAGGATGACATTGACTTAGGGGTCCCTCCCTCTCCTACATGGACCATTCCTGGGCACCTGCTCCATTAAGGCCCTGAGCCAAGCACTGGTCCCCCCTCCAGGGCCCCCAGACCAGAGGATGGGGGGACAGACTTCTAACTAAATGAGGCGTAGGTACTGTAGGTGCCCAAGCCATAGGCCATGCTGGGCCAGAGGAAGCCGTTGATCTGACTGGGGTCCAGAAATATCCAGGAGAGCTGGGTGGGGCCTGGGTGGGAGAGTCAAGAAATTCATACAGGGTCAAGGCACACCTGAGAGATCTTTAAAGTGGGAGAATTGTAAATGGAAGACTCTGGAAGGAACACCCCGATCAGACACCACCACCACATCTGGAGGACACAGAGCTGGAAGGGCAAGATCTTCCACCAGGATTCTGGATTTATAAATTCCTTTTTGCTTTGCCTATGTTTCATCATATTGCAGTTGATGGCTCTCATGTATTCTTTATGAGTTTTTCTATTTGCCAATTAGAAATACCCTCCTCAGCACCTTTTATTTTGCCCTGAATTTTGTTTTGTATGATGTAAGTATTGCTAGGATTACTTACCTTTTGTTGGCACTTTTGATAGTTTTTTTTCAGCCTTTTTTGTTATTTGTTTCTATTCCATCTGAGAGTCTCTATCTTTTAACACGTTTGTTTAACCCATTGACATTCTTTGTGATTTGTGGTAAAATAAAATCTTACTTTATATTTTCTATTTTATTTGTTTTTCCCCTGTCTTACCTTATTTTAGAGAAAAGTTTTCTCTTATTCCATTTTTTCCTCAACTGGCTTTGAAATATTTACATTCTATTTCCAATCCTCTCTTGATTGCCTATAGATTTCAGCTTACATTTTTCTGGCAGTGGTCCAAGCCTAAATACCTCAAACCAAGGCAAGGTCCATAGCATAATTTTACTTCTCTCCACGCCTCACATCACCCCGAACCTTCCCTGTTGATCCCACATGGACTTTTAGTTTCAAATTGCTAACGTTTTTTATAGTCAATACCTATTTGAAGTTCACAGTGTGCTAGCATTTTTACACCTCCATCCTCACCTGTGAAATGTGAATAGCAGCACCTGACCCGTAGCATTGCTGTGAGGACTAACTTAGGTAATCCGCATGCAGCACTTAGCAGAGAGCTAACAATAACAATAACCATCGCCAGCAGCACCTGGGTCCCCTTTCTTCTTGCTAAAACACATCTTCTAGCAATTCTTTCAGAGAGTGGTGGACTGTGGGAGCTAGATGTCTTTTTTTTTTTTTTTTTTTTTGGCCGTACCACGCAGCATGCAGGATCTTGGTTCCTCGACCAGGGATCGAACCTGTACCCCCTGCATTGGAAGCGTGGCGTTGTAAGCACTGGACGGCCAGGGAAGTCCCTAAATGGTTTTTTGTTTTTTTGTTTTTTTTGTTTTTGCGGTACACGGGCCTCTCACTGTTGTGGCCTCTCCCGTTGCGGAGCACAGGCTCAGGACGCACAGGCTCAGCAGCCATGGCCCACGGGCCCAGCTGCTCCATGGCATGTGGGATCTTCCTAGACCGGGGCACAAACCCGCGTCCCCTGCATTGGCAGGCAGACTCTCAACCACTGTGCCACCAGGAAAGCCCCCTAAATGTCTTTTTTATTCACACATAAATAACGAATTATCCAGGGGTTTGCCTCAGAACTGGGAAGATTTTGCTGTCGTGTTGTTTCCAACACTGAGAAGACAGGTATCAATCTGGTCCCTGTTCTTTTTCAGTAAAGTCCCCTACCTCCTCCTCCACATCCCCCCCACAACCTGGAAGCCTTCAGGAGTTTTCCTCTGTCTCATCAACGATCTGCATTGCACTTTGATGTGTCCAGAAGCCAGTTTGGGGGTTTCTGTTTGTATTTGTCCTGCTTAGCACCTGGTGGTCTCTTTTGGTTAGGTCAGTTTGCCTCTGGAAAAGTGCCCACCCCCGCCTTCCCCTGATTGTCTCCTGGAATCCTTGCAGATGGGTACAGGGGCTTCCAGACCTGCCCTCCACGTCTCAGCTTATCCCGTGCGTCCCGATTCTGTCCTGACTGTCCCTTTGCCCCCATTCTAGTAGAACCCTCGGCCCCTCTCCCAGCCCTCTGCCTCTGCCACAGCACCTCCAGTCTCCACTCAGCTCATCCACAGACACACCTTTGGTTTGTTCCTAATGACTTTATTTAATTATTTACTTATTGGCTGCCCTGGGGCTTTGTCACTGTGCGAAGGCTTCCTCTAGTTGCAGTGAGCGGGGGCTACTCTTTGTTGTGGTGCATGGGCTTCTCATTGTGATGACTTCTCTTTTTGCGGAGCACAGGCTCTAGGTGCGTACGCTTCAGTAGTTGTGGCACGTGGGCTCAGTAGCTGTGGCTCACGGGCACTAGAGCACAGGCTCAGTAGTTGCGGCTTGCGAGCTTAGTTGCTCCGTGGCATGTGGAATCTTCCTGGACCGGGGCTCGAACCTGTGTCTCCTGCATTGGCAAGTGGATTCTTAACCACGGCGCCACCAGGGACGTCCTCCTAATGACTTTTTAAATCCCAGGCCTCTCATGGTTTCTCTGAAACACCTGCCTGTCTCATTTCTCAGGATCCCAATCCTACTCAGGTCTGCCCTGCCGGCTCCATTAACTCTGTTGCCCTTTGGCCTCGTGGAGGTTCACATCTCCCAGAAACTGGGTGATGCCCGACGGTGAGTTCACCTTAGCAGTGGTGCCTCCCCATGATGCACCTGCTGCACCGTTTGCCACAACCCTTGGGGGTGACAAGGGCCCCTCATGACCAAACTTCAGTCTCTTCTGAACCTCTTCGCAAATGAGCCTCGTCCTTGGCCTGCTGAGTCCAGTTGACCAAGAACCCCTCATCACTGGGACTTCCCTGGTGGCACAGTGGTTAAGAATCCACCTGCCAATGCAGGGGACACAGGTTGGATCCCTGGTCCGGGAAAATCCCGCATGCCGCGGAGCAACTAAGCCCATGGGCCACAACTACTGAGCCTGCGCTGTAGAGCCCGTGAGCCACAACTACTGAGCCCATGCACCACAACTACTGAAGCCTGTGTGCCTAGAGCCCGTGCTCCGCAACAAGAGAAGCCGCCACAATGAGAAGGCCGCGCACCACAATGAAGAGTAGCCCCCACTCGCCACAACTAGAGAAAGCGCGTGCAGCAACAAAAACCCAACACAGCCAAAAATAAAAATAAATAAATAAATTTATTTTTTTAAAAAAAAGAAAGAATCCCCCACCTCTGATACCCAGCCAATCTCCTCTTGCCCCACCCTTGATACCTCCCACGTCCCGCTTGGTAATTTTCCATCCATTCCCTCACCCTGCCCACCTGTCCCTGTGTATTCAGAGTTGAGCCCAGTTTCTCTCTCCTGTTGCAACAGTCTTGAATAAAGTCTCCCTTGCCATTTTTTAAAGTGTCCAGTGCAATTTTTTCTCTTCTACAAAGAGAAGGCTAAAGCTTTGGCTGAGACTTAACTTCAATCTCCAGTAAGAGTGGGGAGGGTGGGCCATGCCTGATTGGGGTTATTGGGTACAGACTGGGCACGGGTGCTCCATACCCCTCCCAGGGTCACTGGACCACAGGACAGGCCCTGTCTCTTTGAACCAAGATCCCACAGCCATTGACCCTGCTTTAGGCAGACCCTTGGTCACTGAGCCTGACCCAAGGTGGGGAGACGGGTGTGCAAGTGTGGCCAATCACTGCCCAGGTGAGAAGGCTGCATTTACATACAGGCATCGATTTTTTTAAGAGGTCCAGAAAACGGTTTGCACAGGGTGGAGGGAAGCCTTCATGGAACAGAGGGGCTTTTCTGTGCACGAAGCAGACCCTGTTTGGTCCCTGGGGTGGGGTGGGTCTCCCACCCACGGGCCAGGTGTCCCCACTCACTATTCAGTCTCCAGTTGGAGAAAATCTGGCTGGGGGTGGGGGGGGCAGTGGGGGGTAAAGGGGGTAAAGGGACCCGTGCAGGGAGGGCAAGTTTGGAGAACTTCCACCCTTAATTTGGCACTTCCTTTTTTAAAAGAAAATTTTTGTAGCGCAGGAAACCAAGAGAAGAACCGAAAATAAAAAACTGCCACGCCCTGCTATCTAAGGCCAATGGCAGCACGTTGGGTTTGTGCACAGAGGCAAGCAAACTGTTCCGGAAAATAAGTGCAAACCGCTACTTCGCTGCACATAAATGAGCCACTAATTGCTTTTTGCAAACAGTATCCAAGCAAACGGTCCCCCACTCTGTGCAGCTGCGCCTCTAATGCACTCACGTCTCCATTTGTCACCACCCTCCCCTCCTCTCACGGAGCTGCAGGACCCCCACCACACACTCTCCTGCTCTCTTCCTCTGCGGTCCTGGGGCCCCTCCCTGCTGCCTCCTTCCCCTCCCTCCCCAGCGCCTCTGCCCCAGGCTCCTCATCCCTGAATCCTGCCTTCCACACATGCAGGTCCTGTTCTCAGATCTCCTGTCCCCAAGTGAACATAAAGGTCTAACGGCTCACCCTGCACTCAGAGCTGACAACATCGCTCCATCAGCAAAATTAACAGAAAATCTGGGAACCGGGGAAAAGTTTTTGCAAGACATGTCACAATTTTCCTAATACATAAAGACTTTCTAAAAATCAATAAGAGAAGGGCCCACAAGTCAGTAGAAAGAAATTTTCAAGCAAGAGGAATCATTACAGAAAATAAAATCAACTGAGTCTTAAACACATGAGAGGGACCTTTAACTCATTCTCATAAAGAAATGTACACTAGGACTTCCCTGGTTGCGCAGTGGTTACGAACCTGCCTGCCAACGCAGGGGACATGGGTTCAAGCCCTGGTCTGGGAAGATCCCACATGCTGCGGAGCAACTAAGCCCATGCACCACAACTACTGAGCCTGCGCTCTAGAGCCCACGAGCCACAACTACTGAGCCCGCATGCCACAACTACTGAAGCCCACACGCCTAGAGCCTGCGCTCTGCCACAAGAGAAGCCATCGCAATGAGAAGCCCCCGCACCACAATGAAGAGTAGCCCCCTCTTGCTGCAACTAGAGAAAGCCCCCGCACAGCAACGAAGACCCAACGCAGCCAAAAATTAATAAATAATTTTTTTTTAAGAAGAAAAGAAATGTACACTAAAGCTACCCGAAGAGCACTTGGGGCAACCAAGGAGCACAGATGCTGCCTGGGTCTGCATTACCCTGTAGAGCCTCCAGAATCAGTGCAGAACTAGAACAAATAAAACTGCACGGAAGCCGTGCCCTCAGCATAACCAGAAGACAGGGATGCCCCGACTTCACAACAACTGTAAGTGCAAAAGGAAAAGAAGAAAGAACCAGAGATGCCAGCAGGCAGTTTCCCACCCTTTGCAGTGAGTCAGGGCAGCCCAGGATGACTGGGGGAGGGGGAGGAGTGAGATGAAGGCGAGGGCTGGCCCCGCAGTCTGCACAGGCGGCCCTACGTGTGCGCACACTGAGCACGCCCCCGATACACCACAGCACTGACTGCAGAGATGGGACTAAAAGCACATCTGTTTAAAGTGAGATCTTTGAAAGGCAAGGTGTCAGGAGAAGCAAAAGCAAAGCCGAAGGGAGACATGCCCTTTAGGTGTCACGTGGCAAAGGCAGAAAGGAGTAAAAGAAGGAGACTTCAGGTCCTGTTAGAAAGACTGAACCAAAACTTTGGAGGAAACACAACTTGTTCCACTCCCACCACCACCAAATATAAATCCATTAAGGAACCTGGACTTTGCTCTTTGCTGCACGGATGGAAGAGGGGCCATTGAACCAGGAATCTTGTCAACCACCAAAATCCACAAAATGAACAGATAAAAATTACCTCTGTTCTAAGTTACTACAAAAATCAGAACATGAGCATTGACACACTTCAGCTGATTAAAAAAAAAAAAAAAAAAAAACCCTTCCTGGGAAAAAACAAATGAAGCATTAAAATACTGTGAGGCAACACTCCAAACTAAATTAAATACACTTTTGCAAAAGCATTTGGGGAGACAGAAACTCACCTTGAGCCAGAAATTCAAACTCAGAACACAAATGGACAAAAGCGAGAAGAAATGAAAAGGTTGGTGGAAATCAGGAAAGAAAAGGAAGGAACAGACAAAATCATCCACGAAGTAAAGACTAAATTCAAGATGCCCGAGAAAGAATAGATTTGAATTTACAAAGGCATCAGAGGAGAAGAGGAAGGCAACCAAGAGCCTGAAAATGAGATAATGAAAGAGGTGAAAAGGGGCCAGGAGAAAGGGATGAAATGAGGAAAACAAGCAAAGAAAGAATTCTAACGCGTAATTGCTGCCCCTAAGGAGGAAAATGAGACAGTGGGCGGGAATAATATTTACAACCACAGCGCAAGAAAATGGTCCAGAAACAGAAGACTGGAATCCTCACAGTGAAAGCCCATCCCCGTGGATATCTGGGATAATTAACCTAAAATGATCAACTCTGAGACATTTCCTAGAGGAACTATTACACTTCTAAGAAAAAGCAAAAATAACTCACAAGAGCAAAAGAACTCTCTTGGCTTCAGAACTAACAGCGAAGCAAAGCAGCAATGGGCCAACCTTCCCACAATATCAACGAAAGTCTGAACCAAGGAGTTCGTATCTGTAGAGAAAATATTTTTGTGTTTCCACAACGCTGTGGCTTTCTGAGCCAGAAGTACTGGTAACTTGGGTTAAAGGGTGCCTGGAAGGCAGACCAGCCTTGAAGTTTCAGATAGTGACGTACCCAGGAGAGAGGATTCCAGGTCTATCTCCCTTTGCTGTGTCTTTAGATTTCAAAATGGGATAAAACTGAAAGCTAGGGCTTCCCTGGTGGCACAGTGGTTGAGAATCTGCCTGCTAATGCAGGGGACACAGGTTCGAGCCCTGGTCTGGGAGGATCCCGCATGCCGCGGAGCAACTAGGCCCGTGAGCCACGACTACTGAGCCTGCGCGTCTGGAGCCTGTGCTCTGCAACAAGAGGCCGCCATAGTGAGAGGCCCGCGCACCGCGATGAAGAGTGGCCCCTGCTTGCCACAACTAGAGAAAGCCCTCGCACAGAAATGAAGACGCAACACAGCAAAAATAAACAAATTAATTAATAAAAACTCCTACCCCCAACATCTTCTTTAAAAAAAAAACAAAAACAAAAACAAAACTGAAAGCTATTCCATTACATCCCAAAGGGTGGTAAACTAGGGACCTTCCCTTCTGTTCTCTGCGTTAGAAAGAGAAGACTCATTTCTCTGGCTCCTAGGGAGGTGGGTGCTGGGCTGAGGAGGGGGTAATCTGTATAGCAGTTCCTATACGAGCTGCAAGATTCATAATTTTGGGTCCCTCTCCAGTGGGCAAATCTAGCTTTTGCGCAAGCAGGGTGCATCCTGCTCTCACCTGCTGCCTGGAGTGGGGACCGTTCACAGGGAACCGAAGCAGAGATATTCTGTAAGCAAATCCTTGGTCTTCCTCTAACCCAGAGATCCCGTGCTTACCTACGTTCAGGAGGCAATAAATAAGTTTAGATACAAAAGTGTATCAATATCCAGTCAAGGTGTTCTTCGAGTATCAAGGCCATAGAAAACAGTTTCAAACATATAAGAACTTGTGAAATTCTGAACCAGGAGCCCTTCTTGAGGAATCTTCTAGATGATTAACTTCATCCAACCCAAAGGATGACTCAGAAAACTTCAGCAAAAGGACTAATGTTGGGGGGGTGAGGAGGGTGGAAAACTAATTCACCAATATTATGTGTTGTGTCACAATAGGAATAATGCCCCTTTGTGAAGTAGGAGGAGAGAAAGAAAAAGAGGAAAAGAGAATGCACTCATTAGCATTGCACGGACAGTAAGGGAGAGTGAGTTACCATCAAACAGTGACAAACCAACAGCGAGAGTGTAAATAAAAAACAGGAAACTTAAAGGGCACTTAAAAAGTACAAGTACAGAGGTAATCATGAGAAAAAGATACAAAAACAACAACAACAAAAAGAGCAAGGAACACACATCACATAGCAAACGTTATAATGCACACATAATTATAAAATGTAACAGCTGACACCAAACCTGTGAGTCATATTAATAAACGTTAATGGACTTGACACGCTATTAAAAGGAAAATATTCAATCTGGCTCACAAGCTACAGCCTACTATACACCCTAGAGGAGGGTCACACCTGAAAAGGTGCGGTAGGCACACAGAAGCTATAAGGAAATAGGTGGACAAAGTGGACGTCAGGACAGAAAGCATTCAACATGACAAAGGAGGACTTTTAATGCAAAAAGAGACAATTCCCAACAAAAACAGAACGATTATGCAGCAAATAACACAGCAGCCACCTGTGTGAAGGAAAAGCTCAGGAATTCAAGGAGTCGTAGAGACACAAGAACTGGGGGTTCACCACGTCCCCTCAGGATGAGACAGGCCCGGGGGACAGGGAAAGAAAGGGGGGTGTCAGCGCAGGTCCTCCAGGAAGCAGGCGGGAGGAGAGGCAGGAACACAGGCAGCTTGTCAAGGGGTGGCGTTTGTAAAAGATGGAGGGGGGTGGTCCACAGGATCGGACAGGAAGAGGCTCAGACTGGGAGACACACCTGGGAGGTTCCACCAATCCCTGAGCCACTTGGAAGCCAAGCCTGCACGTTCGTGGAGCCCACGTGGGGCAGCACTGGCAGGTCCCAGGGCCCCCCTTGGCACAGGACACCCGGGGGGGGGGCAGGACGTGGCTGTGGCTCAGACACACAGCCATCCCCGAGTCTGAGCCGAGGCCGCCTGCCAGCTGCTCTCCCCACAGGTTCTTTCTGGCGGGAACACCTGAGGGACACACCTCCATGCAGCCACAGGTTACAGATGGCCTCATAGGTCTTGCATTCACACACACACACACACACACACACACACACACACAGAGTAAGCCTGTGGAGAACCCCAAACACACCTTCTCAGGCACTCATGGAACAGTCACAAAAATTGGTGATAGATGAGGTCACAAAAAATCAGTAAGTTTCATAAAGTAGAAATATTGCAATCAACAATCATCTCACAGGACTTCTGTGCAGTGGTGCAGTGGTGCAAGAAACCACCTGCCAATGCAAGGGACATGGGTTTGAGCCCTGGTCCAGGAAGATCCCACATGCCGTGGAGCAACTAAGCCCATGTGCCACAACTACTGAGCCTGAGCTCTAGAGCCCACAAGCCACAACTACTGAGCCCACGAGCCACAACTACTGAAGCCCGCACACCTAGAGCCCGTGCTCCACAATAAGAGGAGCCACTGCAATGAGTAGCCCATGTGCAGCAACAAAGACCCAATGCAGTCAAAAATAAATAAATAAATAAATAAATCAAACAATCATCTCATGATACAATAAAAGTAGAATTTAGTGACAAAATGAAAAAACAAAAAGGCCCTTCCACTTGGACATTTTTTTTAAATCTATTAAATAATTATTGGGTGAAAGTGGAAATACACACTGAAATTGCATACTTTCTTTTAAAAATAATGATAGGGAAAATGCTACATATGGGTCTCCATGGGATATATTTAAAGTGGTGAGCAAGGGGAAATTCACAACTCTGAACACTTTTATCAATAAACATGAAAGAAGGAAAGAAGGAATAAAATTCCCAGGTCAAATATCTAGAAAAAAGAACCATAGACTAAACCAAAAGAAAGCTCAAGGAATGAAATAATAAAGATAAAAGTAGAAAT
Organism: Mesoplodon densirostris; assembly: GCF_025265405.1. Taxonomy (NCBI): domain Eukaryota; kingdom Metazoa; phylum Chordata; class Mammalia; order Artiodactyla; family Ziphiidae; genus Mesoplodon; species Mesoplodon densirostris. The sequence continues at coordinate 2,020,303 of NC_082664.1, read as the reverse complement.
TAATGAGTTAGATAACAGAAAAAACTTGGCTGGATTAATAAATCAAATTCCTGATTTTTTTAAAATAACAAAATAAGCAAACCACTAACTAACTTGATCATAAAAAAGGGAAAAGATCAAATACACAAAATAAGAAATGACAAGAAGAAACTAACCATTGGAGCAGAAGAAATATTTTAAATCATGGGCCAATTTGCAGACATCTATGCAAATAATATTTAAAACCTTGATGTTGTGGGTTAAATTGTGTCCCCTGTCAAAAAAAAAAGTTACTATTTTTGATATGAGATACCACCCTCAGTGCCTCAGAATGTGACCTGATTTGGAAGTGGAGTTGTTGCCAATATCATTAGTTAAGGTGAGGTCACCTTAACCCACCTTAACTCATTGGAGTAGAGTGAGCCCCTAGTCCAATATGACTGAAGAAGAGGGGAATTTGGACACACAGAGGGAAGACGCCATGTGAAGACAGAGGCAGAGAGAGCAGTGATGTCTCCACAAGGCAAGGAAGGACAAAGATTGTCAACAACCACCAGAAGCCAGGAAGAGTCAAGGAAGTTTCCCCTGCAGGTCTCAGAGGAAGCCTAGCTCTGCTGACATCTTTATTTCAGACATCTACCCTCCAGAACTGAGACAATAAATGCCTGTTATTTTAAGCCACCCAGTTTGTGCTACTTTGTTACAGAAGTCCTAGGAAACGAATACACTTGATAAAAGAGATAAATTCCTAAAGAAATGCCTATTACCAAAACTGACCTAACTAGAGACAAAAGATATAAACAGAATAATTTCCAGAGAAGAAATTGAGAAAGTTGTCAAGGAACTTCCCCATAAAAAAGCATCAGGCCTGGGGCCTCCCTGGTGGCGCAAGTGGTTGAGAGTCCGCCTGCCGATGCAGGGGATACGGGTTCGTGCCCCGGTCTGGGAGGATCCCATATGCCGCGGAGCGGCTGGGCCCGTGAGCCATGGCCGCTGAGCCTGCGCGTCCGGAGCCTGCGCGTCCGGAGCCTGTGCTCCGCAACGGGGGAGGCCACAACAGTGAGAGGCCCGCATACCGCAAAAAAAAAAAAAAAAAAGCATCAGGCCTATCCACAACAAGAGAAGCCACCGCCACGAGAATCCCGCACACTGCAACAAAGAGTAGTCCCTGCTCGCCACAACTAGAGAAAGCCCACGCACAGCAACAAAGACCCAACGCAGCCATAAATAAATAAATAGATAGATAGATAAAATTTTTAAAAATTAAAAAAAAAAAAGGGCTTCCCTGGTGGCGCAGTGGTTGAGAGTCCGCCTGCCGATGTAGAGGACACGGGTTCGTGCCCTGGTCCGGGAGGATCCCACATGCCGTGGAGCAGCTGGGCCCGTGAGCCATGGCCACTGAGCCTGCGCGTCCGGAGCCTGTGCTCCACAACGGGAGAGGCCACAACAGTGAGAGGCCCGCGTACCGCAAAAAAAAAAAAAATTCATCAGGCCTAGATGGTTTCACAGGCAATTTCTACCAAATTTCCAAAGACCAAATAGTTGCAATGTTTCATAAATTGTCACAGATCATTGAAAAAGAAGGAAAACATGTACATCCTTTTAGTGATATACTTAAATCTTATAAATACAGTATTAAAAAAATGATAAACCAGTATAAATAGTCATGCAAAAGCACTAAGTAAAGTAGTAGCAAACAGAATTCAATACCACATAAAGAAAATAATGTACCATAACCAAGTGGAATTTATTCCAGGAATACAGAGTTGGTTCAATATTAAGAAGACTTTCCTCTAAGATTAGGAATAAAGCAAGGATGTCTAGTATCTCTGCTACTATTCATTATTGTACTGGAGGTATTAGCCAATGCAATTAAACAAGGGAAATTAAATAGAAGCATAAAAATTAGAAAATAATTTAAACTATCTCTATTTATAAATGATAAGCTAGTATTTTCTGAACACTCATAAGGAACCAATGATAAAACTAACTCAGACAATAAAATAATTCAATAAGGTAGCAGGATGTAAAATTAACATACAGAAACCAATAGCCTTCATATACACAAAACACTAACCAGTTAGAGGACATATTGGTACAGAAAACCCCAATTACAATAGCAACAAAGATTAAATACTTAGGAAAAAACTTAACAAAAAAGTGCAAAACCTATATGAAGAAAACTTTAAAATGCTCCTGAAAGACTTAAGCTGCTGGAAAGACATCCCCTGTTCTTGAATAAAATGACTCATCATAAAGATGTCAGTTCCCTTTCAGTAAATTTATAAATTTTATGGAATCGCTATAAAATGCAAACAAGGTTTTTTATGGAGCTAGACAAGTTAATACTGAAGTTTGTATGGAAAAAAATATATGCAAATAGAGCCAAGAAAGCACTGGCAGGAAAAGAAAACTATAAGGCAGCATCCTCTACCAGATTAAAACATACTATAAAGCTGCTATAGCTACAGAGTGGACACTGGCCCATGAGTAGATGAACAGACTTGGGGCATGGAAGAGAAATTCTAGAAGTAAACATATGCATAGATGAAAATTTAGTATGTGATAAAGATGGCAGCTCAAATCATAGGGGCAAAGATGGACTCTGTGTGTGTCTGTTGTCTGTCTGTATCTTTTTAACATTTTATTTTGAAATAATTATAGATTCACAGGCAGTTGTAAAGGAATGTACAGGGAGTTCCCATGCAGCCATCAGCCCACTTCTGCCAATGTTGGCGTCTTATATAACTGCACCATGTCCACGCTATGAAACTGGCATTGGTACAGTCCACAAGGCCCATTCAGACTGCCCCAGTTACACATGCATGATGTGTGTGTGTGTGTGTGTGTGTATGACAGCTTTATGCACTTCCTAACATGTTCCCTGCACATGCCCACCCACCACCACAATCAAATTGCAGAAGGCATCCACAGGGCTGCCTCGTGCCACCCTTCTGCAGCCCCCTAACCTCGCTGCCCCCAAACCCGAACTTCTGACAGCCGCTAATCTGTCCTCCATCTCTAACTGCATTACCCCAAGAATGGTATACAAATGGGCTCACACAACAGGCACCTTCAGAGACTGGTTCCTTTCACTGAGTACAATTCCCAGGGCATCAATAGTTTGTTCCTTTCTCTTGCTGAGTGTGAGTGTATCAGTTTGTTTAAACATTCACCCACTGAAGGACACAGGGCTTGTTCCTAACTTGGGGATATTACCAACAGAGCTGCTGTAAGCATTCATGGACAGGTTTTTGCATGAACATAGTTTTTATTTCTCTGATATACATGCCAGAGAGTGCAAGTTGTTGGGTCATGAGTGCATCCTTTTATATATATATATTTATTTATTTATTTTTATTTATTTTTGGCTGTGTTTCATCTTTGTTGCTGCGCACGGGCTTTTCTCTAGTTGTGGCGAGTGGAGGCTACTCTTCATTGCGGTGCGCAGGCTTATCATTGCAGTGGCTTCTCTTGCTGCGGAGCATGGGCTCTAGGCACGTGGGCTTCAGTAGTTGTGGCTTGTGGGCTCTAGAGGGAAGGCTCAGTAGTTGTGGCTAATGGGCTTAGTTGTTCCGCAGCATGTGATATCTTCCCGGACCAGGGCTCGAACCCGTGTCCCCTGCATTGGCAGGAGGATTCTTAACCACTGTGCCACCAGGGAAGCCCCATGAGTGCATTCTTAGTTTTAAAAGAAATTGTCCCTAAAATGGATAAAATGGACCTCATCAAAATTTAAATCTTTTTTTTCTGCAAAACCATGTTAAGAGAATAAGAAATATTATAGACCAGAAGAAAATATTGGCAATACACATATTTGACTAAGGGCTTGTATCTAGAATTTATAAACAACTCTCAAACAAAACAGGAAAAAAAACAATAATCCAATTAGAAAATAGGCAAAAATGTGACATAAGTGGACATCTCATCAAAGAAGACATACAGCTGGCAAATAAGCATATGAAAAGATGTTCAATATAATTAGTAATTAGGAAAATGAAAATTAAAACCATACCCATCGAAACAACTAAAATAAAAAATTTGATAACACCAAATGCTGCTGATGTTACAGCAAAACTGGATCACTCATACAGACATTGCTGATGGGAATATAAAACAGTACAGTCACTCTGGACGTTTAGTAGTTTCTTTTAAAAGAAGCTATTTTTTTTACAAACGGTGCTGGGACAGCAGAGTAGCCACTTGGAAAAAGATAAATTAGATCCTTGCCTCACACCATACACAACATTAAACTCCAACCATACCAGTGCCAAAGGAACTAAGGGTGAATGCCATTAACTTTGACAGAGGGAAACAACTTCTAACTATGACTCAACATCCAAAGGCAATAAAAGAAAGGACTGGAGAATTTGACTAAACAAAAATTTTGCATAGAAAAAGCACTGTAAGCAAAGTCAAAAGATAACTGACAAACTAGGAAAAAGTATTTACAACACATATCATAGATAAAGGGTTAATATTCCTAATATACTAAAAGTTCTTGGACTTCCCTGGTGGTGCAGTGGTTAAGAATCCGCCTGCCAATGCAGGGGACACAGGTTCAAGCACTGGTCCAGGAAGATCCCACATGCTGCGGAGCAACTAAGCCCATGCGCCACAACTACTGAGCCTATGCTCTAGAGCCTGTGAGCCACAACTACTGAGCCTGCTTGCCACAACTACTGAAGCCCATGCACCTAGATTCCGTGCTCTGCCACAAGAGAAGCTACCGCAATGAGAAGCCCGTGCACCACAACAAATAGTAGCCCCTGCTTGCCACAACTAGAGAAAGCCCACATGCAGCAACGAACAGCCAAAAATAAAATAACCTATTTTTTTAAAAAGTTCTTAAATATTGAAGGGGTAAGGAAAAACAAAAACCCACTAGACACAAATGGAGAAAAAACATGAACAGAAAATTCCCCCATAAAATGTAAAAATGGCCCTTAAACATATGAAATGATATTCAACTTCACACATAACTAAAGAATGCAAATTAAGACCCCAAGCCTCAAAAATGAATGAAATTCTGACACAGGCTACAACATGGGTGAACCTTGAGGATATCATACTGAGTGAAATAAACCAGTCACCAAAGGACAAATCTGTATGATTCCACTCATAGGAGGTCCCTGGATAGTCAGATTCAGGGACAGAAAGTAGGATGGTGGGTGCCAGAGGCTGCGGGAAGGGATGGAGAGGGAGTGTTTAATGGGGACAGAGTTTCTGTCTGGGGGGTTGAAGAGTTCTGGAGATGATGGTGGGGATGGTTGCACAACAATGTGAGTGCAGTCAATGCCACAGAACGGTATGCTTAAAAGTGGTCACAATTGTAAATGTTTATTTTACCACAATAAGAAAAAACCTACACTGGGATACAATCTCACACTGATGAAACCAGAAAGGATGACAACTCATTCTGCCAGTGAGGCTGTGGAGAAAGAGGCCCCCTGATACATGCTGATGAGAATGCAAACTGGAACAAACGTTTTGGAGAGGATTAGGCAGTGTCTTACAAAGCGATACATGCTCTTACCTTGTGACCCAGCCGTCCACTTTTAGGGATGCACCGTGTAAGTCAAGGGCACAAGGTTATCTACTGCAGCCTTGTATGTAGTTGCAAAATGTCAGAAGCAACCTCAATACCCACATGCAGGCACAGAAGAGCTGCTGAAAATAAACCATGATGCACTCACACAATGAAGGGCTGGGCAGCTTCAAAAGGAATGGTGCTCACGGCTGCGATGTCCTCCCGTCAGAGAACACAAAGCAAGAGCATCAGAGGGAAGAGGCACACGGGGTGACGTCTGAGGACACCAGGCTCCCAAGAGTCCGCTCCCAGTGGAGTCACACAGGACACACTTAATTCTTACAGCAACTAATCGTGACATGTGTGAAATGTCTGCCAGGGAAGCTCATCAGAGCCCCAGGGCCTGGGGTTTTATTGGGAGCTGCTCATGTGGGCAGCCTCTACCCATCTGTGGTTCAGCATAAACCATACTGTTTGCATAGACAATTTTTTTTAGAAGTGACAGGAACTCTCCCGAAATCCAAGTTCCCAGAGGTCAGCCAAGGGTCATTCTTGCAAGCAGGACTTTCTAAGGAGGGCAGTCTCAGCCCCTCTGTGTGAACTCTTTTCTGCACAGATAGTAGCTGAGAAGTTTCCAGAATTGATGAAAGATGGATTCTCAGATCTGTGACTTAAAAGTTCTAGGCAGAATTTTTTAATTAATTATACACCTAATTATATCACAGTATAACTGCAGAACATCATAATAAAGAAAATATATTAAAAGCAAACAGAGAGGAAAGGAGACGTATTATAGTTCACTAGGGCTGTCATAAAAAAAATATCACAAACTAGGTGGCTTAAAAAAACAGAAACTTAGAGGGGTGGGATAGGGAGTGTGGGAGAGAGATGCAAGAGGGAGGAGATATGGGGATATATGTATATGTATAGCTGATTCACTTTGTTATAAAGCAGAAACGAACACATCATTGTAGAGCAATTATACTCCAAAAAAGATGTGTAAAAAAACAGAACTTTAGGCTTCCCTGGTGGCGCAGTGGTTAAGAGTCTGCCTGCCGATGCAGGGGACACTGGCTCGTGCCCTGGTCCGGGAAGATCCCACATGCCGCGGAGCAGCTGGGCCTGTGAACCATGGCCACTGAGCCTGCATGTCCGGAACCTGTGCTCTGCAATGGGAGAGGCCACAACAGTGAGAGGCCTGCATACCGCAAAAAAAAAAAAAAAAAAAAAAAACAGAACTTTATTTTCTCACAATCCTGGAGGCTGGAAATCCCAGGTGTATCAGGTATGGTTTTTCCTGAGGCCTCTCTCCTTGGCTTGAAGGTGACTGCCTTCTTGCTGTGTCCCCACATGTGCACACACACACACGCCTGCTATCTCTTCTTTTCTTTTAAGGATGCCAGTCATGTTGGATTAGGGCCCCATCCTAATGGGCTCGTTTTAACTTTGTCACCTCTTTAAAGACCTTATCTCCAAATACAGTTACAACCTGAGGTCCTGAGGATTGGGGCTTCAATACATGAATGGTGACGGGGGAGCGGCGGGGTGGACACAACTCAGTTCCTAACAACAGATAACCTACAACAAAGCCATAATTAAACTGACAATATTATTTCTCAACAGCAGCAACAGCAGCCAGAAGAAAGCCAGAAAATGTCTTGACAATGTTGAAAGAAGATATCTGTCAACTTAGAATTTTATACCCAGCTAGATTACCAGTCGAGATTGGGAACCATATAAATAAACCTTTCAGCAAACAAAAATTTAACATTCTCATTCCCTCACTGAAAAAACTACTAAAGGATATTCTTCAAAGAGAAAAAAAATAAGAAAACCAGAAGAAGGAGATTTAAGAAACAATGATGGGGGGAAAAGATAAAATATGTAAATAAATCCAAACAAGATTAATTATTATTAAATAATAACAATGGCAGATTTTGTGATATAAAAATAAGATGAAACTAAAATAGTTCAGAATAACATGTAAAACAGAATCATATAATAGGAATTGAAACATCCTAAGGTCCCTTTAATGTTCTAGTGGATTGTAGAGATTTGGATTGAATTTAGACTTTGTTAAGCCAAGTGTACATGTTTTTATAAATAGAATCTAAATAGAATCTAAAATGTCCACACCATGTCAGGGAAGAAAAAATAATAAAGAAAAATTAATCCAGTAGAAAGCAGAAAAAGAGAGGGAAAGAACAAAGAAAAATCACAGATAAATGGAAATCACAAAATAAAATTGTAGAAATAAATCCAAATATGACAATAAATATAAATGAACTGAATTTGCAAGTTAAAATGGAGATGTGACAAAATCAAATCCAGCTTGATACTGTCATAAGAGAAACTCATAAAATATAAGAACACAGAAAGTTTTCATTTCAAAAAGGAAGAAACAAATAAATTTAGCTAATACTACTTTATATCCTTAAAGTTTATAGAGCTACATTACTATCAGACAAAACAGATTTTAAGGAAAAAATCATCAGTAATGATTTTAAAAATTACTATAGAATGGTGAACATAGACTCAAATATGTATAAATCAAAAATTTACAGTAGTACAATGGAAAATTGACAGAGTAGGAGATTTTAATCTAACTCCTCAGTAACTAAAAATAATAAAAATGAGTAAGAATAGGAAAGAAGTGACAAGCACAATTAAGCAGCATAATCTAATGAGGTGCAGCCAAAGCAATAATTAAGGGAAAATTTGTAACCTAAAATTGCAAATATTATAATAGAATAAATAATATAAATTCATGAGTTAAGAATCCAATTCAAGAGGTAGAAAAATAATAGAATAAACTGAAGAAAGTAGAAGAAAGGAAACCACAGAAGCAGGAACAGAAATCAATAGAACAGAGAACAAAGAATCAATAAAGAGAAACAACAAACTAAACACTGGATTTACACAAAGATGCACAAAACAGATGGCCTCTCCCCCACTTCGCCCCACAAGTTTTGGTAAGTAATTACTGTTGAGATCTAAACATGTTCCCATTTCCCTTATGAGCTCCTCTTTGAAGCTGGATTATTTAGAAGTGCTTTTTCATTTAGAAACTGTGGGTTTTGCTAATACCCTTTGCTACTGATTTCTAAGTTGACTACTGTTTGAGCAGAGAACCTGCAGGACCCACCTGTTGGTATTTTTGAAATGTGGCCAATTTTTGTAAATCTTCCACCCTTAAGAAGGATGACCTCTGATTAGTGCAGTTGCTCACGTACGTTCATGTGATTACACTACGGAATTGTGTTTTTACATCTTTCCTATCTTTATGCATTTTTATAATTATCAGTTCGTGTGACTATTGAGTATTTGAAATATCACCAACGGGTCTGAGAAACTGAATTTTAAATTTTATTTAATGACAATTAGTTTAAATTTAAATAGTGCATGCGGCTCTGGGCTACCTCACTGTAGTGTTGGCATAAAGGTAGGCTTGCTTCACAAATGGCACAGGGGGACTTCCCTGGCAGTCCAGTGGTTAGGGGTCTGTGCTTCCATTGCAGGGGGCATGGGTTCGATCCCTAGTCGGGGAACTAAGATCCCCCATGCCGTGTGGCACAGCCAAAAAATAAAAATAAAACAAGTGGCACCAGGAACATTAACTTTCCACACAGAAAGGATACAATTCGGGCCTCCCTGGTGGCGCAAGTGGTTAAGAGTCCGCCTGCCGATGCAGGGGATACGGGTTCGTGCCCCGGTCTGGGAGGATCCCATATGCCGCGGAGCGGCTGGGCCCGTGAGCCATGGCCGCTGGGCCTGCGCATCCGGAGCCTGTGCTCCGCAACGGGAGAGGCCACAACAGTGAGAGGCCCACATACCGCAAAAAGAAAAAAAAAAAAAAAAAAAAAGGATACAATTCAGTGTCTGTCTTACACTATGTACACACTGAATTCCAGGGGGATTAAAATCCGACCGAAATGTGAAAAGGCAAACCATAAAACTTTTAGAGGAAAACAGAGAGAGTATGCTTAGGATACTGGTGAAGCAAATGATTTCTTAAACAAGGCAGAACATAAACAGACAATAAGGAACATAATAATAAGTCTGTCCAGCTTGAATGTGAAACTCTGAATGCCAAAAGCGTTCCACAAACAGAGTGAAAAAGCAAGCACAGACTTGGAGAAAACTGTTGCCATGCATGTGAGTAATGAATTACTAGAACCCAGAAGATATAAACAACTCCTATAAACACTGATTTGAAGAGGAAAAAGACGTATAACCCAGTTGAGAAAGGGAGCCGAGGATATGGTCAAGGGGGCCACTGGGTCTCTGGCATCTTTTATTCCTGCACGTGGCCTCCTGGTTGGGCAGCAGGCACCGACTTTACTGGATCCCCAGCCTTGGCTGTCACCCCGTCAGCGTGGCCAGCCGTGCACCTGCTGTCACTCTCCCATCACTGAAGTCCTCCACCTGGTTTTTAACAAATTCAGCCCAATCCATTTTCCCTCCCAGCGGCATTGATTCAACACCTGTATCAGAGAACACCCATGTGCCGTCCGATGAAAAATCACTGCTGTTGGTTGTCCCGTTGGGCTCTGTGGGTGACAGGGTGGCTGCAGACCCAGCTGTCCGACTGCTGGCCAAGACCCCAAGCCCCAGGCCGCCCCCAGCCCGAGGTCTCCATAGCAGGCCAGGCGGTAGAGACACGTGAGCAGGGCCAGCTAAGAGACCACGCAGTGAGGACCGGGGCCACGTCCACCCAGGGCCACGTGGATGCAAGCAGCTGGGCCCTGCAGGCGGGCAGAACCCTCCCTTCACCTCTGTCCCACACAATCCCGCCGGCCCTGGCCAGGACCCTGGGTTCTCTCCAGCCCCACCCAGACCTTGACTGAGCCGCTGACCGTGGACCAAGGCAGCATCAGTGGACCAAGCCCTGCATCAGTGGGCCAAGGCAGCATCCTTAGGACCTCACTTAACCTTAATTATTTTATGTCTCCAAATACAGCCACCCTGGGGACTTCCCTGGTGGCGCAGTGGGTAAGACTCTGCGATCCCCATGCAGGGGGCTTGGAGTCGATCCCTGGTCAGGGAACTAGATCCCACACGCCACAACTAAGACCCGGCTCAGCCAAAATAAATAAATAAGTATTTTTTTTTAAATACTGCCACCCTGTGGGTTAGGCTTCCAGTAGGAACTTGGGGGGACACAGTTCAGTCCCAGCAGCCTGTCTCCCAGTGCCTCTGTGTGGCGCCAGCCTGGCCCTGGAGGTGGCGCTCGGCCACTGGCCGGGAAGCAGGACAAGGCACGTCCCGCCTGGTGAGCAGACCCACCAGGGCCAGCTTGCAGCCCCAAGGGAGCCCGGCACACTGTCTGCAGCAGCCCGGGATTCTAGCCCGAAGTCAGCTGGGAGGGCAAGCGGGAGTAGCACAGGGATGGAGAGGAGGGGTGCCGGATGCGTGTGGGCGGGGCTTCTCCCCCAGGGGCACCGACGGCCGGGTGGGAGGAGAGCTGAGCCCACGCCTGACACTCACGCCCTTGTGGAGGCCCTGCCCACCCCACGGCCTAGACGCAGATATTTCACACGGTGCTTTGAATTTAATGGTTCACACGGGCTCCTCTCTGAGCTACTGCCTTTAATTTACGACTAAATTAATACTATTTACACACGAGCGCGTTTCAGATGCCCGCGAGGAGCGGGAAAGCGCCCGTCCTTCGGAGCAACGCATCTCCAGCCGCGTCCATCCGTCTTTCCCGCTGACCTTTATTCCCAGCCCGGCTGCCAGCCTAAAGCTCCCGGAAGATCGCGGCCGCCGGTGGTTTTATGGCCCACTAATCTGCTTGTGTCCGGGACAAACTGGGCTTCGTAACTTTTATATGCAAATCAATAAAAAGCCTTTGCTATCTCATTTAAATCAGTGAATAATGAACCAGGCTGGCCCCAACCCTGATTTTCAGCAAACCCTGGAGGGAGGGGGTGGCGCTAGGGGTCAGCTCTGGCCGGAAGAGCCCCCCGAGAGCAACCAGGGGGCAGCGTCACCCACGGCTAGCCGTGTGGCCTGTCCTCACGCCCACCCCGGCAATGGGCAGCAGCTCTGCTGGGCCCGGGGGCCTGGGAACTGACCAGTCTAGTGGTCCAGGGGATTCTGCCTCCTTGCCCACACAGCCAGCTGCCACGTAGGACTACCCTTGTCTGGGATGTGGTCTGAGCAATGACCTTAGCTGCGCTGTTACGACCCCTGACCTTGACCCCGAAACGCCCCTCCCTCTCTCTCAGAGAAGCAGCACCGGAGAGGGTCCACGGGTGACAGGTCCCTGAGAAAAGAGGAGGCGGTGGCAGAAGGCCTGTCCAGAGAGGCAAGGACACTGAGAGGCCCCGTGGAGTGCGCCACCCTCTCCCTCCCTCCCTCCTCCTGCCCCTCCTCCACCTCTCGCTCCCCCGTTCCGTTCCTGTTCCTGTACCCAGCTGCCCCTGACGCCCACCATGTGCTGGGCCCCTTGCAGAGCACAGGGACAGCCAGGCAGCCCCACACACCGGTGGTCCAGCTCAGGGCGGCCAGCTGCTCTGCATGCCTGTGCTTCCACCAGGCACTTCCTGCCACCCTGCTGGTGGGGCTCAGGGCCCCGGGTGCCAGGCCTGCGATGCACAGGGCTCCCTCACCGTCCCTGACCCAACAAGGACTCACAGGAGGGACAGCCTTTCCAGGACTTTCCACGTTCCCTCCCCTCCCACCCTGGGCACAGGGTCTAGTATTTTCCTGCTTTGCAGGTGAGACTTGGCAACTTTGCAGGTAGAAAGCTGATGGCAACCTGCGGGAGGCTCCCGGGCCTCAGAGCCCAGAACCTACACTGCACACAGCCTAGGAAGGAGGGGGGCCGGTTGAGGGCTGTGCGCTGGGAGAGAGCGGGCCCTCGGCTGGGGGTGAGGGCTGTGCTCTAGGGGAGACTGGGGCCCCCAGGCTGGGGCGTGAGGACTGTGCGCTGGGGGAGAGCGGGCCCCCGGCTTGGGGGTGAGGGCTGTGAGCTGCGGGAGAGTGGGGCATCCAGCAGGGGGTGAGGGCTGTGCCCTAGGGGAGACCAGGGTCCCCTGGCTGGGGGGTGAGGGCTGTGCCCTAGGAGAAACCGGGGCCCCAGTCAGAGGAACAGCAGAAGCAGCAGCAGAGGTGTGGGAGTTCGTGGCCTGTCCTCCATGTGACAGAGGTGACTGTTCCCTGGAGGCCGATCCAACATGGTGAGGGGGTGGTTGGAGACAGGAGGACGGAGGGGCACCGGGAACCAGATGAAGGGTAATGTCTTAGCTCAGGTGTGGCCACAGCAAGACGCCAGACAGGGCTTAAATGCCTCCAGGACATCTGTGCCCCCTGGTCCTGGAGGCTGGATGTCCAAGGTCAAGGTGCGGGCGCGTCCCTGTCTCCTCGTCTAAAAGGGCACCAGCCCCGTCGTGAGGGCCCCACCCTCATGACCTCATCTCACCCTAATCACCTCCCAGAGGCCCCACCTCCTAACAGCATCACATTGGGGGTTAGGGCCTCAACATCTGAATTGGGGGACACAAACATCAGCCCATAACAGGCCCTGAGCTGCAGTCTAAGGGATCATCCCATTCCCTCCCCATGACAGCCAGCTCAACACGGCAGAGACCGGTCCCATCTCCCCTTCAGAAACTGCCCCCCAGAAAAGACAAGAGGTGCAGCGGGCGCTGGTCAAGCCCCTCAGACCACTCACTCTCCCCGCTTGCATCCGCTGGGTGACCAGCTTCGGGGGCACAGCCTGGCAGCCTAGCCGGGCCGACCCTGCATCCCCACCTGCCACCCCATTTCTCTGCCCTGCACAGGGCCAGGGGGCTCGCCTGGGGTCACGTGTGTGAACACGCAGGCAGGCCTGTGGGGTGACCCGGCCGAGGGGGCAGGAAGCCCAGCCGGGGCAGCGTCCTACAGGGCCACCCACCCAGCAGCCCTGGGCCACTCCCAGCTCGGCCTCACTCTCCTCCCCATAGGAACTGGGGGGTGTGGCCAGTTGGTCAGGAGTGGGATGGCCCAGAGTCTGCTCACAGGGCAGTGTTGCTGGGGACGCCCCTTCACCGGGTGGCCTGTGCCACGTGCAGGGGTCCGTGCAGAACCGAGCCCAGTGCCCGGGCCAGGGAAGGGTGGGCGGGTCAGGACACAGGACAGCCAGCATCCCCAGCGAGGGGCTTCCCAACATGGCAGGGGCAGCAGCATGATACGACCACGGTGGCCGGCATGGCCTGGTGGTCTGTGAACAAAGCATGGACGGGCCATCTGGGGAAGGAGCGTGAGTCCTGGCCGCTGTCTGACCAGACGGGTTCTGGAAAGATCACAGAAGCACCGGTGTCAAACCTCCAGGCGCTGTCAGCAGCTGGAAGGAAAGCCCGCAGGACGGGGTGCATCTCCTCAGGAGCGCAGTGTTGCCCACCCTCCCGAAGGACCGGGGACCGTCTGTGCAGAAAACAAGGACCCAATCGCTCAGTGGGAAGTGATCCAGAGGGGCCATTCCTGAGCACGAGGACGTCCGGGGCCACCTGAACCCACCCCTTTCACTCTTATTCTCTTCTTACGTATGCATGAGCGCGAGCTACGATAAACCCCATGATTAAGGAAGTCCAAAAGAGTTCCTGGATGAATATAAAATAGAGCTTCTACATGATAAGCACTGGTTTCTGGTTTTATAGGAGGCATTTTTTCTTTCCTAGAGGTCCATAAAATAATGGTGTTCCTTGTGATCAATGCCATTCCACAAGGTGTGCTTAAAAATAATACCAAGCCGGGCTTCCCTGGTGGCGCAGTGGTTGAGAGTCCGCCCGCTGATGCAGGGGACACGGGTTCGTGCCCCGGTCCAGGAAGATCCCACATGCCGCGGAGCGGCTGGGCCCGTGAGCCATGGCCGCTGAGCCTGCGTGTCCGGAGCCTGTGCTCCACAACAGTGAGAGGCCCGCGTACCACCAAAAAAAAAGAAAAAAAAATTAGAAAAATAATACCAAGCCCTAGTCCAGCAGAGTCTGGACGGCTCGCCCTTAGATGAACTGTCTCCTGAAAGGACCAAAGGCCAAAAACCCACATGAATTTTCTCGACAGACACAGAAAAGGTCTGTACAAAGTTCAACACCTATTTATGATTTCTAAAAACTCCCGGGAAGGCTTCAAATACAAGAGGACATCCTTAACTTGATAAAACCTATCTTCCAAAAACCCTCAGGAGATATCAGACTTAAAAGAGAAATCTAAGACATAATCTCTTCAAGATCAGAAGTAAATCAAGAATGTCCCTTGTCACCACTCTTTTGAACATAATCTTGAAAGTCCCAGGAAACGTGCCGGACAAAAAAATGAAGTCAGAGATGTGACGATTGGAAAGGAAGAGATAAGACCCTTGTAACCAAATCAACACAAGAACCCCTGGAACTAATGGGTCACAAGATAAACCTAGAGAAATCGTAGTAAGACTCCACACCAGCAATAATAAGCAGAAAATAAAGACACCTCTCACAAGGGCAGCCAAAGCCAGGAATTAAGTACCAAAGAGCAGACGTGTGAGTGAGCTTCTTGGGCCTCCACAGAAGGACACGGAGGAGTGACAGGATGGAGAAAGTGCCTCCGTCAGGACAGCACAGCGGACAACTGTCTCCAAGTTAGTGTCTAGATCAAAGTCGTGCAAATCCAAATCCCAGCAGGCTTTTTTTTAGGAAACCCCTCCTGCATCTGCCTGCGGAGGAATAAAGGCCCAGAAATAGGGACGTGAACTGGAAAAGAGCAAAGAGAAAGCACTCACTCCCCCAGAAAGGAGACAACCCCAAAGCCATGGTCACTACGAGAACACAAGTGACAGGCCAGCTCTGCCAATAAAGGAGCAAGGTCACCCTGAAGAGGCCGGGGGACACGTAGGCTCCAAAAGGGACCAGTGACCCACGACCAGGTGACACGTGCTGGGGACATGGCTCATCACAGGGGAGAGAAGGTTGGTCTTTATAAAAAGCCGGCTCCAGATGGATCGCAGGCGTGGACCTAAAGGCGAGTGTGAGAGAGCCATGGGCACCGGCCCACGTGGGGAACAACTGCCCGCAGGCAGACCACGGGGAGCCCCAGGGTGCTCTGGGCATCAGAGCAACCTGCTTGGCGGGGCTGCATTGCTGGGGGTCCCCTGCATCGCCATTTCAGACAGCCAGCCGCGCAGAAGGGCGGACAGGAGGGTCCCCAGCCCTGAGGGTTACAAAAGGCAGGGAGTTGCAGGACGCCACCACAGTAAGTGGAGTCTGGGGTCTGCCCCTGGAGCCGCACGCAGAGAGCCGTGCAGATGGCATTTGTGAGTAAACACACACACACCACCCCCCGCCTGCCCACCCCGGCCTTTGTACACGGTCCCAACTTATTCAAGCGTTCTCGGAGTGTGAGCTCTGAGCAGGGGCTGGGCAGGGGCTGTGGGGATGAGGCATGTAGTGTGGACAGGCCGACAAAGCAGGGTACTGAGGACCACCAGGAACCAGACCTCCACATCAACACCCAACACCCACCGAGGAGGAGACCCTGCCACTGCCCCCTGGAGCCTGCAGGGACAGCTCCAGAGCATCGCCAGCCTGGGCGGCCCGCTTGCCCTCTTCTGCTAGACCCTCACCCACCCGCTCCGCCAAATAAACCTCATGAGGTGACCACGACCGATCTCGCGGGTAAATCACTCAGGACACGGACCTGGCAGCCGGCACGGGAGCCCTGACCACGGGGCCCTGCAGGTGTCAGCAGCGACCCCTTGGCAGGGCTTGGCGTGGGGAGGGGGCGCTGGCCAGTTGCTGGCTGGGGCCCAGGCACAGAGGGGAGTCGCTCCACGGCCAGACCCCACCCCCGCTCCCGTCCCTCCCTGGAGACCCCACTTCCTCGGCCACCAGCAGCCCCAGCTTCAAACAGGTTCTTTGAGGGGGAGGAGAAACAATCTCTTTCATATAAATGTTTAATTGGGAATTAATATTTATGAGGCTCTTGATTGACGGGGCTGCGGGTTGAATAAATATTAACAAGGGATGCGTCCCTCCCCCACCTCTGTTTGTGCAACATCCATTATTCACCGCGAACCTCAACTCTGCCCCAGGGAAGCGGATGGGACCTGCCCCCCAACTCCTGGGGCTCCTGGCGGAGGGGCTTTCTCGCGGGAGGGGGAGGGGGCCGTGGCCGTGGCCTCCGGGGCTGAGGAGTCCACGAGATGGGCACCTCTCCACGGGTGGGGTGAACTCTGACCACAAGGCTGCCCACGGGCCGTCTCTCCTAAGCACCGCACCACCTGCGGCCCGCGGAAATCCACAGCCCCACGCGGGCTGCTGCCAGAGGTGCCGCCTCCCTCAGGAAGCCCTCCGGGCCTGCTCGGAGGAAGCAGCGCCCGGCCTCCTCCCTCCTCCCCGTCCTCATCCGCTGGCTGGGGGTGCCAGGCCCTACGACCTGGCCCAGCCTAACGATCCCCACCCCCCATCGACCCGGCGACCCCCGCCCCGCCCGGTGTGGGTGGGCTGCTCCCAGCCCCAGCTGATCTGGGCACCCGGAGAGGACCGGGTTTTCCTATTGGAAGCCGAGTGAATGGGGGTCCCGGAGGCCGCACCCACTGCCCACCTCCCTCCGGCGCAGGGACCGTGGGTGGAGCTCGGGCGCCCTCGCGTGGCCAGTGCTGGCACGACCTCCGGCGAGGACGCGATGGAGACGAGGGGCTCGCGGCCCAGGGAGAGGCAGACCGCACGCCCACTAGGGTCGACCCCACCAGCGGCCGGGAGTCCGCGACACGGCCCTGACCGCGCGACCTGAGGCAGCCGCCCCTGCCCGGGCTTCTCTCCGCGACCCGGGTCAAGCTGCCTGCTGACGGTCCTGCAGGACCTGGGGGAGGAGCCCAGAAGCTCTGCCCCCACCCCCACCCCGTTCTAACTGAGGCAGCCCCGCCCCACCCTGGGAGCCTGGCAGCCCTGGCCCTCCCTCCTTCCACCCAGAAACACCTCTGGGGTCCCTGTGCCTGGGGGACCCGCTTCCATCTATGGGATGACAGGCCCTTCTAAGCGACTCTTACCAAGGGTGGCATCCCTGTGGCCTGGTCTTTGCGCCCTCTCCCCGAGGGAAGGGGGGTCCGTGGATTTCCAGGAGAGGGCAGGACGAGCCCCACGCCCCACCCGCCCTGGCTCCTGTGCTCGCCCCATCCCTCCACCTGCCGTCCTTCCCCTGGGCCCCACCAATGCCTGGGAGGAGAAGGCTGGGGAAGCCGCCCCTGCGGAGGTTTCTGAGCTGGGGGCGCCAGCAGAGCCTGCCCGCGCAGCCCCCTTTCTCAGGTGGGGTTGGAGGCCAGCTGTCCCCGGGGATCAGCACCACGGCCTGCGCAGCACCGGCTCACCCCGCCCGGCCTGGCTCCCACTTCCACGTGCCTGCCCCCCCACAGCATCCGCCCTACCCCGAATGCTCCCTGTTCCACACCGGCCCCCTCCTGCTACACAGGCAGCCAGAGGGATCTTCCTAAATGTCAATTTGTCCCCGGCACCACCCTGCTTAAAAACCACCTTCTTGCCCACCCTGCCCTGCCTAGCCTGGCCCCCACAGACCTCTCCACACCCCCGGGCAGCTCCTCAGTGCAGGCTATTCTCAGGCCTCAGAACATCCTGACTTGCTGTTCCGCACCTGGAACAGCCTTCCCTTCCTTTTACCTGGTTTCCCTTGTTGGATTTTAGGGCTGAGTCACTTCCTCCAACAAGACCTCCCTGAAGTCCCAGGGGAGGCTGGAGCCCTCTGCCCTCCCCGACATGCTCACTGGCTGAGTCCAGTGAGACCTGGATATCTGGCTGAAGGAGGCCATGGGCTGGCGAGAGCCAAGCGCAGGTGAGCAAGGTCACACCTCAGGCCCAAAGGCTCCCGCGCTGCACAAACGGTGACCCCACAGCCAACACAGTGAGTATCTGGCAAAGATCTCGGCTCTGGGGAGACAGAAAAGACCCCCCTAACAACCACCCTTGTTACCCACCGGGTGCACTGTTAGTGATACATTCTGATCAATCTAGTCCTTTACTTACAAATACAAACATAAAACTAAGAACCCCCAGATAATTGAGGAAAAGCAACAAAGTGCAAGAGAAGCACTAAAATTGTACACAGATCTCCATCCACAGAGGAATGGATAAAGAAAATGTGGTACATATATACTATGGAATATTACTCAGCCATAAGAAAGAAGGAAATAATGCCATTTGCAGCAACATGGATGGACCTAGAGGTTCACATACTGAGTTAAGTAAGTCAGACAGAGAAAGACAGATTTATGATATCACTTATATGTGGAATCTAAAAAAAAGGGTACAAATGAACTTATCTACAAAACAGAATCAGAGTTACAGATGTAGAAAACAAATTTATGGTTACCAGGGGTAAGGGGTGTGGGAGGGATAAATTAGGAGATTGGGATGGACACATACACACGACCATATATAACATAGGTAACTAGCAAGGACCGACCGCATAGCACAGGGAGCTCTACTCAGTGCTCTGTAATGGCCTCTATGGGAAAAGAATCTAAAAAAGAGTGGATATATGTATATGTATAACTGATTCACTTTTCTGTACAGCAGAAACAGTGTTGTTACAGAAACAACACTGTAAATCAACTATAGTCCAATAAAAATATTTTTTTTTTTTTTTTTTTTTTTTTTTTTTTTGCGGTACGCGGGCCTCTCACTGTTGTGGCCTCTCCCGTTGCGGAGCACAGGCTCCGGACGCGCAGGCTCAGCGGCCATGGCTCACGGGCCCAGCCGCTCCGCGGCATATGGGATCCTCCCAGACCGGGGCACGAACCCGTATCCCCTGCATCGGCAGGCGGACTCTCAACCACTGCGCCACCAGGGAGGCCCCAATAAAAATACTTTTAATTAAAATTTAAAAAAAAATTATAAACAGATCAGGACTTCCCAGTTGTCCAGTGGGTAAGACTACACGCTCCCAATTCAGGAGGCCAGGGTTCGATCCCTGGTCAGGGAACTCAATCCCATATGCCGCAACTAAGAGGCCGCATGCCGCAACTAAAGATCCCTCATGCAGCAGCTAAGACCTGGCACCGCCAAAATAAATAAATAAAATAATAAATAAATAATTTTTTTAAAAAATTATAAACAGATCAACTCACAAGGAGATAGAGGTAACGCAGGAAACAGAAGGAAAGTTCAAAGAGTTCATAAGACTCCACAGAACCAAACGGGCTGTGGGGGAAGAGCATCGGAGAGTTCCTGGGGTTAGAGGTGAAGTTCCGCGGAAAGACCGGCAGCTCAGATGAGACTGAGCACCAAGCAAGGAATCTGGGAAACGCGGTCACAGAAGTCTGTCTGGACATGAGACAGCAAACGACAAGGGGCATCTATTGTACCTGACGGTCACTAGCTCTTGTCCCTTTGCCCGACTCCCACCCTGTGGCCTGAAAAAGTCAACATTTCATTTTCCCAGTCTCCTTTGAAATGAGTGTTGTCACATGACGTGCAATTGGGGATCTGCCGAGGGGTTTCTGGGAACGATTTCTCTCTTACAAAAGAAGAAAGGCTCGTGTGGAAACTCATACCACACTGGCGTCCCCTGCTTCCTGCTTTTAAACACAGTGTTTGTGAACCTGATGGCTGGAAGCTCTGGCAGCCAACTTGTCATCAAGAGGCAACAAGTCAAAAAAAAAAAAAAAAGAAAGAAAAGAGGCAACAAGTCTACCTGCTGACGATGGCAGAGAGGGAGGAGGATACAGAATCCTCAGACCTGGCAGAGTGATTCAGTTAGACATACACATGTATCTATTCTTTTTCAAATTCTTTTCCCGTTTAGATTATTACAGAGTATTGAACAGAGTTCCCTGTGCTCTACAGCAGATCCTCATTGGTCATCTATTTTAAATATAGCAGTAGGTACATGTCCATCCCAAACTCCCAATCTATCCCTGCCCCCCACCCTTCCCCCGTGGTAACCATAAGTTTCTTTCTCTGTGAGTCTGTTTCTGTTTTGTAAATAAGGTCATTTGTATCATTTCTTTTAGATTCCAGTATAAGCTATATCATATGATATTTGTCTTTCTCTACCTGACTTATGGAATTACTTTTTTCTTTAAAGGAAACACGCCCAGGGGCTTCCCTGGTGGCGCAGCAGTTAAGAATGCGCCTGCCAAGGCAGGGGACACGGGTTCGAGCCCTTGTCCGGGAGGATCCCACATTCCACAGAGCAACTAAGCCCGCGTGCCACAACTACTGAAGTCCGCGCGCCTAGAGCCCGTGCTCCGCAACAAGAGAAGCCACCACAATGAGAAGCCCACGCACCAAAACGAAGAGTAGCCCCTGCTCACTGCAACTAGAGAAAGCCCGCGCGCAGCAATGAAGACCCAACGCAGCCAAACATAAATTAATTAATTAATTTTATAAATAAATAAATAAAAATAAAGGTGAAAATTCGGAACTCCAGGGATGAAAAAGAAAAGCTGTCGATGTGAATAAACAGATTACCTGGTGAGCAATGCACACCAGGTGGGCAGACGACGGCTCCTTTGCAACCCCAAAGGCCAATAGATAATGAAGCACTGTCTTCCGAAGGAAAACATCTACCAAAGGAAAATATTTGTTTCCTAGACCTCAACACCCCGGCCAATTATTATTCAAATATTGGGGGGTGGGGAATAATATTCTCAGATATGCAAAGACTAGTAAATTACTCAAACCCTCTCTGGAAGAGCAAAAGCACTCATGTACCTACACTGGCAAAATGAAAAAGTAAATTCAAGAAAGAGGGAAAAATTTAAATCAAGAAATGATGATGAACAAAGAAACCATAAAACAGAATTATTCTTGATAATTATCAGCAATGCAGTCGTAATGTTTAACGTGATTATTTAAAAAAATGATTCCTAAAAATAGTAGATATTTAAGGTAAAAGGCATTAATAACAGCTAGAAGCTAAAATTCTGGAATACATCAACCAAACAAGAGATGAGGGTGAAAAAGAAAGGACTAAATGGGTGTCAAATATTGTGTCCTGTTCAAAGGGAGGAAATAGACATGACTAAAATGCAATGTGAGTGGAAAACACTCTTCGATGTTTTTATTTTAAAAATTTAAGGGAATTCCCTGGCGGTCCAGTGGTTAGGACTTCGCACTTCCACTGCTGAGGGTCTGGGTTCGATCCCTGGTCAGAGAAATAAGATCCTGCATGCTGCGCAGTTCAGCAAAAAAAAAAATTAAGGCTGACCACTAATAAAATGCAAATGAAATGTAAAACTTCCAGCAGGCCTGGTGTCTATTCCAACCCTCTGCTCCATGCTCTGTGACCTTGGGGACTTAACTTCATTCCTCTGAGCCTGGGAGGAACAAGCTTCAGCTAAAAGACGGCTATGAGGATTCAGGCCCCCAGGGGGCGCTCCCCAACGTGTCCTGTAGTGAGAGGGCAGGACACACCACAAGCACAGAGCAAGGCGGCAGGACCCCGAGGCCAGACGTACACTCAGCCCAATAAGCGTAAACGTGGCAAACTCTCCCTTGACAAGACACAGTCTCTCAAATCAAGTTGTTTTAAATCCAGCTGTGTTGTTTACAGGGGATGCACCAAAAACAAAATGCCACAGGTTGACTATATAGGATGGACAAAGCGATAACAGGTGAGTTTAAGAAAAAAAAAAGAAAGAAAGATAGAAAATAAACTTATGGTTAGCAGGGGGTAAGAGGAGGAGGAATAAATTGGGAGATTGGGACTGACATATACACACTACTATATATAAAAGAGATAACTCATAAGGACCTATTGTATAGCACAGGGAACTCTACTCAATACTCTGTAATGACCTATATGGGAATAGAATCTAAGAAAGAGTGGATATATGTAGATGTATAACTGATTCACTTTGCTGTACACCTGAAACTAACACAACATTGTAAATCAACTATACTCCAACAAAAATTAAAGAAAAAAAAGAATGCAGAATTTGTGACAATATCAGTGTCCAACTAAGTTGACTTCAAGGTAAAAGTACTAAAGGGAATAAAGAAGGTTTTCCATTTAGACCCTGTTGGCGAGCCCTGGAGGATGGGTTGGCCTCCAAGGAGAGGGTAAGCCCCCTGTGGCCTTTGTGACCAGGCAGCCATGCCTTGCAGATGCAGATACTTCACACACACACATATCACCACTTGCCCAGCTCCAACAGCCACACATTTCCTCCATGCCTCCCAAGGGGGCAGGGTCTGCACGCAGGAAAACAGTCCAAGCATCTCAGAACATGAGGATAAACTGAGGGGTCCAGAAGTCTAGAATATAAGTAGTACATTAGTCAGGGTTCTCCAGGGAAGCAGACCGAATAACCAACAGGGTGTGTGTGTCTATGTCTATATCTGTATCTGTATCTATATCTGTGTCTACATCTATATGTATATGGAGAGAGGGAGAGAGAGATTTATTATAAGAAACTGGCTTGTGCAATTACAAAGGCTGACAAATCCCCAGCTCTGCAGCCAACAATCCGGAGACCCAGGGCAAGCCAACTGTGTAAGCTCCAGTCTGAGTCCAAAGGCAGGAGACTGACGTCGCAGCTGGAAGGCAGTCAGGCTGGAGAAGTTCCCTCGTACTCGGCCTTTTATGCGAGTCAGTCCTTCAACTGTTTGGGTGAGGCCCACCCCCACTGCGGAGTTCAGTCAGATTCAAATGTTAATCACATCCAGAAATGCCCTCACAGACACACTCAAAATACTGTTAGACCAAAGAGCTGGGCCCCCTGTGGCCCAGTCAAGGTGACACATAAAATGAGCCATCACAGGTAGCCAGCCCACCGTCCATCCCTGGACACTGTGTGGGCTCTGAGTTGCTGCTACCTTGATCCTATGCCTGTGACCATGACAGGCAGGCAAAGCTGCCCATCACAGCCATGGCTGATTTCTGCCCCTGTCATGATGTCAGCACCTCCAATGGAAAACATGGCCCCATCTGTGAGGCTCCCAAGTCCAGCCCACAGTGGACCTCCCAGGGACACTCCACAGCCACCTGTGCAGTCCCAGTGGGGACACACACTACCTGAGCTTGGCAGCAGTGAGCAATGAAGTCATCAAATCAAAAGTCCCAGCGCCCATGGGATCTGGGAACCAAGGCCAAGAAGAAGTCCCAGCCAATTATTTATGAGACCTGGGCCTTCCCTCTACCAGACAAGTAGCTCCCAGGCAGGACCAGAAGACAGAAGGTCTCAGAGCAAGAGAACCTCCCTGCAAATCCAGCTCAAGCATCACTCTGTGCTTTATTGCTTCCCAGTCTTCAAATCTATTTTAACTGGTATAAGAAGCTGGGATGGTTGTTTTGTTTTCTAAAATCCTTAAGGAGCAAAATCCTACACAGTCTTGTAGGAAATTAAATTTAGAAATTGGATGCTAGGCTTGGCAGACACCATGGTGGAGCCCCCAGCTGGGCCAGACTGACACATCCACTGAGACCACATCACAGTTATTAACCTTTTGCTCCAAAACATATGGAGAAAAGCTGTTAGAAACCCAGGGAGAATTTGCCTAAATGACAGTCACAGTGGGAGACAATACACCTCGAGCAGCAATTGCCAGATCAAAAAAATGAGTAAAGGAGAAGAGAATATTAATAGAACAATTAACCACCATAAATTAGATATACAGGACTTTACATTCCACAATGAAAGAAAGTGCATTCCTTTCAAATGCCAAACAAACAAACAAAAAAAAGAGCATGTGTGAGAACTCCCAGAAAATCTCAATAGATTCCTAAGATCGGAAATCATGCAGGCAGTGCCCCCTGAACACATGCAGTAAAACACAGAACTAACATCAGATAATGTTTTTAAAGTTATGACCTCTTGTCAGCTTGGCAAAGCAGAATACACCCAACCTGTTCTGCCACTTACAGGCTAAATGATTCTGCTTCTTCATCTGCAGAAGGAGGGCCACTCTGTCACCTGCACTTTTCTGTGTTCCAAAGATTGAACATGATGAAGCACTTGGTAAACATGGCACACAGAGGGCACTCAGTAAATGTCAGCTGCCATCACTAATGTAAGATGAGATGCACACAGTTTTCTGAGTTAAAGAATAAATGAAACATCCCATTACAGACTCTCGATAAATTTGATAATGAGGGCACTACATGTCAAAAAATGTGAATGCAGCCAAAGCAGCTCCCTAAGGACAATGGATAGCCTTAAGGAATTCTGATAGAAGGCAAGAAAGAATGAAACCGTGCTTTCCTTTAAGAAGTTCTTGTGTGTAAGGCTTCCTTTACTCAGCATGTTTTTGAGATTCATCCATGATGTTGCACATATGGTGCATTGACATTTTGAAAATAATTGTTGGATCGATCTTTTAAATATATCCAACAAAATCTAAATATGGTGATTTAAAACCCACCATCATCGATGATTTTTAAAAAGGCAATGGTTTAATAGGCATAAATATTTTTCTAATTTACCTGTAGTTTCATTCCACTTTGCCCTCTGAATTTTATCCTAATGTAATGTATTTTGTTCTCACCTTTGTCAAAAATAAGGAAGGGGGGCTTCCCTGGTGGTGCAGTGGTTAAGAATCCACCTGTCAATGCAGAGGACATGGGTTCGAGCCGTGGTCCAGGAAGATCCCACATGCCGTGGAGCAACTAAGCCCGTGTGCCACAGCTACTGAAACCCACGTGCTTAGAGCACATGCTCTGCAACAAGAGAAGCCCCTGCAATGAGAAGCCCGCGTACCACAATGAAGAGTAGCCCCCGCTCACCGCAACTAGAGAAAACCCACGCGCAGCAACGAAGACCCAACGCAGCCAAAAATAAAATTAAATTAAAAAAAAAAAGATGTTAGCGCTAAGCAACTTTTTTCCCATGAGTAGGTATACAGGAACAAAAGTTTTGTTACAGCAATTCCAAAAATTACCTAGAGATACATTATCAAAAGTGACTTTCATGGTCAGCTGCTTGCAGAGCCATCTGCCACCCGGTGCTGGTGTCACTCACGTGGACAAACCTGTATTTGGAGACCACCCCCCGCCGCCTCCCCCCATTTGGAAACTCCTTTCAGCGAAGACAAGAAATGTGATGCTGCATCTTGCCACCAGAGGGCGCGCCAGGCCCCAAACAGACCAGGACAGGTAGCAGAGGGCTTGAGTACGCCTGCCTGGGGAGGGGTCTGGTGGCAGGTTTGGGTAGTCCTTGCAGTTGCCTGGGGAGAGGGAGGGGCGAGGCGTCGGCAGCAGGGAGCTCCATGTACCTGCCCTCCGTGTGCCTGCCCGGGGTGGAGTGGGTTGGAAGCCCTGAGCGCTGGTCCTGGCTCAGCCCCGGGCGCCCTGGTCTCCCCGTCTCCTGGCTGAGGGGCTTGACTGGAGCCCTGGCCAGCCCCCTCCTCTCACTGGCTGCACTCTGGGGCAGAGCAGCTGGGTCCAGGGGGACTGGCGACATCACAGTGCCCTGGAGCTCTGGCTGGGTGTGGGGTCCCCCGAGCAGGGTGGACCACCTCCCCCAGAAAGACCCCCAGGACCTCCTGCTGGAACAGGGACTGTCTGAGGTCCCGGGAGGGGCAGGGGGCACGCAGCCCTCTCTGCAAAGCACCTGCCCCTGGGTTCCAGGGAGCAGGTCCTGTGCCGCTTCAGGGAATGACAGGGCTTCCCAGTGTGGGGGAGGGGGGCAGTCTCCTGGACCGAGCCCTGGCATGGTCAGCTAGGAGCCGGGTGACCGACCCCCCATGGTCGTGGCCTAGCCCCTGACCTGCCGTCTCAGGTCTGCATGTGGTAACAGCGGCTCAGTGTAGGGAGGAGTGTGCCCCCAGGCCTCCACCGGGGCCTGTCCTGAGTCCCCTCTGCCCTGCCCACCCCAGGCTGGCAGATGAGGCCTCAGCCACGAAGCCCCAAAAGAGGAGGCCCGGCTAGGATTTGAACCCCACGGGCCCCTCAGTTCATGGCAAGGCGGCCCCGCCCCAAGGGCCCAAGGGCCGGCCTGGCCCACAGCCCTCACTCCCCACCTTCTCCATCACAGCCCAGCTCCACCTGGACCACGTCACCTCCCAGGCCTCAGTTTCCCTCTCTGCAGAGCAGGGAGTTGATGGCTTCTGCCTGGGGGCCAAACAGGTCGTGTGCTGAAGCATCCTCTGCCACCAGCATGTAGCAGGTGCTCGGGACACGGCATTTCTCTTGCCCTCCCCTCTTCCAGCCTGGGCCCAGCCAGGGGGGCGGCCAGCCCTGGGAGCACGGGGCCTCGCTTGGGGACACGGGGGGCTCACCCTAGGACTTCCCCCAGGCCCTGAGCCGGTTCTGTGCAAAGTGGGCACAGGGTCCCTCCTCCCTGGCCAGTCGGGGGACTGGCCGGTTGCGAAGGGCTTCTGTCAGGGCTGTGGCCAATCCTTAGAAGGGCACCGGGTGGAAACCGGACCTGACAGCTGACATGGGGCCAGGGGATCTCTGGGCACTCCCAGGTGGGCAGGGCTGGCATTAGCCTGAGGCCCAGGGACCGACCTGGGGCCTGGGATGGGTGACGAAGGCAGAGGTCACTCGGGCAGGAGGGAGAGGGACAGCATGCCGTCAGGAGGGACGAGCTCCCGCTCTGGGCATGTGGCAGAGCTGGGCAGACAGAGGGGCCGCAGAGGGATGCTGCTGGGAGGGTCCTGCCCAGAGCCCCCGAGACCCGTTCCAGCCAGAGAGAAGCCTCCTCGCCCCAGCAGCTCCCAGGGCCCTGACCGTCGGCGTCCCTTGGGACTGGCGTCCAGTGGGGCTCTTGAGCACGCGTCTCTCCTGGGAGTCCCGGGTCCTGTCTGGGAGGTGGGTCCCCGCAGCCCCACACCTGCCCTGCCCACTGCTCTGGAAGCAGCTCGGGAACTCGGGACCCTGGAAGGGGCCAGCCCAGGCCTCGGGACTGGCAGGGGCTAGGGCCTCCCTCCCCCCATTCAGGGAGGAAAGTCCCAGAGGCCCGAGGGGAAGGGCCCGGCCGGCCAGGGCCAGGTCTGGGGGAGCGGATGATCGCCGGGCGGGTCCTCACCGAGTCCCCTCGGGTGAGAAGGGGGCCCCGTGGGCAGCCGAAGCCTGGATTCCCGGCCGCCCCCGCCCAGCCTTGTCCTCCTGTCTGAAGATGGAAAAGAAGGCAGGCTCGCAGGCTTGGGGAAGCTGGAGGCCGGCCTTACAGAGTCAGAGGTTCCAACACACTGACCCACGTCACGTGTGGCTTCACACGCATACACACACCCTCACATGTCCCCATGTTTCTACCCACACATCCGAGCGGGCTCGGGGCCCCGGTGAACGGTGTAGCCTCCCTGAAGTGGAAGCCGCCGCTCGGCCCTGGAGCATGGAGAGCGGGGCAACGGGGGAGGGCCGGGGGGGCGATACTTTGGTCCTGGGAGCTGAGCTCACGAGGGTGTCCCTGCAGGCCTGGGGCAGCCGGGCTCCGCCGGGTCCCTCCTCTCAGGCCGCCTTGCTGGACGACTCACCCTCCGCTCCACATCCTGGGCCCCCACGGAGCGGCTCACCTTGAGGGGGTCTGACCCCATGGGGCTGGCTCAGGCGACCTGGGGACCCAGGAGGTGGAGGGGCTGCCGGAAGCTCTCCACCTCCCCTGACGGAGGAGACCAGGGTGCTGTCCCGTCCTGTGTTGCCCCGTGTTGCCCTGTGTTCGTTGCCCTGCGCTGTCCCGTCCCGTGTCGTGTTGCGCTGTGTCGCCCCGTGTTGCCCTGTGTGCGTTGCCCTGCGCTGTCCCGTCCCGTGTCGTGTTGCGCTGTGCCTCACGGTGCGCACAGGAGCCTGAGATGGCCTCTGGTCTGTCCTCACAGCCCGTGGCTCTGCGAGTCCCTGCAGCTGCGGCAGGGCCGTCTGCCCACACAGACTGCGGCTCCTTCGCCCGGATGGGCGTTTTCCAGGATTTCCTTAGTTCCTTAGATATTTTAAGGCCTTAGAGCCCCAGATCCTCCAAGTGGAAACTACCACATGGGCGATTTGCAGACACATGTGTCCTACAGACAGGAGACCCTGACAGCCCAGGGTCCTGGCACAGGCGTGGGGGTCCCATGACCTCAGACTGGGGCGCCCCTGGCAGGACATTCTGACCTTTCACTGGGGGAGGGTGACCTGGAGGTGGACAGAGAGAGGGACAGCTCAGTGCCCGGCCAGCTGAGACCACAGAGCCGTCAGGGACAGCAGCTTGGGAGCCAGAGTCGGGGAGGAGAGCCGGGGACAAAGGACAGATGCCCAGAGGCTTGTGGCCTCCCACGAGCTCGAGGCTCCCAACCCCAGGTCCTGCTGATTGAGCCCAATTATCCTGGAAATATATAAAGGCCACAGGCCCCAAACGTGTGGCTGACGTGCGGGAAGGAGGTGGACAGGGCACAGGGGCCCCGTCCCTCACGCTGGGCAGGGCCAGGGCGGCAGCTGCGTGACGGCCTCTCTGCGGTGGGGCTGCACCTTGCGAGCATCTGTTTCTCGTGTTTTCGGGTCTGGCGTTGGCGCTTCCTTCCCTCAAGAGGCCCTGGCTGCTCCAGTGGGAAAGGGTCTTTTAGGACCACAGTCTGGGCACAGGGATGCTCGCAGCCTCAGGTCAGCATTTCTCAGCCTGTGGACATCTGACAGCAAGAGACATAACTCTTCCCCACACGCGCGGAAGATTTCCGTCCCTGGAGGGCCGCCCAGCCGCCTTGATGTTCCTGATCTTCTCATAAACGCGTCTGATCTGGATTGTCCTTCCACCTGGCATCTGCCTGCTGCTTCATTAGGAGCTAAGGAAGCTCTTCACCAGGTGCCGGGTTGTTTGTTGCTGAAGCCTATTGAGGCGCCCCTGATACCTATGCAAACATCCTGCACACACGTGACGTAAACGGTTCGAGGGCTTTGGACCAAGTGCTCGTCTTTACATCCGCATGAGGCTTGTAAGTGTCCTTGTCTTTGGAAATGATCATCGAACATGTATAACATATTTCTCGTCACCACTCCAGGCTCAGTCCCACCGGTAAGCATCTGTCTGTCCGTGTCTCCCGGCCGTTCAGTTGTCTGATGTGTCTCTTAGTGGATTCTAACGAAGAGACGGTGGGGACGATACCCCTAAACTCTAGTGTGTTGATGGCAGTCTGTCAACAGCCACTGTATGTGCAAGTTATTCGGCCAAACATGAAAACCCCAGCTCCCTTGTCCCCCCTTTAGTGTCCTAAATATATCGCTGCATTTTCTTCCTACATATACCATTGCTTTTGAAAAGTCGCAGACAATCTGATTTTCTTCCCCTGATAGACGACAGGCATTTTGCCTGGCTGTCCACAGGATTTTTTTCTTTAATATCCAATAATTTTACAAAAATAAGTCTCAGGGTTGGTCATTCTGGGTCAATCTCCCTCAGTATGGAATGTGTCCTTTCAATCTATAAGTTTCAGATCTTTTTATGCTAGATGAATCATGCTTGATTTTAATTTTTAATATCTGCTCTCTTCCAATGCTTTTGATTTTTGTTTTTGTTTTTCCAGGAATTCCTTGTATATGTACATTGGCTCCTGTTCTTTCTTTTCTAAACGCCTTGATTGAGATATAATTTATGTCATGAAATTCACCCATTTAAAATGTACAGTTCAGTGTTTTTTAGTCCATTTGCAAAGTTGTGCAACCAAACCATCACCATAATCTAATCTTAGGACATTTTTATCACCCCAAAAAAGAAACCACATACCTAGCAGCAGTCCCAGCCTCTGGAAAAATACTTACTGTCTCTATAGATCTCCCTGTTCTGACATTTTGTATAAATGGAATTATACAACCTGTGGCCTTCCGTGACTGGCCTCTTTCATGCAGAATGGTGTTTAAGGTTCATCATGTTGTAGCAGGTGTCAGTACTTCATTCTTTTTTACAGCATGATAATATTCCATTATATAAATATACCATATTTTGTTTATTAATTGATGAGTATTTGGGCTGTTTCCACTTTGGGGCTACTATGAATAATGCTACTCTGAACATTCACATACCAGTTTTTGTGTGGACATAGATTCCAATCCTCTTTGGTGGATATCTAAGAGTAGAAACGCCGATCATATGGAAACGCTAACATTCCAAGGACCTGCTGAGCTGTTTTCCCCGGGGGCTGCCCCCTCTCACATCCCCACCACCGACAGTGCACGAGGGCTCCGCCTTCTCCACATCCTCGCCGACACTTGCTGTTGCCTTTCTTTTTATCTTAACCATCCTATTGGGTATGACGCAGTATCTCACTGCAGTTCTGATTTGCATTTCACTATTGTTGAGCATGTTTTCATGTGCTTGATGGAGAAATTCATACAGCCTTTGTTGGAGAAATTTTTATTGGACCTTCTTTACCTGTCTTCTGTATTTTCCATTTTCTCATGAATGCTTTTCATGTCTTTCTTCATTTCTTTTTATCTTTCTCAAAGTGTTTTCTTTTATGTTTATCCACTCTTTTGTTCTCTCTGGTTTAATCTCAGTTTCCCAAAATAGTTTTCTTTTTATTGCTTATTCTTTCCTAAGTTTTTCTAATACTGATTTCTAATTTTTTCATATATTGTATAATTTTCTTACCATCTTTAAGTTTGTTTGCTTGTTTGTTTGTTTTGTGGTAGGCGGACCTCTCACCGTTGGGGCCTCTCCCGTTGCGGAACACAGGCTCCAGAGGCGCAGGCTCAGCGGCCATGGCTCATGGGTCCAGCTGCTCCGCGGCGTGTGGGATCTTCCCGGACCAGGGCACGAACCCACGTCCCCTGCATCGGCAGGCGGACTCTCAACCACTGCGCCACCAGGGAAACCCCCATCTTTAAGTTTGTTTTGAAGTATTAGGTTGTGTTTTCGTCCAAGATGGCTCATTAATCCTCGGATCCCAGCATCCTTGTTCAGTGTAGTCCCCGCCCACGTTAAAACCAGGTGGACTCATGTGATCAGTAACACCGGGGGACGTTACAGTGTTGACTCCTGGTCACAGGTCACAAAGGGACTGCAGCCTCCCCCTGCTTGGTTTCTTGGTGCGCTCGCCCCGGAGGAGGCCAGCCGCCTTGCTGTGAGGACATTCGACCATGACGCGGAGGGGTCCGTACAGTGAACCCGACTTGCCCCCAGTGAGCCAGCTGCCTTGGAAGGAGGTCTTGAGCCCCAGTCCAGCCTTCAGATGATGGCGACCCAGGCAAACACTGGCCACACGGGGGACCCCAAGCCTGAGCTTCCCAAATGAGCCCCTAAGGGCCAGCCCACAGCAACCGTGACAGACGGAGGCTGGGTGTGTTGTCATGACCACCGTGTGGTGGGTGGTTCCTCATGCAGCAAAGGAAACCCATGCAGTCGGCTGTGTGGGCGGCTCTTCTCGTGTCTGTCCTTGTCTGCGGGGATGTTATGCTATGCCTGGCCCTCTCTCGTCCTGGAGTATCTCTCTGCAGGGTCAGGATATGACGACAAGCCATTTCTGTTGCTCCCTTTTATATTAACCGCGTTCCCTGTGCTTTGGAGCCAGATGTGGTTCCGACGTATTTCCAGCTCACGACCCTCGAGCGCCCCCTGGTGCTGATGTTGGGAAGCGCTCCACCCGCGGCGGCAGCTCGGACGTTCCTGTCCTTCCTCGGCCTGGACTTCTTCCTACTTCCCTGTGCTTCCCAGTTTGGGTCTATTCCCAGCACTCTCTCCTCTGAGAGCTCATGGGCCGGCCCGACTCTGCTGGTCCCCTAACGAACGCACCCCACTGCTGTGTCAGCCCCTCCCGGCATTCGCTGCTGCTTCCACATTGGCTCCTGAGCATTTGAGGAAGTTCTCGCTGGGACTTTGGTTTCTCAGGCCCGCCGCATGCCCAGCTGCTTCCCCTGGCTTCCTCCTGCTCCAAGGCCACAGGTCTCCACTCTGCTGGCGGGGTTTTCCTGCCACCAACAGAGGGATGCACTGACACCTGGCTTCTTGCAGGTGGTGTCCGTGCACTTTGGTTTCGCTGTCCTGGTGGATTTGTGGGTTTGTGGGGGTTGGAGAGAGTTAGATCCTACGCCACTTGTAATACATCCTTCCCCAAGCCCAGGACGTTAGAATGTTTCAATGCCTTAGAGCAAGAGCATCACCTATGAGCCAGGAATCCAGGCTGTAGTGGTGATGGACTGTTGTCTTGGAAAAAAAATAAATAAATAAGGAAATCAAATGCTTATAAACCACACTGACGTCTTCTTTTTTTGGCTGCATTGGGTCCGTTGCTGCACGCGGGCTTTCCCTAGTTGCGGTGAGCGGGGGCTACTCTTCATTGCAGTGCGTGGGATTCTCATTCCGGTGGCTTCTCTTGTTGCGAAGCATGGGCTCTAGACACGCGGGCTTCAGTAGTTGTAGCACGTGGGCTCAGTAGTTGTGGTGCACGGGCTCTAGAGCGCAAGCTCAGTAGTTGTGGCCCAGGGGCTTAGTTGCTTCGCGGCACGTGGGATCTTCCTGAACCAGGGCTCAAACCCGTGTCCCCTGCATCGGCAGGCGGATTCTTAACCACTGCACCACCAGAGAAGTCCTTGACTTCTTATACTATGTGTATGTATAAAGTTGGTAGAAGTTAGAACTTTTAAAAAAACAGCTGTGTAGAACCCCACCGACTCTTGGATCTATGTAGGTGTGTAAATTTGATAAAAATGAAAACTTTAAAAAATTAAAAGGAATTGCAAACATAAGCAAGGTACATGAGACTACCAAAAATTATCAGACAGATTTTTTTAAAGATTTTTATAGACTTTAAACTTATGCATTGTCACTGAAATCTGAAACTTGATTGATCGGTTTAACAGCAGATCTGATGTAGATGCAGAAGGAATGGTGAACCAGTGGACAGTCCAAGAAGGCCCCCCAGGATCCAGCAGAGAGAGGAGGGGTCACAGAAGGGAGAACGCAAAGGCGCGGCACTTCTGATTGCTTCTCCAAAAGGCAAACATATGCATAATGGGGAGAAGCAGCAGGCAAGGGGCTGTGGCTGGGGACTTTCCAGAGCTGATAAACTATTGAAACCCAATAATCTTGAGCAGGATAAAGGAGCACTAACTAGATCCCTCATGGTGAACCTGCAGGAGCCCGATTAGAAGGAGGGGCCGTGGACCAGGGTGGAGGCGGGATCCATGGATGCGAGAGAGATCTAGGGAGCAGACAAGCCCCTCTGCGTGTGAGGGTCAGGAGCGAGGCCTGGTTTGGAGCTCCCCCAAAGTGTTGGGGTGATTTATTAGGATGGAAAAGCCTGCAGGGGGAAGGGGACGGAGCAGAGAGAGGGTCACGGGCTGTCTTCTGGCCTCGGCAGGCTGTGCTTCCCCCTCGGACTTATACGGGGAGAGCGGAGGGAGGGTGGAGGCCTGGCAGAGCTCAGGAGAGGGACCCAGGGTGGAGGGAGCCCTGGGGTCAGCAGCAGGCAGGCAGTCTTCACAGATGGGCAGGACGCAGCCACCCACATGTAAAGGGACAGAGAAAAGAGAAGCGGCCCAGGACCATGCCCTGGGCACTGAGATGCCGCAGCCAGGGAATAAGAGGATGTTCTGGATGGAACTGTGTCCCCCAAAATCCACATGTTGGAGCCCTAACCCCCAGTGTGACTCTATTTGGAGACAGTGTCTTTAGGAGGTCATAAAGGTTAAATGAGGTGGTAGGAGTTGGGCCCTAATCCAACACCATGGGCACAGGTGCAGAGGGAAGACCTTGTGAGGACCCTGAGGGAGGCAGAGAGGGGAAACCAACCTCGCCAGTACCTTGACCTTGGGCTTCCAGCCTCCGGGCCTGTAAGGAGTTCATTTCTGCTGTGTGAGCCCCAGCCTCCGGTATTCTGTTGTGGCCGCCCGAGCAGGGGACAGAGGGGAACCATGACTGTGTGGGCAGGAAGAGGACCCGGTCCACAGCCTGCAGAAAACCCCCGAACGATTCCTCAAGGAACAGCCGGGGCAGGGAGGTGCAGCCTCAAATCCATATTTCGGGAAAAAGCATCTTTCCAGCTCGCTCAGGCGCTGCTGAGAGGCGGAGGCCCCCACAGGGCTCCATCCAGCTGTTCTCTGTAAGTTGCCGGGACAGCCTCCATCCCCACGGGGCAGGCTGTGTTTCCCAAAAGTGGCCACACAATGTCTCCCGCCCCATGTGTCCTCCTAGCACCTTGTCCGGAAGGAGAGTCCCCTCCCCTTGAATCTGGGCAGGCCTTGGTGACAGCAGAAGTGACGCTGCGTGACGTGGAAGCCCCTCCCCATGTTCCGCAGGGAGGCCCGCCCTTGGACCAGCAGACCCCCTGCTCACGTGTGAGTGACCACCAGAAGTGGACCCTCTAGCTGCCCCCTGAGCCACCCTGGCCGTTGCCATGTGGACACAGATGAGGCGACCCTGCTCACTGCAGATCTGTGAATCAGAGAAGCAGTCACTGTTGTTTAAGTTTGAGGGCAGTTTGTTCCACAGTAACAGATGCACTTTGCCTGCGGCCGGTCAGCCCGCGGCAGGACTGGTTACTCTGCAGAGGGCGGCCACAGACCCGGTCATCCCTGTGCCCTGGTGCCAGCATTGGGATGCCCTGTTTCTCTGTCAAAAGTATCCTGGTTTGGAGGATGAGTTGTGAGGTCATCCTGTCTGTACAAAACCAGGGGGCCTTACTGAGGCGGCCCCTTCCTGGGAGGGGCTCAGGACCCTGCCATCGGGCTCAGTTGGGGGAGTTCCCTTCCTGCTCTTTAAAGGGGAAATTAAGGAACTGAATGTGAAAATGTCCCATTTTCTCATAGTTTGGTTTCTGGAATCTTATTTTCTGGTTTATGCTGAATCGGAGGTAGTTCAGGGAGAGGTGAGCTGATCCCAGAAGGGGAGGGACTTCTTGAAGGGCTTCTTGGGGCGGGGAGCGGGGGCAGGCTCCACCCTTCCCGCATCTGGGCGGAGTGTCGGGTTCCCGACAGGATTCTGGCGGGAACCCTGGCTGGTCCAGCCCCCCGAAGCACCCACGTCTCAGCCAGATCACAGGCTGCGCAGCCGACTGGCAGCGGGTCCTCCCCAGCTCCCTGGGCTCCCCACTGGGGCCTACCCAGCCCACAGGGTCAGGCAGGGCACCCAGGCCATCAGCCATTCTCCTTGAGGGGGGTGGGGTTCCTCCCTATTTACCCCACAGTGAATCGAAACCTAGGACCTCGTGAGCTGCCCCGAGGTCACAGTCCCCCTTCGAGGGACCCCACTGAGCCTGCTGGACCACCCCCCCACACACCCCCAGGGAACTCCACAGCCCCACCTGCCATCCCCACCCCAGCTGGCACCTTGGGGCTGTCAGGGCTCCTCTCCAGGTGTCCCGCTCTCCACACACTCTCCTCTCAAGTTCCAGAAACCTCTCTCCCCCATCGTGCTGGCAGCCCTGGGTGTCCCCCACACCCACCCGTTGACTAAGCCCTCCTGCAGTTAACTGAATCTAAATGCAACTCTCTTTCCTGCTGGGACTCTGAGAGATCTAAGGTCTCCCAGGATTTCAAGGAAGGTTCAACATCAGAAACCAATCAATGCAAATCCCATATGAATAGATTACACGACAAAAAGCATATAATTCTCTCAGTTGATGAAGAGAAGTCACCTAATTTAACACCTATTTATGACTTTTAAGATTTAAAAAAAGATTTAACACCCATCTGTGACTTTTTTAAAAGTCTCTCAGCAGGGGCTTCCCTGGTGGCGCAGTGGTTGAGAGTCCGCCTGCTGATGCAGGGGACACGGGTTCGTGCCCCAGTCTGGAAGGATCCCACATGCTGCGGAGCAGCTGGGCCCATGAGCCATGGCCGCTGAGCCTGTGCGTCCGGAGCCTGTGCTCCGCAACAGGAGAGGCCACAAAGGTGAGAGGCCCGTGTACCGCAAAAAAAAAAAAAAAAAAAAAAAAAGTCTCTCAGCAAATTAGGAATAGAGGCAAAGGAAACATTCTCAACTTGATAAATTCACTGAAAACCCACCACAAGAGTGTATTTAGGTAGACAGAGCGGTGGTTGCTGAGGCCTGGGGAGAGGGGAAGTCGACCAGCAGAGGCACAGGGCATGATTTAGGGCCTGTTCTGTGCAGCACTGAATGGTGAATACGGGGCACTATGAGTTTCACCATCCATAGAACTTTGCAGCTGAAGAGCAAACCTTAATGTATGCAAATTTAAAGTCATTTAAGAGGTCAGGTGCCCTGGGATGGGATGCAGACAGTGACAAGAGAATCTAACCGTTATTACAAATGTATGAAACCACCTCTTGGGAGCCCATGGAAGAGAAAGATGCTAACCTAAGTAACTTGGGGAATGAGCGGAAACTGGAAAACTAAAGCCTGTAAAACTTAAAAAGTACATGAGCACGGTTGTTTCCCACGGGGGTACAATTCTGAAACCACTCACCACGTACGCTGGAGTGTCATTAATGATGAAGTAAATGGGAGATGGATGGGGGCCAGGGTCTCACTGATGGGTGGGAATTTTCAGGTGAGCACGGGGAGGAGTTCAGAACGACCCACATGGTGATGGATTTGAGGTGGAGACGCCTGTAGGAACTCACAGGTAGCCTAAGAGGGATGCAGATGGGCGCACATGGACACACATGCAGACATGTGTTCATGTACACACGTTAGTACACACACGTACTCCCTGGCTCTGTCAGCCGAGAGGGCCAAGAAGCAGCAACACCCCAGTAGCAACCAGCACGCCAGGGCCCAGACCTCGCTTTCTAATAGGATTCTCCAATAAGAGGAACCAGGGCTCCCTGGAGCAATGGCTGATCCTAGGGCTGGGCCAGAGACAATTCCAGAGAACCTGCAGCTCCTTGTCGTGCCAGAAAGTAAGAAAGTGTCAACAAACAATAAGCATGTCAAAGACGACGGAGCCACCTGACGGGCTCCCAATGGCCAAGGCCGGAACAATTTGTGCAATAAAATAAATAGCACTGGATTCTAATTCAAAGTATAAAATAAGTATTCAAAGGACATAGCCATATAAACACATGATTAAATAAATAATAGAAGAAAAGAGAGAAACCTCCCTGTGTAACCAAGCAGTACCTTATGGGGCCTTCCCAGGACAGGCCCATCCACCCCTGCAATGCCATCTGCCTGCTTCTTTTTTTTTAATAAATTTATTTATTTATTTATTTATTTATTTATTGGCTGCATTGGGTCTTCGTTGCTGCGTACAGGCTTTCTCCAGTTGAGGCAAGCAGTGGCTACTCTTCGTTGTGGTGCGGAGGCTCCTTCTCACTGCAGTGGCTTCTCTTGTTGTGGAGCACGGGCTCTAGGTGTACACGCGGGCTCAGTAGTTGTGGCTCACGGGCTCTAGAGCGCAGGCTCAGTAGTTGTGGCGCACGGGCTTAGTTGCTCCACGGCATGTGGGATTTTCCTGGACCAGGGCTCGAACCCGTGTCCCCTGCATTGGCAGGCAGATTCTCAACCACTGAGCCACCAAGGAAGCCCCTCTGCCTGCTTCTTGTTTGTAGAAAAACTTCAGCCTCCTAGTCCTTCCCCAAGTTCCAAAGAACAAATTTAATCAAAGAAATGAGAAAATACAGAAAAAAAGGAAAGCAAACAAGACAAAATAATAATAGTTTAGCCATTAAGCAAAGTCAAGGACTTTTAGTTCCTGCTCAAGGGCAACAGGTACTATTCTGAGCCCCATCCTGTGAGCTGTTTTGCAGATACTGAAACCCCCACCAGGTGAAAGAAGTTAACTGTATGCTGCCCATAAGCACGGAGACCCCTGGAACCATAAGGACCAGGGCACCAGAGATTTAAGGCTCAGATAACATTCCAATCACAACTGAGACGTGACAGCTACTTAAAGCCACATAATGGAGACAATCATCTCTAAACATAGAAGGTTCCCCCCTCCCCAGCGTGTAGCCCCTTCCTCTTTTCCCTGTATAATCTCCAAGCAAAACCCGGGGACAGGGGGACTTGGTTCTTTGGGACGTGAGTCGACCTTCTCCCCAGGGTTGCCAGCTTCCTCAGTAAATCTGTCTTTCCTTTTACCCAACACTTGTCTCTCAGTTTTGGATTCTTGAGCGACGAGCAGCTGACCCTGAGCTGGCTAACACCTGCAGAAGAATTCCAAATATTTTATGCAGGTGCTCAGGGAGGTGGAGGGTGACTCCCCAGCCCTCAGGTGTGGGCTGCAGGGTGACCTCCTTCCAGAGGACAGTGTGCCAAGTGGGGAAAGAGTCACTCAGCAGAGGAGACACATGGCAAGCACACCTCAGCCAGGTGATCAGGATCAACGTCCAGCATGACACGTCATGGTAACACTGAGTCCTCTTGGAAAGAAGTGATGGAAACAGCACGTCCCCTCTGTGCTCTTCTTCCCCAAACCTGTGACGCCAGTGTAACCACGAGGAAAACATCAGACGAACCCCAGTCGAGGGACATTCTACAGAATACCTGCCCAGTTCTCCTCAAAACCACCCACGGCAAGGGCAAGCGTAAGAACCACCTCCACGCAAAGAACCTTAAGACCACACAATGACCAGTGGAATGTGGGGTCTGCATGGGGTCCTAGATGGAAGAACACATTCGTATAAACTAAGGAAATCTGAATAAAGCAGACTTTACTTAATAGTAACCCATCGAGGACTTCCCTGGTGGTGCAGTGCTTAAGAATCCGCCTGCCAATGCAGGGGACACAGGTTCGAGCCCTGGTCGGGGAAGATCTCACATGCCACGGAGCAACTAATCTCGTGCACCACAACTACTGAGCCTGCGCTCTAGAGCCTGCAACCCACAACTGCTGAGCCCATGTGCCACTACTACTGAAGCCCACGTGCCTACAGCCCATGCTCTGCAACAGGAGAAGCCACCGCAATGAGAAGACCGCGCACTGCAATGAAGAGTAGCCCTCGATCACCACAACTAGAGAAAGCCCACATGCAGAAACGAAGACTCAATCAATGCAGCCAAAAATTAATTAATTAATTAATTAATTTTTCTTTTTTTTAAGTAACGCATGGATATTGGTTCAGTGGTCATGACAAAGGTCTCCCTAACGTGAGATGTGAACATTACCGGCATTCGTACAGGGTAGACAGGAATCCTGTACTATTTTTGCACCTTTTCTGTAAATCTAAAACTATTCTAAAATAAACAGGCTATTTTTTTTTTCTTTTGTGGCCTTGCAGCGCAGCTTGTGGGATCTTAGTTCCCCGACCAGGGATCAAACCCATGCCCCATCAGTGGAACTGCAGAGTCTTAACCACTGACCACCAGGGAAGTCCCAAACCAGCTATTTTTTAAGTACATTTAGTACAGAATCTTTTAGACCCATTCCCTCCAAAAGCCAGAGCAAGAAAGGAAGAAGGAAATGGGGAGTCGGGCCCTTCCCCCCTGCCCCCAACCCCCATCTCCAACCAGGGCTCCCCCTTGGCTGAGCTGGTGAGAAGTTGGAGGGTCCTCAGTCCACAGACAGGCTTTCCAGCCAGGCTCCCAGGCCAAGGCCAAGGCCAGAGGCTGGAGTGGGCAGGACAAGGGCCACCAGCCGCCCAGCCCAACTCAGCTAGTAGGTTATGCAGGACTTCCAGCTTAAGTTCAGAGGAGATGGACAGATTCTCTTTTCATACATTTACCTGGTTTTAGAGTCAAGGTTGATTCTAGCCTCATGACACAAGCTGGGCCACCTTGCTTGTGGTTCTTTTGTCTTCTCTTTTCTGAAACAATTTGTCCAGGAAAGGAATTAACTGATCCTCTAAAGTTTGGTAGAATCCCTGTAAAACCAACGGGGCCTAGGTGGGTGTTTTGGCGGGGGCAGGGGGTGGGAGTCTGACTACCGTTTCCATTTCCTTAGTATTTATTAGTATTTAAGCTCTCTATTTCCTCTCGTGCCAATTTTAATATTTCACATTTTTCAAGGAGTTTACCCGCTTCCGTCTAGGTTTTCAGATTTATCATCTGAAATGACAGTATTGTGCACAGCCCTCCTCTAATTTGGAACCTATTGTTTTTTATAAGCTCCTTTCTAAGGACTGCACAGCTGGGTCTTGCAAATCTTGGCACGTGGTGCAAACATTATTTAATCCTAAGAATGTCCAATTTCCTGTTGGACGCAGCGGTCCTGAAGCAGCCATAAGTGTGGTCGCGTGTGAGACATGGGATGTGCCATGACTCACCTATCCTCCCAGCAACTCTGTAAAGTTGGACCTTTATCGTCCCTGTTTTACGGATGGGGAAACCGAGGCATAGAGCAGTGCCGTGACTTGCCAAGGCTGTGCATTAGCCAACACCCGGTGGCGGGGGCGGGTGTTAGCCTTTTCCACGGCCCCTCTGGGGAAGCCTGCAGATTCACTTCCCAGAACTCGATTTGTAAATGCATAAAATAAAACACATCGAGTTGCAGAGGAAACCACTTACACTGAAATACGGTTACCAAAATAACACAAAGTGTAATTTCTTATACGGTAATAAAGGAGTCTTCCCACTGAGGTATTAGGGGAGACCCAGAGGCCAGTCTCATGACCATCAGTGCTGAAACATCAGCCAAGGTGCTGCTGAGCCCCTATGGGGGCTGGGCAATGACAGGGCATTCAGGGGTTCCTCCTGCCCTCACAGGCGGGCACTCAGTTTAGGTGAGGCGTCCGTGAAAGTAAGGATGGGACTTTTCCCATCGGAGTTCACAGACGTCCCGAATCCCGTCCCCAATGCGTTCCAGCTCAGGCACTCGGTGTAGTTTACACCCGAGTGCTGTGAATACACGACTCCTTTTCCTTTAGTCCTGAATGTTCTCGGGGGACCATGATCTGAACCAAGGCGTGGGACCCCCCTCCTTCGCACAGGCCTTTTTGGGGAGGAGGGACGTCCTCCCAGATTCCTTTCACTCCCCGCTAAGTACTTCCTTCCTCCAAACAGGTTTTCCCTGCGGGCCTCTGCGGCTTTGTGGCCTGAGAACATTTTCTTTCTCTCCCGAGTCTGGGTGTGGTTTGACTACAGGCTCCTGGGTCCAACTCCGCCAGCACTGTTCGACTTCTCGCATCCAGAATTGCTGTTGAGACCCTGGGTATCAGCCTGACTTGTGCTCTTTGGTGGGGAACCTTCTTCTCTTTGGGGGGGGGGGGGAACATCTAGAATTTTCTTTTTGTCTCCAATATTTGGAAACAAACACATGCCCTGATGCCCTTACCTCTCCCATCCACGTCTGAGCCCGTGAATTCTCCCAACACCGATTCTGAAAGGGTCTCCTCCTTATGTTTTCCAATGCTCCCTCCCACCTCCCACCCCGGAGCTCCCGTGCCCCAGGATTAGCATCTCCACTTTGCCCTCCGGGTCCCTCCGCTGCTCTTGTATATTTTCAATCTCATCTCGCCGTGGTTTCCTGCTGCCCCTCGGATGCTTTCTTGGCCCTACAGCCTGCTCGTGGGTTCGGCTGTATCCATCCTGCTATTTGTCTTATCTGTCGTGTGACTTATGTCAACAATCACGGTTGTCAAACCCAGTATTTCCGCCAGGTTCTTTCTTTCTCAGTTTGCTGCTTGCTTCTTATCATCGCTCTCCTCCTTTATCCACTTAAGTAGATCTATCCCATTTGCTCCGCTTTAATCTTATCCTTGCGTCA
The DNA here is from genome assembly GCF_025265405.1 of Mesoplodon densirostris. NCBI lineage: Eukaryota > Metazoa > Chordata > Mammalia > Artiodactyla > Ziphiidae > Mesoplodon > Mesoplodon densirostris. The sequence goes on along the minus strand of NC_082664.1, from coordinate 1,978,372 downwards.
CATTCTTGATCCACCTGTTCCAGTCATAGTGTCTGACACTGGATGTTGTTGGGTAGCTGGCGTTCCTTCCTGGGGTCGTGTTCCTGGTGAGAACTCACGTTCTGGTTCTGGTTCTGCAGGGCTGCACCCGCTCTTGTCGTCCCCAGAGCCCAAGGAGGACAAGTGATGTGTCTCCCTGTGATGCTGTGATTTACAATAGAAATATATACATATTTAATCTTAATCCCCATTTCTGGCATTTTTAGAGCTCCTAATACCCTTGGCATTTCCTAAATGAAGAGAGTGGTCAAGGTGTCTTCTGTTGTATGAATGAGGTGGCTTGGGAAGCACCTGGGGGTGGGGACTGGTTGCCAGGAGAACCAATCACGTGATGACAGGGCTGGAACTGTCAGTCCCACCCACCCGACCTCTGAGGAGGGGAGAGGGGCTGGAGGTGGACTCAACAATCAGTGGCCAATGTTTTAATCAATTGCACCCATGCATGAAGCCTCCATGAGACCACAAAAGGACAAGGTTCGGAGGGCTTCCTGGCTGGTGAACCTGTGGAGAATCGGGGAGAGCGGCTCATCCAGGGGGAGCCTGGAAGCTCCTTGTAATTTCCCCATGCCTCGCCCCAGGTGTCTCGTGCACCTGGCTGTTCCTGAGTTACATCCTTTTGTAACAAACTGGTGATCTAGTGAGTAAACTGTTTCCCTGAGTTCTATGAGCAGCTCTAGCAAATTAATGGAACCCAAGGAGGGGGTCGTGGGAACCTCTGGTCTAGCCAGTCGGTCACAACCTGGACTCGAGACTGGGGTCTGAAGTGGGGGGGAGGTGGCAGTCCTGTGGGGCTGAGCCTTTAACCTGTAGGATCTGACACTGTTTCCAGGTCTTGTCAGAATCGAGTTGAATTGTAGGACACCTGGCTGGTGTGGAGAAGTTGTTTGGTGTGGGGAAGAAACTCACATGGGAACTGATGTCAGAATCATACTCCCCCCGTACCTGTTCTTCCAGGAAGCCCTCCACCAGCGCCTGGGCTTCCCCGGCCCCCCACCCAAGTGCTCATCAGTCCCTCCCACCAACATGTGTAGGTGCACCTGCCACGCCCACCCTGCAGCCTGGCCGTGGCCGCCCCCTACCGCGTCCACCCCGTTGAAGACGACCTCAATCTCAGGGGTTTCCCTGGGGTCTTGCTGGGTTTTTACGGTTCCCCAGATCCATCACTGCCTGCCCTCTGTGGCTTCCCGGGGTTGAGTGGGGAGGAGCCCATAGTAACCGTGAATCCAGACGGGATGGGGAAGACAGGCCCTGGGGGGACCTGCATGGGGAAGACTGTGGACCCCCACATCCACGCTCCCCCTCTTGTGCTGTCTGAAGCTTCGCCGGGTAATGATGTCTTAGCCTCTGCAGAGCAGGTACCTGTGGCTGGTTCAAGGGAGACCTGCCCGGACAGGTTAGCGTGGCTGAGGTCGTCCCCCCCACCCTGGGGCAGGGCACGGGGAGACAGAAGAGGGTCTGCTGAGGGGGTCTAATGCCCAGGGGGCCTGGGACCACCCCGTCCCAACACACACGTGTGAACGGACACACACACGCACTCACAACCTTCACACGTACTCGTGCTCCCGTCGCTGGGGGGCATTTTCCACAGTGGGATTAGGGGGGAGATCTGCGGGGGAATCCAGGGCAGGGAGGGGCCAAGGTACTCACTAGCCTCAATAAACAAATAGGAGCCCAAGTGCTTAACAGAGGGCCTGTTCACTTCTCAGCGTGACCACAGCAGCAATCCTGCCGCAGGCGGGTGCGTTCGCTCTCAGGTTCTTCAGGTTCTCCAGCGCCTGGCACACAGGCCCGGTTCCGGGGTCCCCCCAGAATCAGGCCCCGCCTCCGAGGCCAGTACTGCTGGGGGCCTGTGCAGGAGGGCAGCCTGGGCCTGGAAGGACTGAGCTGGCAGAGCTGCGGGGGTCGCACCTGGGGACACCTGGGGAGGGAGGTGAGAAGCAGCCCAGGACTCTCCCTGCAGGACCCCCCCAGGGCAGCGGAGCACGGCCCCCCGCCCCGCGGGCCCCGGCCGGTGCCTGAGTGCTGCGCGCTGTGTCGTGTGCCCCCCAGCTTCACTGGTGAAGCCCCACCCCCAGTGCGGCTGTATTTGGAGACGCGGCCTATGAGGTCGGAAGGGTGGGTCCCGATTCCACGGGGCTGGTGTCCCCCCTCATAAGAAGAGGAACAGACACCAAGCTCGCAATCTCTCCCCCGTGTGCACGGTGAGAAGGCGGCCGCCTGCCCCCCGAGGAAAGAGGTCTTCCCAGAGAAATACACGGCTGTGGACTAAGCCACGCAGTCTGTGAGGCTTTGGCAGACACATCCCTGAGGCCAGCAGCAACCCGCGGGACTGGCACTGCGCTGCGCCCCCAGTTTCTAAGCTCCTCTCCCCCAGTCGGCCCACCCTGCCTGCCACAGGCCGGAAGCCGTGCAGCCCCAGCTGGGTCCAGGGAGCAGCCGACACTTGGCCGGCAGCTCAGAAGGAAGTGCCCCGCCCCCCACCCAGGAATGCAGCCTTGCTCCCCTCCCGCCTCCACTGCAGGGCAGAAGATGCCCGTGGTACAAAGGCCTTCCGTCTCTCTGGCCAGGTGACCCCAAAGTGACACGAGAGCCGAGGTGTGGAGTAGCCTCGGGCGGGGCGGGGCGGGGCGGGGCGGGGCGGGGCGGGGCGGGTCCCTCCCGCTGCAGAGCCCCTCCCACTCCCCAGGCCTGGCTCCTTTCCCGCAGCTGCTCGCCCAGCCGCAGGGCCCGGAGGCGGGGAGGATGTGGACACGCCTCGCTGCGGACCCGGCTGCAAACACAGGTTCTCTGATCCGTGTTTACCTACAGTTCACCTTAGGCCAGAACGAGGCCCGGGGGTTTCAGAGGAGGTGGAAACATGCCTTGTTCTGGATGAGGGTTACACGGGCTATTTATTTCTCAAGACTCATCAGACTGCACACTTCGGGTGTACACATTCTACTGTATGTACCTCACACTTCAAAAACACAGAATCAAAAAATAGTCATTATTCAAAAAATCAGAAAACACAGACAACCAGAAGATACTAAATAACTGCACCCTGAGTCCAAGGCTGTGAGAGCAGGTGCGCGGGCCCCGCCAGACACCCCTCCTCCAACCCCGCGGCGACGTGCCCACAAAGCCTTCAGACCACACACGGACTTGGATCCTGCAAACTTTTATCAGTAGTAAAGCCCGAGCGTGTTTCCAGTACATCTGCCACCATATTTTTAACGACTACAGGACTTCACATTCTGCATAAACCAACATTTTGTTTCAACAAGTTACCTATTGTTCTACAGTTTTTCTTTCAACATTCGAAGTAGTACTGCCGTAAACACCCTGGCAGCTTGATCTCTGAGCACATTCTCAAGTCTTGCCTTGAGATAAAGTCCCAGGATTGGTATTGCTGGGACAAAAGGCACTCGCATTTTTTTTTTTTACATTTATTTTATTGGGACTTCCCTGATGAAGCAATAGTTAAAAGAGTCCACCTACCAATGCAGGGGACACCGGTTCAAGCCCTGGTCTGGGAGGATCCCACATGTCGCGGAGCAACTAAGCCCGTGCGCCACAACTACTGAGCCTGAGCTCTAGAGCCTGCGAACCACAACTACTGAGCCCGTGTGCTACAACTACTGAAGCCCGCACACCTAGAGCCCGTGCTCCACAACAAGAGAAGCCACCGCACTAAGTAGCCTGTGCACCTCAACGAAGAGTAGCCCCCGCTCGCAGCAACTAGAGAAAGCCCGTGCGCAGCAACGAAGACCCAATGCAGCCAAAAATAAATAAATAAATAAATAAAATCTATTTAAAAATATTTATTTTATTTATTTAGTTGCGCTGGGTCTTAGTTGAGGCAGGAGAGCTCCTTAGTTGTGGCATGCATGTGGGATCTAGTTCCCTGACCAGGGATTGAACCTGGGCCCCCTGCATTGGGAGAACCGCTGCACCACCAGGGAAGTCCCAGCACTTGCATTTTAAAGGTTTCTTTTTTGGTTAAATACCAGCTGGAAAGCAGAGGTTTGGACAGTTTTTTTGTGTGTGTTTTTTTTTTGTTGTTGTTTTTTCTGATCACTCATTTGATCTTTACAAACCGAAGGAGGCTGAGCCTAGAGGGAGCATCGGAAACAGCCCACTTTGGATTTGAGGCTAAATGACAGACAGGAAGCAGACCAGAACGGAAATAACAAGTGTAAAAATAATTGTTGGACATCCACTTCTGAGGAGGAAAGGGTGGATCCTACACGGAAGGCCATCAGTCCTGAAGACAGCCACGGAGAGCGGCAGGACACATTACAAAAATCCTGCTGCGGAGGTCACAGAGCTGTGGCGCCCTGAGGACTTCAGGAGCTGAAACGCTGGGGACCGGAGAGCTGTCCAGATGCGCAGATGGCTCACAGCCGTCTTGTCCCCTGGGGACTCTTGTCGGTCTGGGCGCTGGGCCGAGGACTGGGCTTGGCCCCAGCAGCTGCAGAGAAGAGGAATCAGCAAAGTTTTGCACAGTCCCAGGAGCAAAAGTGGCCACATTAGAGAATTCAGGGGCCTTAAACACACCGCTGGCCTCCCACCCCCACTACAAAACATTTGTGAGGTCGCGGTGCTGTATTCGGCAGGAGGCTGACCTGCAAGCGCTCAGGTGAATCTCTGAAGAGACCAAACCAGACAAGCCCCTTCCTGCCCCAGGTCATTCCTGATCCGGCTGCGGGCTCTGCCCTCCTCCAGCCCTGTAACTGCCTGAGGGTTTGCTCCCAGTAGCGGCCAGGTGGCTCCAACTGGACCAACTCTTGCACAGATAACAACTACGATTGCTGGACGCAAAGACAACTGTCTGACAGCACCGGAGAGCAGCCAGGACCAGACAGAGGCTGTAGGGGATGGACACAGGGGAGAAGGGGACAGCTGGGGCTCCCGTGTTCCGAGGGCAGCCCCGACTGGGCCGCACAGGGTAGCTAAACCCATGATGAAACATGCGGTCTTACTGACGTGAAGAACCAGAGGACAGAGTCTGGGGTGACCAGAGCAGCTAGAAAGTGAGGGGAAATCCCAGAAAAGAGAGAGCCACAGGACTTCCCTGGTGGCGCAGTGGTTAAGAATCCGCCTGCCAATGCAGGGGACACAGGTTCAAGCCTGGTCTGGGAAGATCCCACATGCTGCAGAGCAACTAAGCCCATGCGCCACAACTACTGAGCCTGCGCTCTAGAGCCTGTGAGCCACAACTACTGAAGCCCGCGTGCCTAGAGCCCGTGCTCCGCAGCAAGAGAAGCCACTGCAATGAGAAGCCCATGCACCGCAACAAAGAGTAGCCCCCCCTCTCCCTCATGCAGCAACGAAGACCCAACGCAGCCAAAAATAAATAAATTCATTCATTCATTCATTTAAAAAAAAATAAGAGAGAGAGAGCCACAGACAGGAAGCCCCAAATATTCCATAGTAAACTCCTCTCAAACCTTTGGCTGGTCTGTGAGCTGTGCTTGCACAGGACAGGTTCCAAACAGCTCTGCAAACAGAACAGAGATTTTACCCACCAACCACCACGGGGGAGACGGTGTGTATGGTTTGAGTTCAGTCAAGTTAACCACGGAATAAAACAAACAAAGAAATTAGTCACCTTAAAGAGAACACAGCAGAATCCAGAGTCCCTACAACAATGTGAAGGGGAGAAAACCATAAAACCAATACACATGCAAAGAAGGACAGTGTGACTGAGACTCAAGAAAGAGAACTGATGGAAGACAGGAGACAAAGGAATATATCATTAAGGTGCTGAAAGGAAAGAAAACAGCCAACCTAAAATTCTGCACCCTTCAAAAGTATCCTTCCAAAATGAAAATGAAATCAAGACTTCAGAGAAAGAGAGACTTCCCTGGTGGCACAGTGGTTAGGACTCCGTGCTCCCAATGCAGGGATTCCGGGTTCAATCCCTGGTCAGGGAACAAGATTCCACATGCTGCAACTAAGAGTTCACCTGCCACAACTAAGGAGCCCACGTGCCACAACTAAGACCTGGCGCAGCCAAATAAAAATAAATAAATAAATAAATAAATATTTTTAAAAAAACAAACCTGAGAGGGCTTCCCTGGTGGCGCAGTGGTTGAGAGTCCGCCTGCCGATGCAGGGGACGCGAGTTCATGCCCCGGTCCGGGAGGATCCCATATGCCGCAGAGCGGCTGGGCCCGTGAACCATGGCCGCTGAGCCTGCACGTCCAGAGCCTGTGCTCTGCAACAGGAGAGGCCACAACAGTGAGAGGCCCGCGTACCGCAAATAAAAAAAAAAAAAAAAAAAAAGACTTCAGAAAAACAAAAACTAAAACTATTCATCTTTGCCAGATCTGCATTAAAAGGACTATTAAAGGAAATGTACTTAGGCAAAAGGAAAAGGATCCCAGATGTAAACATGAAAATGTAGGAAAAAATAAAGAATACCAAAAAGGATAACATTTGTGGGCAAACTGAAATGAATATAGACTGCAAAACAATACTCATAATATCTTTTTCTTTTTTTTAATAAAATTATTTATTTATTTATTTGGCTGCATTGGGTTTTCATTGCTGCGTGCGGGCTTTTCTCCAGTTGCAGCAAGTGTCATTGTGGTGAGCGGACTTCTCATTGCGGTGGCTTCTCTTGTTGTGGAGCATGGGCTGTAGGCGTGTGGGCTTCAGTAGTTGTGGCATGTGGTCTCAGTAGTTGTGGGTCATGGGCTCTAGAGCACAGGCTCAGTAGTTATGGGCCACGGGGTTAATTGCTCCGCAGCATGTGGGATCTTCCTGGACCAGGGCTTGAACCCATGTCCCCTGCATTGGCAGGCAGATTCTTAACCACTGCGCCACCAGTGAAGTCCCTCATAATATCTTACAGAATTTAAAAATAAAAGTAAAGCTACATGCATAACAATAAAGGTGGGGGATATTTGCAATACACGTGCAGCAAACCACCAAAGACTTAATGTCCAGAACACATACATATATAAAGAACATCTACAAAGCAACAAGTAAAGGACAGACAACTCCATAGAAAAATGGGTGAAATGACCTGAACGGACACTTCACAGAAGAGGAGAGTCAAGAGATCAGTAAACATATAAAAAGTGACCCAATTTCATTAATCGTCATGGAAATGCAATTTAAAATCACAATGGAATATCCCAAACCCACAGAGTGGTCAACGTGATACAGATGAAAACTTCCAATTACAGTAAGTCCCCTACATACACACAAGTTCCTTTCTGAGCGTGCGTTCATAAGTCCAGTTTGTTCGTAAGTCCAACAAAGTTAGCCTGGGTACGCAACTAACACAATCGGCTATATAGTACTGTACTGCAATAGGTTTATAATACTTTTCACACAAATAATACCTAAAAAACAAACACAAAATAGCAAAAATATTTTTAATCTTACAGTAGAGTACCTTGAAAAGTACAGTAGTACAGCACACCAGCGGGCATGCTGGGACACGTTTGCATCTTTGTAAGTTCTCAACTTGAAGGCTCGTATGTAGGGGACTTACTGTATGGGCAAGGATGTGGAGTAAGCAGAACTCATGATCACTGGTGACAGTAAAAGCTGGTGTGACCACTTAGGAAAACTGCACCTACACAGACACACACCTAAGATTTACCCAACAGAAGGGTCCAGACCAAAGACAGGTGCTTGAGTGTTCGGAGCAACAGAAGAGGCCAAAGCTGGAAGCCCTGCAGTGCCCATCAGCCTTAAAACGGGACGGGGAGGGGTGTGTGTGACAAATCCGGGGCCCTGCACTGGGGAAATGGCCTTCGGCAAGGAGGCTGAGAGCGACCCTCCCACACCCGGTTCTGAGTCCAGTGCAGGGAAAGCAACCAAACCCGGTAACTCATGGCCCTCCCTGGGTGGGGAGCTGATGGGAGGAAGGGTGAGGGGCGCTTTGAGGGGGGCTGGGATGGTCCCCTTGATCTGCATGTGGTTACGGGTGAGCTCAGGGTGTGTGAAAATGCATCGAGCCCTGCTTACTTTGGAGCACCTCCCTGTGCGTCTATTACACGCAAAGCGGAGGGAGGAGCGTGTGTGGGCAGAAGCCCGGAGGTGCCTCCCCTCCTGCTCCCAGGGCCTCAGTACCTCTGTATCGCTGTCAATTACGCGGTTACATAAACATAAGGACTCCAGATTTTAAAGCATGACCATGGAAAACATGCAGATCTTTTAGGAACCAGTCTCTTTAGTTGTCATAAAATACCTATTTGAAATTCAGCAATTCCTTCTATTTAAATCCAAATAAAGTTTGACATTTTATTTTAGAGTAAAGCACTACAGTATTAGCCCAAGCTGTTTTTCAGCTATTTCCAGCCCTCTTCCCTCTATGTATTTGTGAAGCAAGATGTCTGGGCTAGGGCGGGGCAATTGAACGACGGTTACCTCTTAGTGCTGGGATTTCAATTGACTTTTACAGACTTCCTTTTCCGTCATTTTTTGCATTAATAGATATTTTAATAGTAAGCATTTTTCAAGATGATAAAACTGCTCTTTTGTGCCCCTGGTTTCGCCACTCCTAGCTGGGTAACCTTGAGGAGGTTTCTTAACCTCTCTGAGCCTCTCTGTTTACAACTTTAAAATGTAGATAATATTACCGAGTTCATAGATTTTTGTAAGAATTATATTAGATCATTTTTCAAAGCACCCATAGAGTAGGAGAGGCCCGTAAGGCACAGCAGCTGCTGCTGCTGTTGCCAGGCATGAATAGGGGATAAAACAACAAACAGACTCAGCCTTTCCTGCGAGGAGATTCTAGAACAGCAGCACAAGTTGGGGGCAAGCACCCAAGCCCAGCCCACTTAAGCCCCTGCTGCCCTGGGGGTGGCCAGCGAGCAGGTGTGAGGGGCAGAGAAACGGGGCCAGGAGGGATTGAAGGGGGGGGCCAGCGCAGGGGGGTGAGGGCGGCAGGCCTCCTGAGGGGCCCGTGACCACACAGAGACAGCACCCCACCCCAGGGGCACGGAGCACTCGGTGCTGGGCAGGACCCCAAGACCAGACAGTCAGCAATACCTGGACCCCGATCCTCCCAGCCTGAAAGAGAGGTGGGTGTCCTGTACTTCTCTTTACCATAGCTGGCAACACTACTCAAGGGTGATGCTATGCTTTTGCTCACCTGGTATAACCAGTACGAACCCTATGCCCAGCACGTGGCAGCCTTTCAATAAATGTTCGGTAGATGGATGGGTGGTGGGTGGATGGATGGATGAATAGATAGAAGAATAGATGGATGGATGGGTGTTGGATTCTGCAAAGGCTTTAACATTAATCAGCCTGAGGTCTCTCATGACGGAGCCAGGACAGGAGCAAAGGAAGCGCTTGCTGGTGGGAAGACCCCCAGCTCTAACACATCTCACTATCTCTGGCACCGTCCTTTTCAGCTTCTGTATGTGTAAATGGGAAGGCTCTGTCGTGCCCCAGACAAGAGGAAGCCAGTGTGCCAGGGCATAGGCTGCGCGTTCCTGACCCGGGGAGGGGGGTAACGTGACTTGCCGGCAGCCTTCAAAGCCCTGCTGAGATCCCGGACTTCCCAGCCTCGGTCCTCACACAAAGGTGACCAGGACCAAGGCACTGCTCCCAGACAGCCGACCACGCCCGTGGCCATGGCCAAGCCCGCCAGTGTCACCCGGCAGCCCTTCAGAGGCCTCGTCAGTCCTGGTGTCCGGGAGGATACACCTCTCCCGCCGCGGGGTCGGGAGCCACGGGAACCGAGTCTTTCCGGAGAGACCCACCTCCACCTGTCGGGAAGGACCCGCGCCAGGTGCATCTTGCTAACCAGCTACGCCTCCCTCTTTTGGAGAGCTGCCCCCCATAAAACCAGGCATTGAAGAAAAGGTCTCCCATTCACAGCACCTTGTCTCCCCTCCCCCCATCCCACCCCAGACTGCCCAAGGGTGGGGTGGGACCCAGACTGTCCTGAGAGTCCATCCCTAGGATTCTTCCTCCAAGGGCCCCAGGCAAGGAATAGTGGGCGGCAGCTACAGGAGGACGTGGCACCAGCCTGACTGGGCACCAGTCAGGTGGGGGAGGACAACGCTGACGGGGCAAAGCTGAGCCAGGGGATGGAGAGGCCCTCCTGACCCACGCACCCCTGCCCTTGTGACTCCCATCCATCAACTCCTCTTTCTCTCCTCCACCAGGTTGGGGTTCTGACCCTGGCAACCAAAAGGCTCTTGACTACTTCCACATCCCTGGACAGGGACCACAAAGGGTCCCCGGCGCTGCCCCTCCCCAGGACTGGGCCCAGCCCAGCAGCGCCTCTCCCGGCCTTTGGGGTCGCGGACACCATTCCCATCTGGTGGCTTCCTGCTGACCCTGACCCGCGTCAGGCGCAGCAAGGACCATAATGAACATCCTCTGCCCTGCCAGTCCCATTTCAGACAGGAAACCCAAAGCTCAGAAAGGTGAATACATCTAGGAACGGGTGCCCCACCCATGTCTGCTCGAGGGGGCGCACAGCGCAGGGCCGGCTGAAGCTCAGCTCTCAGGCCTTAGCATCTATATAAGCTCTCACTGGACAGAGGTCTCACTGCTGAAATACACCTAATGCTCCACACCTTAGAACCCCCTGATCCAGCCCAGCTCTTGTTTTTGCAGCTGCGGAGAGACCTGCAGTGAGACCAGGGGTCCAGGAGCCCCTCTCAGGCCTCAGCTGCCCCATCTGCACATACCATGGCAAGGGGAATCTGTCGTAATTCCAGGAGGGTGGGAAGGCAGTGCAGCCTAAGGAGGTGCCCCAGTCAGAAAGGGCATCCCCTCCACCCACCCAGCTCCAGGGGGAGGGGCTGCCGAGTCACCCCACTCACACCCAGCCCCCACCTGCAGAGCTGCCAGGGCGGTGGTCTCAGGGACGTGTTGAATGGGAGGCTTGGGGCTGCTCAAAGGCTCTGAGCCAAGGCTTCCCAGCCCGGGGGACAGGGGACATCGGGTCAGGCGTGGGGGCAGGGCACTTGGCGCCCTGCACCGGGCTGGGCTCAGGAGAGCCCTGCAGGCTCTGGGGTCCCTAAACTGGGGTGAAGGAGTCCCCGAAAAGACCCTTCACGGGAGCCTGGTGTGGCCTGGCTTTGCGATGCTGAGCATCAGACGCCCCTCCCTGTTGACCTGTGGGGTCCCTCTGGGGCTTGAAGCAGAGCTGCTTTGGGGAAGAGCCTCCGGGGACAGACAGGGAAGAAGGGTCCGAGGTGCGGCCCCCTCCCCTCCCCCTCCCCCTCCCCCTGCAGCCCTGCCCTCTGCCCTCTGCCCTCTGCCCTCTGCCCTCTCCTCTCCGCACCCCCCCATCTCCTCCTCCTCCTCCTCTTCCCGAGGAGCCAGATGGTGGTGGAAGCGGCCTCTCATTTTCCGGAGCATGACTCAGATGCAGCTGCCTTCTCAGCCCCACACAGCAGCCTGCAGCCTGCCCTCCCCCACCCCAGCAGGGGCCCAAGGGCTCCCAGGCCCCCCCAGACTCCACCTGGGGGCCGCAGGGCAGAGGAGCTGGAACATCTCCGCCAGGACCCCCACCCCAGGCCCGGGGGCGGGGAAGAGCTGCGCGTCCCCCCCAACCTGGGCTGACCCTGCGGAGGCCTCTCCCGCCCCCCTCACCCTCTGGCACCAGCACCCAATGCCCAGGCAGTAGGGAGACCGGCGTGTTCCGAGCCCCCTTAGGTGTCTGAGGCTGCGGGGAGAGGCTTGGGGAGTGGGGCAGTGGAGGGGCCTGAACTGGACCAGGTGCTTGGGCTGAGCTCCAGTACTCAGGGACACTGCCCTGGCCCAGCGGGGGGGCTGAGGGGAGGGGGAGGGGAGGGCCGGCGGGGAGTCCCAAGCGAGGACTAGAGAAGCCTCCAGACGCAAGAAGTCTGACCTGCAGGGGTCCACGCGGAAGCAGGCAGGCTGGCCTCCTCCGGGGAGAATGTGGGTCAGAGGGGAGCAGACGTCACCCAGGAATCCCCTTGGGACATTAACTGCTCTGAGTGCAGGACAGCGTCCCCTCCCCCCACCAAGTCCTCTCCCTGGAAGCCCCCAAAGACACTCCTGGGTGGGCGCCCTGAAACCTCTGAGCCACCACTGGGACCCCCGCCAGCTCAGGGCCCTTCCAGGGCAGGGCTGGGCCTCCTCGTCTCATTTGCCCACCTGGCTGCCCACTGCACGCTCTGGGGCCCTGGGTACTGGCCCACATCCATCAATGAGCTGAACCACGAAGCCAGGCCACACTGAGCCACCCAGAGAAAGCCAGAGGAAAACCCAGCTCCCAGGGTCCCGGGCCTGGTATGTTTCTGTCGCTCTGATGGTTTTAAGTCCAGGACCTGCCAAGGGCTGTGGGAGAGCCGGCCACCCCTGCAGGGGTTTCTGGCCTTTCTCTAGGCGGTCACGGGGTGTGCGGGGACTGAGGCCCCAGGGGAAGGCAGCACCGTAGTCGAGATGTCAAGACAGGCTCCCAAGTGTCCCCAACCTTTGTAAATTGCCAGCTGTCGCCCTAGTCCTAAGCTTACTTAATCCTCAGTGAATACCAAGGGCCTGGCAGCCTTCACCGCTGGGCACCTGCGTCCGTTCCTCGTCCCCCCCCCCCAGGAAAACTGACCTCTCAACAGGCTCCCACACGTGCACTTACGTCTAAGCCCCACCCGGCCTGCCAGTGCGGCCCCTGCGTCACAGCCTTGCCCGGCCCCGCCCCCCACCGTCTGTCCCTACGCCAGGGGGATCTTTCACACCATAAGTCACGGTGCCCCACGCCCACCCCTGCTTAAACCCCTTTGACTCCTTCCCGGATCTCAGAGTAAACCCTGCTCTCCTCGCCCTGCGCCTGTGTGACATTCGCACTGATTCTTGCCCCTCCCTCCCCCTGGTGTGTCCGAAGGCACTTTCCCTGCCCCCTCCACAAAGTGGCCCAGCACCACCACCACCCCCGCCGACCTGGGCCGGGTCACTGAAGGGCTGTTGGCAGCTCAGCCCCATCCCCCACCCACACCTCATGACACTCAGCTCCATGTGCAGACGGGAGGGGGCCGGCTCGGAGGACCCCATGCAAGCCTCCGTAGCCCCAGGCGGGGGACCCCCAGCTCCAAGCAGCAGAAACACGATCTGGGCCCAGGCTGTCTGGCTACAGGGCTCCTGGGCTGGACCACTGGGCCACACTGCCCACTGCCCACAGGGATGTAGCTGGCCTCCAGCAGAGTCCTCCCTACACAGGCCACGACAGGCTCAGAGCTCTGGAATTCGGCCTGTGGGCGGCGCACAGGGCCCTGCTGGGCAGTGGCGAGGCTGCACCCATCCCACAGGGCCTCTGCACGCCCCCAACCTAGGCGGAGCCTGCCCCTCCTCCAACTCGCCCCCCCCCCTCAGCTGCTGTTCCAGGGGATGCAGGCCCGAGGCAGCGGCTTCAGGACAAGGTCGTGGCCACTTCTTTGCCAACACGAGGTGGCGGGGTGGGCGGGTGGGGGCTGAAGCGCCCAGGCTCTGTCAGCTGGGATCAGCAGGGACCCCTGGCCACGACTGAACCAACCACACCGTTGCCCCTTCCCAGAGCTCTGGAGGCCTCTCCCGGGGAAAACATACACACACACAAAGCTCACCCTGGGCGGGAGGTGGAGCCGGACCAGCGACAGCCCAGCCCGTGGAAGAGGAACCAGGGACAGTGAGGTGGGGTCTCCCAGAGAGGAGCTCTCTGGGCTCATCAGCCACCTGCCCCCCAACCCATACCCAGCTACCTGCCCATCACCCAGCGCCCTCCGAGCCAGGCCCCGTGCTGGGCACAGGAGCAAATGAGGAAACGGAGCTGTGCCTTGGGAGGTGCGAAGTGGGAGGGCAACAGGGGGCGGGGGGTGGTGGGGGGGATCCACAGACGCATCGCGGGAAGAAATAGCTCTGGGGTTAGGGCCTCCCAAAAGCTAAAGCAGGCAGGGGGCATCTGCCTGCCACTCCTCCGCCCCTTACCGGCTGGTGACTCTAGATCTTAAGAATGTATTCAGTGTTCAATAAGGAAACTGATCCAATTTAAAATGCGAAAAAGAAAATCCCTTGAGAGCCATCAAGAGAAAGCTTGTCCCTCGCCTTCGTGGCACCAGATGCGGTGCTGGTTGCGCCCCAGCTGGGCTCGCGTGGCCTGGGGAGGGTCGGTTAGGACTCATTGTAGAGGGGCCCCGGCTTAGCACCCGGCACCCTGCGCGCCCCGACGTGCGCGCCCACGGAGCCTCCCACCCCAGGCCGCTCAAGGAACAATCGCCGTCCCTAACCGCGTTGGAGTTACCACCCGCTAGACGTGGTGCTCAGTCCCCGCGCCGCTCCTCAAATTAGAACTTGATTTCTAGTTAATTTCAAGAAAAAAAATATGGCCAAGGTAATTAAGGAACTGATGGATGAAAGGAAACGGTGACGCCGCCTGGGACGGCCACAGAGGGCCTCCCTGGGGAGGGGAGGGGCGGGGTGCCGAGCCGCGGGAGGCTGGAGGACGGGCAGAGCACGGAGAGCCTGGCGGGGCCCTGAGCTGCACCGCGGAGTGGGGCCAGTCTGGGGTCCATTCTGAAGCACCCCGCAGAGACAGGGTGGGCGGAGCTGGGGGTGGGGTAGGGGCTGCAGCTCACCCGTACCTCCCACACCCCCACACACCGGACACTTCAGGGCCGCCTGCACCCTGACTCTCAGCCACACCCCGCCTGGAACTCACAGTCCAATCAGGGACACGGATGACGGACGCCCACACGGGCTTGTGCAAGGAGAGCAGAGGTCAAAGTTTCCTGGGAGAGAGGGGAACACAGTGATTCCTCCTGGGGCCGGAAGGGCGTGGAGAGGTGGAGCATCCCCGTGGAGGGGGTCCTTGTGCAGGGCCAGCGGAAGTTCCCGGGGAGTGGGGGTGGGGGACGAGGGCAGTGGGCGGCAGCCCGTGCAGAGCCCACGGCCTGTGCAGAGGGACGGGAAATACCGCGAGGTCTTGGGCTGGGAGTCGGCAAGCCAGGCCGGTGTGTGCGGAGGAAGCATATTCGGGTTTAGGTTTGGGGGTTATTTTTAACCCTTAAACCTCCCCACTGGGCTGGAGGAGAAAAGGAGAGCCGTGATGGGGTCAGGAAGATGCTGAGCAGGAGACAGCTAGCGGGTGGGGGCGGGAGGGGGTGGGGCAGAGCCCTGTCCTGGGGGCTGAGGGGGTGGAGCCCCCCTCCTCCATCCCCGCCTGAAATCTGTGAACTCTTCCTCCCCGGAAAGCTCAGATGCCAGCGGGTTCTTTTCCACACAGGAGAAGGGGCTGGGAGCCTAATTCAAGGATGGCTGGGAGCCGAATGGAGCGGGCTATCCTGGGAGGAGCAGGGGACTGCCGCGTGGGGGGGCCTGGGGGCCGGAGCCCGGAGGGGTGGGACGCAGTGAGGCAGGTGCGCCAGGACAAAACCTCCAAGACCTGGGAGGCCCAGGCTTGGCGCTGAGCCTCTGAGAAACACAGCCCAGGGGCCAAATCCAGCATCAAGGATTCCAGCCTTGACTTCCACCTCTCAGCAAACACCAGGGGGACCCACTTCTTCAGCCTAAATGCCCTGTCCCCTCCCTTCCCCCCAAGTCACCTCTGCCCCTCAGTCCTCTGCCCAGAGCCCTGCCTCTCTAGAGGGGAGAGGGGAGACCCGCCTTCTGAGTCTGCAGCCTCAAGGCCAAGGGCAAGGTGAGTCAAAAACTGCTGCGTGGATGTAGACACTGGGTTTGGGGCAGGCTGGGTCTCAGGCACCTCCTCACCATCGAAGCCCTAAGGAGGCCCCTGGGATTCCAGCGGGTGTGCCCGCTGGCAGCCTCCCCCACCCCTGCAGCACTCCCAGAGCCAGGGCTGCACGGCCCAGTGGTTTTTTGCCTCTTTCCCTGCAGAACCTTTATCTTGAGTTAAAGATGCTTCCCCCCACCCCTTATAAAGAAGTCAACGCTGAGCTGCTGTGTGCCCCCGTCACACTGGGTTATCTCTGCAGAACCAAGGAGAAAACCACTGTCCCAGCTAGACCTTCACTGAGTAACTGAGGCAACAAAGGGAGTCCAGGAGGCGAGGGACAGTCCAAGTCTTGGTGGGTCAGCAGAGGCCCCAGGCCAGCCCCTCTCCGCTCTGCAGGCTGCATCTCTGGGCGTGGCCCCGGCACTCCCCAGGGACAGCCACCCACTGCCCTAGGGGACTGCAGGACTACTGGCCCAGCTGCTCAGAGAGGCACCAGAGGGGAGGTGGCCATGGACAGACAGACCAGGAGCCCGGAGGTCAGCCAGCTCTGCCGACACCCCCGCCCCTCTGCGTCATGGCTTCCTTGGCTGGACCGGCCTGCAGACGCGGGGAGGTCCGTGCGGGAGCCCATGAGCCTCTTGCCCCGATGCGGGAGCCACACAATGTCTCGGCCAGCCCCAGTTGCCACAAACACTGAATATTGGAGAACTGAGCCATTGCCCCAGGGGGAGCCCAGGGTCAGGGTCCCACCAGCCTCGGGCCACATTCTTTCAGCCAGTTGATACATAAGCTTCTACAGATTCTTGCGTTCTTGTTTAAAGACACCGTATTCGTTTCGATTGTATCGTTCATGAGTGTTGAACCCACGGCGGCTGCCCTGTAGCTCACGTGGACAGGATGCTCCTCAGACACAGGTGTTTTCTCTGTGAGGCACGTCCAACCTCCCTGTTGTAAGGGCCACTGGACGCACTTCAGGGCTATGCTGGGGCCCACTTTAAACAGGGAAATCTCCTCCCAAAAAAGCACAAAAATGTGGAAAACTGAACACTAAGTTGGCCGTGTTTGCAGCACGCGATTAAACGAGAAGGCACACAGCATCGCCTCGTCCGACCTCAGCTGGGGACGCCGAGGTGTTGCCGGTCTACACGTGTCAGCAAAAGACTGCAAAACAAGTAGTGAGTTTAGGGTCACAAACAGATTTTAGCGAGTAGGCAAGTTCCCAAATACAGACCTGCAAATGATGAGATCTCCTGAGTGTGTGACCGCTACTCAAAGGAAGAGGCTGGAGGTTACTGACCCACCCGAGTCTCTGACTGACCGGCCCACCCACTGTCCCTTCTGAGAATCTGGTCCCGGGTCCCTCCTCCCCTCTCCAGACCAGGGATGGACCCTGACTGACGTCACCTCCTGCCACGAGGGGGTGTTGAGGCTACAGTGGCCAAAGCTGCCGGGCTACAGAGGAAAGGTGCCGAAGGAGAGGCAGGGATGCTGAGAGGAGCGGGGCCCAGGGCCGGAGCCTGCGGCTTGGGCCATACCACAGCCCGTCTTTCTGGAGGCGACCAGAGTGCTCAGGTTCCTGTCAACAAGCGCAGAGGCAGAACGGTTGCCCGAGGTGCCATAGCTGCTCTGTAGCACAGCTAGGTACCCCAGGTCTTACTCACCAGATAGACCTAGTCCTGCAGTGGATGAGTGGATGGGTGGATGAGTGAGTGAGTGAGTGAGTGGGTGCGTGGGTGCGTGGGTGCGTGGGTGGAAGGAAGGATGAGAAGATGGATGGGTGGATGATGGGTGGGTGGGTAGGTGGATGGGTGGATGGGTGGTTAGGTAGGTAGATGGGTGGGTGGGTGAATGGATGGGGTCACACTTCTGCTGACTTCATTCTGTAGCAGTATCAGGGGTCACATCAGGCACCCCAACAGGATAAAAAAGGAAAAACATTTCAAAAGGCAAATGGTAAAAAGCATTCTGGGTGCTGAACTGACACAGGAAATGCAACCCAAGGCCAGGCGGCTGCTTGGGGTCCCCGGGTGGGCCCCAGTCTCCCCTCTTGGCCCACACGTGCCCGCTCACTACACTCAGGTCTGTCCTGGCATCAAACCTGGGGCTGGAAGACCTCTCTCTCTCTCAGAAATTCCTGTGCCTGCCTGGTTGCTCCCAGAGCTCACGTGTCAGCGCCCAAAGCCTGCTCCGCTCCCTCATCCAGACCTGTTTTCTGCATCCCAGCAGGAGGCAGGGACAGGCTCTCCGCAGGCTCACTGCGGCCCCAGCACGGTGCTGAGGGTGCGTGCTCTTTGCGGGTCAGTCTCAGGCCTGCGCGAGTGCCGGCGTGGGTGTATGCTGGAGGGGGCCAGGTGCAGTGAACGGACCCGACCCTCGGGTAAGGCCTCTACCACTGGTACCATCCAGGACATCCGCCAGACCGGGAGAGTCGGGACTGTGCCCACCTGCCCTGGGCTGGAGCACAAGGGAGAAAGCCCTGGTCAGGAGCCAGCTCTGGGGGCAAGAGAGCTTTCCCTCTCTTCCATCAGGGGAGGGGTCCTCACGCCTGAGTGTGCCACAGAAGGGCTGACCCAGTGGCCGAGCCATAGATCCCTGGCCAAAGCCAGGCCTCCCGCTTCAGCCACTGGGGGAGGCTCAGGATTCTGCCTGCTCCCCGCCCCAGGTGATAAGAGCTGGGGGTACAGGGCACGGGAGGCCCCGCTTGACGCTGCTCTCCCAGCTGGGTCACCCTCCCCAGCTCAGGCTGAAGGCTGGAAAGTCACTCCCCACCTTCCTCCCCTGCGCTTCTCCATCCACTGGATCCACAGACACACCCACAGCCGGCTGTGACCACAGCCGGCTGCAGCCAGGAGCCAGGTTGGGGAAGCAGTGAGTCAGCGACTGGTGTCACCCCCAGAGGTGCCAACTGCTGGCATCCAGGAGGTCATGGAGGGGCCTGAAATCCAGCTCGGGGAGAATAAGAAGGCTTCCAGGAGGAAGCCACACCTGCTCCACGGGAGAGTCAAGGAGAGGGGCCAGGAGCCAGTCGGGGCGCTGGCCGGCCCTCAGAGAAAGGACTCGCGCATTCCAAGAACAGCGGAGTCCCAGCAGCGTCCCGGCAGGGAGCGGCCTCCACATTCACACGTCCCCTGGCTGGAGGGTGTCCAGGAGCCAGCGCGCCCTCCTTGGCGGCTCACCTGGGCATGCCCAGCCCTCAGAGGCCCTCATTCCACAGCGGCCTGTTGCCAGAAGCTGCTCCTCACTGGGGCCGAGCCAAGGAGACTTCCAGGGGCTGTACACGCTGCTCTTAATCCCACCCGACAGGCGCAGGCTGGGGGCCGAGGGGTATGGTCGGCTCCAGGGAGAAGCGGGAGCAAGGTTGTGAAGCCGCCTGGACCCGGCGTTGTGCCCTCTGCCCGGAGCGGCCCATCGTGGGCCCTCTCCACCCACACTACCCCCACCATGGTCCAAACACGGCAGGTCTCGGGAGAGATTTGGCAAGACAAAACCAACAGTGGAGACACTTCACCACGTGTGCTCATCTCGCCTGCTAACCTTCAGGCGTAATTGTCAATCTGTTTTACAAATGGGGGAGCAGTGGAGCCCAGGGAGGGGGCGGACAGTGAGGGCTGAGGTGGGGAGACCACTTCCAGATATTTCCCAGGACGCCCCCACCCTTTCCCGGCTCTGTGTGTCTCACTCCCCAGCGCCACCTCGGCCCACGAACAGCGAAACTGGCAGGGCCGGGAACGGGGCGAGCCGCGGCGGAGGCGGCCCGGGTATTTATAGACGCGGGGAGATTCCCTCGGCGCCCCAGCCCAACGGGCAAGAGTGGGCGGGGCCTCTCCCGGTCCCCCCTCAAAACTCCGCCCCCGGCCGCCGCCCGCTCCCCACGTGGCCGCCGGCGGGCGGGGCTGGGCGGTGCCTCTTCTTCCTCCCGCACGCCCTGCGGAGCCGGAGCCCGAGCTGTGCGGAGCCCCGCTGTGGGCAGGCAGTCCGCAGCTCCTGACCCGACGCGGACCGAGCGCTGGCCTAATATACCCGCCCTCCGCCGCCGTCCCCTCCCGGTAAGTCCGCTACCTCTGGGCCGCGGGGAAACTGAGTCCGGGCCATGGGGGCGCTTGGGGCCGGGGAGTGGGGTTGGGGGAGCGGCGTGTGCGCCCGGGGTGGCGCCCAGCAGCCCCGCGCGCAGGGCGGCGGGATCCCGGCTCCCGGCCGGGGACCCTGAGGGGCCTCGGCCCCGCCGGCTCGCGCCCCACCCCGGACTGCCGGCTCCGGCGCGGAGACGCCGCCCGAGCGAGCGCTGCCCTCGAGTGGTGGGCCGAGGGTCGGCCGGGCCTCCGCCCTGCCCGGTGCGGGCAGAATTTACCCGCCTCGCGGCTACTACATCCTGACTATGAATCAGCCGCAGTTGGGGAAATAAACTTCAACTTCGCGTGGCACCACAAGGCATGCGGCGGCCTGCGGCCCCGCCTGGGCTGCTGGGTCTGTAGCCGCCTGGATGCAGGTGGGCGCACACGGGGCCCTGGCACCTCCATAGGCAGGCCTTGGGGGAGCGAGCCCCCGTCACTGCTCCGGGTTCCTCCAAAATGGGGCTGGTAGTCTGGCCCTGTGCTGCTCCGGTCCCACTCCTGGGCCCCTTTCCTGGGGAGGAACCCGGGAGTGACCATAGCCTCAGGAGGGAATCCGTGCTTCCACAAACCCTGGCTGCTCCTGGGGAGACACGAAGGGAGACTTGTCTGCCTGGCTTCCTGAGCCTCTGTGACCCAGGGCCCCAGGCTGCATGGTGGCCGGCCTCAGTTGTGACCGCAGCTTTAGTGCCCCACCCCAGCTGGACACACACACCAGGAGTCAGAGCAGCTAAGGTGGCCATGACCCTGCCCCAGCTGGGAATCAGGAACAAGGCCAGAGGTCAGGCACACCCATGGAGGAGCTGGAGTCAGGAAGTCCCCTCCCCACCAGCCCCGCCCCCTTCTCCCTCCAGCAGTGGGAACCGGCCAGGACTCCGGCCTTCTCTGGGCCTCAGCCTCCCCACCTGCACCCTGAAGGGTGGGGACACTTGCTCAGGCGTGAACCTCCTCTGTCGCCCAGCAGTGAAGGAGTTGGGGACCCAGAACAAGGCCCCAGACCCCGTCATGGTGTTTCCCAGGGTGGCGGGCTTTGGGTAGTGCATGTTGCAGCCCTCTTGTAGCAGCTGTGGATGGGAGTTTGGTTCCAGGTCTGGAGTCTGAGACTTCACACTGTCCCCACCCCTCTCCAGGCCGGCATCAACTTTCTGCTCAAAGAGCCAGGGTGGTGCGGTAGGCCCGTCCCGACCACTGCCCAGGCCCCTCCTCCCGTCTCTTTCGCAAGAGTTCCCGGCCCCCAGCTCGGGGCTGACAGGTCATCGGGGCGGGTGGGCAGGCGGAGGGGGCACTGCCGGGGGGGCGTGAACCCAGGTGACCAGGTGGGGCTGCCCCTCCTGTCACCCATCCAGGCTGCAAGTCCGTTGAGGCTCCGCTCCTTGGCGGCAAAGAGTTAACCGTCAGGTGGGGGCCCCCGCTTTGTGGAGGTGCTGACAGGCTGTCGGAGCTAATTTCACACACCTCACATTCGGGACCTGGAAGCTGTACCCTGAATAGATTCCGTTTGCCTTTCATCAAAGTGCAGTTGTTTTCCAGGTTGGAAAAGTTAGTGGTTTGTGGGACTGCAGGAGGGATGGATGGTAACTGGATGATGATGGGGCGCCGCCCTGGGTGCAGGTGTGACCAGCTGGCCTGGCCTGGACCCTGGCGGGGGGCTTTGCCTGAGGTGAGCTCGAGCCCCTGGCTTTTGAGGGCACCCAGAGGAGGAACCCGGAGGCGAAGTCCCCCCACGGTCTGAGGGTCTGTGGGCTGAATCAGTGAAGGAGAGGAGGACCGAGTGAACTAGCCTGCCGCGTTCCCACCGTGATCTCTGAGCCTCACGCTGTCCCTGGGTAAGGGTGGGCCTTGGGATTCTTGTTTGTTTCACGGGGAAGAGGAGGCTGAGACACGGGGTGGTTCGGTGACAGAACCAGCCCTCCTGGCGAGAGATGTCTGTGAAGCCCCTACTGTGTGCGTCAGCGCTCATGCTCCCCTCCCAGCTGTGGTGGCCAGAGCGTGGCCTCCACCACGCTGGGCATGCGGGAGGTGCTGCCCCGGGGGCTGGGGGAGAACTGGCCGGCCCCCGGGGAGCACTTGGAGGTCAAGGCTCTCCCCCCGCCCCTCATCACCGCCGCAGTTCCCACGGGAAGAGCAAGCACGTGGGTGCAGCAGCCTCTGGGTTCCAGGCCCGATGCCCTAGGATTTAGGAGAGCTTTGTCCTGGCCAAGCAGTGCCCCCCGCCCCTGGCCCCCAATGCGGGGGGGGGGTGCCGGCCCACCCTCAGGGCACCCACCTGTGAGTGCAGAGCAGCCAACGCAGACAGACAGCCGCCCTGGAGCCCGGGAGCCGCCGGCCCATCAGGGCGGTGGACCCTCCTGGCCGTGGCTGGGGGCGGGAGGTGCGGAAGCAGTCGCAGGTGGGTGACGGACGGAAAGGCCCCGCTCCCTGCGCTGTCTGACACAGAAGGGCCAGGGCCGAGGCCGCCTTCTCCTTCCGCCTGCCCGTCCTGCCCCATCGCTGCAGCTTTCCCAGCTGCACCTGCTGCGTGCCCTGGGCAGCGGCCCCTGCTCACAGGCTGCCGGAGCACCCTCCGCCTCCCCCCATCCTGTGAGCTGGGCCCAGTGGGAAGGGAGGGGCAGGAAGGAGGAGGGAGGACCACCAGCTCCCGTGAGGTTGTGCCTGGGCCCACCCGCTCGGGAAGGTGGAGGCCTCCCTGGGACGGGGTGCAAGGCCAGCGCGGCTGGAGGCCCGGCTGGCCGGGGCCATTAGCGAAGCCCTCCGTGGGTGGGAGGCACACGCCTGGAGAGGTGGCGGCTGTTTCTGCTTCCTGTTTTGCAGGTGGTGCCGCCGAGGCCTAGCATCAAAGGGGAGCGCAGTGGGTCGGGGGCGGGGGGCGGGGGGCGGGGGGCGAGGGGCGGGGCCGGGCCGCCCACTCTGGCCACATCACAGCCCTGGGCCACGGTTTCCCTGCGTTACCTCTGAGACCCCGCTCGGCTGTGTGAGCAGAGGCTGGCCCCAGCCCCCTGCCGTGCCAGACAGTGCTGGTTCCCCCACTCCACACGCGTACACACAGTCCCAGCAGACCGAGCTGGTGGGGCAGGGGCTTCTCCATCCCTGAGCTTGACCTTGGTCCTCGCCAAGTGCTGGTGGGTGTGGGCGTGGGTGCCAGCATGGGCCCTGCCCAGCTGGGTGAGAGGGTCTTAGTCTCCCTGTCCGGCCTGGTCCCGGTCCTCTGGGGCCCTGGGATGTGGCCTCGGTGTGCAGCCTGCCTCTCCCACCATCCATGTCCCCGAGCCCGTGTCCCCATTTCTGCTCCAAGTATGTACAGCTCGCCACTGCCGCCTGCGCACCGCAGCCGGGAAACAGACATCTGCTCTTCACCCAGCCCCAGGGTGGGGAGGGGTGCTGCCCGTCCCGCTTCCCGACCTGGCTCCGCCGCCCCACCTGCACAGGTGTGAGTGGCCTGAGAACGCCAGCCCCGCGTGCCCAGGTCGGATGCCGCCCACTTTGGGGACATCATGGCCCCTGCCTGGTGTTTCCAGGCTGTCAACCCAGGGGCTGGGCCAGACCGTGCAGTGGAGGCAGTGCAGTCGGGGCTGCCTGTGGAAGGCGGCAGAGCGATGGGATGGGCGGCCGGGACAGAGGCCCAGGGGCAGGACCTAGGAGGTCACCTGAGCGGAGGTGGGGAGCCACCTGGGAGGGGCCTCACTGGCCAGGCAGGCCCCGGCGCCTGTGCAGATGGTACTGGCCCAGCCAACCCACGGTCCCTGGACAACATGCTGGCCATTTTGCAGATGAGAAAACCAAGTCCAGGATGGGCCTGGCTCCTCGGTGTCTGGCAAGGAACAGCACACAGCATCTTGTGCCCATGCTCAGGATCCCATTTGCCCGGTAGGGCCAGGCTCCTGGCACTGGCTCTCTGGGGTGGGTGGCCCAGGGATGCTGAGCGGGGACTGGAGAAGAGGCACGCTCCATTCCAGCTCAGTGTCGGCCACGGCAGCCTGGCCGAGGCGACGTCACGCACAGTGGACTGGTAGGCAGTGGGGCGCAGCACTTCCTGGCAGTTACTGGCCCGCTCTGCAGGTGGCATCCGTGGGTCTGTCGGCAGACTGGGGTGGGGAGGTGGCACCAACATGCTCACCCCTGTGTGAGGACGGAATCCAGGGCTCGGCGGTCCTGTGTGTTGCCCAAGGGACGCGGCCGGTCAGCAGCAGAGCCTGGTCTCAGTTAGAACTTGAGCTGTTCCCTGCCCCCAGGCCCTGGCTGCAGCCCTTGGCAGTGCCAGGCTGTGCAGGCTGGGCCCCTCCCCGCCACAATCTGCTGCTTTGTTCTCCCTACTCTGGGCAGGCAGCCTGGAATGGGGACGCAGGACAGGCGGGGGTGGGTGGGGGCCCCCTGGGGCAGGCAGTGGGTGGCCTTCATGTCCTCCCCCGAGACCCTGAGGCCTAGACAAGCACAGGGCAATCAGGGCTTGAAGCTGGCCTTCTCCTTCCCTTCCCTGGACACCAAGGGTCCTCCTCCCTCCTGGGAGAGGCCTTTCCTGAGGGCAGCAGGAGGCCGGGGGGGGGGACACGGGGCTTCCTGGAGGAGGCTGCTCTGAGCTAGGTCTGGTCTTGGGGGAGAGGACCCATGCAGAGGGGACGCTGGTGGCGAGCCTGAAGTCTGCGTGCGGCCCAGCGGAGCCCTATGGGTGGAAGCTGTGGCCAGACGCCACCTTGCCCCCCGCGGGGCCACCAAGCTCCTCGCCCTCGCTCACTCCCCAGCCGCAGGTCTGCAGCCATCACTTCCCTCAAGTGTTTGTTGTCAGCTGACTCAGCTCCAGAAGGCGGCAGTGGCCTCTGTCACCGTTGGCCCCTGAGCCGGTCCCCTCCCTCCCGGCCTGGGATCCCCCAGAACCTGGGCCAGAGCCCTGAGCCTGGCAGAGGTGGCCAGGCCCTCTGGGAGCCCCCCATTGGCTCTGCTCGTGTGCAGCTGGGGAGGCCGAGGCCCAGAGACCAGGTGACAGCGGGAGGCGAGGACAGACCCGGTTCCTGTGAGCCTGCAGGGCAGGTGGAAGCGAAAGCCTGGCTTCCTGATGTGGGTACCTCCACCCTTCTGTCCTCTCCCTGCATCCAAGCTGGCTCATCCCCAGGGAACAGGGCTCCCACATTGCCCCCAGCCCCTTCCCAGAAGCCCAGACTCCCACAGTGCCCAGCTCAGGGCCGCACTGCGGGGACCCTCCTCCCAGTGAGCCCAGGGTAGGGCGGCACCCCCCGCCTCCAGCTGGCGTTTCCCGTTCACCCGAGTCAGTTCCCTGCCCCAGGGCCTCCCTGTGCGGCTCCTAGCAGCTTCTGCTCCTAAGGAGGAGGCTGTGCGCGGGCCACGTCGGTCAGGACTCCAGCCTGCTCCAGATCCCTGGGCACAGTGGGCCGCCCGGGCCCCCGGCCCTCCTCCGCTAGCTAACTGTACAGAAGACGCAGCTCGCAGCTCCATCCCTTCACCCCGGCGACCTGAGCTGGGGGTGGACCTGCTCGACGCCCAGCTCCCTCTGTGAGATGCTGCTGGTCTCCTGCTGTAACTTTGCTTGCTCTGTGCCTTTATAATTATGGAAATGACCATATTCACCGTGGCTGCATCATCTCTTAGCGTTTGGCACGTGTCTTGTGTGACACGTCACATTTCACATGGTTGGAATCCCACACAGTGCGCCTGGCATCCTGGTTGTCATCTCTGGGTTTTAATTCGGTGCTGCTGCGAATGTCTTGGCGCCCACCCACCCCCCAGCGGGCCCCTCTGTCCCGCTGCTGGACGCAGTGAGGGCTCCGGAGGCAGGGGCCTCACACCCCATCCTGGAGACGGCATGTGCGGCGGGCGGGAGGGCTCCTTGGACGGGAGACGGGCCAGGGAACCGTGAGGACCCTGCGCACTCCACACCCGGGGACAGGCAGGCGATGGGTGGATGCTCGGTTCCTTCCCCGAGGCCCACTGTGCACAGGACCCCCTACCTGGGGTGAGCCCACAGGGGGTGACCCACACAGTTGAGGCACCCTGAGGGCTCGGGGCCCGGTGCAGATGACACAGGAGCCAAGATCCTGGAAAGGAGGGGCAGCGGGGTCACAGCAGGGCAGGCTCAGCTCCCCCTGCTACCCGGCAGGGCCCGGGCTGCCCCTGAGCTCCAGGAGCTGCCAGGAATGTAATCCAACAGTTGCCAGGCAGTGGAAAAATTTGGGTTCTTGTAGGAGCTAAAAATACAGTGTGGCAGCCCCTGCCTCCAGTTCCGGAACCCCCCTCCTGCTGTTTCACGCCCACCCTGGGGGAAGACGAGCTAACTCTTTGCACCCGCACCCGCCCTCGCTGGCTCCGGGCCCAGAAGCACCCCAGCCCCTTTGCTGATGCTGGCAGGGCTGCCCCAAAGCTGTCTCCCCAGCCTCAGGCAGCCAGTCCCCTCCCCGGCACCTTCCTTAGCCCTGGCCCCCGCTCCAGCCCCAGAGCCCCTCCGCCAGCCCTTGTAGGGATTGGGGAACAGAAGGCCTCACCCACCTCCACAAGGTGCCAAGTGCTTAGCCCCGAGTCTGGGCTTCCCCAGCCTACCACGCTGCTCAGAGTCCGATGGATCCGTGCAGGGCTTCCCAGCAGCCGTGCCCAGCACACAGCTCGGTGCCCAGTGCCTGCCTGGACCGGCTCGCCCTCTCTGGCTCAGTTTCTCCACCTGCAGGGGCTGGTCTGGTAGGTCTGGGAGGCCAGCTTTGACCCTGCCCCCGCCATACGCGCGCACTCAGTTTGATGACTGCCCAGCAGGGGTGGTGGCTTCCCGAGAGTGCACAGCTGCCCAAGCGTGAGGGTGCCCAGGTGGCGGTGCCAGCGTCAGCATGTCAGGCCGGCCAGGTGCGGGGGGAGAGCCAGATGGGTGTCTGAGGAAGTGGCATCTGTGTGGGCTGGGCGAGCGCCCATGAGCAGGACACCCAGATCGGTGGGCTGACCCTAGGAGAGCTCTGAGGGAGACCCTACCTTCTGGAGTCCCCGTCCGAAGGGGAAGGCACGACCCCGCCCATGTGGAAACTCCGCGTTAATGGAAGAAAAAGGTGAACGTTAGAGAGCCACGGGCAGCATCCTACTAATGTCAGAGCCTCAGGGTCTCTCTGCGGAGGGTCACCGCCCCTGTAGTTCTGGTGCAGGAGTGGGGCGGACTGCTTGGAGGACAAATGGGGGTGCTTCAGTTGCCAAGGGACGGGGGCTGGCCTGAGCCACTTGAACTTGGACCCCTGGGAGCCCCAGGTGGTCGTGTTCTTCTTAAGCCTGCCGTGCTGGCTGCAAAAAAAGGTCTGCCATTCCAAATTCCTGTGCAGGCCCTGCCCTGCCCTGGGCAGGCTGGCCACCCACCTCATCTGCACCACCACACCACCCCCAGCGCCCCCCCCTCCCCCGCAGAACTGGGAACATTCCTGAGCTTGGGCCCCGCCCCCGCCCCGCCCTGACGAGACTATGCTGGGTTGGTCCCCCCGGGCCGCCGGGTCTCGGTGCCTGGACTGGCTGTGCCGTGGGCCAGGGCTGAGCAGGCCCCAGGGCAGAGAGGCAGGCACCATGTACAGGATGACGGGAGCTGGGAGAGCTCTGCGCGCTCGCTCCGCCCACCGGGTGCAGCGTCTGCATGGAAACCCACTGCAGCCCTCGGAGACACTTCACAGATGGAGAACAGAGGGGCAGAGTAACTCCCCTGGGCGCACAGCCGGTGAGCCCAGGAAGGAGGCACCAGCCTTCCACCACGCTCCCTCCCACACGGCGTTCCGGGTGTTGTCAGGAAGGGCCGTCCCTACAGCCTGTGCTCCTGGGAGCAGTAAAGGTTGATTTCCTCCGGTGCTTCCTTTGGGAGTGCTCAGCCACCACCCGGATGGGAACAAGCAAAGGCTGTTTATTCCAAGCTGCTGCAGCCAGGGAGTTGTCTGCTGGCTGGTTCCTACAGACATAGAACGTTACATACAGACATACCCGTCTATATGCATATTATATAATATATGTTACTATGTTAAAATATTTTCTGTGTACAGAAAGCTTCTTTACAGGAAAAAGGGGGCCTTGGTCGTGATGGGGGCTGTGGGACTGGGAAGCTGGACGGCCCATAAGACGCGGGGCGTCCACGTGATGGCTGGGGGCATGTCTGGTTTTCCCCAGTTGGAAGCGACGACAAAAACAATGGAAGCCATGGGTTACTGATAAGGTCCCGGCTGTGGGGGGATGTCACAGGGCGGTTGTAGGGGTTCCTGGGCTGTCGCTAGAGATGGAGGTCTGCCTTCCTGCAGGTCTGGCGCAGAGGGAGCAGGCTGCTTCCTGGGCTGCTTCCTGTGATGGTGGCTGGGTGGCCCGGTCCGGTGGCTGCAGCCGTGGCTCAGAGTTCCATGCTTATATATGGTCTGGTCGTGGTCCATTTATGTATTCAGTCTTTATCCTGAAAACCAGTTGGAACATTTCTAGGAAGATGTCCTTGGCCCAGGGCCTGATGGCCCTGGATGATGGGCCACCTGGTGGGCATCACTGAGGGAGAAAAGCCACCCCACGGAAGCCTCTGGGGCCCTAGCTGAGCTTGCTCTCCCAGCTGGATGCCCTGTGCTCACAGGGCCGTGGCCAGCCGAGCCCTGCACACCGTCGCTGCCCCACACGGCTCCTGGGGCAGAGCTCGGTGCCAGGGCACATGGCATAGGTTCCTTCGTGGACAGGTGGCGGGCAGGGCTGGTCCCCCGCCGTGCTTCCCCTCCCGCAGACCCAGGGCTCCCGTGGGGGGGTCTTTCAGGACAGCGAGCCGGTGGGCCCAGGAAGTGGGTGTGGACTGGGAGGATGGCGGCTCTGGTGACACGGCTGCCTCTGCATCCAGGGGCCCCGGGGGCTCTTGGCTGGCGAGGACACTTGGAGGCCAGACGCTGGCCTGGGAGGGTTCGCGCTCTGTCCACTCAGCCTGTGCCAAGCAGCCAGGGACTCGGGCCAGTGGGGGCGGGGCGGGAGGGGAGGGTCGGTCCCGGGTCCTCCTTAAGCAGCAGCACCCTCGGCGGGTGGCGGTGTGCGCCGAGGTCCGTCTGCCGTGCCCTCCGTGGTGCTGGTGGGAGTGGCCCCCTCCCCTCCACTGCGAGGCTGCCTGGGAGGGACCAGGGCCACGGCTGGTACCGGGCAGTTCAGGGGTCAGCAGTGATGAGAAGCCAGGAGAGCGTGAGGGCCAGCCGGTGGCGGGGCCCAGAGTCGATGGGCCGAGGCAGCCGGAAGGTCCTGCGAATCTGGGTGAGTGCCTGGGGGTGTGAGGCGGCCGGGCCTGGGAGGGTGCAGTCACGGGGAGGGCTCCAGGTTCTCCAGCCGGCCTGGCCCAGCACAGGACCCAGGCCGTGGGGGCCCCTGGGGGAGGGCTGAGGAGCACCCCGCAGGCCCTTCGCCTCCCACCCCTCAGGATGCTGCCAGCAGCCCGACGCTGGTGCAGGTGAGGGAACGGGCTCGGCCAGGGTCTGCTGGGAGGCTCAGAGCTGGGGGCACTTGTGGGTCAGCCCTCTCTCCCCCCAGCCAGGCTGCTTCCTGGAGGGACCCCATGGGTCCCGCAGGGCAGGTGGGCAGGTGGAGGATGAAGGGTGGGGGGAGGATGCTGGACTCCTGGTGCACACAGAGGAGGGGCTGCTGGAACTCCAGGAGGCCTCTGGCTGTTCTCTGTGCTCCGGGCAGGCGGGGGCGAGGGGGGTGGTTCCGGAAGCTCGAGGGAGGATGCCCGAGACCCTCACCCGGGCGGAGGGGGAGCAGGACCTCCGCGAGTGACAGCCGCGAGCCCCGCCGGGGACAGGCACCTGGGCCCTCGGCCCCATCCGGCCTGTCTCCTGTGACCTCAGGTGGCCCCGCGGGCCTCCCCTCTAAGTTACCAGGGCCAGCAGCCCTGAGGGTGACGCTGCGCTGGACATCCAGCATCCCGAGGGCCTCAGGCCGCCCTCCGGGCTCCAGCCTCAGCTCTGCCGTTTGCGTCTCGGGGGCCACGGGCACGTGATCTGGTTTCCCAGGGTGCCGCCTCCGTGTCCCCTCCTGTGAAGTGGGGGCCACTGTGCCCGCCTGCCGGGTGGTGGGAGGCCAAGGGTCGGTGTGGGCAGTGCTGGCAGCAGGCCCCGGGCATGAGGCACAGTGGTGTGGCCGTGCCCTGCCCCTGAGGCCTCCCTCCACGCTGTCCTTCTCACACGCTAAATATAAGATCCAAGCCATACATGGTCGCAGAAGAGCCTGGACTGCCCCTGACCTCTGGGGGCCAGTCCCAGGGTCTGTGGTTGGGGACAGCGTCACAGCCCAGGGCCCCAGGGAGAGGGCTCGGTGGGTGTGGTGATGACACAGAGGCACAGCCCGCCTGTCCCGCTGTTCTGTTTTGGGAAGGGCACGTCTGGGGGTCATTCTGGGCTGGGTCACCCGTCGGCCTCCGGGGGATGTTCTCTGGGCGGCGATCGTACCTCCTGCAGCTCCATCCGGGTCAGTCTCCCAGAGCCACAGGCCTGGGGACACTGGTCCTCCACTGCACCCAGATCGACAGAGTGAGACCCACAGAAACGGGGGCCTGGCAGGGCTGCTCCCCACAGGGCCCTGGTCTTGCCCAGAATTGGGTGGGCAGTGGACGTGCCCCTTGAGTCAGCCCCCCTCCCCAGGCACATGCCCGATGCTGTGGGCCGGCCAGAAATGACCAGGGTCTGGAACTGTCCCCACCCACCCTATTGTCCCCATCTGATTCTGTCCATTGGGCAGGGGAAGCACCCTGAGGCCAGATGAGGGAGCCCCGGAGACACCATGTTGGCTGCCTCGTCCCGCTGGGCCAGTGGCACTCCTGCTAGTGTAGCCTCCTGGGGTCCTGGCGCCTTCAGTGAGGACAGCGAGCTGCCTGCTTGGTTGCCGGGATGATCGAGACCGGGGTGGGTGTAAGCAGAGCCTGGCACAAGGGAAGCCCGTGGGCAGTGGCAGCCCTGGTGGGACGAGGGTTTGCCAGTAGGGTGTCCCCTGGGCAGGCCTGGGCATCAGCAAGAGACGCAGTGAGTCCCCAGTTGGCAGGTGGAGGCTCGGAGCAGGGGACGTTGCCTCCACTGACCAGCCAGGGGCCAAGCTGGGCCGTGGCTCCCCTCTGGACCCGGGGCCGGGCTCCGGGCTGACACCCCTCTCCTCTGGCCCCACAGTTCAGCAAGATGTCGGTGAAGGAGGGCGCGCAGCGCAAGTGGGCAGCGCTGAAGGAGAAGCTGGGGCCTCAGGACTCGGACCCCACGGAGGCCAACCTGGAGAGCGCTGAGCCCGAGCTGTGCATCCGGCTCCTGCAGATGCCCTCCGTGGTCAACTACTCAGGGCTGCGCAAGCGGCTGGAGAGCAGCGACGGTGGCTGGATGGTGCAGTTCCTGGAGCAGAGTGGCCTGGACCTCCTGCTCGAGGCCCTGGCGCGCCTGTCGGGCCGCGGCGTGGCCCGCATCGCCGACGCCCTGCTGCAGCTCACCTGCATCAGTTGCGTGCGCGCCGTCATGAACTCCCAGGAGGGCATCCAGTACATCCTCAGCAACCAGGCCTACGTGCGCCAGCTCTCCCAGGGTGAGGCTCCGGGCTGGGAAAGGCGGTGGGGGTGCTGGGGCACAGGAAGAGAGAGCTTGGCCCGGCAGCCAGGGAGGACCTCCTGGAGGAGGAACCAGTTTCCCATCTTCCCTAAGTCTGAAGCCTCCAGGTCACCTTGGAGCCGTGATCCTCTACCAGCTGCACCTAGTTGCCCACTCTGTTCTGTGACTTTGCCCTGCTTTTCCACCTAGCCCTGTGCTAGTTTGGGCCCTGCCCCCTCCCCAGTCTCTGGCCTCCGGGCCCCCGTCCACACCGTGGCAGCTGGAGTCACCTGGGTCAGAAACACACGTCCACCTGAGGGGCCCGCTTCCACTTCGCCTGGCTCCAAGCTCCTCGGCCTCAGCCAGGCCTCAGCCCTTCAGGTGTGCGGCCCCTGCCAATGGCATCGTTCTCCACCTCCACCCCCCTCCCCGCCCCCATCCCTGCTCTGGCCACCTGGGGCTTCTCCTTCCCCAGCTGCCGGCCCCCAGTCTCCATCCTCCGCTCAGGCTGCTGTGCCCTCCTGTGCCTGCCAAGTCCTGCTCGCCCTTCAAGTTCTGGCTCACTGTCACCTCTTTTAGGAAGTCTCCCTGGACTGCAGCCAGACTTAGTCCTCAACCCTTGGGAGAGACCGCGAGTGGCCCTTGGTGGACAGTGGTCACTGCGTGCTCTTTGCCTACCAGGCTGTGCTGCTCCCACGATGCTTGGGGCTCCGGGACGGGCAGGGCCTGTGTGGGCGAGCAAACCAGCGACCACCCGGCAGGCCCGGCTGTTGCCGTCTCTGGAGTCCTTTCTGCCTTAGTCTCAGCAGGGCCGGCCAAGAGACACCCCCAAAACTTTCCCAGCTCCGGGAATGCAGTGGGAGGCAGGGGTACATGGGGACAAGCAGGCATCGCAGGCTGTGTCTGCCGTAAACACGGTTGGTCTAAGTTTGGAGAAAACACGGGCTCAGCCCTGGGAGGGCTGCCCATGTTGGCCTTGGGCCTGGAGCCCGCAGGGGCCCCCTTAGACCGGAGGGTCAGCGGGAGTCGACCCCGGGTGACTGGGGCCGTGCCTGCCTCCACACCCCTCCCCGTGGTCCCGGGGACGGTCAGCGCGTCTGGAGAGGCCAGCGCCTGATGTGGGCGGTGGGCCGATACAGAGTGCCCCTGGCCTCTGCCAGCCGGGTACTTGGCAGCTAAAGTGTGGGAGCCCAGGATGGGCGGTGGGCACAGATGGGGGAGAAGCCCGGGCTGGGGGTCGGTGGGCCCCTCTGAGAGGCCCCCTGCCCTTGGCAGCTCTGGACACATCCAACGTGATGGTCAAGAAGCAGGTGCTGGAGCTGCTAGCGGCCCTGTGCGTCTACTCGCCCGAGGGCCACGCCCTGACCCTGGACGCCCTGGACCATTACAAGGTGAGCGGTGGGTGGCTGGCGCCTGGGTGGGGCCCGGGGGCACACTGACCGCTGCCCACCCTGCAGACGGAGTGCAGCCAGCAGTACCGCTTCAGCGTCATCATGAACGAGCTCGCGGGCAGCGACAATGTGCCCTACGCGGCCACCCTGCTCAGTGTGGTCAATGCCATCATCCTGGGCCCCGAGGACGTCCGTGCCCGCGCCCAGCTGCGCAGCGAGTTCATCGGTAGCCCCGCCCGGACCTCCGCCACGGGGCCCCAGAGGCTCTGCGTGGGCCCGGGAAACCTGCCGCCTCCCCCTGCTCCCGTCGGTGGACCGAGGGCCTCAGGACCCCGGGACGTTAGCCCTGGAGGGCTCTGTGCAAGGCTGCCGGGCAGTGGAGGGAGGCGGGTCCTCTGACGTCCAGTTCCAGCCCTGTTGGCTGTGCCAGTGACCGTTTACTGGGGACCACTGTGCGTCCAGTGTGGTCTCCCCCGAGAGCCCCATATCCCCACTGTCCCGAGGGAGCGGGCCAGGTGCTTTGGCCAGTAGGAGTGAGCCCAGGGAAAGGGTGGAGATGAAGGTGTCAAAGGTGCGGGTGACCCGGGGGTTGGCAGCCCAAGCAGCAGTCTCTGAGGCTCACCTGTCCGTTCGCAGGGCTGCAGCTGCTGGACGTTCTGACGCGGCTACGGTGAGTCCCCACTCTGCTCCCCAGAGCCAGGCCCCCCTTCCCCCTGGGGCCCAAGCAGCACCTCCAGATGGGCAGGGAGGGGGCTTCCTGGAGTAGCCCCAGCAGGCCCACCCCTCCTGGGGCCAGGTCCCAGGGAGAACCCAGCTGGCCATCCCTAGCGCTGCTGGACAGGCCATTAAGCAGAATTTCCCGCCCAGGGGCTCGGGAGCTGCCCCTGGAAACTAAGTTACCAGGTATGGTACAGGACGCCCAGTTAAATTGGATCGTAGGTAGACAACAGATCGCTCTGGTAGTATAAGTATGTCCCACATGTCGCACGGATGTACTTGTGCTAAATATCGTTCAGTGTTTACCTAAAATTCAGATTTAAATAGACATTTAGAAACCCGTGTAGCTGAGAACCCCATCCCAGGCCTTATTAGGACCACTCTCCAGGGTGGGGCCTCCACCCCCAGGGAAGTGGGCAGGCGGCGACCCCAGGAGTAGGAGCCCCAGCTGGTGCGACTGGTGCTGCGCCGGCCTCCGGCAGAGGTCTGCTGGGCGCTGAGGTGGCGGCTCGTTGCCCAGGCTGAGGACAGGCCTGTGCTGGGCTTGGTGAACGCACAGCCCCCCGCTCAGGCCAGAGCCCCGTGCCTGCTCGCAGAGGCCGGGGGGACCCCTCAGGGGCAGCCTTGGTGCCGCCCTCCAGCACCCAGAGGAGGGCCTGCCCTCCCTACCGTGCCCCCCGCAGCACGGCCCCTCCGTCTGTCCCTGCGAGTGTGAGAACTCGCGCTTCCTGTCCCGAGGGGCGCGGAGCTGACCGGAGAGGCCGGCCCAACAGACCACGCTGCCCCCGGCTACGGCGGCCACCTGCAGGCCACAGGCCCTGCTCAGGGCTGTCTGTGCGCCTGTCCGGTGGGGGTGAGGCTGGGGGAGCAGCCCGCTGAGCCTGCCTGCCCCCCTCCCACCCTCCCGCCTCAGAGACCTGGAGGACGAGGACCTGCTGATCCAGCTGGAGGCCTTCAGGGAGGCCAAGGCTGAGGACGAGGAGGAGCTGCTGCGGGTCTTCGGGGGCATCGACGTCAGCAGCCACCAGGAGGTCTTCGCCTCCCTCTTCCACAAGGTGGGCCGGGGCGGGCAGCCCCTCCCGGGACTGTCTGGAGGGAGGGGCCAGTGGGCTCAGGGCTGGAAGGGGCCTCGTGTCCTGCCCTGGTCATACCCTGCCCTGCTGGGGCCGGGGGGAGCCACATCCGGAGCTGAGAGGGCCGGGGGGGCTGGAGCGAGGCAGAGGCTGGAGCCCGCTGCCTGGGGCTGGGTCTGGGCTGTCCCCGGCCAGAGCCAGGGCCGCAGGACCCAGGAGGACAGGCTGGCTGCACTGTCCTGGGCCCAGCCCACCGGCCACCGTGAGGGGTACCGAGGGGACTTCGGGACCAGCGAGAGTCAGGCGCTGGGTTCTGGTCCAGCTCAGCCGCTCCCTTCACCGAACCCAGCAGCTCTCAGCCAGGGGCCAGCGTCCCCAGGGGCATCCAGAAACATCTGGAGACGTCTGGAGTTGTCACAGCTGAGCAGGGGTGCAACTGGCTTCCAGTGGGTGGAGCCCAGGGATGCTGCTGCACGTCCCACAGTGCACGGACCGCCCCCACACGGTGACCTGACCCCAGGTGTCACCGGCGTTCCCGTCAGGGAACCCTGACTCAGGCGCATCGCCAGGGCCGCTGTGGGGCACAGAGGGGTGACGGGGTGGACGCTCCTGGGGAGGCAAGGGCTGTGACCCCCTACTCCTTGCCCACCCCGCCCAGGTGAGCTGCTCTCCAGTGTCTGCCCACCTGCTGTCTGTGCTGCAGGGCCTCCTGCATCTGGAGCCCACCCTCCGCTCCAGCCAGCTGCTCTGGGAGGCCCTGGAGAGCCTGGTGAACCGGGCCGTGCTCCTGGCCAGTGACAGTGAGTGGGTGGGATGGGGTGGGGGCTGGGGCCCCGTGCCCTTAGCCCCCGTCCGCGTCCCCCTCCCTGACCCCAGCCCGGTGGGCAGACCCTGGGTTCTTAGCCTGTGGGGGGAGGGGGCCAGCCTCGGTCCTTAACCCGCCCCTGCCTGAGAGAGGGGGCCGCACCTTTCCGGATGCCCCCTACCCTGACCTGGCTGTCCCCACCCCAGCCCAGGAGTGCACCCTGGAGGAGATGGTCGAGCGGCTCCTGTCCATCAAGGGGCGGCCCCGCCTGCACTCCCTGGACAAGGCCCACAAGGGCGTCCAGGTCAACCTCAGCCAGAATCGAAGGGGCAACTCCCCCCAAAACACCGGTGCCCCGACAGTGGGTGTCGGGGGCCAGCAGCCAGCGGCAGCCCTCGCTGGCCTGCACGTTGCCAGCGTCCAGGGCGAGAGTGGCAGGATGGCACCGCAGCCCACAACCCCGGAGCAGCTGGAGCCCACCCCGCCCCCAGCTGCACCCCCCCTGCCTGGCGCCGCAACCTGTCCCCCGCCCCCACCCCCCCCACCTCCTCCACCCCCGCCCCTGCCGAGCCTGGGGACCGCGTTCCCCTCACCCCCACCTCCGCCACTGCCTGGCCCTAGTGGGACCATACCCCCCCTGCCTCCACCCCCGCCCCTGCCGGGCACCTCCGGGCCCCCTGCAGCGGACGGCTTGGAGGAGATCACCGTGAGCCACAACCTGGGCTCCGCCTGGGTCCCCAGCCACCGGCGGGTGCACCCCCCAACCCTGCGCATGAAGAAGCTGAATTGGCAGAAGCTGCCGTCCAGCGTGGCCCGAGGTGAGTCCAAGCCCCCAGGTGGCTTCCCTCTGAGGGCAGGGGCTTGGCTGCCATGGGGGGCCAGCCAGGGCAGGAATAGGTCAGGGGTCACCTCTAAGGCCCCTCTCCTCCCACAGCTGCAGGCCAGTGTGTGTCTCTGATGCCGCCCATGGGCTGAGGGTGCTGATGGCTCAGAGAAGGTCAAGGCCAAGGCTGGCTAGAGGCCAGGTCACCAGCCAGCCTGGATGCAGGCCGCCCCGTGCAGCCACACCCACATAACATGGCATGACAGCAGCTGGAGGGCTTCCTTTGCCAGGCAGTTATTAAGTGCCTGCTGTATGCTTGCCCTGGGCTGGGCCCCAGGCAGGGCACCCCTGCCAGCCCTCCAAGGCCCGGGCCACCTGCACCCCAGACTCCCGGAGTAGGTGTGAGCCTGACTGGCAGCCCCCTTGCCCGCAGAGTGCAGCTCTATGTGGGCGTCACTGAGCAGCCCGGACGCTGAGGTGGTGGAGCCTGACTTCTCCAGCATCGAGCGGCTCTTCTCCTTCCCCGTGGCCAAGCCCAAGGAACAAGCAGTGGCCCCAGCCAGGAAGGAGCCCAAGGAGGTAGGGACGGGGCCAGGGGCTTAGTCAGGGCTCCGTGGCTGCCCTCCAGGTACTGATGGGTCACGGATGTTTTCCAGATCACTTTTCTGGACTCCAAGAAGAGTCTGAACCTCAACATCTTCCTGAAGCAGTTTAAATGGTGAGCTGCGAGGATCGGAGAACAGCTGGTGTCGCAGAGCCGGCCCCTCCCGCCAAGCCCCGGTCACACTCCCAGGCCCCGCCTGACCCGCTCCACATCTTGGGCTCAGCAGTGCCCTCTGCAGGCCACCCTGGGAAGTTCACATCCCATCCCTGGGGCTAGAGATGGCGGGGTAACAGCCACAGAGGACCCCAGCTGGGGGCTCTGGAGACCACCAGGCCAGACTCCCTGGGGAAAATGAGACCCAGAGAGTGGTGGGGACCCCTTAAGCCACAGACAGGCAGTGGCCAAGCCAGGCTGAGGATGTGGCCCAGCCTCCCAGCCCTTGAGTCCTTCCCTGCAGCAGGTGTCATGCCCGGGAGCTCACTGGGTACCGTCCTGAGCAGCCCCCTGGAAGGAGGAGGAAGAGGGTGCTCTGGCAGATGGGGAGTGTTCTATTCAGCCACCAGCCTCATTACTGTGTGGCCCCGGGCAGGTGGCTTGCCTTCTCTGTGCCCCGCAACCCTGGCCCCTGCGACCTCCTAGGTGTGGGAGGCAACCCGGGTATGACCAGCAGAGGTGTCGTGGGCCGAGGGCCGTCCCAGGCTGGCAGGGTCCCGAGGACGCCAAGTGGGGTGCTTCGTGCGACCACCCCTGTCCTCTCACCCCTCCAGCTCCAACGAGGAGGTCACCGCTATGATCCGGGCTGGGGACACCACCAAGTTTGACGTGGAGGTCCTCAAGCAGCTCCGCAAGCTCCTTCCCGAGAAGCACGAGGTGAGTGGGCCCAAGAGGTGTGCGTCGGGGGGGCCCAAGGGGCCTGCAGCTCCACCCAGGGCTGTGCCTGGTGAGCGGGCACCTCAGCGAGCCGCCGCAGGCCTCCTGGGTGAGCACGCGTGGGCCTCCTGTTGCAGATTGAACACCTGCGCTCCTTCACAGAGGATCGGGCCAGGCTGGCCAGCGCCGACCAGTTCTACCTACTCCTGCTGGATATCCCCTGGTGAGCTTGGCAGCCCCGGACCCAAGGGCCTGCCCATGGGGCGGGAGCTGGGCCCAGACCCAGAGGAGAGAGCAGGGCTGTGTAGACCCGTCCCCAGGGTTCCACGAAGAGCGGTACAGATATCACTGGTGCTGCACCCAGCCGTGGGGCCCTTCGAGGGGACGCTGTGGGCCGGGGCCTTCCTCCAGGCTGGCGACGGCATTGGGGGTGGGCAGTGGGCAGGGCTGTGTGGCCTCCAGCAGGCAGGCCCGGGCCCCCCTGTGTGACCCCCGGGAAGGCCTCTGTTCTAGGAGGGAGGGGTGCCCCATGGGGGAGCGCCGGCCCTCGTCTTCGGCAGCCAGGGGCTCGTCCGGAGCGCCCTTCCCAGGCCCACGCCAGGCCTGCTGCATCCCACCTGGGGCCCGGCCGGGGAAGGTGCATGCTGAACGGGGCCAGGCCGTGGGATCACGCCCACCAGCTCTGTGCCGAGAGGACCCTGCGGGCCCAGGGCAAGTGGGTGGAGGCCCCCGGGCCCTGAGCTCCCGCTCTGCCACTCCAGCTACCAGCTCCGGGTCGAGTGCATGCTGCTGTGTGAGGAGACGGCTGTTGTGCTGGACATGGTGCGGCCCAAGGCCCAGCTGCTGCTTGCCGCCTGCGAGGGTGAGTGCGGCACCCGGCTGGGGGCGGGCAGGCCGTGGAGGGCGTCCCTCGGACCGCGGAGGCGCCTGGGCGTGCTAACCTTCCCCTCCCTGTAGACCACCGCCCCGTCCTGAAGCCTGAGCCGTGCACGCACTCACGCGTGCCCACGCCGACACACGTACACGCACACACACGCACACCGCTTTCCCTGAGCGAGGAGTCCCCAGCCACCGGGCAGGGACACGGACGGGCCTGACCACCGAGGCGTGGCTCGGTTCCGCTGGGGTCGCACGCCGGGTGGGGGTATCCCCTGTCGCCTTGGCCACAGACGGAGAGCCAAGGTGGCTGCAGGTTCCAGAAGGTTTGCCCTCAGTGTCCTCGCCCTCAGAACGGGCAGTGGTCACCTGCCCCTGGGGGCGTGAGGTTCAGTGAGCGCCTATGTCGCTCCTGCTTCCGGAGCCTCCAGGCTCTCTTTCGGTCAGGGTTCCGCTGCCCTGCCCGCTCCGTCGTGCCCTGGAGCCTAGCAGGGAGGCGGGGGGTGGGGTAGAGTGCGGGAAGCGGGTGCGGGAGGCAGTGAAGGGACACCGTCCTGCAGGCCTGCTCGCCAGCCACCGGCTGCCCGTCTTCTGCCTGCTGATCCTGAAAATCGGGAACTT
This sequence comes from Mesoplodon densirostris, assembly GCF_025265405.1. Classification (NCBI taxonomy): domain Eukaryota; kingdom Metazoa; phylum Chordata; class Mammalia; order Artiodactyla; family Ziphiidae; genus Mesoplodon; species Mesoplodon densirostris. Next base: position 1,939,291 of record NC_082664.1, on the reverse strand, counting down.
CCTCAACTACGTGAGTGGGCAGCACGCAGCCCGCCCTTGCTCCCTGATCCCCGCCGGGCCCCTGGCCGGGCCGAGAGGCTCACTTCCCACCCTCGCAGGGCAGCCACACCGGGGACGCTGACGGCTTCAAGATGAGCACGCTGCTGAAGCTCACAGAGACCAAGGCCCAGCAGAGCCGCGTCACACTGCTGCACCACGTGCTGGAGGTGCCCGCGGGCCTGGGGGGCCTTCAGGGTGGCGCCCACGCCCCACTCTGCTCGCAGCCTCTCTGGGCTCCCATCCGAGCCCCTGGTCTCCCCTTCACACCACTGCACCCCCCGCAGTCCTCACCCACTCCAACTGGCCTCCGTCCCTCCCCAGACCCCAAGGAGAGCAAAACCAGCAGAATCCGGCCAGGCCCGAGGGAAGGCCTTGGAGGCCCAGGGTGCCGAGGGCTTTCCGAGGGCCGTGAACCACAGCTACTGAGAGTGGGGGGTTGCAGGTGGCCTCAGCGGGTCTCACTGGACACGTCGTGTTGCAGGAGGTGGAGGAGAGCCATCCGGACCTCCTGCAGCTGCCCCAGGACCTGGAGCCGCCCTCCCGAGCGGCAGGGTAGGTACCTCCTGCCCTGCCCCCCCACCGCCCGCTCCCCGGCCAGTGGGGCGGCTGGGCTAGGCTGGGTCGCACGTTGCGGCACCACCCCGGGCCCCCAGGATCTGCTGTCTGATAGACACTCACTCTCACCCTGGGCAAGACCTCGCATCCACCGTGGCCTGTGGCCGTGTGACCTAGAGGAAGAAGCTGAGGCCTGGGGTGTTGGGGAACGGCCTGGCTACGCTCACGCCAGGGGCTGGTCTAACGCACCCTCTTCACGAGGTTAACCTTCAAGACGAGGCCGTGCCACCCCCTTGTACAAGGAGGGAAGCTGAGGCCTGGGGAAGCAGGGCCGGGTCCATGGGGTCACATAGCCCAGGTGCAGCTCTGGGAAGGCAGCCCGGGCCATCCACCTCCAGGGTCCACACTCGCAGCACAGGCCCTGCCTGGCACCACGCCACCGTGGAAGGTCCTCTGGTCGTGGCGCTGCTGAGCCTTGTGGAGGGTCAGGCGAGGAGAACAGGCTGGTCCGCGGGGGTCACTGTCCTGACAGCGCAGCACTTGCTAGGGTGGGCCCTTCATCCCAGCACCACTCAGCCCATCTGAAAGCTCTGGCGTGTTTCTGGCAGCCAGTGGGTGTGCAGTCCGGGGGTCCCCGCTGTCCCTAAGTGTGTGCACTCTGGGGTCCCCCCGTCCCTGAGGCTGTGCAGTCCGGGGGTCCCCACTGTCCCTAAGGGTGTGCAGCCTGGGGTCCCCACTGTCCCTTAGGGTGTGCACTCTGGGGTCCCCCCTGTCCCTGAGGGTGTGCAGTCCAGGGGTCCCACTGACCCTGAGGCTGTGCAGTCCGGGGGTCCCCGCTGTCCCTAAGGGTGTGCAGCCTGGGGTCCCCACTGTCCCTTAGGGTGTGCAGTCGGGTCCCCGCTGTCCCTGAGGCTGTGCAGTCCAGGGGTCTCCCGTTGTCCCAGCAAGCCTGGACACCAGCTGTCACCTGACCTTACCAGCCCTCTGGCACCTTCAGGATAAACCTTGAGATCATCCACTCGGAGTGCAGTACTAACCTGAAGAAGCTTCTGGAGATGGAACAGAAGGTGTCTTCCTCCATCCCAGAGGTGCAGGAGCAGTACTCCCAGCGCCTCCAGGCAAGTGCTGGGCGGGTGGGGCCCTGGGCAGGGAGCGGCTGCCCAGTGGTCTCTGGGGAGGTGGGCCCCTCCAGTGTTGGGGAGTCTGTCAGACCTGGGGTCCGTAAGGTAGGCTGGCGAGTTGGGAGGGGGGCAAGTGAGCGTGGGGAGGAGAGAACCAGAGTGAGAGACACCCCACCTCCCCGGGAGGGCAGCCCCCTGTTCTGATCCCTGATCCTGAGGCTGCAGTGCTCAGACCCTCGGTCCTGCTCAGAGACCACAGTACCTGCAGGGCCTGTGCCGGTGGCCATCCTCCTGCGGCCATGGGCCCCACCACGCCCTCCCTGGGGCTCCAGCCTGGGCATCTCCTTATGACAGCAGGTGGTGCCCTGCGTGTGCCCCCTCAGGGCCATGACCCTGCCCCTGTGCCCCCAGGCCGGCATCACGGCCTCCCAGGAGGTGGAGGAGGTGTTCCAGGCCATCAAGCAGAAGCAGCTGGAGCTGGCCGCCTACCTGTGTGAGGATGCCCAGCAGCTGTCCCTGGAGGAAACGCTCAGCACCATGAAGGCCTTCCGGGACCTCTTCATCCGCGCCCTGAAGGTGGGCCCCCGCCGTTGCCGGTAGGGCGGGCGGAACGGGGTGATGGGGGGCCGGGCTCACCGGCCGCGTCTGTCCTGCAGGAGAACAAGGACCGGAAGGAGCGGGCGGCCAGGGCTGAGAGGAGGAAGCAGCAGCTGGCGGAGGAGGACGAGGCCCGGAGGCTGCGGGGCGAGGGCGGGAAGCCTGGTGAGGCTGTGCCCGGGGCAGTGGGGACGGGCCACGGGGGAGTGGGGGTGGGGGCACCGTGTCTGGGCCGTGGCCACTCCTCCTTCCTTGGAAGCTTTGCAGCACTACCTCCCCTCCTCTGGGGCGATTCCCCGGGTGGGCTCCAGGGACCCTCTGAGCTGCGTCTCTGGGCTTCTCAGTCAGGCAGGGAGGCGGGAAGCAGGAGGAGGTGTGTGTCATCGATGCCTTGCTGGCTGACATCAGGAAGGGCTTCCAGCTGCGCAAGACGGCCCGTGGCCGAGGGGACACGGCCGCAGACCCCCCGAGGAACAAGGCACCTGGTGAGACCCTCCCCCACCTTGCCGTCACTATTTGCTTCCCGCCACCCCCACGCTATGCCATCCTTGCAGCCCAGCACCTCCCTTCCTCCAAGAAGCCCTCCTTGATTTCACAGGAGAGCCCGCTCCTCTCCCCTGCTGCCCTGAGATAAGGGCCAGCCCACCCCCACTATGCTTCCGCATGTCTCTGCTGCAAGAGGGCTCCCCGGCTGGTGTGACGGCCGCCTGTCCAGCCCCCAGGCCGGCAGAAGAGTCGGGCCAGTGGGCCCGCTGACAGATGCCCTGGAGCTCAGAGGGGCTCTGTGGTGGTGGAGGAGGCAGGCATGAGGCCCTGGGGTGGGACTCTCCACTCCTGAGGGGGCTGCCTTGGACTCCTTGGGGACTCTGGGGGCAGGGGTGACATGTGCCATCACCTCGGGGCCCAGCGTCCCCTGCTCTCCCCCACTGTGGACAGACCGTGGACATCAAGGCCCAGGCCTGCCCTGTGGGAACCCACACTCGGCCACCAGGAAAAGCTTCCCGGGGAGGGGGCTTTGCAGGGTGGCTGGTATTCGACTTGGGCAGGCCCTGGGGATCGGGATCCCTGACGGGCCCCTGCCCCCCACTGATGTGTACTCCATCCACAGTGGCCACCAGGGACCCCGGGGGAGGCACCAGCCTCCCCACATCTGAGCCTGGTCTCGACGCCGCAGCGGCCAAGGAGCCCCGCGGCTGGGGTCTCGCGGATGCCACCCCCAACAGCCCCCAGCCCACTGGAGACTCATCAGATATGGGTGGTCCTGGGTCCCTGGAGAGGCGTTCTTCCTGGTACATGGATGCCAGTGATTTCCTGGCCACCGAGGAGCCCCTGGCCCCCCAGCCCTCTGCAGGTGCCTGGCCATTGGTGCTGGGAGACACTCAGGCCCTGAAGCCCCTCAACTTCTCCAGTGACAAGCCCTCCAAAGCAACGGGTTTGAGCCAAGACACCGAGGAACCCACGGCCCCTCCGGGCTCCTGCCAGGCCGAGGCTGACACCACAAGCGAGGGCATGGAGGACGCAGCTGCCCACGGCCGCGGTGCTGGCCTCCCTGGTGGAGGCCGTGGTGGGGACGGAGACGAAGATGAGGAGCACACAGCCCCAGACTCCGCTCTGGACACCTCCCTGGACAGGTCCTTCTCCGAGGATGCCGTGACTGACTCATCAGGGTCCGGCACCCTCCCCAGGGCCCAGGGCCGGACGTCAAAGGGCACAGGCAAGCGAAGGAAGAAGCGCCCCTCCAGGAGCCAGGAAGGTAACTTGGGGCTCCCCCCTCCCTCCTTGTACCCCGAGCAGGGGTTCCGGGCGAGCGAGTCGGCAGGGCTCGGGGCGTTGGCGTGTCGTTGGAGCTCATTCGTCACACGCCAGGGCCCTGGAGCTCTCCTTGCGGCCGGCCGCTGCCACCCCTGCCCCCCGAGCGTGGGCGATTCCCGGGGCATCTCCGTGTCCTGCCAGAGAGGAGGTGGCAGCGCCTCTGCACCGGGAGGGGCAGCCTTGGGGGGCACCTCCAAGCCGCCACACCTCTAACCCACCGACCCCTGCCTTACGTAGGCCACCTCCAGCAGGGTGCGGCGAGGGGCCTGGGGCGCGGCTGTGTTTCAGCTCAGCATCCACGCTCTGAGTTCAGGGTCGCTCGTGAGGGGCGAGCTGTTGAGCGTGTTTCTTTTATTTGGAAGCAGAGGTTGCCCTTGACCCTGACGATAATAAAACAAAAAGACTCTGTGTGATCCAGTAAGGTACGTACCAGCCTGGCTCGCAGCACTAACGGTGGCGGCAGAGGCAGGGCCCGCGCCCGGCCCTCCTGGGCACTAACCCAGCTCCCCCTGCCCTGCAGCCAGCGTCCCCCGGGCCGTGGGGGTGGGGCCCTCCTGGTGCCCGGCTTCCCCTCCCTCTCGGAGGAGGGCTGGAGCCGTGCCTCGCCTAGTTGGGAGAGGTGCGGCCTCAGAGCCTCCCCCGGGCCGACGGGGTGGACAGGGCCAGCCGGGGTGCCCTCGGGGAGCAGGGCTCCAGGGCCCGGAGGGTGGGGATGGCGTGGCCCTTGGCCCGGCCGGGCAGGCTGAGGTCGCCTTGCCGGAGCCTCGTGCTCACTCCCGGCCCCCAGCCTTCGTTTCCCCCGAGTCTGTCCACAGGGCACCCGGCCCTCCTCTGGCCCTGGCTCCAGCCACACACGTCCCCAGGGAGGCTGTGAGGGACAGGGAAGACCCTGGAGGCCGCTGCCAGGGACAGGCAGGCCACTGGCCCCTGTGGGGATGCACAGGCGTCCTCTCCTAGAGGCAGTGGGTGGGTCTGTGGGCACCTCCTGGGACCCCCACGAGGGGGTGGGACAGTCAGGGTCTTTGACGAGGCTCACAGCTGCAACCAGAGTGACGGGCCTGGGTCCCCACGGCGTCCTGGCCTGTGCTGTGGGCCGTGATCTGGTGCAGGGCCCCGGAGCCCCGCCCGGGTGGCAGCTCTGTGGGGGGCGCCCTCTGTTCCTCACGCATCTCCTGCCCGATGTGCCCGGGGCTTGGACAGGGCTTCGAGGTGAGGTCGGGGCGCTGCCCAGTGCAGCTGTGACCCAGGCCATCCTCACTGCCGGGCTCAGCCTTCACCCTGCGCTGCGGGGCTTTGCCCCCCGGGGGTTCTGAGCTGGGCTCTCTGCTTTCACGAGGGCACCTGTCTGTCCCTCGGGGCCAGGATTTGTCCTTGCAGCTCCAGCTGCTGGCCCTAGGTGTGGGGGACATTGGAGTGTGCAGTCCGTGGGTTCGGGGACAGCAACCATGTGTGGCCACTGTCTGGTGAAAGACTGCTGTGCCCAGTGCAGGGTCTGTGCTCCCCGAGTTCCCCGCCGGCCCACCCCCGGCTAGGCCTGGGGCTCCCAGTCTGCAGGCTCATGGGCCCCGTCATCCCAGTATTAGGACGGGAGGAAGAACCCCTACCCTCCTTGTCTCCCCAACTTCTTATTTGGAAAAAAACTTCAACTTGACAGGAAATTTGCGAGGAGGTCCCAATGAACACCACCTGCCCTTTACCCTGAAATTACAAAAATGTGGAAAACATAGAATTGTTGACATCTGCTGCATTGCTCCCCCAACCCCCTGCAGCTTTCTGGACCGATTTGAGAGTTGCTTACAGCCATCAGGATACTTTGTGCTGGGGTTTGTCCCCGGGGCCCCCACGTCAGGGCCATTCTCCTGCACACCCGGACACCGAGCTGTTTTTACCCGCATCCCCGGCCGGGGTGACCCCTGGTCCCAGTCTACCTGTCGTAGTCGTTGCTTTGCTTTTCGGGAAACACAGTCCTGCCCAGGACCACACGTCCAGCCCCTTTTGTCTTGCATAACACCGAAGACACGAAGTCACTTTGGAGGTGTCCTGTTTGTCCCCCACCTGGGTCCAGGTTGCGTTTAGGGCAGGAATCCTACACCCATGACGTGAGTCCTCCCCCAGAGCATCGCGGGAGAGGCTCAGGGGCCCGTTGGTCCCGGTGTCGGTGGCATTGATGCCGACCCAGACGTGTTGTGGTGGTGATTCTGGCAGAGCCCCGCTGCACAAGTGCTGTTTTCACTCTGATTAGCAAGCAGCAGGTGGGGGACGCCCGGAGGGACGGCTCCCAGTCTGCAGCAGCATTTCTGTTCTGTCGTGCCTTCCACAAACGTCTCTTCTGCCATCTTTCAATCGTGCAAGTGTCGAGTGTGGGTGGTCTGTTCCGTTCTCTTCCGCGATGCTCCCGTGGCCACGGGAAGAGTGGGAGGAGTGGCGTCAGGGCGCCTCCGCCGGCTCCTCTGGTCCTTTCCTGGGTGCAGCCCCGCCCCCGCTCCCTCTGCCCACCCCGGCCCGGGCCCGCCTGACTGTCCCTCCGGGGCCTGCAGCGGGGCCGGGGCTGGAGCCACAGTGTGGGTGACTCTGACCCTCTGCTTCTGCCCTGCTCGTCTTCCTGGCCCATCTCTTGAGCTCTGGTCCTCAAGCCCCACGCTGCCGCCTGGCTCCGGGCTGCCATGGGCGCAGGGCATCTGGGGGCAATAGCCGGGCGAGGGCCCCTGGACGAGAGAGCACGGAGGACACTGGGTGGGCACAGGGCCAGCCTGGGGCAGGAGCCATAGGTGTAGGGCCCGGTGCCCTGAGGACGGAGCTGCAGAAAGACACAGCAGGAGATGTCCACATGAGGGGCCAGTGGGGAAGTGACTGGGGCCTCCAGGGAGAGCTGGTGACAGTGGGGACCCGTGAGTATAGACGGAGTGAGACCTGGGGAGACCCTGCCCGCCTGGTGATGAAATGTGCTTTGTGAAACCCAGTCTGGACAGGTGGACGAGCCATCTTGCCAGGGGTCAGCTGGCACCTGCTTCCTGTGTGAGCCTCGCTTCTCCAGAGACAGGGCCTGCCGTCCGAGTGGACCTGGGGACACGCGGTGCAGCCCACTGGGCAGGGTTCACCAGGGGGCAGCAGGAGCCTGGGGACCTGAGGCGGGCCCCCTGCCACTGCCAACAGCAAGGCTGCTCCTGACCGAGTGCTTTCCTCTCCCTCCCCGCAGGCCTCAGGCCCCGGCCCAGAGCCAAGTGAGAGGACCCACAGCAGGACCGCCCGACGTGCTGCCAAGAGGGGCTCCTCCGGGGCCAGGCTGGGACCGGCCCCCGGGAAACCAAAACTGTGCCTTACCCAGCCAGTGCCGCGGTCTCCCGGAGCCCTGGCAGGGGCTTGCGGCTGGGACCCCAACAGGCACTGGGGCCCGGCCCGCCTGGCGCCTTCCTGGCCTGCCTGAATGCCCCCAGCCCCTCGCGGTTTGCTTTCCAAACGCCGATGCCCAGCCCCGACCCCACACCGCATGCACCACGACGCCCGCCCGCAGCCTGCAGGGGGCAGGGTCAGGTGGCTGCGGGCCCGGGCACCACTGAGCTTGTGACCTGGCACCCAGCTGCTTCTGGGGACAGGCCCTCACAGACCCCCTCCCCCTGAAGCTACGGTTAGCCGAGGCGGGGGGGGGGGCGCTGGAGCCCCGGCGCCACAGCTCATCCCGCGAGCCCACTCAGTTGATCTGAAGCAGTCGTGTTTAACTGAAATGGGATTGTTTATGCGCTTCTACAGTTCTGTGGTGGTCCAGTCGGGGATAGGTGGGTGAGAGGACCCCAGGGCCTTTGGGTAGAGGCAGGTTGTCTGACAGTGCATGGGAGGGCCAGCGTCCCTCTCCTCAGAAGGGGAGGGGCCCCATGGAGTTGACACGCATCCTAGCATCTCCAGCCCTGAGGTAGGGAGGGGTCTGCCCTTGTGGCTACAGCCAGGACCTGGTCCCCTCATCGACAACACAACCCGCCCTGCGAGCTGCTGCTCCCACCTCCAGACCCGGCTGGGCTGAGGGGAGGCCGGGATCCAGGCCTAGGGGACCGGACGGATCTAGCCAGAGGGGCTGCCGCCTCTTGTCTCTGACCCCGTCCTGTGGGCCCCCTGCCTGCACTGCACCCTCGCCCACCCCCATCCCCCCCACCCCCCGCTGTGTGCTGCTGAGACTGGAGGAACTTTGGCCAATAAAGAGCAAAGCTTGCCCAGCACGTGACTACATTGTATTCAGAAGCCGTGGGTGAATGTGGTTTGATCACCATGGCTGTGATGATGTGAGTAGGTGGATGGATGGATGGATGGTTGGTTGGATGATGGACAGACGGGTGGATGGGTGATGGACAGAAGATGGATGGGTGATGGACAGATGGGTGGATGGATGGATGGACAGGTGGATGGACAGACGGGTAGATGGAGGAAGGGAAGGACAGACAGGTGGGGGGAGTGAGAGGGTGGGTAAATGGGTAGAGGAGGGTATGGCTACATTAGCACATAGGTGGCTGTGTGCATGGGTGGACAGGTGGATGGATCGGGAGGGGGGACAGCGGGAGGGGTGGGCCTGAGGGGCCCTGCCTGCTCCCACAGAGCCCCTAGAATAGGGGCAAGGGCAGGACAGTGGTGAGATGAGCACAGCTCTACGGGGCCATAATTTACAGACATAAACCTCACCTGTTGTAAGTGTATGTAATTCAGCTACCTTTCCAGCAGATTTACAAGATACTGCAATCATCACCGTGATCCACTTTTGGTATATTTCCATCATGCCCCCAAAGTCCCCGCGTTCCCGATGTAGCAGCTGCTCCCCGTTCCCTCTTCCCCCAACCCCAGCCACCACAAAAGTACCTTCTGTCGCTACAGATTGGCTTTCCGTGGATATTTCGTGGAAGTGGGATCAGACAGTAAGTGGCCTCGTGTGACCGGCTTAGCATGTTTCTGAGATTTGGCCGGGCTGTAGTGTGTCAGGACTCGGTTCTTTCGTGTGGCTGAAAAACGTTCTGTTCTGTGGCCCGACCACATTTTGTTCATCCGTTCGCCTGTCTGTGGGCGCTCGGGTGGTCTCCACGTGAGGCTTTGTGAGCAGCGCTGCCGTGAACACGTGTGTGCTGCCTGTGTGTTTTCATTTCTCAGGGATAGATTCCTAAAACGAGAATGGCTGGGTCATATGACAAGTTTATGTTCACCTTTTTAAGAAATTGCCGAACTTTTCCCAAGCGGCTGCGCCAGTTTTCACTCCTGCCGGCGCACTGTTTCAAGTTCCAGGGGCACCTGTGTCCTGGGGCACCACGTATGACGTGAGGTGAGGTCCCTTGATGTGTGGCCCCAGAGAGTGGGAACCCTGGGCAGCCGAGCCTGTGTGCTTCTGCAGGGGGTGGTTCTAATTTGGGCTGGGCCATGTGATTGGCAGGGCCCCAGCTGCTGGGCCTGAGCAGGGCTGTTTATAGAAAAGCCTGACTTCCCCCAGGCCTGCTGGCTATTTATAGACCCGGGCTTGGAGAAGTTGGTGCCCCGGCCAGCGTCTGGCCCTGCAGAGCCCGTCTGTACCCCCATGGTGTCCCCGTGGCCCCCATGAGCCTCCGTCTCACACCTGCTGGCCCGGAGCCCCGGTCTCCCGCAGGAAGGGCCCGGAGCCAGCGGTCCCCGCCTGGGGCCTTCAGCACCACCCAGTGGTGGACAGAGAGAAGCATCACCACCAGCCCGCTTCGACGTGACTCCAGCAAATCCCTCTCCAGGGCTCCTGGGGCCATCCTAAAGCTCAACTCCTGCATCCGGAGACAACAAAGAAATCTCCCAGAACCCTCTTGGTCCCTCCCGCTACCATCCCGCCTCCTCCCTGTTGACACAGCCAGCCTCCCACGCCCTCACTCCCTGAAACACTCCGCCCCCCTGGCCACAGCCCCCCCTTGGCAGCCCACGGTTCGCCCCATCCTCAGCCTCCCCAGCCCTCGGTGGCTTCAGAGCCTGGCACCTGGCCCTCCTGACCCTGCTCCAGCCGATTCCCAGGGCTGGTGGCCCACAGAAGGCCGTGGCGGGGGGAGGGGTGCTGCCCGCCCCCGCTCCGTCGCTGTCATCCAGGGAGGCCTCACACCCTGCGTGTAACCCCCGGTGTCCCCATGTGCGAGGAGAGGGACTGGGGCACAGAGGGGCCAAGGGCCCTGCCTAGGGTCGGAGCCAGGGCTCTGGCCAGGAGCCCAGGGGGCTGGAGGATGCAGGGGTGGGGAGGGGGGCGGAGGAGCAGATGCAGCAGTCCTGGGACTCGAAGCACTGACTCTCCAGGGGTCTGTGACAAGCCCAGGGTCCACTCCCTTGCTCCCGGGGAGTATCTGGTCCCCTGCCTCTGGCTTGGGAGCCCAGGGAGCTCAGTGGCTCTCTGAGCCCTGGGCAGAGGCCAGTGGACAGGCTCCAGGCCCCTCTGCACTGAGAGTCCCCCCAGGGGCACTCCTACCCCCAGGGGCCCATCCCTCGCCCCTTCTCCGACCCGTAGGGCCAGTCGTGTCCAAGCCCAAGTCCACTTAGGGTGTGTATGTGGCAGGGTAGAGCGGGCGTTCACTCAGCTGGGAACACAGGAGCCCAGCAGAACATGGGGCACCCTCTCTGGGCACCCAGTCCCTGCACAGGCTGGGGCAGGGAGGAGGTCTGGTGGGGCCTCTTAGACACCCCGGCCCAGTGCAGTTGGTGAGCATCACTGGCCGCTCCAGTGCCCAACCAGGTGACCTGACACCCGAGGGCAGCCGGGCTCCTGGATTTAGCCCGCCTGTGATACCAGGGTGCCCAGTGCCAGACTCCGGGGCCCCTGCCCATGTGGGAGGGCGAGGGGAGGGGGGACGTTGGTGGGGGAGACACTCTGTCCTCTCTCTGCGTCCACCAGAGGGCGCCCGCGCCAGTCTGGAGAACCCGGGTTCACCGCGGGGCAGGTGCGCACCCCGAACACCCCGAGTGGGGCGCAAAGACGCAGCTCCCTTTTGGCAAACCGCACTCCCGCCCTGGAGGGGACCCCCTCGGTTTCTGGAACGCCGAGGTCCTGGACCTAGCGGGGCGGGCGGGGTGGGTCGCGGCGTCCAGGCCTCGCCTCGGGGAAGGCGAGCGCGATAGCCCCCAAGAGCATTCCCGGGGCTCCCCCGGCCTGGCCGCGTGGAGGGACCCCGTAGCGCGCCGCCGGGCCTGGCACCCCCCAAACCCTGGCCCGGCCCGCGGCCCCACCCGGCTCCCGGGTGGTTGCGGGGGCGGGACCCGGCGGCCTGGAGGTCACGGCGGCGCGTCACGGCGCCTGAGAGCCCGCCCCCGGCCCCGCCCCCCGCCCCGGCCGGTTCCTTTTAATGGCGCGGCGCACTGGGGCCGCGGGCTCTCGGGCGGCCCAGCGCAGCGGAAGAGCCGAGGCAGCATGTCGGGGACCCGAGCCTCCAACGACCGGACCCCCGCCGCAGGCGGCGTCAAGCGGGGGCGGCTGCAGCACGAGGCGGCGACCACCGGCTCCCGGGTGACCGTGGTGCTGGGCGCGCAGTGGGGGGACGAGGGCAAAGGCAAGGTGGTGGACCTGCTGGCCACGGACGCCGACATCATCAGCCGCTTCCAGGTGCGGGCCGGGCGCCGGGTCCCTCCCCCACCCGCCCAGCGAGCCCCCCTCCCCTCCCCTCGGACCCAGACGGACCCTGTCCTCCCTGCCCTCCAGCCCTCCCGGGACACGCCTCTTGGACCCCTCCCCTCCCGGGACACCCTTCCCAGCCGTCACCCCCGCCCACTCACACGCACACACCACCCACTCACAACCCCCTGCCACTCATGGGAGCACACGCTTCGCTCCCCCACTGCCTCCCCCAGGGACCCCGCCTTCCCCACCAGCCCCACCCCCCCAGGGCAGTGAGCCAGGGGCAGAGCTATAAATACAAGTCGCTGAGTTGGGGACACCGGATCCTCAGGGGGTGGGGTGTGCCGTGGGTGTGACACTGGGCCCTGCAGTGTGGGGGGCGGGGACCCCAGCTTCCCAGTGGTTTGAGGGCCACGGAGACACCCTCCCTTCCTGGTTCTGTCTGGGTCTGGGACTGGGCTGGCTGACCACAAGGGGTCAGTGCACGCCGAGGCGGCTGAGTGCCCAGAGCCCAGAGTGGAAGCGAGCAAGGCCCCTCTGAGAGGGGTGGCCCTGGAGGGTCAGCCAAGCAGAGGCAGAGGCCAGGGCAGGACAGCGGGCCAGGTCCTGACGGCAGGCAGAGCAGGGACGAGGAAGAGAGGAGGGAGCCTTGGACTTACGGCTGGGGCGACCCCGTGTCTGGCAGTGCCAGCCAGGAGGCCAGACACAAGCTCTCTCCCCTGAGGGCCCAGGGCGGGGCCTCTGCCGGCTGCGGGCTGCTCTCTGCACCCCGTCTGTCCTGACTGCCACCGGGCAGTCCCCTGGGGCCCCGTGCCATGCTTGCTGCTATGGGCTGACTTACAGCTCGGGGCGCACAGGGGTCAGCTTTGGGGTGCGAGCATTGGTGCTGCCAAGGTTTGCAGCCACGGGCGGGAATGCTGCCAAAAATGAGGAAGGGATGCCCTCTGAGCTCCTCCTCCTTGGCTATGTGGACTCATTCCTGAGCTCCCGCCAGGTGGCCTGGGGCTCCGGCGCCCCAGGGGAGGCCAGCATGCCGGGCTTGGGGAAGACGCTGCCATCTGGACCACTCCTGCCTGACGCAGACAGTGGGTTCCTGGAAGGTGCTTCCTGGGGTGGTGAGAAGTCTCCCACCCTCTCTCTGCCCTAAGCCACGGCGAGCAAGTCCACTCCTCTCCCCTGGACCCTTCAGCCGGGCACGTGGTCCATGCCCACTCTCCTCCCTCTCCAGCTCAGGGCATCCCCTCCTGGGGCCTGTCTGCTCCAGCAATGATGCCCAGGGCCCTCCATGTGACCTGCCACCTCTGGTCAGCCTCGCCCACCCGCCTGTGGCCGTCTCCCCTCCTTGAAGTGACCTCGGGGCTTTGCAGGTACCCGTGAGAGCCCTCATCTTGAAGCCACCGGGATGTCCTGGCTGTGGAGATGGTTCTGGAATGAGGCCCTCCCTGCTCCACCACCTGGGTCAGCAGGCCAGGCCCTGCCCTCTTCCGTCGCTGGACAGGACCAGCCAAGGGCAGAGCAGGCTGGAACCCCCCACCCACCTGGGGGGCCCCCTAGGCACCCTCTCCCCCACCCATATTCTCCAACTGACATCAGTACATTTCCAACTGCAGGCCTCTGCTCTGCAACATGTGGGAATAATTCCCAGCTGTCCTGGGAGCCCACTGTGGCTTCTCCTCTCCAGCCTCCAAACAAGCTGGTGAGGCGGGGCCTCAGAAAAGTTGAGCAGTTGGAATAAGTAGCACTTATGGGCCCTCACGTGTGCCACACCCGCATGGCAACAGCGCTGGGCGTCAGCGGCTGGCACGGGGAGGGTCCAGCCCATGCCCCGGGAAGGCTGCTTTTACTTAGAGCGTGTATGCGTGAAGCCCAGAGTCTTAGCCTTCACGCTGCACCTTGACCCCAGGAGCTGGTCCAGCTCGGGAGCCAGGGGCCAGGGCAGCTGGCGGTGGAGTCGCGTGCAGGGCATGGGCGGGGCTGGGCTGGGGCCCGTCTGGGTGGCTGCCTAGAAGGGCTAAAGCCAGCCAGCCCCAGTGGCCGGAAGGGTCCCCTGGCCTGTCACCTGGGCCTGGGGCCGTCCTGAGTGGCAGCTGCCACCCCGGTGGCTGCCCTGGTCCCCGGCTCTGGTCTTGCTTCTGCCCACCCTCTGCCACCAGCAGGCCTGTCTTCCGTCTTGGCTCTGGTACAAGTGGGAAGCCGTTTGGTGGCCTTTGGCCACCTGGCTCACCTGGACTCACTTTCCTCCTGCCCAGAGGCGGCCTGGGGCCAGAGCCACCCGTGCCCCCAGCGGCCTTCCTCATTTCTTCCCATCTCAGTGGTTTGGGGCCTGTGGTCAGCAAGCACCCCAAGACCCTCAAGACCTTGCTTACGGTCCAGCGACTCAGGCCTTAGGCCCCTCCTGCTGTTGTCTTTGACTCCAGGACCCGTTTCCTGGCAGCCTCCCCTCTCCCCGAGTGGAGGGTGCGCAGCCCTGCCCTCCACCAGCAGCAGCCCTTCTGCAGCCTGGGTCCCTGGTCTGCCCCAGGGCTGGCTCCCTTCTCTCCTCATTCGCAGCCCAGCCCCTTGGGCTCAGGGATGGCCACGCAGCCTCCCCCTTTCCTCTCTCTGGTTCAGCTACTGCCGCAGCGCTGCAGCAGAGACCCCGGAGCCCATCCGTCAGCGGCCTCCCCGCGCTGGCGCCTCATGCCCCCTCTGCTCTTTGCAGGGACCCTCGGCCCGAGCGGCCGAGGGCTCCGCTCGCTCCCTGGGAGTCCCCGCCCCTCCCCTGGGCTCCGTGCTGAGCGTCCTTCCTGCTGTTTGGCATCCCCCCCCAGGCCCCCCTGCCCCACCCCCGCCCCCGCCTCCGTGGTCCAAATAGGAGCCTAAGAGCCCACACACCTGGCCTGGCCGTCGGGCCTCGGTGCCAGCCCTCCTTCCATTCCCAGAGTTGCCTTCGTCAGGCTTTGGGCCCCCGCCCAGGACCCCGAGGCCTTCTCGCGCACTGGGCAGGGTTTCAGATTCCCCTCCTTCCAAGGGCAGTAAGATGGCTCGGCACGAGGGCGCGGCCGGGTTTCCCTGGGGGAGCACCACCGTCAGTTCCCAGGGGGCTGTGGCGATGGGCACGGTGGTCTCACTCGTTGGGGGCCGCGTCCTGCGGCTTGTTGGTGCTCTGGGTCCCCTCTCCCCGGGAGGGCGACTGGGAAATGCCTCACCTGGAACCCCAGGCTAGTCCAGGAGCCTCCGACGGGGAGGGAGAGTGGGGAAAATACCTGGTGTTGTTCCAGAAGCAGCCCCCCTTCCACGTGTACACCCTCCCATGACACCGGCCCCCCGGCAGTGCTCCAGGGGGAGGGCCTCCGCAGGGTCGCCCAGTCCACGTGGAGCCCGCGCCCTCCTCCCTCCAGGCCTCACCCCAGTGTCTCATGGGACAGAGGAGGTCTGTTGGGGGTGAGTGAATGAGTGGGTGAACGAATGAACGGCAGGAGCCTGCCAGCAGAGCAGACACACAGGAGCTGAGGGCTGCCTGGGCGCGTGCACTCCCTGGTTTCAACCCGACCCTGCTGTGGGGAGTGCAGTGCACAAGGGTCTCCAGCCGGAAAGCCGGCCCCTTGTTGCGTGCTGTATGCGCCCCTGATAACACCCGCACTGCCGCTGCCCAGAGGCCTCCTCCCCCGCCCATGGCCACACCCGGCGGCGTGGGAGCAGCTTCACAGCCTCTTGAGACACTGTCGCCCCGCATTCACCCTCTCTGCTGTCTTTGTCCACTCTTCCCTGGCCCCCAGAGAGGGTGGGCTGGAAGGACACCTGCAGAGGCAGGCAGGGTCAGGGCTGGTGAGATGCCCCAGTGGGTTGGCCTTGGCCCCTTTCCTGTGTCCCTGAGCGAGAGAGCCCCCCTTTCTTAGATCCCTGCTGCCAGGGAAGCAACAGGCAGGAGCACCCACCAGGGAGTTTGAGTGACCGGCCAGGCCACAGGGGTGGCTTCAGCATCCCTGGGGACTCAGAGCTGTGCCTGACCCAAAACTGCATCACGGAGGGGAGAACCTGGAGGCTGGCAGAGCCATGAGGGTCCCCCTGGGACACAGAAGAGGGGTGAGGCCAGCTCCAGCTCACTCTTGCGGGGCCCCGGGCATGGAGCTTCCGGAACCTGCCCACCCAGGGATGGGGAGGCAAGGCGCCACCCAGGAGCGAAGGCCCTGCAGAGGCAGCCGGGCTGGGCCTGCAGGGCTGGAGCCTTAGGAGGGCAGGTGGGGTGTCCCTGCCCCGACCTCACCCCCTGACTGTGCGGCCAGGAGAGGGCAGACGGGGGTCTCTCTGGGGCGGTCACCTGGACCTCTGCAGAGCTGCTGGGAGGTGCGCCCTGCGGGTCAGCAGACCCTGAGCTCAGCGTCCAGGGCTGGCTCACGCCCCTGGGAGTGGACTGTGACCTGATGCCCGGGCCCTGCAGCCAGCAGGGGTCATCTGCCTCCCACAGGCCCACAGTGGCCTGCGCCTGTTCCTAGGCGCTGGTGTTTACCCCAAACAAATGTGGTGTGTGCTCAGGCCAGCTGGCGTTGGCACTGGGCACTTGAGAGCAGGGGAGGGAGGCGAGCCGTCTGGACCCCCACCAAGGCAGGCAGGATGCGGCTGGCGGGGGGCAGTGTCTGGCATACGGGGAGAGCATCTGCAAGCTGCCATCTGGTCTAGCCTGGGCCCTGCTGCAGACTCCCTTCTTGGGACCTCAGTTTCCTCATCTGTGAACGGAGGCCACACACCACCGCAGGCTGACCCGCCTACGGCGGGAAACCTGACCCTGGGTGTGAACTCCGCGGAGAACCTCATGTGAGGGGACTCACTGCACGTGTACCGAGGCAGGGGCAGGGCGAGGACGGGGGTCTCGGGGGGGACACAGTTGACCCCCAAACCCGGGGCCCGTCGGTCACGGTGACTCAGATGGTCAAGGCTGAGCCCACCGCCCTACTCCCATGCCCCCCACACCACGTCAGCATCAGCTCCCTTCCCTCCCGCAGCCCCTCTGGGGTCCCTTCCCTGTCTCCCTCCGTGGCGGCCCCCCCGGTTCACCCCCCAGCACAGTCTGCATCCGAGCCCCCCGGGGCCTGACACCGCCCGCCCGCCCGCCCTTGCTCCCAGGGCCCCCCTCCTTGGCCCCCAGCCCCCCGTCGTGCCCTTTGTCCTTCTGCTTCCCCCGTCATTTGTTCAGAGCCTGCGCTCAGCTCCCGCAGCCAACCGCCTGGCTCGGGGCACCTGGGGAGACGGCAGGCTGGCTTCCAGCGGTCGTTGGCTTCGGGGGCGGATGAGCCGAGGGACCCGGCACCGTCGCGCAGCAGGGCCTCGGGGACACACAGCAGCATCGCAGCGACCCCAGGAGTCGATTAGAGGCAAACCCACCCGAGTCCTCCAACCCCTGTGTCAGGCCAGACAGGCCTCCCCACGTGCGTTGGACAAGCGGAACGCTGGGGTGTCTGGGGACCCCCGTGGAAGGGGCTCCTAGCCGGGCCGTGGTGGAGCCGTCTGGCACAGATCGCGGCCGAGCCCCAGGGCGAAACGGGTATTGTGGGTGAGGTTGGGCTCTGGCCCCGCTGCTTAGATTACCCGGGGGTGCGGTGAGGTCCAGGGGGAAGAGGCCCTGGCCGGGTCTCCTGGCGCCTGCGCCCCCGGCCTGGGCCATCTCAGTGGGGGCGCCCAGGAGACGTGTAAGTTTCATCCATCCCCAGCCTGAGGAGCAGGTGCTCCTGGCAGAAGGAGGCCGCCCTCATTCAGCCCTGCCTGGACGGGGCAAGGAGAGGCCTCGTATGGGGGGAGCCCCACCCTGCCGGGCCCTGCAGAGTGGGGGCTGAAGCCCTCACTGCCAGCAGCCACGGCCCCCTCCACAAGGCTGGAGGACAGCGGGGCGTGGAGGGTGGAGGCCCAGCCGTGGAGAGCCTCCGCAGATGGACATGTGCTTCTGCAGGAGATTAGCCGGGAAGGTGGAGGCGGGCTGGGCTCCGAGGCTCTGGGGACACAGCGGGCCCCCCAGGGCAGGCCCACAGCCGCTGGCACCAGCCGGAATGTGCCCCTCCCCGGGCCCTGCTCACTGGCTCTGGGGACCCACGTGCTGGGGCCCGCGATGTCCGCTAGTGGCCGGAACTGGGACTGGAGGCCGGTGCCCCTCAAAGGCAGGGCCTTCCCCTGGCTCCCCTGACTCAGCCCCGCCAGCCTCAGAGTGGTTTCTCCCTCTTTATTCTTGGATGGGAGACACAGGCCCCAGGGAGGGTCCCTGCTGAGAGGGTGAGGGGCCCTGGCCCTGCTGGCCCATGCCAGCACCCAGTCCCCTCACCCGGCCGCAGAAGGGCTGTGCTGTCTGGCCCGCCCGCTGCTTCCTCAGAGCTCGGGCTGTGTGGCAGCAGGGGCCGTGGGGGCCTGAGTTTGCTTCCCGGGATGGTTGGGCCCCCTCATTCCTGCATCAGAGGACGGACCCCCAGAGGGACTCATGGGCAGGGCAGGCACGGCTCTGAGTGTGTCCGCAGCTTCGGGGGCTGCACTAGCCAGCCTCCTTGGAGCATCAGCACGTGACGGTCCTGGGTGTGGGCCAGCGCCTCTCTTGGACTCAGTCCCCTGGCCAGGCCCCTTCACCCCATCCCAGGAGCAGGGCCCTAACCCAGCACCCCAGACGTGCATCAGAGCCGACCACTGGACCAAACTCCCCAAGTCCAAGCATGGACGGCACGTCACACTCCTTGGGGGACAGGACCACCACCCCGGGCAGCCCAGAGGGGGCTCCTGAGCGCCTGCATTTAGAGCTGCCTGGAGTGAGGCCGGTTGCCGGGCGGGCCTTCCCAGGGTGGGTCCAGGCCCCCGGGCTCCTGGATGCTGAGCCAGTTTGTTTTCTGTACCCAGGGGGGCAACAACGCTGGCCACACGGTGGTGGTAGACGGCAAGGAGTACGACTTCCACCTGCTGCCCAGCGGCATCATCAACACCAAGGCCATGTCCTTCATTGGTGAGTGCCCTCCCCGCCCCACCCCCGCCTGGGATCCTGAGCGTGTGAGCAGGAGGGACCTGGGACGTCATCCAGCCCAAGGGCCCGGTGTGAGGCCTGGACGCAGCCGGAGAGCTGGGCTGGACCCCCGCCCACGCCCCCCCCCACCCCGTCCTGCCCAGCGTGAGGACCAGGTGCTCCTGGCCAGGAGAGAATAACCTGCTCAGCCGGGGCCTCGACCCTGGGCCGGGAGGTTCACGGTCCCAGCCTCAAGCGGGAGCCCTCGCAGAGGCCTCTGACCTGGGACCTGTCCTCAGAGCCCCTCCCAGAGCCCAGGACCCCACCCAGCCTGGGCCAGAGGGAGGGAGAGTGCAGGAGGCTCCCCTGAGCGCTCAGACTCCCGCAGTGTGTGTGTACAGGCCTGTGTGCCTGTGTGGGTGAGCGCATGTGTGAGTGTGCATGTGTATGAGTCTGCGTAGGTGCATGAGTGTGAGCGTGTGCGTGCGTGTGTGCAGGTACTGTGTGTGCATGCTCTTGTGCGTGTCCTTAAGTGAGCGTCCGAGCGGGGTCGGGCCTGGCTCCCCTGTTCCTGGCCTGCCCGGGCCCCTTCCCGTCGCCTTCTGCTGCCCCTCCCCCCATGGGTCACGCGCTGGCAGCTTCTGGTACTTTTCCTTCTGGCTCTTTCCACGACTGGGCAGGCCCACACTCGTGACTTATCTGCCCCGCCCCCTCGCTGGCTGGGAAGCTGGGAAGCCGGGGTGGCGCGGCAGGTGTGTGCCCGGCGGCGGCAGGGGGTCTGCCCTGCGTGGGAGCCCAGGGACACGGCGGCCGAGGGGCCGCAGGGGCAGTGGGCAGTCAGGCTGAGCAGGAGGAAAGGGTCTCCCGGAGCCTCCGCCGTGGGTGAGGACGGGGCGGCGAGGACGCCAGCTCCCCCGGGACCCCACGCCCGGGGCGGGGGCTTTGCTGCAGGAAGCTGCTCGGCGCCAGCCTCGGGTGCTGGGCCCCAGGCCCCTCTGGGAGGGAAACGAAGCCAAGGAGGCACCGCTCGACCAGGGGGCGCTCTGCCCGGTCTCCGAGGAGCTGGGGGTGGGTGGGGGCCAGCGGTCACCGGGGAGCATGGGCAAGGGCTCAGCTCGGCGGTCAGCGCGGCCAGACGGCGACGGCGGCGGGAAGCCCCTTAGCAAGGGCAGACCGAGCTGGGACTCACACAGCTGCCCCTCCAGCCCGGGTCACTCCCCCAGGCCCAGCCACGTGGTCATTTCAGGACTCGTGGCATTTAGGTGACCTTTTGTGCTCGGTGTGGCTTGCATCGTCTCTGAGTCACTCCCGTCTGGACCCATGTCCCGTGTGCCTCGGCCAATCCCGGTGCTCAGAGACGGGCTCCTCCCAGGAAGGCAGCGGGGGCCCTGCCCAGCTGGTTTTGGTCTTAGAGGAAGGGGCCAGCGTTGGCTTTAGCCTGGGCCCACGGTGACCTCGTGACCTTGGTGAGCCCCTCCCTTCCGTGGCCTCAACCTCCGCCCTCTGTAGACCCTACTTCAGTTTTACGTGGATGGGGAAGCGTGGCTCCCCCGAGGCCCTGTTTGGGTCCCAGGAACGGCTGGAGGCTGCATTTCCCCGCACCTCCCGCCTTCCCATTTCCATGCCACTTAAACAAAACACAACAGCTTTACTGAGGTATAATTTACGTACCATGAAGTTCACCCCTGTGAGGGTACGATTGTACATCCACCATGATTCAGTTCTAGAACATTTTCCTCCCCCTGAGGAGTTTCCCCTCCCCGCTCCCACCCCACCCCCGACAACCACTGATCTGCTCTCTGTAAATGCTTCATGATGGCTTTTGTTTTGACTTGACCGTTTACTTTATTGTGATAAAATGTACCTAATACAAATCGACCATCTTAGCCATTTTTAACTGTACAGCTCAGTAGCGTTAGGTCCGTTCACGTCGTTGTGCAGGCCCTTCACCACCATCCGTCTGCAGAGCTGCATCGTCTCCCTAAACAGAACCTCCGTCCCCATTAATACTCACTCCCGCTTCCCCCCGCCAGCCCCTGCCCCCAGCAGCCTACTTTGTCTCCATGAGTTTGACTTCTCTATGGACCTCGTACACGTGGATCATACAGAATGTGTCCTTCAGCGTCTGTATTGTGTCCTCGAAGTTCATCCATGTCGCCACCTGCGTCAGAATTTTCTTCCTTTTTAAGGCTGGATAATATCCCAACATGTGGATGAGCCACATCCTTCTGTTGATGGACGCCTGGGTTGCTTCCCCATCTTAGCTATTTTGAACGATGCTGCAATGAACATGAGAGCACGAATTTCATGCTGTTTTTGTTTTTATTTATTTTAAAAATAGGCTATTTTATTTTATTTTTAAAATTAACTTATTTATCTATTTTTGGCTGCGTTGGGTCTTCATTGCTGTGCGCGGGCTTCCTCTAGTGGCGGCGAGCGGGGGCTACTCTTCGTTGCGGTGCGCGGGCTTCTCATTGCGGTGGCTTCTCTTGTTGCAGAGCACGGGCTCTAGAGCGCAGGCTCAGTAGTTGTGGCGCACGGGCTCAGTTGCTCCATGGCATGTAGGATCTTCCCGGACCAGGGATTGAACCCGAGTCCCCTGCATTGGCAGGCGGATTCTTAACCACTAGGCCACCAGGGAAGTCCCTGATTTTGTTTTTAGATTTTTTTTTTTAATGTGGACCACTTTTAAAGTCTTTATTGAATTTGTTAACAGTATTGCTTCTGTTTTATGTTTTGGTTTTTTGGTTATGAAGCATGTGGGATCTTAGCTCCCCGACCAGGGATTGAACCCGCACCCCCTGCATTGGAAGGTGAAGTCTTAACCGCTGGACAGCCAGGGAAGTCCCTGTGCTGTTTTATACGTAAGTCCCCCGCGTCCGTGATACGATTCAGTCTTGTGTCTGTGTGTTGCAGGCAACGGAGTGGTTGTCCACTTACCAGGCTTGTTCGAAGAAGCAGAAAAGAATGAGAAGAAAGGTAGGCCCGTGTTCCCGCAGAACCGCCCCGCTCAGGACACGTGCATGTTCCCAGCGGCCAAGTTGCCGGGTGGCTCGCCATGTGGTTTCTCCTGAGGGCGGCGGCAGGTGGACAGGTGGGGCGGCTTCCACAGCTGGCCCGCTGCCTGGGCCTGCTGGCTCTGCCTGTGCAGGAAGCCAGGAGCGGGCAGTCCAGAGGCCCCAAACTCTGGCTCCAGGCCACAGCCTCAGTGTCGCAGGGGAGCTTTCATGACACTGGGGACAGGTGGCACTGGGAGATAAAGACCAGGCTGTCCAGGAAGGAGCCCTGGAACCTGGAATATGACCCTGATGTCAGGCTGAGACTGGGGACCATTGGACCGACCATGCGAGCAGGGAAGAATGTGGTTCCTGGGGGCTGTTCAGGGGCAGGAGGCTGGCAGGCAGTGGCCGAGGCCACCAGCCAGGCATCTGGGCAAGTGGAACCTCAGTGGCTGTTTAGAGGCAAGCTGATGACACAGCAGCCCTGAGATGCCATGGAGGAAGCACAGCCGCGGCCTCAGGGCTCAGTGCAGGCATGAAAAGAGCGAGTGGGACCCTGGCCCTGGGACGCGGGCACCAGGAGGTGCCGGGACGGAGACCCCACGGGGAGACAGGCTCGCCCGTGGAGACGTGGGTGGACGTCCCCGGGGGGAGGGCCCAGGAACCCCCCCCAGAGAGGCCACCACGGGGAGGGCCCGCCGCTAACCGGAGGTGACTCTGTGGCCCATGGCCAACCGCATGCCGTGTCCGCAGGCCTGAAGGACTGGGAGAAGAGGCTCATCATCTCTGACCGGGCCCACCTCGGTGAGTCTCAGGCCCTCCCTGCCCACCTGTGAGTGACGCCCCCATCCCCACCATGGCCTGGGGCTCCCCCAGGCCTTCTCCAAGGGCTTCCGGGGGTGCCAGGTCGGGATCACTGCCCCCACTGGCAGATGGGGAGATTGAGGCCCGGGGGACCCCAGTGCGTCCCCGGAGGCCCTGTAACCGTCTGTCTCTCCCGCTCGTGGTGCCCCCGCCGGCCCGGCCGGCAGTGTTCGATTTTCACCAGGCGGTGGATGGGCTCCAGGAGGTGCAGAGGCAGGCCCAGGAGGGCAAGAAGTGAGTAGCGCGTGTACTCAGCTCGTGGCCCTCGAGTCCACAGATGGAGAGCTGGGGGCATGTGGGGTGGGGAGCGTGCGTCCACCCGAAGCCCCCAAGGACGGTGCCCGTCGGTTCACCCCCCTGAAGCCCAAGTGAGCCGCCTCTGCCCGGGGCCGCGCCGTCCTCCCCGACCACCACCCCGCGGAATGCCCGTGCCGTCTGTCACCTGCTGCGTCCCCCACCCCTGCTGGGATCGCAAGCCAGCCTTGAGCACAGCTCCGTCCTGGCACCTCGTCCTGCCCACCAGCTCTCGGTGGCCGTTCACTGGTTCTCCAGAGATGTTTACTAGAAGGTGCCAGGGACGGTTCTCAAAGCCGGGACAAGGATGCAGCAGACAGAGCACTGCCTCTCACACACACGTGCACACGCGCCTGCACTGCCCACAGTCACACTCTGCACACACTTGTCCACAAGTGCACACGTACGTACACAGGCATGTACCACACGCATCCACACACACACACACCGGTGCACGCATGTCTGCACACAAATGTGCATGCACCACATGCACTCACGGCACACGCTCATACACAGGCACACATGTATGTGCGCACGTGTATGCACTGCACACATTTCACACGCACGTGCTCATACACAGGTGTGCACATGCTCTCATAGGAGCACATGCACTCACAAACATGCACGCACACACACAGGGCTTGGCCACATGTAGGTGGCAATGCTGAGCCTGGCTGGGCTGTGGCGGGCAGAGAGTACAGGATGGGCACAGCTGGGTTCCAGTCCCGGAGCAGCAGCCTCCGTGCCAGGCGAGAGGGAAGCCAGGGCAGAAGGCAGACAGGCCGGGGAGGGCACCACTGGGCACTGGGCCTCAGAGGGTGGGTAAGGGAGGGTCAGGGCTGGGAATCAGACCCGGGTGCCACCACTGTAGCCCCGGGTCCCTGGAAGCTGGCCACATGAGGTGTCCTGTGGTTCTCATGGCCGTCCCAGACCCCCGGGTGCTGCTGCTGGGAGGGACCCTCAGATGTCACCCAGCTCGACCTTGATTTATGAGGCTGGAAACTGAGGCCTGAGGGGCTGGCCGGGGAACCTGTGTTCCCAGGCTCCTCCCCCAGGCCCCGGGCAGGCTGGCCTGGGCGACCCGAGTTCACAGCCTGTGGCCTGTCTTTTAGCATCGGCACCACCAGGAAGGGGATTGGACCAGCCTACTCGTCCAAAGCGGCCCGCACGGGCCTCCGCATCTGTGACCTCCTGTCGGACTTCGACGAATTCTCCACCCGGTATCTGACCTGTCCGTGACCCCAGGGGAGCCTGGCCAGGGAGGTGGGCTCAGGGCTCCAGGGGGCCAGGGGTCTCAGTCATTTTCGCTTCTGCAGATTCAAGAACCTGGCCCATCAGCACCAGTCCATGTTCCCCACTTTGGAAATAGATGTTGAAGGTCAACTCAAAAAGCTCAAGGTAGATAGAGCTGGGCGCCTCGGCAGCAGGGCCGACCCCGCCCAGGGTCTGCGTCCCACTGACGGTCCGTGCACATTCGTGCAGTGCACCTGTCGCATTATCACAGGTGGACTGGGCTTGGGGGCCATGGGCCTCCCGTGGGAACCCCCTGGCCAGCCGCGCTCACGATGGTCTTCTCAGGAGGCCGGGTGCTCCCCTGATGGCCTGGGCCCTCGCCTCCTCTCTGAGGAAACTGCCCCAGATGTCCTGGGGGACGGAGGCCGACCCTGTCTGTCTGGAGCAGGAGCAGGCGGGAGACAGGAGGATGTCAGCGCAGAGCCCTTCTGGAAGTTTCCAGGGCTGGGACCCCAGCTCCTCCAGCCTCGTCTGGGGCTGTAAATGTGACAGGGCGGGACGAGCGGGGATATCTGCAGACTGAGCCCCTCGCTGGGCGGGAGTTTGCTGGAAAAGAGAGGCTGTGGGGAGGAGGCCAGCGCTGGGTGGACACCCTAGTTCCTGCATCCTCCCCCTTCCCCCAGGGCTTCGCGGAGCGGATCCGACCCATGGTCCGAGACGGCGTTTACTTCATGTACGAGGCGCTCCACGGCGCCCCCAAGAAAATCCTCGTGGAAGGCGCCAACGCAGCCCTCCTGGACATTGACTTTGGTACGTCCCGGCCGCATCCCCACCAACCCCGCCTTTCAGAGACAGGCGAGGTGCGGCCTCCCTGCATGGCCACGCTGCCGGCCGCGCCCAGGAAACCTACCCCCCTCGTTTCCCTAAATTCAGCCGAGAGGGGAGGAGGGAGAAGTTGGGCTGGAGGGGAGGGAGGGAGGGCGAGAGAGCCCGGCGGGGCCCCAACTGCCCCACGTGGGCCTCTGTCCACCCTGTCCCCGACCCAGGGACACACCAGCCTGAAGCCCCAAAGCCGCAAGGCGCAGGCAGGGGAGGCGTGCACCGTCCAAACCCGAGCGGCCCTCTCCCTCCCCTCCCCGCCTAGCTCATACCCACTGCACCCGGTGCCGGCCACTCCCCCAGGATGGTCCCCCTGGAGACCTGCCAAGGGGGACCCCTGGGCCCAGGTGATCTTCGGGGTGGGGGCCTGACCGGCTGTCTCACAGGGACCTACCCCTTTGTGACGTCATCCAACTGCACGGTGGGCGGCGTATGCACCGGCCTGGGCATCCCCCCACACAACATAGGCGAGGTCTACGGCGTGGTGAAGGCCTACACCACACGCGTGGGCATCGGCGCCTTCCCCACTGAGCAGATCAATGTGAGTCCCCAGCCCCGCGGAACCGCGTGGGCACCTGGTGGAGGGGCCTGGGGAGGCTAATGAGATGCAGGGGCCTGCCGCTCCAGCCCCGTCCCGCGCCGTGGCCGTACACAGTGGAGCCCCTCGGCTCGGGAAGGGCACCGAGAGCTGTGTCTCTGCTCCATCCTCGGGGGCACAGGCCACCTTCGTCCTTGGGGGCCTGAGCCCCCCTGGGTTTGGTCTCAGCCAAGCTAGAGCAGGGCCAGAAGCACCGCCCCCGCCCCGCCCAGCAAACTGCTCTCCAGCCTCGTGGGTGTTTCTGGAAGCTCAGGACACCGCCGGCCTTCCTCTCACCTGGCCTTGTGCCCTCATGGCTGGCGAGCACCCGAGACTCTTGTCCTGGGCAGATGTCTGAGAGCCAGAGTGGGAAGGGGCTTGGATGAGGCGCAGGGATAGGGATAGGGACCCCTGAGAAATAAACACACACCTGTCCGAGGCTCAGCTGCAGGGCCAGGTCAATCCACCCTCACCTGCCCGCGAGGCCCAAGAAGGAGGTGCTGGTCAGTGCGGCCCTACCTGGGGGGTCTCAGCTGGGGCAGGTGTGCCGGGGGCCAGGGAAGCAGGCGTGAGGGGGGGTGATCGCCAGGGGCTGCAGGAGGGTCGGAGGGGAGGGCAGAGGAGATGATTGTGAACGCCAGGCAGCCGGGCACAGGCTCCCTTTCCCGTGGCACCGGGGCCCTCTCTGTCCCCACGCAGGAAATCGGGGACCTGCTGCAGAGCCGTGGCCACGAGTGGGGCGTGACCACGGGCAGGAAGAGACGCTGTGGCTGGCTGGACCTGATGATCCTCAGATACGCCCACATGGTCAACGGATTCACCGCGTGAGTGACACTTCGGGCACATCCGGGTGCCCTTCCACCCCGGGGTCCGTCCCTGGGTCCCCAGACACGACGGGAGCAGGGGAGCTGGGCATCGGGGCTCAGGGCCACCGTCTCCCCACGCAGGGTGATGTCACCTGAGGGAGACCCTTCTCCACGGCGAGGCCACAGTGGGGTGATGTGGAGGCCCACGCAGGGCACCTTGGAGCTGGCCCTGCGGCCAGCCCTGCACCTCCTCCTGAGCACAGACAGGGCTGGGGCTCCCCCACTAGCTGTGCCAGCGCAAACGCCGTCACTTCAGTTCCCCCAAACACCCAGGGTGACACTGGGCTCCTAAGAAGGGGGCAGAACAAAGCCCCAGCAGGAGAGGCCACGCTTGAAGCTCGCGAGGCCCCGCAGAGAGGTGGCAGGGGGGCGCAGCCTGCGCTGGTCCTGGAGAGCGGCCGCCGGGTGTACAGTCCCTCGGGCACCTCCGCAGGTCCCCCCGCTCTGGGGCCCCGGTCTGCGAGGCTGTGGACAGGAAGATGACCCCGAGGGGGCCGGGAGCAGCAGCCCCCCTCCTCCGAAGCGGCACCCCCGGGGGGCAGGGCGGGCCCCCCACAGTGCCCCCGAGACCAACCAGGCAGCCGGGCTGCTCTGGGTGATGGTTGTGGTTTCAGCGGCTCAGACCTCGCCCTGGGAAACGAGGGGCTTCGTGCGAACAGAGGACTTGCTGCTTCCTCCCCAGAAAGACGGGCCAGGGTGCGAGGTGCACGCTTGTCACAGCACACGGCCCACGAGTTACCACAGCCGCGCTCGGCGTGTGTGGGCCATCCGTCCGCGGGAGGCACAGGGACGAAGTGGCCAAGGACACGGTGTCCAAGGTCCCTGGCCCGCAGTCCTTGTGTGCAAAACGGGGAGATGCAGCCTCCCGGGGCCCTGAGGGTAACGGCCCAGCCCGGGTCAGGGCACTGGCGCCGTGCACGGTGGCCCACGTGGGCTCGGGAAACCCAGGGACACCCACCCAGAGGCCCTTGAGGCCTGGCCGTGCAGAGATGAGAAAAGGAAAGAGAGAAACTTGCGTGAAGCCCGGGCTCCCTGGCCCTGGGCGGACGGTGTGGGAGACCCTCAGGGGTGGACGATGTCAAGGGCACCAGTGGTCTCGGCCCAGGCTCGGGGTCTCCCGGGTCAGAGTGGCATGGACGGGCCCAAGGCTCACATGCCCAGACCCTCAACGCGGCCGTGAGAAGGGAAGAAAGGACAAGGCCACCAGATTGGGGTCCCCATGGGGTGCTCAGGGCCAGGTGGGCCAGATGGTTGGAGCTGGGTTCCAGCCTGGCCGTAGGCGGCCTTTTCCATCTTCCTCTCGATTCCTGGCAAGTAGAGGAGAAGCGAGGGGTGGAGCCCAGACAGGAGAAATGATGGCGTAGCTGACCGCTACTCAGCGTCTCGCTGTGGTTTTGGACAGGCTGGCCTTAACGAAGGTGGACATCCTGGACGCCCTGGACGAGATTAAAGTCGGCATCGCATACAAGCTCAGCGGGAAGCGGATCCCCTACTTCCCAGGTGCGAGCACGGTGGCTTTCCTGTCCTTGGCCTGTCTCGCGGGACCTGGTAACAGACGTGACCCGTGGTTTCTGGGGCGAGGGGACAGGGTGTACGTGTTGAACACGTGGGGTGAGTACGTGTCTGGAAGACTCATCCCGATTCTGTCTGTGGCAGGTTCTCACCCCGATGGGAGGCCTGGCCGGGCCTTGGGGCAGTTGCCAGGCATCCATGGTCTGGGAAGGGCTCAGAGGGACTCAGAGGGACCGGCCTGACCCCGGGACCCTGGGGGACCCTCAGGTGCCTGGGGTCAAGGCCCACCTCCCGGGAGCAGGGGACTCACCTGAAATAGCTGACGTCAGGTCTGGGCGCTCAAAGCTCTGGGCAAATAGGAAGACGAGGGGCTTCCCTCGTGGCACAGTGGTTGAGAGTCCGCCTGCCGATGCAGGGGACACGGGTTCGTGCCCCAGTCCGGGAAGATCCCACATGCCGTGGAGCAGCTGGGCCCGTGAGCCATGGCCACTGAGCCTGCGCGTCCGGAGCCTGTGCTCCGCAACGGGAGAGGCCAGAGCAGTGAGAGAGAGGCCCGTGTACCAGAAAAAAAAAAAAATAGGAAGACGACTTTGACCTAAGAAAACATACATTTTTGATTAGACTCTTTAAGGTTCTAACTGGAGTTTCTGTGACCAAGCAAGCATCCTTTGTTTTAAAAAGCATAAAGGCAGTGCTGTTTTCCTGGGGTCACAGTTACTTGTGCATCTGCACCGGGGTCACGTGACCCCACCCTCACCAGTGGCCATGGGCGAGCTGCCCCCCGCTGCCCCACCCCCAGCACGTGTGTACACCCACCAGTACCAGCGGCTGTGGGAGCCCCGTGCGTCCTCTCGGCCAGTGTGCCCCAGCCCTACTGACCCTGAGCTTTGAGAGGCCGCAGCAGGATTGTGATGTGACCCCAGGGGAACATTTGAACTTGGAGCGCATCCAGGGCCCTTGCAGTGGACGGCTCCTTGCAGCATCTGCTGACAATAAGGGGTGGTTGGTGTCTGCTGTAGCCCTGGAATCCCCGCCAAGTGGGGTCCCTGCCCCGAGGAGGGGGATATAAATCCTGTAGGACCTCTTGACACTTCAGGACCCTGGATCCCCTTAGAATTTCCAAGCAGGGGCCTCAGAGTTCCTCTCATGATGGCTGTGGACGTTGCAGCAGAGCGCGTAGTGAATCCGTGTCCAGGGTGGCATGTCCCCTGGGCTGGAAGGGCTACAGCCAGTGTCCAAGAACCACCCCCACCCCCTGAGTAAACCAAGCAGGGCGGCTTGCCTTCCCCGCCTCTGAGCCCCGGGGCAAGCGGACCCCAGGCTGGGGGTCCCGGGCCCGTGGCCGAGCAACTGTCCGCAGCACGTGGTTCACCCCGGCCCTGCGTGTCCCCAGCCAACCAGGAGATTCTGCAGAAGGTGGAGGTGGAGTATGAGACGCTGCCTGGGTGGAAGGCAGACACTACGGGCGCCAGGAAGTGGGAGGACCTGCCCCCGCAGGCCCAGAGCTATATCCGGTTTGTGGAGAACCACGTTGGAGTGGCAGGTGGGTGCCCTGAGCCCTGGCTGCCCCCTCTCCCCGCCACGCCCTGGGCTGAACCTCCCCTTTCCCTTTCAGTGAAATGGGTTGGTGTTGGCAAATCCAGAGATTCGATGATCCAGCTGTTTTAGACAAAGACAGAGCTGATCCCAGCAGGCCACGTCCACGCCAGCAGCCACAGTAGTGTTCTTTCCCAGCCAGCAAAACCAACGCCATATACAAAGAGATTTGAAAACTATTTTCTGTACTTTTATATTTCTCTTTAAGCCTTCGGCTCCACCCACTGATTTCTACAACCACTTGAAACATCTGAAAACCAGTGTTGGGTACATTTTAAAAAATCCTGCTGTTTCAAATGAGCCGAAGCGCTCAAAACAGAGACCTTTTATGGCACGTGAATTGTCACATGGTTGTATGCCTGGTTGGAGCCGTTTAGTAATAAACAAATCCGACAGCCGCTGAACGGTAGTGAGCAGTGCATGTTTTGTTCTGACTTTGTCGTCGTCATTTTGACTTTTAAACGCTGGAAGGCGCCACTTTGCCGCATCAGCAGTCTGGGTGACACACATTTTCTTTTGTTTTTAATAAATATATTTATTTATTTATTTATTTTTGGCTGCGTTGGGTCTTCGTTGCTGTGCGCGGGCTTCCTCTAGTTGCGGCGAGTGGGGGCTACTATTCGTTGAGGTGCGCAGGCCTGTCATCACGGTGGCTTCTCTTATTGCGGAGCATA
This sequence comes from Mesoplodon densirostris, assembly GCF_025265405.1. Lineage (NCBI taxonomy): Eukaryota > Metazoa > Chordata > Mammalia > Artiodactyla > Ziphiidae > Mesoplodon > Mesoplodon densirostris. The sequence goes on along the minus strand of NC_082664.1, from coordinate 1,909,145 downwards.
GGCGCACAGGCTCTAGAGCGCAGGCTCAGTAGCTGTGGCGCACGGGCTTAGTTGCTCCGCAGCATGTGGGATCTTCCCAGACCAGGGCTCGAGCCTGTGTCTCCTGGGTTGGCAGGGGGATTCTTAACCACTGCGCCACCAGGGAAGCCCTAAATCCTAGCTTTTTAGAGCTGAGGATGCCAGCTGGGTTCACTGACATTGGGCCGCTGCCAACTCGGCTTGCTTCCCATGGACCCTGCCGGCCCCAGGCGGTTCCGCAGGGTCCGGTGTCACCGGCTTGCACCACGGAGTCCCAAACTCATGTGACAGCATGTTGGGTGAAAGGGCCACAGATTGGGTGTGTGGCTTCACATCCGCCAGCGAACTTTTCCAAACAGTGCCGAGAACAAGCTTCAGCAATTTGAAAGATGTCAGGGGCATGCGTGTGGACCAGCTTCCTCGGGCAGCAGGGCTACAGGTGAGAAGCGCCGGCAGAAACTGATCTTGGAGTTTCCCAAGAATTATTTCCTTCCACGACAGAGCAAGAGGGACAAAAGGAGAGGCCAAAGGCAGGGTGAGTCCTTAAGGAAAGAGGAGGTGGAGCCCAGCTCTTCTCCCTGCCCCCGGGGATACTGTGCTTCTCCTGACCACATGACTATCCTGCTACGACAGAGGGATGCACGCTTTGGGCAATCAACCAGAGTAGGCATTTTCCAAAGAAATCATTTCATTCTGCATAAAAAGCTGCACTCCTGGCTTGGCAAGCTCAACCTGCAATTTAAATTACAAAGCTGCAAAAAGCCACTATATTATGTAGTAGCTGCTAAATTCTCCACTCGAATACGAGTTGTTCTTTCCTTTGATCTCTGGACAAAATCTTGGGGAGGCAGCCCCAGGCAATGTCTTTGAGTATCTTCAGGTGTTATACAAGGTGAAAAGACACCAATTTGGAGGGGAAATCATTCTTCCCTGGCACCAGCTTCCTCACTCCCGTGCGGCCCAGGGACGGGAGGCTGTGTCCTCTGGGTGAGGTTAGGATAGACGGCCCCCTTTTCTCAGCATCAGATGTTGTGGGGGTCTGAGTAGTTAGAATAAGGTGCTCTCTCCTCTTTGCACCAGTAACACAGCCCCACTGTAGATAAGCTCACAGTGGTCGCAAGTCAATACGTGGATAAAAGACAAGTACGTGATTTGATAACGTTGTTTGATAAAACATGTTTTTCCAGGGACTTCCCTGGCAGTCCAGTGGTTAAGACTCTGTGCTTCCACCGCAGGCGGCAAGGGTTCGACCCCTGGTCGGGGAACTAAGATCCCATATGCCGCGGGGGCGCGGCCAAAATGTAAAAAAAACAAAAACAACAAAAAAGTGTTTTCCCAAACACTTTGGAAAGCTGCCGGTTTGCTCAGAAGTTTAACATTCATCTACCCTACCATCAGATAGCCATTCCACTCCTAGGCACTGACCCACAACAAATGACCACGAATGTACAGAAAAAGCCTTAGACGAGAATGTTCAGAGCAGCTGCCCTCATCAGAGCCCAAACCTGGCACAGCCCAGGTGTCAGTCGACAGGTGAACAAACTGTGGTCCATCCACACACAGAATACACTCAGCAACAGAAGTAATGGACCACTGAGGGGTGCAGGACGGTGGCCGGTCTCGGATCAAACTGATGGAAAAAGCCAGACACAAAGGTGCACATGCAGAATGAGACCGAGCCTGTGAGGTTCTAGGACGGCAGCGTCCCTGTAGGGATGAAAACAGAGCAATGGTCACTTCTGCCCGCGGGAGGGGTGACGGGGTCATCGTAACTGGCAGAATTTTATACATTTACCATCTGGGCATTCCACTGGGCGTAAATACACACAACCGCACTGTAAGTAAATTATACCCCAATCTAAAAGTTACTCAGAGTAACCATACAACCATCTTACATAACTGAGATGATAATTACTCACAACTTTAGGACCCCGAGGCAACTTTGATGAAACATATCAATGAATACGTTTCCTGCCAGCCTTACCCACTCTGCATTTGTTAGAGGGGAAGTTTGCTGCACTTCTCGTGGGAAAACAGAAAGCGTGTTCCTTCCTCATCTGACACATATTCACTTCCAGAATGTCCAACTTTCTAAGGTCAAATTATGCCACTCCGCAAATGCTTTGCCTGAGTTCGGTTTTCCTGGGATAGCGCCCCGCCCCGGGCAAGGCAGTTCTCCTTACTCTGCTTCCACAGCTCCCGTCCTTCCCCTTTTGTGACATTTGTCCCCCCAGAGGGCAGGGACCCCGCTGCCGCTGCTCCACACCACCCCTAAGGGCCGAGCACAGAGCTCGGTATGTATTATGGGCTGAACTGTGTCCCCCTAAACTTCACATGTTGATGCCTCAACTCCCAGTACCTCCGAATGGGACTGATTTGGAGGTAGGGACTTTGAAGAGGTCATTTTTTCCGAAGCTTTATTGAGGTGTAACTGACATATATTTAGATATAATTGATACAGAACATATAATTGACATATAATGTACACCTTAATTGTACACTGTTGACATAAAACAATAAAAGACCAGCAAAATGGGTTTATTTGGGAACGGCAAAAAATTGCAATTCAGGATATGTAATCTATGGCTAAACACAGGCAAGTCTGGAGAACAAAGGAGAGAAAACTCTTGAGAAGGAGGAGATGGAGGGGCTAGTCTGGGCAAAGAACCCATTGGTGGAAACTGGGAGTTTGACATGTAAGTGGTCTTTCATTGGCTGAGTTGTGACAGACTTTTATTGGCTGGGCTGTTGTCGGGCAAGGAGAAATTCTTCCTCCTGCTGGGTAGTAAAGTAGTAACCTTCTTTGTAGATGCAAGGTACTCTTTTTCTATTCGGTCTGCAATTAATGTAGTGCAGTAGGGCATGCTTGCTCCCTCTTCTGGCCTCCTGACTCTTTTTTTTTTTTTTTTTGGCCACACCACGCGGCTTGCAGGATCTTAGCTCCCCGACCAGGGATTGAACCCAAGCCCTCTGCAGTGAAAGTGCGAAGCCCTAACTACTGGACCGCCAGGGAATTCCCTCTGACTCCATTTTAAATGAGGTTTCTGCTTCTTAATTTTTACAACATTAAGGTGTACAGTGTGATGATTTTATACACATACATATTGCAAAAGCTATAATAAGGTTAGATAATACATCCTTCACCTCATATAATCACCATTTTGTTGTTGTTGTTGTTGTTATGGTGAGAACAGTTAAGATCTACTCTTAGCAACCTGCACGTACACAATACTTGCTAACTATAGTCACTGAGCTGTACATTAGATCCCTGGAACCTATCTACCATATAACTGGAAGTTTGTACCCTTTGACCAACAGCTCCCCATTTCCCCCAAGCCCAGCCCCTGGCAACCACCATTCTACTCTGTTTCTATGAGTTTGATGATTTTTTTTTTGGTTAATATTTATTTATTTATTTACTTACTTACTTAGGTTGCGCTGGGTCTTAGTTGTGGCATGCGGGATCTTCGTTGCCACATGCGGACTTCTTAGTTGCAGCGTGCATGTGGGATCTAGTTCCCCAACAAGGGATCAAACCCAGGCCCGCTGCATTGGAAGCACAGCGTCTTATGCACTGGACCACCAGGGAAGTCCCAAGTTTGATGATTTTGGATTGCACATATAAATGATATCATACATTACTGTATTTCTCTTTCTCTGACATTTCGGTTAGCAAAATGTCCTCCAGATTCATTCACGTTATTGCAACTGGCAGAATGGCCTTCTTTTTTATGGCTGAATAATATTTCATTATATGTATATTCCAAATATCACATTTTCTTTATCCACTCATCCACTGATGAACACTTAGGTTGTTTCCATGTCTTGGTTATTGTAAAAATGCTGCAGGGAACATGGTGCAGATAGCGCTTCAAGGTAATGATTTCAATTCCTTTGTATACACAGAAGCGGCATTGCTGGATCACATTGCAGTTCTGTTTTCAACTTTTTGAGGAACCAGGAGGTAATTAAGTTTTAAAGCGGTCATATGGGTTGGCCTTAATCCAGTCTGACTGGCGTCCTTATCAGAAGAGGAGGTGAGGACACAGACACACACAGAGGGACGACCACGTGAGAGCAGGGAGAAGACGGCCGTCTGCAGGCCAAGGAGAAACCAGCTCTGCACACACCTTGATCTTAAGACTTCCAACTTCCAGAACTGTCAGAACATAAATGTCTACTGTTTAAGCCCTCAGTCTGAGTGCTTTGTTACAGCACCTCTAGAAAACTAATCCAGCACTGACTGGGCCCTCAACAAATATTTCTTAAATTAAAATTAGGTTGAAATAGAAGAGCTAACAAGATTCTCTTTTAATCACAATGTTTTGCATCTATCTACTGTGTCTTAAACGAGCCTAAGGCAGTTTCAAATCTGAACGCAAAGAAGTCTTTTAAAATCCCCAAGACCTGTAGGATTAAAAACAACACTCCTGGGAATTTCATCTATCTCTGGGATAAAACCAATCAAGCGTCTTTTTGTCACAGTGACTGCAGACCGCTAACAGGTATAGTACCCCACCATGCGGTCACGCAACAGGAAGAACGCTGGCCGAAGCCCCACTTTCGGCCTGGTCTCCCTAGACCCGCCATGCGGGGCGGGAAGGGGCAGGTGGACCGGAGGCTGGCCCTGCCCAACCCCTGCGGGTGTCCTGGGCTGTGGTGTGCGTCACGTGGGGTGGTGTCACGTGAGGGGTGCGTCGCGTGGGGCGCGGCCTGTAAGACAGAGGTCCTCGGCTTGTCAGCGGAAATCCAGGCGACAGCGGAACGGGCGGGACGACCCCGGGGGCAGCGGACAGGACGAGGGTCGGGCGGGCAGGCGGCCGCCAGAGGCCGAGGTGGGGCCGGAGCCGCACGGCTCTGTCACAGCCCGACATTACGTCAGGCCTGCCCCGCATGACGCAGCAGGGCCCGAAACCCGGCCCGTGACGTGTGTCCAGTGCGTTCATGCGGCACTCTCCACTTGTGAGGGCGGGGCAGTGCTCCAAATTAAGAATTACAGAAAAGTGAATCATCCGCGAACTTCTGGTGATTTAAACGGAGAAGTATAACCAGTTTCGAGAGTTGTTTGGGGAGCAAAACTAAAAACAGCCGAGACGCTATTCCCTTCCGCACCCGCTCCTACCAGTCCCTCCCACATGTCGCCTCCGACCTATCAGGAGCCAGCCCTCACACGAGTCCCGCCCCCGATGTCTCCCCCAGCCCATCCTGCGGCGCGTGCGCACCACACCGCCTTCCCGCTTCCCCGCCCCCGCGGCGCCCACTCCGACCCTTGACCTCTTCCGGACTTTCCCGCGTCTCCGAGTCCCGCCTCCCGGCCCACGAGCCCCGCCCCCGCCCCGGGCCTATCCCGCGTCGCGCCGTGCAGCAGCCCCGCCCCGCCCTCCTCCCGGGCCTATCCCGCGTCGCGCCGCGCACCAGCCCCGCCCCCGTCCCGCGCAGGGGTTGGCGCACGGCTGTGACGTCACGGAAAGGCGAGGCGCGGCCGCGGAGCTGCGCCGCTGCGGGCCGCGGCCATGCCCAAGCGGGGCTGCCCCTTCGCGGACGCGGCCCCACTGCAGCTCAAGGTGCGTGTGGGTCGGAGGGAGCTGAGTCGCGGCGTGTGCGCCGAACGCCTCACGCGGGAGATCTTCGGTGAGTGAGGGGAAGCGGGGTCGGGCAGGCGGTCTCCGCAGGCCGCGCCCCCTGGAGCCGGGGACCGGGGCCAGCCGCCCGGCCGGGTTTGGGAGCAGCAATTTGGGCGCTGTGAATGCGCCCGCGTCCACGACCTGTCCCCGCCCTCCACCTTCCCGAAACAGGCGGCCTCCGCGTGGGCCCGAGACGGGGCTCTGTCCTGTGGGAATGCTGGACTCGCGCAGGAGCCAGCCCTGGTCTGACCAGCCCAGCGATAGGCCGGGGAGTGGGATGTCCCGGTGGAATAAGCCGGTAGAAGCACCCGTTCTGACCCGAGAGGCGTTTGTGGAGCGCGCCTTCCTTGCCAGGCGCTGCGGCTGCGGGAGACCCTGCCTTGCTGTCTACTGGGGGGCCAGCCAGAGAAGCGCTCTCCAGAGGTCATCAGGGCAGGCACGGGTCGCTGCAGGACCACCTGCAGGCTGTCAGAGGTCTCGTGGAGGAACAGAGTCGAAGACGAATCCTGCAGGGTTAGGCAGGCAGAGAGGGAGAGGAAGGGAATTCCAGGCAGAGGGAACAGTCTATGCAAAAACCGGGAAGTTGGAGAGTGCTGTCCGGTTCATTGTGACTGGAGTGTCCAGTTCCAGAGATGTAAAGACACTGACTTAGGAAGCCTCCTCTGGCTTCCTCATGCAGGTTTTTGGGCGCATTGATATTATTGATCATTGCTTTGGGGGGGTTAATACTCTGGGGTAACTACAGAGTGGAATTTACCTTAACTAGTGGTTGGAGGCACGAGGTTTGTGCGTGTAGAACAGTCAGATGGTTACCTGGGTGTCTGTGACTGAGTGGTGCTGCCGTGCATTAGGGGTGTGGCGAAGAGCCTCGCCTGGGGAGACCCTGCTTCTCTTCCTCCTGCTGCTCCCCACCCCGCTGCCCCCATCAGCAGCTGCTGTGCCCTTTCTTTTCTTGCACATGCAGGGTTGCAAATGCAAATGCCTTTCGAGGCCGTGCAGGTGATAAAAATGAGTGAAGCTGTGAGTACTATGGCCAGACTGCAAGTGTTATCCTCTCAGGACCTTCAAAAAATGTAAACACTGCAGACAGAGAGAAGAATTAAAAATAAATGGGGGCTAAGTCAGTCTAGCTCTTGACCACGATGTTCTGGAGCATTTGCAGGGGCTTGTCCTTCGCAGCGCCCCGTCATAGAGGGAGTTCCTGGCTCCCGGGGCATTCCCTAAGAAGGGCAGGACGTAGGCCGGCGTGAACTCGTGTGTAATGAATTCCAAGCCTGAACCCTGGTGTCTTTATCTTGAACGGACCACAGGCCCTTGAAGACAAGTATTAGCCTCACCACATGACCTCCCCCCAGTCCCACCCTATTATAAGTGGGGGTGAGGGGATTGCAGGAGGAGGAACTGGGTGTGACGGGGCTGTCATCAGCCACTCCATTTGAGTTACCCAACTGTGTTTCTGTCGGTTTCACTTAGCACCAGCAGCTTCTGAGGTCTCCACCCTGGCTCTGTTGGGACAGGGCAGAACACCACAAACAAAGCATTTCTGGGGCTGGCGCCTGGCCTTTGACCTTGTGAAAGCCCCCAGTGCCCTGATGGAAAGCCACTGCTCTGGTTGCTGGGAAACCACCTCAGCTCTGGGGTCAGGGGGTGGGGGGATGTCCAGGGCCCACAGAGGTCTGGAAAGTTCTGGGGTACCTTGTCTGGAGCTTGTTGCTGCCATGCCTTCTGCTGGCAGCTCTGTGGGAAGTGAAGGGGTGCGTTCCGGCCTGGGGTGTGGGCTCAGCTCTGAGTCTCTGGCTGTGCGTTAGTTAGCACTCCACAGCGCAGAGCTTCCTCTGCTGGACGAAGCCGGCTTGTGGGTGCTGGGGAGGAGACGAACGGCGAGGGGGTGAGGCCACACGTGTAGAGAATGAGCAGAGTGATAGCACGGGGAGCCCAGGTGGGGCTGCAGCGTCCAGAACCTTCTTGGAGGAGGTGGCCGCGGAGCCCAGGCAGGAGGTCAGGGTGGGACCCAGCTCGCCAGGGAGCAGCGTGGTCTGGGGTGGCTGGATAACCAGAGGCCCGGCCACGCACAGCTCAAGGCACAGGGTGGCCATGCAGGTGCTTCCGTGTTGCAGCGGTATAAGCGGGGAAATGGTTGTCCTCCGCAGAAAAGACCACGCAGCTCCTCTTCCGCGGGGCCCAGGCCTGCATGGACCCCGCGTGGGAGGAAGGCTGCGCCATCGTCGACACTCCGGAGTCCCCGAAGCCTGGCCCCACGGAAGCCCCTCGGGCCGCACGCGGGCAGATGCTGATCGGGCCCGACGGCCGACTGACCAGGAGTCGAGCCCAGGCCTCTGAGGCTGGTGAGTGAGGCCCATGGCAGGCGCTTCCCAGCTGTGTGCTAAGGACGGGATGCGGCAGGGGCTTTTCCTACCTGGGCTGGAGGGAGCCTGGCCCGAGTCTGACAATATGAACAGGGCGAGGGCCTGCAGGCTCCTGACATTAGGAGGCTCTGCTGTCACCAACATCCACGTCTGGTAGCTGCGAACAGCTTCTAACTGTTGGATCGGAAAGGAACAGAGACCCCTCTGGGTGACCCTCCTGGGTGTCCTGCCTGCTTTCCGCCTGCAGCTCTCCCACGGAGTCCCACCTGGCTGGGTGGGAAAAGCCTGTTCGAGTCCCTGTGCAGTGTGGTGTGCATCTCAGACTTGTCATCTGTGTCGCTGGTTAAAAATTCTCCCGCCCCCGGGTCTGGGTGGGGCAAAGGGACCCCTGTGTTAACCCGTGATGCAGGGACCACGCTTTGAGACGCAGCTGTGAGACACACAGGGGACGAAGGCCTAGCGACTTCTGATGCAGGCGGTCAGGAGAAGGGCTGACCCTTAGGTACCGACATTTGGGTGGTGGGAATTGTAGGTGGGAGTCACGGAAGCCAGCTGGGATCTCTCCCTGGTGAACGGGTCTGGGTGCTGTGCTTACGCACAGGTTGTCGTCTTAGGACCTAGTGGTCGGTCAGGCGCGGGAGGAAGGGTGGCCCCCAGCCCCAGCGCTCCAGGTCCCCTTTGGGCTGATGGGTGTTTCTTCCCCACAGACCCAGCCATGGCGGCATCGGGAGCCTGCTCGTCGTGCGTGCGGGCCGTGGACGGGAAGGCGGCGTGTGGCCAGTGCGAGCGGGCCCTGTGCGGGCGCTGCGTGCGCACCTGCTGCGGCTGTGGGGCAGTGGCCTGCACCCTGTGTGCCCTCGTGGAGTGAGTGCGGGCCCCGTCGGGGAGTGGGGGTGGCAGGCCCATCCCGCATTGCCTGGTGGGACGATGTGATGCCAGTAAATGCTTTGCTCAGCTTGAGTTTTTCCAAGACCTTGAGATCCTTTCTGGAGGAAGTCCAGACCTTGTAGGTCAGCTCTGCACTGTCTGTGGTCTGTCCCAGACCATCCGTGCTCTAGTCCTTTGAGCCCTGGCGTCAGGAAGCCTCACGTGGCCTTCCTATGTAGCGCGCTCGTTAGCGGAGGACACCTGACAGGTGAGGGCAGGAAACAAGCGTTTATCTGTGACTTGGGTGAGCATGTCTGCCACAGCCGGTGGACCCCGTCCCTGCCCAGGAGGTTTCGGGCGCTGTCCTCGTCCCAGCGGCCACTGCCAGCTAACGGGTAGGGATGGGCAGTGCCCCGTAAGAAAAGTTCTGCAGATCTCAAACCAGTTTAGTCCCAATGGCCTTTAAAACCAACGCCCCCCCACCACAAAAAAAAAAAAACCAACCCCAACCGTGGAAAGTTAAAAACACGCCTCCCGAGAGGTGGGTTGCTCCACGGTTGGGCCGCGCTGGGCAGAAGGACGGAGGCCAGGGTCACGTGCCGGCCAGTTCAGGGGTCATGTGCCTGGCCAGTTCAGGGTCAGGTGCCGGGCGAGGCGTGGGTGTGGAATACTCTTTCTTTTGATTCTGCCAACTCAGTTTTTCCTTTCTTCCTATTTATATGTAAACTGAGACGGGCAGGGCCTTGCCAGTGGCTTTTCCCTGGAGGGGGAGCTGCGCACAGCACAAGGCCAGCTGAGGGGCCAGGTGGGTGCCCCGCCTGCTGGCAGCTGCTTCCCTCCCCGGGGCCGTCCTCCTCCTCAGGGACTCCCGTGGCAGCCTCCCCCGCCCCTGCTCTCTGCTGCCTGGTCCCCAAGCGCCCGCAGAGCCCGCCGCGCACCTGCCTGTTTCTCAGGCCCCAGCCGGCGGGGCTCTCTGACCCGGGTGAGGGGTGAGAAACAGACGAGGCGTTCTGGGTCCCCTCTGGAGGCCACGCCTCAGGCCTCCGAGCTTCAGCGCCGCCCTGGAAGTGGGCATCCTGCCCGCACCTGGTGGCTGCCTTGTCTCCAGGGTCAGGCACGGCCGCGGGTGGGGCATCGCCGCCAAGAGCTGGAGCCGAGCTCCCGGCCCTGCACGTGGACCCTTTGCCGCGGCACCTCGGGCGTGCTGCCGCCGCCTTTCAGCACGTCTCCCGACGCGCGTCCCCGGCCATTCGCTGCGTTGCCACGTCCCTGCCCTACCTGAGCTGCTGCCCGTGTGAGCCATCGGGGGCCAGTCAACCCCGCTGCGCACCTGGCCGCCGTGAGAGCCGGGCTGAGCCCCGGGGGCTCCTTAGCTCTCGGTCCGTGGGGGCGGCTCCAGCGAGCACCCCAGACGTTTACCCTCGTGCTCCAGAGGCAGATACCTTTCGGGGGGCTGGGTCTAGGGGGGCCGCGGGGGTCTGCTCCTGGAGCCCCGCACTCTGCGAGTCCCGTGCTCGGCCTCGCCCCGGGCCCTCGAGCCGCCCCCCTCTGCGGGTGTCCTCCAAGGACCCGGCCCTGTGGGCCCGGCCCCCTGCGGCTGTGGGGCCTCTTGGTAACTGGTTCTGTCTGGGCCGACGGCCCGGCCTCCAGATAAAGCCGAGGGGCCAGGTGGGGTCGGCCGCTCCGGGGAACTCGGCCCTAACGCCGGCTCCTCTCCCCCATCCTCGCGGTTTCGCAGCTGCAGTGACGACCTCCACGAGAAAGTGCTGTGCGCCGGCTGCGCCATGTTCGAGGCCTGAGGCCGGGAGAGGACGGCAGCCCTGCCTGGACGACCTCGCCGCCGTCCACGCTGAGGGACTGGGGGGAGGGGCGGGAGGGGACAGCCTTTCTATTTTGTATTTTGTTCTCCTGACCACAGAAGAGAATAAAGCCTTTATATTTGGACAAGAGGACTCACTTGTCAGCGCCCCTGGGGCCCGTGGTCTGCCCGGCTCCCAGCTGGCAGCGCCCTGAGCTCCGTGCCAGGTGCCGCCGGTCGCCCCGTTGACAGGTGGGGACACTGAAGTCCAGAGCGTGTGAGCCCAGGTGGGGCTCCAGTGCCTCTCGGGGGTGGGGCCGCGTCCCAGGCTGTCCCTGAAATGCCACCGTAATACGCTGCTGTCTGGGTGGCCAGGCCCCGGGTAACCTGCCTGTCAGTTCCGTCTGGGTGGTGCAGCCCGTGTGGCCTGAGGTGGGGGAGCGGACGAAGGGGGGAAGGGAGGGTCGCAGCCCTGCGCGGGTCCTCCTCACCTGGGTCTCGGGCCCTGGTTCCCACGCGCGGGGTCCTTGCAGCGCCGTGGGCCCAGGCCCTCGGGATGAATCCGCGGGTGGTCGGTCCCAGCCCCTCCGAGAAACCCTGGAGGAGAAGAGAGGCTCTCTGGGGCGGGGAGCAGGGCGGTGTCCTGTGGGCAGCGGGGGCACCCACTGTGGAGGGTCAAGTGACTGACTCTTCCAGGGGGCTGGGCCGGGGGGGTTGCCCCGAGTGTAGAGCCTAGGACCCCTGAAGCAGGAGCGGGGGAGGGCCACAGGGAGGCATGAGGTGTTGGGGGCGGCTGCACGTGAGCCCATGGGTCTTCCTGAGCTGAGAACCTCCAGAGGCCTCTCTGGCTCGGTCACGTGAGTGCAGCACGAGCCCTCATCGTGGGCTCACCTCCTCTCACCTGGCTTCCTGTAGAGGCCCTGGGCCTCCGTCCCAGTGTCCACCTGCAGACCGCGGCCCCACTGAGCACGTGAAGAGATGCTCAGCATCTCTCATCATTAGGGAAACAGCTCAATGACACAGGAGATGCTGCCCCGCCCGGCAGCGGGGCTGCTGTTGAACAGGAAACAGGCGCTGGCGGGGCCGTGCAGGCCCAGGAGCCCTGTGCACTGCTGTGGTGATGCAAGGTGGTGCAGCCTCTGTGGAACAGTATGGCTGCTCCTCAGAAACGTAAACGTAGAGCCCACGTGACCTAGCAATCCTACTTCTGGCAAATACCCAGCAGGGATTCAAGCAGATGTCTGTGCACGTATGTTCATAGCAATAGCGTTCACAAGAGTCAAGACGTGGAAGCAAACCCCGTGTCCGTCAAGGGATGACTGGACAAGCAAACTGTGGTCCATCCATACGATGGCCTATGACTCGGCCTCCGGAAGGAAGGGGACCCTGATACAGGTGGCAGCACGGACGGGCCTTGAGGATGTCAGGCCGGGTGGAGTAGCCGGTGCCAAGAGGGCAGGCCCTGTGTGACTCCACCGCTGCGAGGCCCCTAGAGCAGTGGGGTTCACAGAGACAGGCGGGGGGAGGGTGGGGGCCGGGGCGGGAGCAGAGGGGTAGTTTGTGTGGATGAAAAGCTCTGGAGACGGGGTGCCGGTGCCACAGCCACGGGGATGCATTCGATGCCACTGAGCTGGTCACTGAAAAGCGGTTAAAGCGGTAAAGTTTACATTTATTTTACCAAGTAAGAATATTTGTGAAAAAGACAGTTGTGGAAAGCAAAACTAATCATGTATGTTGGGGATTTTGAACACATGGAAAAGTTGTGACCACAGCACGGAGACGGCAAGTGGAGGTGTGTGTTCAGAGGACCGTGCGTGTGAAGGGCTGAATTTCCCTCCAAGGCAGGCTGCTGGGTGAGTTACGGACTGACATCCGACAGGCCGTGGCTACAGTCGTTCCTTCAGGAGAGATTTGTTCTAAATTCCACGTGCGATCCTGGGTGGGATCCTGGAACAGAAAAGGAACATCAGTGAGAGAGTGGGTAAAATCGAAATAAGCCAATAAAAGAGAGAAAATGGGGGACTTCCCTGGTCGTCCAGGGGTAAAGAATCCGCCTTCCAATACAGGGGACGCGGGTTCGATCTCTGGTCAGGAAACTAAGATCCCACATGCTGAGGAGGAACTAAGCCCGCACACCACAACTACTGAGCTCGCGCGCCTCAACAAGAGAGCCCATATGCTGCAAACTACAGGGCCCACGCACCCTGGAGCCCGAGTGCCACAACCGGAGAGAGAAGACCACATGCCACAACTCGAGAGAAGCCCACGTGCTGCAACTAAGACCTGACGTGGCCCAAAAAATTAAGAAAATTTTTTTAAAAAAGATAAAATGGGTTGTTAAAAAATAGTTATTTAATCCAAAATGAGGGCGAAAAAGAGGAAGGAAGGCACAAAAAACCAATGGGGCGCACAGAGGCACAGCAAGATGGTGTTTAAGCTCAGCCACGTCTAGATCCCACTCCTGTAGGTGATCTAAGCACCCCCGTAGGGGTGGAGGCCCTCAGATCGTCTAAACAACAGTTGAGACCCAGCCAACTCTGTTGTCTGCCAGAAATTCACCTTGAGTATGAAGACACAAGCAAATTCAAAGGGAAAGGGTAGACAGTATCTGTTGAATGATGACCCGTCTTTGAGCAGACATCCCTGGAGTGGCATTTACCGGGGGGGCAGACCCCGCCCCTATGCCATCCCGACACCCCAGCCTGGCTGGCCCCTTGCTGGGAGCTGCTGGCCTACCCGCAGCCCCCAGGGCCTCGTCTGCAGCACCCAGCCGTGCCTGCTGAAACGTGGGCACTACGGGCGCTAAAGGCACTTCTGTTCCTGTCTTGCTGTCCCTCCGGAGGCCCGGCCTGCTGCTTGGAAGGGCTGGGTGGGACACGGGAGGGCGTTCGGCCCCCGTGCAGGCCAGGCTGAGGGACCTCCACCCTGCTGGTCCTCGCTGCCCCAGGCCGCTGTTCACCAGGCCCCTCCGGCTCTGCTCTGGCCCTGCGGCCGGGACGGGATAGCGCCCAGGAGTTCCCTCCCCGAGGTGCCGGTCTCCCTGCACCCCTACCGCTCCGCCCCGACGCTGTTGCAGGAGGCGCCTGCACAGCCCCACCTCCGGGAAGGCCAGGAGGCTCTGGGGTCTCCGGTCTTGGCTCATTCCCTCTCGGCCCCACCCACCCAGATGGGACACACCGTCAGGGTAAGTTAGTGCTCATGTCCATGCCCATGACCTTGAAGCCTGTCCCAGGTCAAGGAATGTCCCTAAGGCCATCACCCGCATCCCCCAGTTATCCCCAACCATCCCCCCATCCCCCAATCATCAAGGAGGTCCCACGAGAAAGAGCAGCTTGTGCCCCTCTGCCTGACCAGCTGGCCGCCCCCCCCGCCCGCCATGCCCCAGCTCCAGCTCCAGAGGCACCTCCCGGTTCTCCACACCACGTCTGCCGCTTTGGGGCACCATTTGCTCGATTCGAGGATGATGGAAAGGTGCTGCTGCAGGCCCTGGTGTCTACATGTCTACAATATACATTGTTTCCCTTTCTTTCTGTGTTAAAACACACACCTCTTCAAGACCCTGCCTTCAGCTCTTTGGGGTATATGTGTACCCAGGAGTGGAATTTCTGGGTCACATGGTAGTTCTATTTTTATGTTTTTGAGGAACCTCCCTACTGTTTTCCAGAGGCTGAGCCATTTTACATTCCCACCCACGGTGCACAGGCTTCCAATTTGAAGGACGTTTTTATGTATCTGAAATCTGGATCCAAAGCATCATTTAGCAGGTAACATTTGGTGTGTTTGTGGTTTCCAAAAAAGCTGTGGGAGTGAAATAGTTCAGAGCCTATCAAAACTGAGCAATCGGGCTTCCCTGGTGGCGCAGTGGTTGAGAGTCCGCCTGCCGATGCAGGGGACACGGGTTCGTGCCCCGATCCCGGAAGATCCCACATGCCGCGGAGCGGCTGGGCCCGCGAGCCATGGCCGCGGAGCCTGTGTGTCCGGAGCCTGTGCTCCGCAACGGGAGAGGCCACAGCAGTGAGAGGCCCGCGTACAGCAAAAAAAGAAAAAAAAAAACAAAAACAAAAACAAAAAAAAACTGAGCAATCAGGCACCGCCCAGAGAGGCGCCCGCAGGCCTGACTGACCCCACCCACCCCATGCTCCGCGCAGGCGCCCCTTCCAGCAGAAGCGGCAGCCACCCCGCCCCAAGGAATGTCTTGTCAGGGTCACCGGCCCCGGAGCCTGGAGAAGCAGGCTGCTCCTGCCCCCTCCCCCGGGCCCAGGCGCCAGGCCCTGTGAACGCCCGGCCCTGTCCCAGCCACGCCTGCGGGGTTGAGTCCTCGTGAGAGAGGAGGGGCTGAGGCTCCGCCCGCCCCTCTCTGGGCGGGCGCCTGGAGGCCGACGCGCAGGCCAGTGCCGGCAGCCGGCTCCTCTCCGCGCCCACCAGGTGGCGCCCACGGCACGTCCCGCTGGGCTGCTCGGGCGCCCCGGACCCACTCCCGGCTGTCCCAGGCTTGCGGTATGACCGCCGGCAGGCCGCTCTCTCGGGCTTCCTCAGGCCCCAGGGCCCAGAGCCTGGCAGTGACCCGAGTCTCGGCCTTGGCCAGCTCTGGGCCCTGCAGGGTGGCTGGTCCTTCCTGGTGGTCAGGGTCTGCGGCACTGCATGGACAGAGCTGGTAGGCAGACGGCTGTGCAGTCCGGGTGGCTTCCTTGGGGCGTGGGGGTGGGGTGAAGCCAGGTGGAGACACGGACGGCCAGGGCATCCCCCTCCGGTGAGTCCCGCCGGAGTGGGGTGGGGGGACATCGTCCCTCAAAGGTCATCCCTGGGGCCTCCGGGCAGGCCAACCCCGGGCATAGACCGGGCAGGAAGGACAGGGTGCTCCACTCAAGCGGACCGGCCACGTGCTCCTTCACTTGCCACCCAGCAAAACAAGCCACAGAGTTGAAAAGCAATTTTTATTGAAGAATTTGGAGGGAAAGTCTCGTAATAGTAAAAATACTAAAGTTGAGTATAAAAAACGCCACGGTGCAGCGCAGCGTCCGGCCGGGAGACACGGAGGGTGCAGCGACGGTCCCTCCGAAAGGCGTCACGTGGGGCCAGGGCGACAGCAGGAGAGTGAAGCTTCTCTAAGGACAGGTGCTACCAGGGGAAGCCACTGGGTGAGACGGTCCCAATGGGGAAGGGGGCGGAGTAAGGGCTCTCTCCTGAGATTAGAAACCCCAGTATGCACGGGAACAGCATAATACACGGCAACAGATGTCACCTGGCTCTTCTATCTCGCCGGCGAGCCCCGGCCCAGCCCCATTGCAGGGGCCACCCTCCTCCAGCCTCAGTGCTGGGACTGCTGCGTGCCCCACCCCGAGCGAGAGGGGGCCGGGCCAGCACACCACGGCCAGGTGGCTTCTGGGGCCCCCCGGCCGGGCCGAGACAGGGGCAGCCAGGGACAGCCGGCAAGAGGGACGGAGGGGCCGCGGGCAGGGCCCACCCGGGCCCGATTGCACTTGGCTGCAGAAGTCCTCAACGTTTTCCTACGTGAATCTAATCGTTCCCAAGGCCGAGGCCACGTCTGGAGAACTGGATGAATAAATTAAGAAAAACCGCAGGATGTCTTCCTCCCGACCTGGCTGGCCAAGAGGACACCGCCCCCAAGGCGGGCAGCCCTGCCCACAGCACGAGGCGTCTTCCCATCCGTGTCAGAGGACGGCATGGTTCCGCCCAAACGCATCCAGAAATAAGAAACATTAAATACAGATCATCCATGCGAGGCTTCCTCCCGAATCTTCCAAGCCCTCGTTCGGAGCACGTGGCTGCCCACGGCGGCGTCCCAAGCGCCGCCGGCTGGCCCCTCAGGCCGTGCCGCTGGCCGAGTAGGAGAACTGGGGGAAGTGAGGCCTCCGCTCGCTGTCCACGCCCTCCATACTGTCATCTGTGGGCGGGAGGGGCGGTTCAGCTCCCGGGCACCAGGAAAGCGAGGCCGGCCCCAGGGCTCGCCTCCCAGACTCCACGTCCAGCCTCAGCGAGCCCCCATCCCACGATCCCAGGGCCCCCCCCGCCCTGATGGCCACCCTTGAGGGAGCCTTCCCAGTAAAATGCTGAGCACGGAGTTCTGTTGCCTGGAAAGGAGGAAGGGGTCGGCAGGGAGGACCACCCCTCACCTTGGTCGGGCGGCGTGATGGTGATCATCTGGGCTGTGAACTCCTCGTCAAAATACCTGGTGTCCGTCTCGGACGTGACCTGAGGCTTGAAGGGTGGGCTGAGCTGCAGGAAGGGGGCTGCGTTACAGGCCTCGCCCTGCACGGCCCGGCACACCTGAACCTGGACCTGGACCTGGACCCAACTCCCCACCCCAAGGCTGGGGCCAGGCCTTCCTCTACCCACGTCCCCTCTGGGGCCTCGCCCTTCAGGGATCCACCTGCGGAGCCACCGGCCTCACTCGCGGCCCCCGGATGGCAGAGTGGCCCAGCAGCGTCAGGCCAGAGAGGACTCACCGCGACGCAGGATGCAAGGGCAACTGCAGAGGGACAGGCTGGCGGGAGGAAGGACCCCGACTCCCCCGACCCCTGGCGCGGGGGCAGGGCTGCCTGGGAACTAGCAGCAACTAGCAGGGGGGCTCTTCGGTCGGGGCTGGGACTCGAGCCCTTGGAGGGCAGGCCCAGGAGGCGGCAGGACCCTGGCCGGAGCAGCGCAGGGTGGGAGAGCCCCGTCTCACAGGGACAGAGGCTCGGCCGGCCGTGTGTGGCCCGCAGGGGCGGGGTGGGGTGGAAGCATGCTTGGGGACAGGTGCCCAACAAGCCTAGGGACAACCTTCCTGGGCCTGCTGGCCACCCCACCAGCATGGGCCAGGGCCTGGGGCTCCCAGGTCCCTCAGAGGGCAAAGGGCAGAGGCACACATGCAGGAAGCAGCTGCCTCACTCCTCGGAGGCCTCCTCACGTGTGTGGGTGTGTAAGCAGGTATGTGTGTGAGGTGTGGGAGCGTGAGCGGGTGTGTGCAGGGGGAGGGGTGTGCACAGGCCCCGCGCACCTTCTTCTCGTACACATCCTGCCACACGATGCTGGCGAAGAAGCGGTGCTGCATGATCTCCTTGGCGTCCTCGGAGCCCCCACCGAGCCTGCGGGGAGACGGAGGCCACAGTGACGGGGTCGCCACCTGCTGGGCCCAAGGTTCAGACCCCTCCTCCCACAGGCTGAGGTCGGCCGCCAGGCAGCAGCCCAGGCAGCTGCAGCAGGTGCAGGGTGCTGGGTGGGCAGGAGCTGCCGGCAGAGTCCTGAGCAGGTGTGAGCAGGCCCTCTGCCCGGGCCAGCCCAGGCCGAGGACATCACACACGGCCACCAGCACGGTCGTTCCCTGGGGGTTTCAGGGGACAGGTGGCTGGGGGGCAGCCCAGGGCAGGGCTCACCGCTGCTTGGGGTCCTTCTTGAGCAGCCCTGAGAGCAAGGACTTGGCCTCAGGGCTGAGCGTGCGTGGGAAGCGGATCTCCTCCATGAGGATGAGCTCGAAGAGCTTCTCGTGGTCCTGGTTGTAGAAGGGCAGGCGGCCGCACATCATCTCGTACATGACCACGCCCAGCCCCCACCAGTCCACCGCCCGGCCGTAGTCATTGTCCTCCAGCACCTCGGGGGCCAGGTACTCGGGCGTCCCGCAGAAGGTCTTCATGGTGGCGCCGTCCTTGATGCCCTCCTTGCACAGCCCGAAGTCCGTGATCTTGATGTGCCCGTCCTTGTCCAGCATGAGGTTCTCCAGCTGCAGGAGGCGGCCTCCGGGTCAGCCCGCCTCCCCGCCGCCGCCCCGCCCCAGCCCCGCCCCGATCCCCGGCCCCGCCCACCTTGAGGTCCCGGTACACCACGTTCTTCTCCGAGTGCAGGTAGTCCAGGGCGGACACGATCTCGGCGCCGTAGAACCGGGCCCGGTCCTCGGGGAACACCCGCTCCCGGGATAGGTGGAAGAAGAGCTGCGGGACGGGGAGCCTGAGCGGGGCCGGCGACCTGGGCCAGGGTCACGGGGCGGAGACCCTAACCAGGCGGGGAGCTGGGAGGGCAGCCACCCAGACACCCGAGGCTCAGAAAGGGCCGCCCCCGGGACCCGGGCCCTACCTCGCCTCCGTTGGCGTACTCCATGACGAAGCACAGGCGGTCGTGGGTCTGGAAGGAGTACTTCAGGGCCTGTGAGGGAAGCAGGGCTGAAACCCGGCCCTCAAGCTGGGCAGGAGCTTCGCCCTGTTCAGGGCGGGGGGTACCCCGCTGCCGCCGGCCGCGCCCGAGGACGAGCAGCTGCAGGTCCAGGGGCCGTGAGGCGGCGCCGCTGCAGGGCCGGCCCCGCTGCCCTCACACCTCAAACCACAGGCGGCCTCACTTAAAAAGAAAGGCCCGCTGGTGACCGCCCGCTCACAGAAACACGGATGGGAGACCCTCCCCGGCTCTCTCGGTTCCCTCACGGCCAGGCCGGCCGCACCGACCAGGGAATCTGCGGAATGCGACGTTAGCGTCCTGTACAGGGACCCACTGGAGGGTGGAGGGCACGACAGAGCCTGGCCTTTTCCTCACAATCCTCCAGCCAGACAGAGGGGAAAAGGGCCAAGTGAAGCACATGAGGCAAAGGCACGGTAACGAGTAACGTCTGGACGAACAAGCACGACGTCTGCTCGTGAAGTCTGAGGTTTCTCGTAAGAAAACGTCTCAGGAAGAGAACCACCGCAAGTCTGACCACTCCTCTGCCCCTGCTTTGGGTCAGGCCGTCCCCTGGAGCGAGGACACTTGTGCTGAGCGGAGGGGACAGGCCCACGGTGGTCCCGGGCACAAGACCTCGGAGGCCGGCCGCGGGTCGCCCAAGGCCTGAGTCCTGAGCCCCATCTGCCTGACTGCTGGCCTTCTGGGGGCGGAGCTGGCTGGGCCTGGCAGACCAATTCCAGGCACTTCTTTGTTGCTCCAGAAGGCCAGGGATTTTCCATACACCCCTCCTGGCCCAGGTTCCCCCAGGACAGGGACCTCCCGGAGTGAGCCTCAAAGGGAAGCAGTGGAAGAACGTGCAGAAGGGTGGGCACGCGGAGCGTGGCCTCCCAGGGTCTCAGCGGGCCAGAGGGCAGGCCAGGCCTCCTGCCCTCTCTGTGCACCGGTGACCCCGCACCACGCACCTCCACCCGCCCCTCCTGGAGGCCCGCCCGCCGTCCGCGGGGCCCTAAGCCCGCCAGATTCGCAGGGGAAGAGGAGTTGGCGCGAATGACTGCGCGACCCCAGCACCTGGCGCCCGAGCTGTCCCCCCAGGGTCCAGAGTGGACTCACCGTCAGGAAGGGGTGCCGGGAGTTCTGGAGGACGCGGTTCTCCGTGAGCGTGTGGGCCACCTCGTCCTGGAAAACAGGGCCCACTGAGCCGCCCGCCCCGCCTGGCCCGGCCCCGGCCCCGGCCCCAGCCCCGGCCCCACACCGCGGCCCCGGCCCCCGGCTCCCAGCCCCCGGCCCCAGCCCCCAGCCCCGGCCCCTACCTTGGCCACAATGACCTCCTTCTTCAGGATCTTCATGGCATAGTAGCGGCCCGTGGCCTTCTCCTTCACCAGGATCACCTTCCCGAAGGTGCCTTTGCCCAGCAGCTTCAGGTACTCAAACTCATTCATGGTCTGAGGATAGCGGGCAGGCACCAGGGTCAGGGGGCAGCAATGGTGACTGCTGAAGGCCCAACAGTGGTGAGGGGTGCCAGAGGCCAGGGCCGCCGCGGCCAGCCTCGGGGCCGAGCACAGGTGGGGCCCGAGGGGTCCGGGGGGTCCAGGGGGTCCAGGGCTCGTGGGAGATCACGGGGCTGTGCGCCCCAACTTGGACCCCTGGGGTTCGGGGGGACGGTGGGAGCAACAGCACCCGGGCCTTCCCGAACCTGGCGTCCCTCCCTCACTCCTGTGCGGGAGCTGGGCGGGGCGGGGACCCACGACTGCAGGGCCCCGAGGGCAGGGCCGGGCCTCACCACGCGGTGCTTGGGCTTGGCCAGCGCCACCTCCATCTCCTCGGCCCCTGAGTTCTCGCCGGGCGAGCCCGACCGGAAGTCCATCATCTCCTCCTCCTGCCTCTTGAGCCCGTCGGCCACCGTCTGGATGGCAGTTGTCCACTCCTCCCTGCAGGGCAGTCAGTCGGGTGAGGTCCCAGCCCCACCCAGGCCTGGGGCCTCCCCCTCCGAGGTCCCCGGGATGGGGGCGCCGGGACTCGTCCTCCAGCTCGTACCGCTCCTCAGGGGTCTCTACATGGAACGTGCGCTCGATGACCGTGGTCCACTGCAGGCAGCGGATGATGAAGGTGTTCGGCCGCGGCCGCTCCGTCTTCATCAGCTGGCATTCTGGGGGCAGGCGAGCATCCGTCTGCACTGCGCCCCGGCCCACCCGCCACAACCCAGCCCTCCCCAAGCCTTGGTCTCCCGCCCTGTAAAAGGGGGCCGGGACCCCCACTCCAGCTGGGACCCCTGCTCAGAGAGCTCAGCGGCGCCCCTCAGGGGGTGTCTGGGGGCCGGTCAACCCTCCGTGGTCCTTCCTTAGGTCTCCAAGTCCCCCGGCCAGCCAGGACATGGCCCTCAACCAGCCGGAGGGTGAGGGGTTTGGGAGGGCAGCTCGCCCTTCCCGAGCAGAAACGTCCCACCACTTTCCCAACCTCACAACGACCAGCGCTCCGCCTGCCCCCTCTCGGCGCAGGGCCAGTCCCAGAACGGAGTGGGGTAGTGACTCACCCTCCGGAGAAGCTGCCTGTCCACCCCAGAGGCCACTTGGGCTGCGCCCTCCCCGCACTGCTGCCCACGCCCCCAGGTGCACACGGGAGTGAAAACAGGCACATGCACACCTGGAACACGCACACCTGCAGCCGAGGAACCGTGGAGGTGCCCCAGGCCCGGAGAGGGGCTGGATTCCAGCCCAGCCTGTATGAGGCAGGAGGGGGCCGCGGGGCCAGCGCAGGGGTCTCCGACATTCCAGCGTCTAGGCCCTGGCAACCGCGAGGGGCCCCGGCCGGGCTCAGCCGAGCACAAGGGAGCGAGGAATGGTCTGCCAGGCCGTGGGGCCAGGAGGGGGCTGGGGGCCCAGCCTTATGCGGAGGGCGGCCTGTGTCTACACGGGGCAGGGGAGAGAGGAAAACCTGTGCGGCCAGCCTTCTGGGTCCCCACGTGCCCCCTCCCACTCGCTCAGCCCATCGGAGACCACCAGGAGCCCCCAGGGCTCAGGCGCCTGACACCCACCCAGGGCCTGACTTCTCATCTCTCCACCCTGGAACCCATCCCCAAGGAAGAGCCCCTGGCACAGAGGCCCCTGCACAGCTGCTCACCCCTGCCCACGCCTCTGCTCCTGCGCCTGGAGCCCCTGCTGGCCTAATGCCCGGGTCAGGGCCCCAGCCCCACCCACTGCTCAGGAAGCCCCTCGGGGTGGTGCCCACCTCCCACGCGCCTCCTGAGAGACCCCCCGTGCTCCCTTGCATTCAGCCTGGGGAACACTCCTGAGGGGCCTCAGCCCCCCAGCAAAGCAGCATCCCCCCTGGCCGAGCATCCTTCCCAAGCCCGGAAGCCCCCAGCCTGACCCAGGAGGCCCCGCGGGGAGCCCAGACACACTGCAGTGAGGCTCCCATGTGGCCACGAGGCTGTGGGGACGGGGGTCTGCCTCCTTGGCCTCCCCTCACCCCCAGGTCCCTGTTCTACCTACTGCTTTGCTGAGACTTGAGGAGCCTGGGAGGGGGTTCAGGGCTCACAGGAAACGGGCCCTGCTAAAGCGCCCCCGAGGGAGCCTCCCTTGTGGCACGGCCTCTGCTCCTCCCACGGGAAGCCCTGCGGCACGGGGCCAGGCACACTGGGGGCTGGGCAGGACGGCCCCCACCTCGGAATATCTGCAGGCGCGGAGGCTGGGAATCCTTCCCTGTCAGCCGAGGATCGGCCACCTGTGCTATGCCCCCTCCCGAGACCCTGGACCAGAACCTGCGGTCTGGCGGCGGGGGTGGTGGTGCAGGGGGGGCAGCCAGAGAACCCCGAGCTCCCAGGCACGTGGCAGGGAGGGCAGGGAGGGCAGAGCCAGCCGGAGGGTGGGGGGTGAATGAAGGAGCCTGGGGTGGAGCCGGGACTGTGCACCCCAGACAGCAGCCCAGGTGGACCCCGGGGTGTGCTGGTCAACAAGCCATCACCAACTCGCCCAACAGACCCGCGTCCCGGGCCAGCCTGGGCAGAGCACCGGGAACAGGGACCAGGCCGGAAGGCCCGCCCCGCCCAGCATCCCACCCACCCACCCGTCCCCATGCCTGGGTGCCCCCCACCGTGGGTAGGGTGACACCCGCTGTCCCCCTGCAGGTACGTAACAAGGCCACAGTAGCACTTGGTTTAGAAAAAGTGCAAGTTTGTTCAGCGTCCTGAGACGCCCCAGGCCAGCAGTGCTGCACCCACCCCCCTGGCACCCCAGCTGAGGGTGGGAACAAACGCACTGCCACGGTGGACTGGGGCCTCTGAAAACCCGTGGTGGGCACTCGGGCTGGGGCGACAGAGGCCCCGGGAAGCTGGCTGCCCCCGACCCCCACACTCTTCCTGCCTCTGCCGAGGGCTTTGGGGAAAGAGGCCCTGGTGGGCTCGTCTGGCCCCCGCTGGAGGAGGGGCCCAGGTCGGCCGGCTGCCCCAGGCCAGGCCCTCCAGCCTCCAGAAGTCCGCCCGGAACAACCTCGGGCTCGGCTCGGAGATCCCTGGCAGCCAGAGCTGACCACTAACCGGTCCCTGAGGTGACGCGGAGCCGCAGGCCCAGCCTGGTCCCCGGAGGACTGCTGACCCCAGACACAGAGGCCGGGGGGACCCCACGTGGGGCCGCTGGGCCCAGAGGGCTCTCCCCGCCCCGCCCACCGGCCCGGCACCCTCATCCCGACCCCGGGCGGCCGCCAGCACACTTACGCGCCACGGAGAAGTTGTTGAGGGGCGACTCGCGCTGCTCCACGTCCTGCGGCCGCTCCTTGTAGCCGATGAAGGTGCCGTCGGTCTTCAGGAGGAAGTATCGGGGCCTCCAGGTTTTGATGTACTCACCTGAGGACACGCAGGCGGGCAGGCGCTGAGGGGCTGCAGCCGCCGGGCCACGCTCCCGGCCCCCTACACAGCCCGCTCCCCAGGGTAAGTCACAGCTGGTTGTGCCGGGACAGATGCGCCCAGGATGCCCCAACTCGGGGCACTGACCCCGATTCCCCTGGGGCAGGCACAGGGTGGGTGGGAAGATAGGTTTCACTGTGTGAAAGCACCACCTCTGATGAAGTGCCAACCCTGAACCTGTGACTGAAAGGGGGCCAGGTCAGCACCTGGACCTGGGGGAAGCGATACAACTGATGGGAAGCCGGCCCAATCCAGAGGGTCTTCCTGGAGGAGGTGGTGCCAAACCAGCGGGTCTCCAACCAGAGCGCGGGCACCAGCTACAGCCACCCGCCAGGACCTTCAGGGCCAAGAGGCCTCCCCACCCACCCTGGGTGCCGCCAGGTGGTGGACGCGGCAGCTACTGTGGTGACCGTGGCGACTGGGCTGCCCACCGCAGCTGGCCCCTGCCGAGAGGATGGAGCCTAGCCAGCATCCAGCAGTGGGGGGCCAGCATCGCACTCAGAGTGCGACTCCTGGGGGCCTGCCTGGCAGACACAAGCCCGCCGGCAGCACGTCCCCAGGGTGGGTGCTCACGACAGAGCCCCCCTGCCCGTGTGACTACACTCTGTCCAGGGGCCCAGTGCTGTTGTGAAGCCAGACCCAGGAGGCGGCTGTGTGCTCCTCGGGCTGGGACCTGCCGTCCTGGGCCCCCGCATCCCAGCCACGGGTCACCCAGGTCCCCAGGAAAGTTCTCCCTGAAGCTCTGCAGCGTCAGCCATGAACAGGCGCTCACACGCAAGAATCACAGCAGATGTCCTCTGTGACGTTCCAGCGACTGCCATTTTTCATACTGACACCCAGAAAAAACGTTTCATTTACATTTTGCCGAGCCAGGAGTTTGAACACCACCAAAGAACTTACTAATGAGGCGCCCGCTTCAGCAGAGGGCCACCGGGCAGCAGGAGGGGAGGGGGCTGGACTTTGCCTACGAGCTGAGCCCCACACGCAGCCACCTGGAGGGCGAGCAAAGGCCCAGACGCCCGCGCCTCGGTCCGCTCTTCCTCCCCCGCCTCACCGCCCAGCTCTCACCCTGCACGACCCAGGGCCTCTGGGGGATGCTGGGCAGTCGGGGCCTCCAGCCACTCCCTTCCTTCCCCAGGGAGCTCGGGCAGGGGTCTCCACGGGGCCAGACACCACTGGGCGAGGGAGGACCCGGGCGTCGGCCGGTAACCTGCCCTCACCCCGACAGCATTTAGCAGGGCCTCCACCCAGTTCCGAGCCCCCCAAACCCCTGGGGACGGGGGCTGGGAAGGTGCTGAGGCTGAGGCCATCCTTGGATGCTGCCTCCCCTCCTGGGCCCGGGGGCCGCCCCCCAGCCACCGGTCCCACCCAGCCTCCCCCGCCCCTGTGCAGGGTGCAGCAGAGCTGGCTCCGGGGCCGAATGCGGCCCACCCCGCTCCATCCCGGCACCCGCTGCTCACTCCCACCCCGCTCCATCCCGGCCACCCCGCTCCATCCCGGGCACCCGCTGCTCACTCCCACCCCGCTCCATCCCGGGCACCCGCCTGCGCTCCAGTCTGGAGCTGTCGGCCCCTGATGGAGTGCCTCCCGTCCCGCCAGCTGCCGCTCCCCGGGACGCTAAGTGCGCGGGGAGAGTGATGAGTGCCTCATCCGTGCAGCCCCGAGAATCCATCTTGATCACCAACTGCTGCTGGCCCCCACCGTGCCCAGCACGGTGGCCCCCCAGCGCCGCACCCCACGCGGGCAGTCGGCACGTGTGTGCCCGGAGAGGCGTCCGCGCTCGGCAGGACCCGCACACACCAGCCTGGGCCTCGGACCCCACTGTGGCTGAGGCCCTGGGAGGGGGACCCGCCCCCAGCCACGTGACCCAGCACCTGCCCTCCAGCTTTCACCCCACAAGGCCACCCCCAGGGCTGGGAAAGTTCTGGGATCCAGAACTGGGGGTGGGTGGCGGGAGTGGCACTGGCCAGAAAGAGGCTGAGGGGCAAAGCCCCCAACGCTGTTGAGCCCGTGGGGGGGGGTCCGGGGGATGGGCCACAAGCCCCCAGACCCAGGGCACTGAAGGGGGGCCAGGCGACAGGAGTCGGGCAACACACGGGTGGAAGCGACAGCCAGGGAGGCAGCCTCACTCGGCCCCTGGCCCTCAGCAGCCAGCATCCAGAACCCCGTAGGAGGAGCAGGAACGCTGGGCGGGTCGAGGGACGGGGGGACGGGCCGGGGAGGCCAGGGCCAAGGCTCTGAGACCCACAGACCCCTTTCTTCAGCCTCTGGGGCACTCCTGCCTGCAGACGTCCAGCCAGGCGGTCCCTTGGGAGCCGCCAGCTGCAACCTGAGCCGTGGCCTGCATCTGAACGAGTTCAGTGTGGACAGGATGCCAGTGGGCGGCCGGCCCAGGGACGGGGGTGACACAGGAGGGGCGAGGGGAGGAGGTGGCCGCCCTGTGCCTGGCCACGGCTGGGCTCTGTCCTCGCGGCTGTAACACCTGTGGGCCAGCGAGGGGGATAAAGCAGCACAGACGCAAACGGCCCATGCTGGGAACAGACGAGAAAGCCCAGGCCTGCTCCTTGGATGCCGCTCCCTAAACGGGGGAGAGGGGGTCCCCTGGTCTCGGGGGCCAGGTGCCCGCCCACCTCCGGGTGGCCTCCCAGCAGCGGCCACACCAGGGGTCAGCAGCGACTGGCCTGGACCTGGGCCCAGGTCGGGTCCCCTCGTCCCTGCCACTCCCGCCCAAGCCCAGCCCAGGACTCCAGAAGGGCTCCCAGCCACCCCATCCCACCTGAGCGAACGCTTCAGACCGGGGCCCTGGAGCCCCACATCACAGATGGCCCAGCTCCCCTCCGCGCAGGGCAGGACAGCACCCCGGCCGGGAGACCGGAGCTGGGGGCGGGCACTTGGAGGCACGCGTGGTCTGGTGCCCACCCCCCACCTGGAGGGTCCATCCTCAGCCCCTCCCCAAGGTGGGGGGCTCTCAGAAGCCCAGCCCTGGGCCAGGGCGGGGTAGGGGCCCTACGGCACCATACCCACCCCTCCCAGACACTGGAGCCCCACCCGGCCACCAGCGAAGGGGACCCACGCCCCCTGAACCCCGAATGCCCAGGCCTGCCCACCTGCCTCCCAGGCTCCAGATGAGGAGGCAACTGCCCTGGGTGGGGTGGGCGTCGGGGGGGCGCCCAGGTCAGCAAGGCTCCTGTGCCCAGGCAGGGCTTCCCTCCTCCTCCTGCCCCCCTGGGACCCCCAGCCCCCAGCCCCGGCCCCCTCGGCGTCTCCATGTGTCGTCCACCAGGAGGGCCCTCCCACCATCCCAGCTCATCCCCAGAAAGGGGCTGCAAGACCCCCGAGGAAGGGGGATTCCTCACCAGCATCACTCGTCTCCCACAGCCCAAATCACCCTAACGGGGCCACACAGCCAGGATCGGGCACAGGACGGGTGCCGGCTGACAGCCTGTGTCTGTACACCTCCCAGCCCAGGTCCCAGGCCGTGCTGTGGGTCAGGGCACCCCCGGCAGGAGGCCCGGAGGGCAGGACCCGAGCCGCTGGGGGCCCCAGGGGCGCAGCGCACAGGCTCCCCACGTCCCAGGCCTGCCACCCGCGAGTCCTCCCCTGCCAGGCACCTCAGCCCCTCCAAGCCCCCAAGCGCAGGCCGCCGGCTGCCACACCATGGGATCCGTGAACGGTCTGAGTCCCCAGCTCCCGGGGAAACTGCTGGATAAACGCTTTGCCGCAGCGGTGGCAGGCGGCGGCTGGCAGGGAGCCAGGCGGCGCTGAGCTGTTTCTCCACAGCAAAGCGAGCCCCAGCAGGCCGGGGGAGCGGGTGCCAGCTGACGGCGGCCACCACGCGGTCCCCCGCCACCCCCGCCACCGCCACATCCATCGCTCATGGACAGCTGCCTCACGCCATCACCCCCTCCGGCGCCGCGAGCGAAGCGGGGCGGGCGCGGGCCTGGCTCATCTCGTGTCCCCACGTCCCCGTGTCCCTGTCCCACCGGCAGGACACCAGATCACGGACAGTCAGCGAAAGCCCGAGAACCGGTGCCAGGGAGGGGGCACGCCCCACTCCGGCAGAGCCCGGGTCTGTCGGGCGAGCCACGCCGCCTGCTCCTTGCTCCTGGGGACACCTTTCCGAGGGCAGCGCTCTCAGGGTCCTCACGGGGGCACAAACGGCCAGTGTGGACAAAAGGAGAGGAGAGATGGCCACTCCCTGCCCAGCAGCGGGGGGACATGTGGAGGACGGGTGTTCCCCCGACACAGCCCCCCGAGCCCGGATGGGCCGCCCCCAGGCTGCCTGGCAGGCCGAGAAGGTGGGATCATTATGACCAGTCACTCCTGGGGGAAACCGAGGCCAAAGGGAGAGGGCTCTCAAGGTCACAGAGAGGCAGATAGATGGTGGCCAGAGTCCCAGGCCCGGCTGCCCAGGCGGGGCTCACTCCTCGACACAAACCGAGAACTCTTCGCAGGTCGCTGGTTCTGCCATCAAGCAGGCACGGGCCCAAGGCCTCAGCCCAATGCACACAGACCCAAGAGGAACGTGGGGAGGCAGGGTGGGAGGGAGGGATGCAGTCAGGGAGCAGCGCTGTGCCCCCGCCCCCCACCGTCCAAGTGCAGCAGACGGCTCTGGGGTCTCCCTGCCCCTTCCCGCTGCCCCAGGACGGTGCCGGCTTTCGGGCCGCTCACCAGCTACGACCGACAGCCCCCCTCGCTGCAGCTGCCTGCACATCTCCTGGGCCTGGACGTCCCACCCTCCTGGCCACCTTCTCTGGAAACCCTCCTCCTTGGGCACCACACATCACCTGCTGCACAGGCCAGAAAAAGGGGCCACCCCTGACCCCAGCCCGCCCCGCCGCCCGCCTCCCCAGCGCTCTCCGCCTGATGTGCACCTGGCCTCAATACTGCAGGGTTCACGGGGGCTGCTTGGAAAGAGCTGGGCTGGGTCCAGGGTTCAGGGCAGCCACAGCCATACCTCTGCCTGCAGGGGCATCTGGGGCCTACACTTTCCAGGCCGGGTGGGCCTGGGAGGTGGAGCAGGCAGCCCCCAGGCCTGTCAGTCCACCAGCTTCCCCCCATCTGCTGGCCCCTTGGGTCACAGGCCCTGGCAGAGGGGACTCCGGCCACCACGGGTCCTGGCCTAGGCCCTCAGGCAGCGTCTGCCCAAAGCCACACGGCACTTAAGTTCTAGGTTTCCAGAATGTTTCCCTAGGGACACGCCTCTCACTCCTGTGCTGAGAGCCCAGGATAGACCCAATGAAACCAAGGGAGGTGCCGGGGCTCCCCGGGGAAGGCGGAGGCAAGGAGGAGAGGGAGGGGGCGGGAGTGAACAGCCGGGCAGCACGGGCTCCCGGGAGAGCAGGTGGGGTGGCCGCAGAGCCCTCCCTGCAGACACAGCTGCAGGAAAGGAGAGCCCTGTGGGCACCAGCCCTGCCCAGACTCGCTCCCTGCAGACCCTCAGAAGAGGCAAAGCAAGACCCTGGCGTCTATGTGACCCCCAGCCTCCGTGAGCCAGGGCCCTCCCCAGGGGCGAGGGGCTCCAAGCACCAACCCCACCTCCTCCAGGAAAAAGCACCACCTACACAGGGGAGGGGGCAAGGGAATGAGGGACAGGTCGGGGGGACCCTCCAGAGAAAGGGCCTTCCACCTCCCAGCCGCCCAGCTCTTATTTTATTGTTCCCTAACTGGTGCGACAACCATGAGGACAGCAAGACCTGGCTGGGGACGTGGTGGGGACATGGTGACATGATGGCAAGCTGCATCCTCCCAGCTGCCAGCCCTCTCACCTCATGTTCCCGGCCACACCCACCCTGGCCCCAGCCCGGATCGAACTCATCACAGCCCCCAAACTCCAGCTCACAGCGTACCCCGCCTCCCAGCCCGGGGTAGAGCGCCAGCATGGGGCCCCCACCCCTGCCAGGAACAACCGGCTGAGGCCTCTGGGCCGGCGGAACCAGCCGGGAGGAGGCTAGGGGCCGGGGGGTCTGTGGTCCTGGGCCTGCTCAGGGATCTGTGAGCCCAAACCAAGTGCCCAGGGGACCCCACCCCAAGGCCCCCAGGGGTGGCAGAAGAGGCACCAGAGAACCCCCCATCAATGCCAACATTCCTGAAACTCGAGCGTTATTTATTTCGGACGGTTAAGGAGCCGCGCGTGACGCAGGAAGAAAGGCAGCAGGGGCGTGGCCGGGTGGGCGTGGTCGAGTGGGCGTGGCCGGGTGCGCACGCGGCCCTCTGCCAAGCTGCTGGGGCCAGGTCCGGGCCGGGCTGGGGGCCTAGCCCTGGGGACGAGTGGGCGGGGGCCCGGGGCACCCACCGCTACGGGTGCAGAGGCGGCAGGTGGCCGCCGGCTCCAGTTACCGGAGGGCCCGCGGGGAGGGCGCTGGCAACGAGCCTGGCCGGGTGCGCCCGGGCAGAGGGGATGCCAGCCGCGCCAGGGCCCCCGCCCCCACCCTCCCACGGCACTTCTAGGAACTGGCCTGACGCGACCCGGCCCAGGCCCCTCCTGAGGGCTGGCAGTGGGCAGGGCCCCCTCCCCTCCACGTACAGGGCGCACACTCAGCTCCCTGGGGCGGCTGGGCTGCCGGTAGAGGCCCCCTCCTCATCACCACAGGACCAGGAAGCGGACAGGAGCACAGCCCGCTCAGGGCCCCTCAGGCCCGGGGCAGCGGTGACCCCCTCATCCCCCAGCGCAAGGACGCCCGAGCTTCCTCTTTCGTTGTTTGTTTTGAAGGGAAAACTCAACCGGCTCACAAAACAGGAAACTTGGTCCCACACAGGCCGGCAGGCCTCGGCCTCAGCCTCGTGCCACCGCCCGCGGGCTCAGGGGCACCAATCGAGGAACGGGCCCCCCTCCAAGGCACCGTCCTACGGAGCAGAGGCCCCAGCACCTGCTCCCACCCTTGGGCCGGCCGCCTGCACGCATCTGCCTCAGTGGACCAAGGGGACCCCCGGGACTAAAGCCACGGCCGCTGCGGCGAGACCTGGAGGGGACCTGGGCATCCCTCGCCTGAGCCAGGGACGCTGAGGTGCGGGGGGAGGGCCCAGGACAGCCCCACCCTCCAGCCTGGGGAACGGGGCGAAGGGAGCAGCCTGCCTCCCCTGACGGTCCCGTGAGCCCCTTGCCCAGGCAGAGCGGCCAGGCCGTGCACACAGACGATTCACCCCGACGGGCCCCCAGGCAGGTGTGCTCAGAAGTGGGTTCAACAGGCCCCTGCAGGCCTCGGCCCCTGCTGTCCGCTCAGCAGAGCCGTCGCCCCCTCTAGAGGGGAGCCGGGCTGCACCCCTACGGCCCCGCCCCATGGGAAGCCCAGGACTGGGGATGGGTGGGGGTCTGTGTCAGCAGGTGAGACCACCGGCTCCCCAGCTTAGAGCCACCTCAGGGAGCAGGTAAAGCCCAGGGCTGCAGCCGGAAGCAGGACCTGGCCAGGACCGAGGGAGGGTAGGGGGGAGGAGCCACCACAGTCCAGAAGCCCGCCCCCCACCAGGACGCCTGGGACCGGCGCAGCGGGGTGGCAAGGGCCTGGAACTGGGGGAGGGTCTGGGCCAGAAATGGGCTGCGTGTGTTGGGGGGGAGGGGCGGCCACAGCCAGGCCTAAGACGCGCCAGGGACCAGCGCCACCGAGCCCCGTGTTGAGCCCCGTGAACACAGGGCGCCGCCAGGCCCGCAGCTCCTGGGGTGGGGGGAGTTAAGCCGACGCACGGACGCTAGCCTCCCACGTGTGCACGCATCGGGCAGACCTCACTTGGGGCCACGTCCAGGGAGGGTCCTGGACGGGGGACCCCGTGCCCACAGGCCAGCTCTCCTCCACCCCGCCCCTCAGCCCCCGCTTGCCGGGCTGCGGCGTGGTGGCTGCCCTTCTGGACCCTCCTGGCCAGGCCAGCAGCCGGCCCACGTGAGCCCAGGGGTGCCCGAGGCCAGTGCCCCACCCCCACCCAGACCCTCAGCCCG